>NC_139021.1:159684594-160281709 GCF_964662115.1 Mustela nivalis | reverse complement strand
ATAAAAAAAAGAAAATAGTATCTTAATATCCTTATATTGATTACATGTTAACATAATACCTAAGTTATACTAAGTTAAATAAAAAGCACTATGAAAACTTCAAAGGTTTCTTTTTACTTTTTTGATGTGGGTATATGAGATTTGTACGTTATATACTTGGTTACGATCTGAGGTTAACATAATTCTATTGGACAGTGCAAGTCCAAACACTGATAGACTGTTAGACTAAATTAAAAAGACACAACTATAAATTAATGTATATAGATAAAAGTAAAAGTTTGAAAAGGGTATCACAAAAGTTTATCATAAGGAAGCTGAAGTGGCTTTACTAACATCAAGGAATATTAACAGGGATAAAGAGAACCATTTTATAATGATAAAGAGGCCAATTAACCAAGAAATATTAAAAGTATCTGTACTATAAACAAAATTTAAAAATGTAACAAGCAAAATACACAGAACTAAAGGGACAATACACAAATACACAAACACAGTTTGACGTTTTAACACCCCTCCCTCAGCTACTGGATAGAATAAGCAAAAAAAACTGAACAGCACAATTAATGAACTTGGACCTAATGACTTTTCTAGAACACTATACCCAACAACTGTAGTTGTTTCTAAGCACACTTGCTACAAAACAGAACTTAAGACGGACCATGAAGCAAGTATCATCAAATTTCAGAGGACTGAACTTGCATAGAGTATGTTATTTACCAGCTATAAAACAGTATCAAAAAGATAAATAAAAGAGGGGCGCCTGAGTGGCTCAGTCAGTTAAGCGTTGCCTTTGGCTCAGGACAATCTGATCCCAGGGTTCTGGGATTAAGCTCCACGTCAGGCGTCTTGCTCAGCCAGGAGCCTGCTGCCCCCTCTCCCTCTGCCTGCCACTCTGTCTACTAATGATCTCTCTCTCTTTCTGTGTCAGATACATAAATAAAATCTTAAAAAACAACAACAAAAAAAAAGATAACTAAAAGGGATTCTGGTTCCAGGGAAACTGGAATAAGCACACTACCTTCTCTATCTTCCATTGAATGCAATTACTAAAAATGGGCAGAATGCATGATACAGCTATTTGAGGCCTCTAAAAAGTGAATAGCAATAGGCAGACTGGGGAAGATGACTTCAACACAACACCAAACCAACAATGAATCTACCTTTTTTTTTTTTTTTTAAATTCCTCTAATAACCACCAGCCTAGACTACAGCATGAAACCCAAAAGTAGACATCAGTGTAGGCAAAGACAGTTGCAGGAGAAGTCCTCTAGTTTTGGCCCATGGAGTGTAAAGGGATATCTAACACTCAGGGAAAATGGTGGAAAACTTCCATCTTTCTTTAAAGCTCTCCCTCCTGCCTCCAAGCAATCACATGATGAAAGTCTTCTTGAAGAAGGGGCCCACAGGAGCCTAAAACTCTGAAGTAAGGAAACTTTCTTTGATCGAGGAGCTCTAATCCTAAAAGGCTAAGGTGAAACCTCATTGCTTCTTTTCCCTCTTCATCCTCCTATCACTTAGCCCCAGATACAGTGACATATTCAGGTTGCAAGCAGTTAAATAAAGCTCCAGCTTTCTGGCTGGAGGACTGAAATAGGGAGTCTTAAGGAACTAGATAGTACTGGGGAGATTGTGGAGAGGAAGCAGTTCAGGAAAGCAAGCCCACAAGCTTCACATATGTGGATGTGACCCAAAGCAGCAAGCCACAGACTCTGAGAACTGAATTACATTGATAGACTATCAGCCAGGTCGCAGACTGGCCACTGACTGACATACACATAGAAGAGATTTCAAGAGCACTGCAAAGGCTTTAAAAATTAAATATACTTTGAAATCACATACCCACAGAAGGCTGTTTAAACTTGCATGCTGAATTCAATTGGGTCATGAGAGCCTGAAAAAATAAAAGCATCTACATTTTCAATAAGATTTAACAAAATTCAGAGTCTTTTAATATTAAAAAATGTCCAGGATACAACCCAAAAATTACTTGGTTTAAAAAAAAAAGAAAGAAAGAAAAAAAAGAAGGAAAATCTCAATTTACACCAACAGATGCCAATTCTATTTTTTTTAAGGTTTTATTTATTTATTTGACAGACAGATATCACAAGTAGACAGAGAGGCAGGCAGAGAGATGGGGGAAGCAGGCTCCCCACTGAGCAGAGAGCCCAACGCGGGGCTCAATCCCAGGACCCCGAGATCATGACCTGAGCCGAAGGCAGAGGCTTAACCCACTGAGCCACCCAGGCACCCCACAGATGCCAATTCTAAACTGACACAAATGTTAGAATTACCTTTAGAGACAAAGACTTCAACTAAGTATAAAAATATTACAATATTAAGGCCAAACACTCTTAAGAGAAATAAAGATAGAAAGTCTCAGCAAAGAAGTAACAGATATACCATAGAACCAAATGGAAATCTAGAAACCAAAAATAACTCAAATTCCAAAACTCATCGAATGAACTCAGTAGCAGAACGGAGATTACAGACTAATACTCCTTATCCTTTGCATATGGGTAAAAATCCTACATAAAATACTCACAAAAGAAATCCAGCAATATAAAAGTTTATACATCATGACCAAATGGGATTTACCCAAGAAATCCAAGTGTGGCTACCCAGATTCCAAAAGGTGTTCTAATTCCTGGATCTCTGTCTTCTTGGTACCTGACTGCACATCTTCCTTTTTAGTATCCATGGTTATCTCTAAAATAGTTGCCCCTTCTTGCTTAAGGGGGGAATGATACAATCTGTACCAAAAGTTCTTGATGAAGACAGAAATACAATTCTAATAGAGTATTATTCCCAGAGTAGATACCATGGGATGCTACTAAGTCCAACAATGACATCAACACTTGAACATTTTTTTTAAGCCGTCCAAAATAAAACTGGATGGATTTTATGAGAACGAAACCACTCCTGCCTTTAAGGAGATTATAATCTAGGGGCGCCTGGGTGGTTCAGTGGCTTAAGCCTCTGCCTTCAACTCAGGTAAAGATCTCAGGGTCCCGGGATTGAGCCCCGCACTGGGCTCTCTGCTCAGCGGGGAGCCTGCTTCCCCCTCTCTCTCTGCCTGCTGCTCTGTCTTCTTATGATCTCTCTCTGTCAAATAAATAAATAAATCCTTTTTTAAAAAGGAAGATTATAATCTAGTGAATAATTAGATTTACGGTTTAGTCACCATGTCAATATTTATAAACACTGGAAAACACTAATTAGAATTAAAATGTAGAATATTACTTGTTTGATAACACTATTGTTAGACCATATAAACTCACATTATTTTAATACTCTCTGGATGCCTAGCCCACTGCTGTACACATAAATGTTCAAGAAATCCCTGGTGACATGAACTGCTGAATTATAACAACAACTAAGAGGAGATGTAACACTAAACCAGGAGATAAGACATCAGGTTCTGGTGCAGACTTATCCTCAAACCAATTTTAAGTTCCTGAGCAGTTCGCTTAATTTCTATGCACTTCAGCTTCTCCACCAGCAAAATGGAGTAGATTAAAATATTTCTGACAGTGCCTTGCAGCAATAAAATTCCGTTATTCTGTGATTTAAGTCCATCTACAACACTTCTAATACAGATTTCTTTTTTTTTAATACAGTTTTTCTCAGGAATTATTACTACTACCACAAAATCTGGACTAAAGAGTTCAAAATCCCTTTATACAGTAAGGTAAAGGGAGAAGTAAGAAAGTAGCTCCTGATGCTTATTTAGAACTACTAAAATTCAAACTTGGATGCTTTCTAACATAAATTGCATTCATTATTATTTATTAATATGCAATTAATAAAAAATAATACTCTAATAACTAGAATTTTGGCTGCTTTCTAAAATAAATTTTATTCATTATTATCTATTAAGTATGCAATTAGTCAAATATAACACTGATAAACTAGAATTTTGAACAAACAAATGCTTTAAAATTCCAATAACTATGCATAAGCAGTAAATTATTCTTACTTGAATTTCTACTGCTGTGTAGCGCAGGGTTACTAAGTACATAATTACATAAGAGAGTCACCCTACTTCCAAAGGAGCCATTCCAGTGAATTGTGTAAATAATATGCTTTAAAAAAACATAACCTCCTCACATATGAATTTAGATTTACCCGATATGGAATGGCTGTGTACCTGGGAGACTAGAACATTGTCTTTAAAAGGCCTTCCTAATTATAAATTTACCAGAGAGACTAGAATGACCCAAAGCAAATTAATACATAGACTTCTTTTCATAACTTTCTATAAAAACACTGTCACTAGTCTGTTTCACTAAACAAAACAAAAGATCTTAAAAGTCTGGCCTGAGAGAACTCCAGAGTACAAGACTATTACAAAATTTTTCTAACACTGACATTCTGGTTTTCTTAATTACCAAATATTTGTGTTTTGTTTTTCTCTCATTTGTATCAATATAACAAATTCTAAATATTTGGTCTTTAGCTGATCTTACTGTGAGACTGCTGAACTTGAAAATAAGAACAATTTTGTTTTAAAAAATCACATAAAATATTCAACATTAGCAGGCAGCAGGGTACCATAATACCTAGATGCCACATGTTTTCTGTACTGAAAAAGTCATTTTTAATACCCATCTACAGGAAATCAACCAGTTGTAAACAAATTTATGCATGCAGCCAGGTGGTATCTTTATTCTCCCCATAACAGAACAAAAAGTAAGGATGTTCACTTAGATTTTCTTTGCTACATTATTAAAAATCACCTTATGCTAAGTAAGGAGAATTCTTCTATTTTTGTAGTGCTCATTTACTCAGTAAGAGTAAAACTGCAATTACCTCAGATTAGGTTTTACAAATTCAATCTCCTATACCTGTAGTTAAAGACCTTTTAAATCATGCCACAAAGAAATTATATGGTTGCATTGGAATTCCACTGAATTAAATTCAAGTTAAATCTCATTGTAATAAACTCTTGAACTGTCCAAATTATTTTTTTGCCTTAGAATATACTATATTGGGGCGCCTGGGTGGCTCAGTGGGTTGAGCCTCTGCCTTCGGATCGGGTCATGATCTCAGGGTCCTGGGATCGAGTCCCGCATCGGGCTCTCTGCTCGGAAGCGGGGAGCCTGCTTCCCCCTCTGTCTCTCTGCCTGCCTCTCTGCCTACTTGTCATCCCTCTCTCTCTCTGTCAAATAAATAAATAAAATCTTGGGGTTAACAACATTTTTTGATGATGTGGGGTTGGTCTATACACAAATTTCAAACGACTGCTGCACTCACTGTAAGAAATAGGCTTTATGTAGTTCTGAGAGACCGATAGAAGGAAGAATAGGGGAGAGGAAAGGTAGGGAAAAGGAAAAGAAAGGGGGGAAAAAAGGACAGAAAAAAGCTTGGTTGTGGGACGCCTGGGTGGCTCAGTTGGTTGGGCAGCTGCCTTCGGCTCAGGTCATGATCCCGGCATCCTGGGATCGAGTCCCACATCGGGCTCCTTGCTCCACGGGGAGCCTGCTTCTCCCTCTGACTCTGCCTGCCACTCTGTCTGCCTGTGCTCGCTCTCGCTCTCTCTCTCTGACTAAATAAATTAAAAAAAAAAAAAAAAAAAAGCTTGGTTGTAAGTAGAGAAGATGAAGCAGTCTGCCATCTTGAAGAAAAGCATCTGTAACCACTTCCTTTCCAGTATCGATTTACGTATTTGTTCACAGGAGTTGCTACAACTCAACAGAGGCTGGTGCCATGTTAACAATCCACACAGTAAGTCAGGCTGGCTGCCCTAGGAGCGGTCAGAGCTCCTGTCCCTCTCTTCACTGGCAAAATGAGCAAAAGAAGCCAGAGAGTAAAATCCTTTGATTGCAAAGTCAGGGGAGATAAGACAAACCCTCACACTTCTAGATTATCCTCTCTACAGACTATTTGCTGCAACAATGAATTCAAAAGGAGAACTATCTGGAGCTTTCTTCTTAGCTGAGAGGGAAACTCTCCTCATGAAAAGGGTCCCCGGGTATCAAACAGTATTTCAACAACTGCAAACCAAGTATCCCAGCCCTCTTGGGTACTCCTTAATTTAACTTTTGTGTAGGAGTAGAGAAAAGAAAATTACTTGCTCATTAGACACAGAGTAAATGCCTACATAAATAAATGGAACCATATTACATCTGACTTCCTAGTCACCACAGACCAGCAGAGAAGAAACTTGTTTTCAGCAGTGTTTACACCACTGTTTGCAAATGACTGGCTGACTGGCAGCTACAATATATGAAAATAAAGAACCATTTCAAAGATCAAGTGTCATGTTCCCTGTTAAGTAACAAAAATGAACAGTATCTACCCTCCCCATTAGGTTTATGGAATTTAGCAGAAGAACAGGTTTATTGGCTATACAATTGCTTGATATGTTATGAGGACATTTTCTGTGATGGTGTGGTTATTATTTAGGTTAGCTCAGAAATTCTTCTCCTTTCTCTCAGGACATCAGTATTAAGAATTACATATTCACTAGAAGGATCCAAAATGAATATTTCTGAAGCAAGTGAAATGTGACAAGAAATTGTGAAATGGGGAGAGATGAATATACCTAATATTTTTTTTTCTTCCAGGAAAATAAAGTACCTGATCTTACAATCCAATTTATCACAAGCCAAGATGCAAACTAGTAAATCTCAAATGCATAACCGGATGGTACTGCCCACTTTTAGATACTAATCTAAAAATCAGTGCACCAGATTTTAATGAAAAACATTTTTACATATTTACAAAGTAACCTGTATTTTATTTTTTTTAATTTTATTTATTTATTTGACAGAGAGAGATCACAAGTAGGCAGAGAAGCAGGCAGAGAAAGAGGAGGAAGCAGGCTCCCGAGCAGAGAGCAGAGAGCCCGACGTGGGGCTCAATCCCAGGACCCTGAGATCATGACCTGAGCAGAAGGCAAAGGCTTTAACCCACTGTAACCTTTAAAAATATCTGTTCTGGGGCGCCTGGATGGCTCAGTGGGTTAAAGCCTCTGCCTTCGGCTCAGGTCATGATCCTAGGGTCCTGGGATCGAGCCCCGCATCGGGCTCTCTGCTCAGCAGGGAGCCTGCTTCCTCCTCTCTCTCTCTGCCTGCCTCTCTGCCTACTTGTGATCTCTGTCTGTCAAATAAATAAATAAAACATTGAAAAAAAATTAAAAAAAAAAATATCTGTTCCATGGGATGCCTGGGTGGCTCAGTTGGTTAAGCGGCTGCCTTTGGCTCAGGTCACGACCCCAGTGTCCTGGAATCAAGTCTCCTTGCTCAGCAGGGAGCCTGCTTCTCCCTCTGCCTCTACCGCCACTCTGCCTGCCTGTGCTCACTCTCTCTGACAAATAAAGAAATAAAATCTTTAAATAAATAAATAAATAAAAATAAAAATATCTGTTCCAAGGTAAGTTAGGAGAAAGGTAGATTCAAATCCATGTGTTACCTCCCAGTAGTGCTACAGTATCTAGGCACAATAGGATACCAGCACTTATGGTCCATTTTCACTTTCAAACTCCTTTTAAGACATGTTAGTTAACTTGTTGATGGAATCTTTTTTTTTTTTTTAAGATTTTATTTATTTTATTTGACAGAGAGAGATCACAAGTAGGCAGAGAGGCAGGCAGAGACAGAGGGGGAAGCAGGCTCCCTGCTGAGCAGAGATCCCGATGCGGGGGCTAGATCCCAGGACACTGAGATCATGACCCGAGCCAAAGGCACCGGCTTAATCCGCTGAGCCACCCAGGCGCCCCGTTGATGGAATCTTTGAAGGTTTTGCTGAGTATCTGAACCAGTTAATAGCTGAAGTTGTTTGATGTAAGTCATATGAGTCATATATGACCATTAAGTAACAGCAGAAAGGAATGAGTATTTTACATTTCAAAACAAACAAAAAACCCTCTTGCTCTCTCTTCCTTCCTGCCATCTTTTTCTGCTTTTTAAAAAGAGATTTCTTGGGGCGCCTGGGTGGCTCAGTTGGTTAAGCAGCTGCCTTCAGTTCGGGTCATGATTCCAGGGTTCTGGGATTGAGCCCTGCGTTGGGAGGGAGCCTGCTTCTCTCTCTCCCTCTGCCTGCCACTCTGCTTACTTGTGCTATCTATCTTTCTGTCAAATAAATAAATACAATCTTTTAAAGAATAAAAATAAAAAGAGGTTTCTTGGAGGACCTGGGTGCTTCAGTCCATTAAGGATGTGCCTTCAGCTCGTGTCATGATTTCAGGGTCCTGGGATTGAACCCTGCATGCCACCAGGCTCCCATTGAAACCTGCATGTAATCAGGCTCCCAGCTCAGCAGGAAGTCTGCTTCTCCCTCTCCCTCTGCCTCTCCCCCTGCCTCTCCCCCAGCTTGTGCTCTGTCCCTCTGTCTCTCTCAAAGGGATAAATAAAAGCTTGAAATAAATAAAATAAAATAAGAGGTTTCTTCCCTATGCCTATATGAAGGAACAGATTTTGGTTAGTCAGGCAAAATTGGGCAATGCTCAAAGTGAAGAGCTTATTTATGAATACTAATATTTAAGAAAATTAATATTAATATTTGGATTGTGACTGAAAATAGTCAATAGATTACTTATGGTTCAGTCAATATTATCTCTCATAAGTGACTTATGTTCATGCCACAACGCAAGAACATTAAATACAAAAACCTCTACAAAAGGGCAGAGGGTAATGGCATTAGTGTATTCAGGCTCCAGCAGTATTTGACCATTTGCAATTAAATGCAGACCAAAACATATGAATTTCAACACCCCAGTTTTGAGATAAGCCCCTCAGTTTTACAGGTATTTATAGCACGTGTCCAGTCTTGCAGAACTCCATCTTCTTCCACCTCATTTGTAACATAAACTGCTCTTAAACCACTTCAATACATTGTTACTGAGATACTTCTTTTACACAGTACCTACCAAGCAGCAGATCGATACTCTAATACAGAGATGCCGATTCCATTACCACAAGAACCTGAGCGAGCAGCCAGATGCTGAACAAAGAGCACGGCTTTCCTCAGGTTTATTCCTAACATGTCTCCACTCCACCAGGATGAAATATTTTGCCATGGTGGGCAACTAGAAGTTAGGAAAGAAATAATGGCCTTTAAAGGAACAATTAAGAGGCTTTGATTACAGAGAAAGTTTGAAAGATAAAGCTAAAATAAATTTCTCCACACCTACAGGATGCTTATCATTTATCATCAAACCATCTGTTCATCTACAATCATAATGCTGCACTTGATGCTTTACAAACTGCCAGGATTAGGTGTTTATGTTACAGTTTAACACAAGACTAAAATGCTATGGAAAGGGGTTATGGAAAAGAATGGAAATAAAGCACTGGGTAAGAAATGGGGAGGAAGGAAATAGGAGAAGAGGAAAACACTCTACTGTTCAAAGCCATTTCAGTAACAGAATTTTGACTTCAACTTCTTTCTAAATCTGCTATCAAAAAAATCTTTAATCATAAACTTTTCATATAGTTATTACATTTATCTTCCTTCATACCATCATTATGAACCAAGGCAATAAAACAGTCAAAATATGATTAGAAAGGACAGGTATCTGTCTACATGCAGTGGTACTAGCAACTTGTGGCACCAGAGGGATTTAACTTTTGTCCAAAACCAATTCTCGCTGTCTTTTCTTACGCTATTTACTTCCAACGGGCTAATGCTGCAATACATCCTTTCTAGACCAGCTTTAATCATTTTCACAACTATGGTTGCTATGACAACAGGATGCAGCTTATCTGTGCTGTTTTCATTTTCCCCATTTGAGTTGCCATAACAACACAATTATTCTGCCTTTTCTCCAATATGTGACAACTTTATTTTAGGATTGTAATCTTAAGGACACTAGATTTTCCCATGAAGAAAGTAAATAACAGAATTTATAAGAATTTTATTTAAATAATACCCAATTTAAAAATCTTTTAAGGGAAGAGTTATTTTGATAGGGACTTTCATCATACAAAAACAAAACATTAAAAACTTTGGTATCTGCTGAAATCTAAAGACTGACATTAGTAGTAACTGATTGGTGTACACACTTCCACAAAAAAAACAGCAAAAGCATCATGATTATGAGCTTGGGAAAGTGTCCATTAATACCTGTCCCAAGGTTGGGGCGCCTGGGTGGCTCAGTAGGTTAAAGCCTCTGCCTTTGGCTCAGGTCATGATCCCAGGGTCCTGGGATGGAGCCCTGTATCAGGCTCTCTGCTCAGCAGGGAGCCTGCTTCCTCCTCTCTCTCTGCTGGCCTCTCTGCCTACTTGTGATCTCTGTCAAATAAATAAATTAAATCTTTAAAAAAAAAAAAAACCTGTCCCAAGGAGAACAATCAAAAATGAATATAGTTCTACAGCACATATTGCTGTGGTAATCCAACATCACTTATTCTGAATACAACAGCTTAGAGTAGCAGACTTTGTACTATAAAAACTACACTTAAAAATCTTGACCTTTTATCGGAAGTTTTCCATGATAATAGAATCCTGCAGAAGTTTACACAGTTCAAATTCTTTTATAGTATAAATCGAGTATTTATAAAAACTCACATTCATACAAAAGATCAAAGAAAAGCATATATTTATTCTAAACCAACAGTATACAATTTTAAAAGTATTTTGGCTACTGGGCCACCATCTCCATTATTAGGACCATCATACTGGGACATGAAAGTGTGTTTGTTTTTTTAAGATTTTGTTTATTTATTTGACAGACAGAGATCACAAGTAGGCAGAGAACCAGGCAGAGAGAGAAGGAAGGGAAGCAGGCTTCCTGCTGAGCAGAGAGCCCTATGCCATGCAGGGCGATGCGGGGCTCATTCCCAGGACCCTGAGATCATGACCTGAGCCGAAGGCAGCTGCTTAACCCACTGAGCCACCTAGGCACCCCATGAATGTGTGTTTTTAAAAAACTCAATTTTTGTACCAGTATCTGCTATAACAGGACTCTGTACATGCAAAAGGCCATGTTAATTTAATAGCTTATATCACTAAGTTCAGCTCTTTGAGCCCTTTGATCAGCTGACAAAGATACAGTAAAAATTTCTCCCACAGCATAAATATCCATGAATATATATACATGTATATTGCTTATAAACAAAACATGGAAATATTACTATTTAAGGAGAAAATATGCAAATGTCACTAAATTCCCCTTTGGTTGCCTATAGGCATATAAAAGATTATTTATAATATTATAATTTTTTACAGGATAGAACTATTTTTCACATATTAATGTAACAAGACACATTTTAATGTTAATCACAGCTGAGATAACTTAACTTTATAGTTTGCAATGCTCTGAAAAATATGATTTACTTAACCAAACCTGAAGACTGAAAGAAAACTTAGCCTTTCATGGGACAATCATTTTCTTAAGTTCATTTTTCAAAGAAAAAAATCCATTCATTATCCAAACTCTGAAATAACGATTTAACAATTTGGGTTTTAGTCACTAAGAGCAAAAACGACTGGCTCAAGAGTTTTCCTTTAGAATCCTCTCCACCTTGGAAAATGAGTTACTCCAAGACAACGATAATGAAAATAAAGCCACTGGAGCAATAGGGAGGTTACAGGAGAGGCTGAGGGAGGGGTAGCAATAGCACAGAAGGTGCTGAAAAAAGGAGAGGCTAGCACAAAATAGATTCCAATCCTAGGCAAACTGGCTAGACCCTCATATGAAAATTAAACCAGCAAACTGGACTAAAATCATGTATGCAACCCCATTTCTCTCCAACCTTGCTTTCTTCTTTCCTTACTTTATCGGTAGGGAACATCAAGAAAATTGTCCTTTGTAAAGCCACACTCCCCTAAGGAAGCACTACCTTGCAATGACGTCTAAATTAGCTGAAGCCAGTAGGTCACAGGCTGTAAGCAAGATGACATAATTTTATTATACCGCAATAATGTGAATTTAGGTGCTAATTCTGTTCAAATCATGTATCTCAAAACTGGATTTTTGTGATGCATTCTGACAGAATAAGTGAATTATTTGTGCACATGTGGCCTGGCATTCTTGGTAAAAGCTATGACTCATCCAAATATCCCTTAAAAGAAAACCTCTGGCTTCACCTCCAGGGCAGTGTGCTGTGAGCTGACACGCATGTTGATCTGTACTGCTGCTGTTACACCTGCTGGAACTCACTGGTGGAATTGCTATTCCTGCCCTGATCCGACATGTCTAGCCATGTACTCCAGAGGGACTTAAAGGCTACAGGGACAAGCCCTACCACCCTTCTCAGGAATGTGTTATACCCTGTCAAAAGTGCTAAGAATTTTAACCCCTACTCTGTCTGGACTAGGCCCTTCCTTATTTCTACTCTCTGCTCCTTAGGTAAACGGGAATTTGCTTTGTTTTACTCATAACCTAAGTCTATGATCTCTGTTTTGAGGAGAGAAGGTTAAAACAACCTGCTTTTAGCTTTACCTTTGATACTAGATAATTGAGTCTAAATTTAAACAGACAAAAGCTCTTATCTCAGGAATAATCTAGTGTTTCTTATTAGAAGCAAAGTGGAATCCACAATCCAGGCCAGGTGTCTGCTACAAAAAGTACAAAAGCATAAGAATTTCATATATATATAAGAGATATATATGTACTGCCATGCTCCAAGATACAATGCACTGATCTCTAAAGTTCTTCCAAATAGGACTGAGATGAAAATACCTCCCTTTATCCAGCTAAACAATGTCCACATTCCAGAAAAATCTTCTGTTACTAAAGCCTTGGAATGAAAAAAGACCTAGGTACAAATTTCTATGGATACAGTTAGTCTTAGAAGGACATACTATACAGTGTAAGAAGTCTGCATTACACTGGTGATGCTCGTTCTAAGGATTAGTTTTCTCATTCAAATGCCTTTCACTGATGTATGAAATCTGAAGAGAATGTGAGAAAAGACAAAGAACTCAATACTATCACAAATCAGGCCAGTTGTGTTAGGCCAGTAGTTCTCCAAAGTGAGGTGAGCACATGCCAGGGGGTAGGCAAGATGAGATCCTTTGGGATGCAGAGCGGTTAGAGTAGACTTTTATTCAAATTAATTTAGTTTAAGAAAGAAATTAATGTTTTCTGATTTTTATAATATAGATTGACACTGACTCCCTCATTTGATCTGATGTTAGATGGTCAAATGTCACTGTGAATCAAGCGATCCAAAGGAAGACTGGGAGTCCATAACACAAAGGAGTTGGCAAAAGTGCCCTCCAACCCCCATTCATTCTCTTTTAGCATACTGCAAAAAACTGTAGTGTGCTCAGGATCTAAGAACATAATCTAATTTTAAATAAACTGTCAAGTAATGCTTCTCTAATTAATTGCAAAAGGCTTTAAAAAAAAAAGATTTTATTTATTTGACAAACGGAGATCACAGAGAAGCAGGCAGAGAGAAAGGAGGAAGCAGGCTCCCTGCTGAGCAGAAAGCCCTATGCAGGACTCCATGCGGGGCTGGATCCCAGGAGCCTGGGATCATGACCTGAGCTGAAGGCAGAGGCTTTAACCCACTGAGCCACCCAGGCACCCCATGCAAAAGCCTTTCATTAGCCACTTTACAAGGTAAAAATTCTATATTAGCCATACATGAAAATAATCAGTCAAAGACAGTATCAAAGCAACCACCTAAAATATGAATTTATGTATGTTATTTATATGCATGTATATACATTATTCATAATTTATATTCATAAAGTATATATATAATGTATATACCCTGCCGTAAGTGTATATACTGTGCCTTGATAGAGTAGCTAATGATAGTAATGCATGCATACAATTTGCAATTTGTAACTTAACAAACCAAATAAAAATACTTAGGATGGGTATTCAAAACTGTTTTCTGGTGAGGAGGCCCTTGTTCTAGATAGTAAGTTACTTGGATTTATTTATTGTTAATTGAGATATAACTGACATAAAACACTGTGTAAGTTTATGGTCTACAGAATTTTTTTTTAAGATTTTATATATTTATTTAACAGAGAGAGAGATCACAAGTAGGCAGAGCAGCAGGCAGAAAGAGAGGGAAGCAGGCTCCCTGCTGAGCAGAGAGCCCGATGCAGGGCTCCATCCCAGGATGCCAAGATCATGACCTAAGCCAAAGGCAGAGGCTTAACCCACTGAGTCACCCAGGTGCCCCAAGGTCTACAAAATATTGATGAGACCTTTTTTATTGCAATGATTGTCAATGTAGTGTTACCTAACACCTCTAGCTCATCATATAACTATCAATTCTCACATAATTATCATTTCTTCTAGTGGCAAGAACAAGAAAGATCACTTGGATTTATTTTCAAAAGAATTTAGCAAATTAAGGCAAATGCTCATCTTGCCATGTTTAAAGAGTCCCTGAATCAGCTCCACTTGGTGAACAAGAAATAGTACTTTGTGATGCCAGAATTAGGAGGGCTGAAATCATACTAAGAAAGAAAGGTAATTTTCGATTTGGTATTAGTCAAAACAACAGACCCAGGGACAATTATATGTAGACAATACTAGTTTCAAATGGAATTATAAATTCCATTTGCTAGTAAATTACGTATCTAGTTCCAAAGACTAGATGTTCCAAATGATTAGATAGTCTCTAGTTCCAAAGGGTAGTCTCTTTATACATTCCAAAATAATAAATTTCAAAAAAATAGCTCTCCTACTTGAATATACTTCTAATCTATAAAAATATGTTCCAAGGGCTTCAAACTGCATGATTTTCCAAACCTAACCTAACTCAAGTGCTATAACATTTTTATCATGGCAGGAGCTCTACTTGCCACATATGATAAATAGTAACTTCTACAAGTTCTTTTTTGTTTTGTTTTGAAGATTTTATTTACATGAGAAGAGAGGGCATGCAAGCAAGAGAGTATCAGCAGGGGATAGCAGCAGAGAGACAGGGAGAAGCAGACTCCCCACTGAGCAGGTAGCCAATGCTGGGCTCAATCTTAGAACCCGGAGATTAACCAACTGAGACACCCAGGCACCCCCAAAAGCTGTTAAAAATATAAACCAAAGGGATGCCTGGGCAGCTCAGTCGGCTAATCATCTGCCTTCAGCTTAGGTCATGATCCCAGGGTGCTGGGATCCAGTCCTGCATCAGGCTCCTTGCTCAGCAGGGAGCCTGCTTCTCTCTCTGCCTCTGCCTGCAACTCTACCTGTTTGTGCTCGCTCTCTCACTCTCTCTCTGACAAATAAATAAAATCTTTAAAAAAATAAAATAAAATATAAATCAGATTGTATGCCATATCAAGAAATGCTGGTTATATAAAAGAAAGAACAAGAACCACATAATACTCTCAGTAGATGCTGAAAAAGTATTTGACAAAGTACAGCATCCTTTCTTGATCAAAACTCTTCAAAGTGTAGGGATAGAGGGTACATACCTCAATATCATCAAAGCCATCTATGAAAAACCCACAGTGAGTATCATTCTCAATGGAGAAAAAATGAGAGCTTTTCCACTAAGGTCAGGAACACTTCAGGGATGTCCATTATCACCACTGCTATTCAACATAGTACTAGAAGTCCTAGCCTCAGCAATCAGACAACAAAAAGAAATTAAAGGCATCCAAATCGGCAAAGAAGTCAAACCATCACTCTTTGCAGATGATATGATCTTTATGTGGAAAACCCAAAGACTCCACTCCAAATTTGCTCGAACTTGTACAGGAATTCAGTAAAGTGTCAGGATATAAAATCAATGCACAGAAATCAGTTGCATTTCTATTCTATACATCAACAACAAGACAGAAGAAAGAGAAATTAGGGAGTCAATCCCATTTACAATTGCACCCAAAACCGTAAGATACCTAGGAATAAACCTAACCAAAGAGGCAAAGAATCTGTACTCAGAAAGCTATAATGTACTCATGAAATAAATTGAGGAAGACACAAAGAAATGGAAAAATGTTCCATCCTCATGGACTGGAAGAACAAATATTGTGAAAATATCTATGCTACCTAAAGCAATCTACATGTTTAATGCAATCCTTATCAAAATACCATTCATTTTTTTCAAAGAAATGGAACAAATAATCCTAAAATTTATATGGAACCAGAAAAGACCTCGAATAGCCAGAGGAATATTGAAAAAGAAAGCCAAAGTTGGTGGCATCACAATTCCAGACTTCAAGCTCTATTATAAAGCTGTCATCATCAAGACAGTATGGTACTGGCACAAAAAGAGACACATAGATCAATGGAACAGAATAGAGAGCCCAGAAATAGACCCTCAACTCTATGGTCAACCAATCTTCAACAAAGCAGGAAAGAATGTCCAATGGAAAAAAGACCATCTCTTCAACAAATGGTGTTGGGAAAATTGGACAGCCACGTGCAGAAAAATGAAACTGGACCATTTCCTAACACTGCACACAAAAATAGACTCCAAATGGATGAAAGACCTCAGTGTGAGAAAGGAATCCATCAAAATCCTTGAGGAGAACACAGGCAGCAACTTCTTCGACCTCAGTGACAGCAACTTCTTCCTAGAAACATCACCAAAGGCAAGGAAAGCAAAGGCAAAAATGAACTATTAGGACTTCATCAAGATCCAAAGCTTCTGCATAGCTAAGGAAACAGTCAACAAAACCAAAAGACAACTGACAGAATGGGAGAAGATATTTGTAAAACACGACTTATCAGATAAAGGACTAGTATCCAAAATCTATAAAGAACTTATCAAACTCAACACCCAAAGAACAAATAATCCAATCAAGAAATGGACAGAAAACATGAACAGACATTTCCGCAAAGACATCCAGATGCCAACAGACACATGAAAAAGTACTCCACATCACTCGGCATCAGAGAAATACAAATCAAACCACAATGAGATACCTACCACCACACACCAGTCAGAATGGCTAAAATTAACAAGTCAGGAAACAACAGATGCTGGCAAGGATGTGGAGAAAAAAAAGAAAGAAAAAAAAAAAAAGAAAAACGGGAACCCTCCTACACTGTTGGTGGGAATGCAAGCTGGTGTAGCCACTCTGGAAAACAGCATGGAGGTTCCTCAAAAAGTTGAAAATGGAGCTATCACACTACTGGGTATTTACCCTAAAGATACAAATGTAGTGATCTGAAGGGGCACGTGCACCCGAATGTTTATAGCAGCAATGTCCACAATAGCCAAACTATGAAAAGAACCTAGATGTCCATTCACAGACGAATGGATAAAGATGTGGTATATATATACAATGGAAAACTATGCAGCCCTCAAAAGAAATGAAATTTTGCCATTGGCAATGACGTGGATGGAACTAGAGGATATTATGCTGAGCAAAATAAGTCAATCAGAGAAAAACAATTATCATATGATCTCCCTCATATGAGGAATTTGAGAGGCAAAATGGGGTGCTTGGGGGGTACGGAAGGAAAAAAATGAAACAAGATGGGATCGGGAGGGAGACAAACCATAAGAGACCCTTAATCTCACAAAACAAACTGAGGGTTGTGGGGGGGTTGAGAGGGTGGTTGGGTTATGGACATTGGGGAGGGTGAGTGCTGTGAAGTGTGAAAGCCTGATGATTCACAGACCTATACCCCTGGGGCAAATAATACATTATATGTTAATTTAAAAAAAAGAAAGAAATGCTGGTTAGTTTCAGAAAAAGTTCTTCAGGCAAAATGCCCATAAAAACTTTAATAATGAAGGGATGTCTGGCCACCAACATCAAAACTGAAACAATAATATTAAGATATTTACAATATAAATAGTTTTCATGAGGTAGGATGGGTTATTTATCATTACCCCCACTTTACATGATGAGAAATATGGAAAGTAAATGGTCTCATAAATGTTTATGTGCGCTCATCATGTCCCATGCACTGAGATACACTGGAGAGCAAAACAAATAAAACTTTACTCTCTTGGAGGTGTTTTTTTTTTTTTTTTAAGATGTTATTTATTTGAAAGAGAGAGAGCACAAGCATAGGGAGCGGCAGAGGAAGAGAAGCACACTCCTCTTCTGAGCAGAGAGCCTGATGTGGGACTCAATCCCAAAATCCTGGGATAATGACCTGAGCTAAAGGGAGACACTCAACCAAATGAGCCACCCAGGTATCCTGAGAATATGCTAATATTTATTAAGCCTTATGTTTGGGGAAAGGCCAGAGTAACCAGAATAGTGAAAGAGGTAGGAAGGAAAGGACCAGATCTGCCTGGCAGAACAAAAGTCAAAGTCTTACCCTGTGTGGCCTAAGTGCAAAGGAAAGACAAAGAAAAGTTTTACATTTAGATTTCTGGAAGATCACTATGACTCCTTATGGAAATGGGACTTAATGACTGTAATAGTTAGAAAAGTATTATAAAGCCACGGGTGCCTGGCTGGCTCACTCAGTAGAGCATTAGATTCCTGATCTCGGGGTTGAGTTTGAGCCCCATGTTGGGTACAGGGACTACTTAAAAATAAAATCATTTTTTAAAAAAAGCAGTAATAATCTATAAAGTTGATGGTAGTAGCTGCAGAGAGAAGTGGAAGCTTTTGAGATATATTTTGGAAGTAAAACAGATAAAATGTAATGAGGGATTAAATAGTAGAGAAAGGGAAAATGAGGAGTGAAAGATGATCCCAAGTTCAGGGCTTCAGTAACTGGGTAAATGGTGATAAATGGACTAGCAAAAAAAAAAAAAAAGAAAGAAAGAAAGAAAAAAAGAAGATTTCTATTTTTTTACATATAAAGTTTGAAATCACTATGCAACATTCAAGTGGATAGTAAGTTAAATATATAAACCTAGGGAGTCAGTGTAAAAATGAACTGGTGATCACCGGCACACTAGGAGTCATCAGCACAAATAGTATAGTAGTCCCCCCGCTTAGAAACGGTGAAAACATTCCAAGACCTTCAGTGCATGCTTGAAACCCTATCTATACCCTATCACCTATACACACACACCTTTGATAAAGTTTCATTTATAAATTAGGCATAGAGGTTAACAATAACTAATAATAAAATAGAACAATTACAACAATACACTATAATAATAGTTGTATGACTGTTCTTTCAAAATATCTTCTTGTACTGTACTCACCCTTCTTGTGATGATATAAATTGACAAAATGGGTATGTGATGAGATGAAGTGAGGTGAATAATGTAGGTGTTATGAGGTACTGCTGGGCTACTACTGACCTTCTGATAGTATATCAGATAGTATGTCAAACTTCTGACTTCCACAGGTAACTGAAACTGTGGAAAGCCAAGGAAACAAATAAAATCACCCAGGAAGAAACTGTGACAGGAAAGAGAAGAGGGCCCAGGACTAAAGGTTAAGAAACTCTAGTATACAGATTTATCTAAGGGCCAAAAACTTATTAAATGATCTAACTCAACAAACAAAATGCTTTTTCATTAAATCCCATTGCTATTAACATTGAAAAAAAAGCCATTTTCCCTAGCCAAAGGACCTCAAAATTTAGTATTTCATTGTACATGTCTTCTAGGTGAGTCCTAGAAAAACTACTTATCTACTTACAAAATTTAACAAAATAATAAGACATGAGAAAAAGTGGTGGCCTCTGAGGAGGGAATGTGAATGATAAGATGGGTAAGAAAGGTTTGTTGCTATATATCCTTTCTACTTTTTGAATTCTGTACTGTATTGTATGTACTGTATTGCATGTTTATCCAAAAATAAATTTTTTTAAAGATTTTATTTATTTATTTGAGAGAGAGACAGTGAGAGAGAGCATGAGAGGGGTAAAAGTCAGAGGGAGAAGCAGACTCTCTATGGAGCAGGGAGCCTGATGTGGGACTCGATCCCAGGACTCTGGGATCAAGACCTGAGCTGAAGGCAGTCACTTAACCAACTGAGCCACCCAGGTGCCCCCCAAAATAAATATTTTTAAAATAACTCCATATTTTGGCTTCCATCAATAATTAACTCAAATCCCAGTGTGTTTATTACTATTTGCCTTTATGTTGTTGTGGCTAAACTTTGACATGTTATCTGTAAAATATTTATGTAAGTATAAAAAGCCACGAATAGCCAAGACTCTTGGAGAAACAGAAGGAATGAGAACTTAACTACCATATTTTCATGGCTTATTATAAAGCTACATGAATAAGGCTCTATGGTACTGACACGGGGATAAATAGATAAAGACAACAACAGAACAGAATAATGAGTCCACAAACAAATCAATGCATGTAAGGACACGAATTATGATGGAGGTAGAACTGCAGATCAATGCAGAAAATAAATTCTTTCAATACATCATGCTGGGGGTGCTTTGGAAATGCTTATGGAAAAAAATAAAATGGAATCCCTTCCTCACATCAAAGACAAAAATCAATTCTAAAGAGACTAAAGTTCTAAATATACAAGGCAAAACTATAAAGATTCTAGTAGAAAATATGAGATTATGCTCATGACTGTAGAAAAGGTTTTCTTAAGTCAAAGAAGCACTAAGACAGGCACACATACACACACTCTTCAATTCACATATAAATCACAAGCACATCCAGTGGAAGAAACACAAACAAGCAGAACAAGTCAAAAGAGCACCAGCTAGATTTGGAATAGAGAAATGAGGACTCTAATCCAGGCTATTATCCACTATTAACTTGGGGCAAGTTACACGACCTCTTTGAGTCTCGGTTTGCTAGTTTTTTAAAAGGAAGGAGCCATACTTTATGATCCAAACAAGGTTTTTGCCCAAAGTGATCTAAAATGATCACGAACCACAGCTTCTTGAATGAGCTAACAAGGTGGACAGCATTCCCAATGTTGATACCTTAAGAGAATGAAGAAAAAAAAAAATGATAAATGTTTTCCAGTCCTCTCAGGACCACAGTATATAAATAACTGAACATGCTGACAGTGTTTAAGGTTGACCTTGATGGAAAAGTGTATTCCATATGCTCTTAGATATAAAGTGCACTACTGGGATAAACGGCCCTTGCTGTGCATTTGCTTGGTCATACTGTATTTCTTTAATAAAACTGATAAAAATAGAAAGATCCTGGAAATATCAGTAGGCTAGCAATCAAAGGCTTTAAGTGTGTCTCTCCATATACCCCTGACAAGTAAAATTCCATCATCACAGACAGGAATAAATTATGGCTGCTTGCCTGGGTGGCTAGGGGAATGAGAAAATTAAGGACAGGACGTTCCTGTAGGATTTTTGATAACTACCAGCCAAGTCATTTCTGTACCATTTTTCCTAACACTACCAAATAACATATTCAACATTTCATTAGCTTCTCAAAATGACATTTTATGATAAAGCTCAGATCTGACAGTCATACGCTTATTAAAACAGTCAAAACTAGTTATATTGAAATAATTATCAACTACAAAAGGTTTTTCATTAAAATACATTATGTAATAACATTAAAATAAAGCTCAATCAGGGAGCCTTAATTGAGGATCCAGAAACAGGATTCCTCAATCCCTGCATCTCTTAAAATTGTGTACAGAACATATGTGCGTGCGCAAGTCTGGGGAGAGTATCTCACAATGTACAGAAGATTTTTTGTGAGGTCCATGAATAAAAAAAGGTTATGAAACCTTTAATTAGGTGATTATTTCAGACTCTTAAAGACTATGACCCCACACAAATGTGGTGACATTTTAGTTAAGGCAAATAACTGACCCACTTATTAAGGAAATAGAACTTTGCTTCCTTCTGATTCACTGCTCTTTTTCTCTTAATCCAAGTACAACAAAAATCAGTCTTACTTTAAAATAAATTTTTTAGGGCGCCTGGGTGGCTCAGTTGGTTAGGTGACTGCCTTCAGCACAGGTCTTGATCCCAGAGTCCTGGGATCGAATCCCACATCAGGCTCCCTGCTCCATGGAGAGTTTGCTTCTCCCTCTGACCTTCTCTCTCATGTTTTCTCTCACTGTCTCTCTGTCAAATAAATAAATAAAATCTTTAAAAAAAAAAAAAAAGAGAGAGAGAGACAGAGAGAAAAATAAAATAAAATATATTTTTTTAAAAACTAAATTAAATTTTTAAAAATAAAAATAAAAAAATCTGGGGGCACCTGGCTGGCTCAGCAGGAAGAGCATGCAACTCATAAAAAATTTAAAACTTCATGGCTTCAATTAAACAATTAAAAATTCAGTTTAATAATATCTTATTCCAAAATCTTCAGTTTATTTCCTTACTTTTCAGCCTCTCTAAACACTCAAATTTTAACTACAATATATTCCATTTTTCAGCAAGAAAGATAATCTATTCTTTGATCTTTTCCACCAAGCATCACTCTTTCTGGGTCCTGAGTAGATTTTTTACATTAATTGAAAACAAGATCTCACTCTTTCCTACTGCTTTACATAGTTAATCGAAACTGTTAGTCCAAATTCATCAATCCTTGAGCCCTTGAAAAAAGCTATTAGTCAAATCCTAGTCTGGCCAAAATATGGTGACTGATTCCCGCTATCACTTCATAAATACATACTTTAAAAAACACACACACAAAACTAACTAATGAGAACTATAATTTACCACCAACTACTCATAAGAAATTATAGCTCTGCTGACTGGCAAGTAATTTGCAAAAGCAGATCAGTTTAGCTGCATAAAATAAATATCCACCTGCATGTACTAGCACTAATCAGGGTGTGAAATTAAACTTTTTATTCAGAAGGAAATAACTGCTTCAAAGCTGGGATTTAGTCTGGGAAGCAAATATTAAGGTCATCCTTTTCTCTCTGATGTTTATAGTAAGTATTTCTTATGTGGGAAGCAAGGGAGGAGAGCTGACTGACCAAATTCTGTACAAGCAAAAAATATCTCTATAACATAACAAATATTCCACTTGCTTTACTAATTAATTACATAGATTTAACAGAACCAAATTGCTGAAATGCATGTAGAGATCACCTAAGAAATGAAAGCCCAAACAGACCACTACAGACATCTAATTCAGTCAAAAACTAAAGGATCAGTGTCTGATTAAGTGAAATAAAGAAAACTCAACAAATATAAATGCCGCAGTAAGTTTTTAAAAAGCCTTTAGCCATTTTCATTATAACAAGGTCAATTCAGGATTAGCCAGGTTAATGAGATCCTATTCAATGATAGCAGCAGCCAATTATAGCCAATAGAAGCCAATTCCCACAATTTTCCCAACATTTATCAAAATTAACTAATACAGAGTGCCTGGGTGGCTCAGTTCGTTAAATGTATGCCTTTGGCTTAGGTCATGATCCCAGGATCCTTGGATTGAGTTCCACATCGGGCTCCCTGCTCAGCATGGAGTCGGCTTCTCCCTCTGCCCCTCCCCCTGTGTTCTCTCTCTCTCTTGCAAATAAAATCTTTTTTAAAAAAGTAACTAATATGGGGCACCTGGGTGGCTCAGTGGGTTAAATTCTCTGCCTTTGTCCCAGGTCATGATCCCAGGGTCCTCTATTCAGCAGGGAGCCTGCTTCTCTTCCCCTCTCTCTGTGTCTGCCTCTCTGCCTACTTGTGATCTCTGTATGTCAAATAAATAAATAAAATCTTTTTTAAAAAAAATTAACTAATACAAATAACATATTCAACATTTGTCCTTCTGAAAACAATATGTAGACTAACTAGAATTTATATATTTTTTAAAGATTTTATTTATTTATTTGACAGACAGAGATCACAAGTAGGCAGAGAAGCAGGCAGAGAGAGAGGAGGAAGCAGGCTCTCGGAGCAGAGAGCCCGATGCGGGGCTCGATCCCAGGACCCTGGGACCACAACCCAAGCCAAAGGCAGAGGCTTAGCCCACTGAGCCACCCAGACACCCCGACTAACTAGAATTTAAATAGAAACTTGAAACAAAGAAATTAACTAATAAAAACTTCAACTAATTCCACACTACTCTCAAGTCTACCAGAAAAACACAACAAACAGAAAAGAGCCCAATCTATCACGAGCAAATGCTGGCTTGATTGGCCCATACATGCCACCATGGTACTCAACCTGAGGCTGCAAAACCAGCAGCAGCATCTGAAAACTAGAAATGCACATTTTCAGGCCCTAAAGGCCTACTGAATAGAAAATACAAACCTTCCAGGAAATTCTGATGCAGTTTTTACTACCATAAAAGCCCTTAAAAACTAAACCTAATTCTTTTTACAGTTTTAGACTTTTCCATTAAAGATAAGAATTATAAAACATGTAACTTGCAAATTGGAATGTAAAATGTACATTTTAATTAGTCTAAAATCAAAAACAAAAATAAAGTAAAAATGACAAAGTCTACACAATATCTTCCCCAAAAATGAAACAGTCACCACTTCAGTCACGCATAAAAAAAAATTATTTGGAACAGCATAAAATTAAATGGCCTAGGGGCGCCTGTGGGTGGTTCAGTGGGTTAAAGCCTCTGCCTTTGGCTCAGGTCATGATCTCAGGGTCCTGGGATCGAGCCCCACATTGGGCTCTCTGCTCAGCAGGGAGCCTGCTTCCTCCTCTCTCTTTCTGCCTGCCTCTCTGCCTACTTGTGATCTCTGTCAAATAAATAGATAAAATCTTTAAAAATAAATAAATAAATAATGGCCTAATTTTACAACTACCACAGAATCATCATCACTAATGGATGCTAAACTATTGGGAGAAACAATGCTGGGAAATCAGGATATCCACAGTTTCTAAATTTCACTCCACAACACACTTATTACACATATACCTTAACAAAGAAAAATTTGGTAAATACAACCTTAATAAAATGATCAAACTTAGTTTCACCAATAAAAGAATAAACTGACATGATGAACCTTCTCATGGAATGCACTGAGAAAGAAATCACAACATGTATTCCTACCAAAAAATTTTTAACCTGAATCTAATCATGAAGAAATAATCAGACAAATTCAAATGAGAGACCTTCTGTAAAACTAGCCTGGACTCTTCAAAAATGTCAATAACATGAAAAAAAAATTAGGGAACTGTTGTAAATTAAAGGAAACTAAAGAGACGTAACAACATATAACGTGATTGAATACCACAAAAAAAAAGAGAAAGTTTAGAAGCAGCAGCTATGAAGGACATTACTGCGGCAAGTAGGGAAATATGAATACGAACCATATATTTAATAATAAAATGTTATAACTGTTAAATTTCCTGAGTGAGATCTTGCACTATGGTTATGAAAGACAGTGCTCTTATACTTAGGAAATACATATGGAAGATGAAATATCAAAATGTTTGCAACTCTCAAATGATATAATAAAAAAGTATACTATATAGAGAGAAAAAACGCAATATGGCAAAATGTTAACAACTGGCCAATCCAGGTGAAGAGTATATGAGTGATGATTATGCTTTTCTCACTATTTTTCTATAGATTTGAAAAAAGATTGATATCATCCTTATCCCTCTTCAAAGCCATATTCCTCCAACAGTATGATCTTAAGAAAGTAACTTAACCTCTCTATGCCTCAGTTTCCACATTTGTAAATCAGGGATAATAACAATACATACCTATTAAGGTGAGAAGATCAAATGAGTTAATGTATGTCAAGTACCTAGAATCCGGCATGATATGTACTAGACTTCAAGTGTCTGCTGCCATTATTATTATTACTGCTGTTACTTTATTTTATGACTACTACTACAACCAACACCCAAGGTCAGAGCGATAAAGAATCATAGCTTCACAGTTCTATAGAATTTCCAAATATTTTCTCTACTTCTAGTTTAAGCTAGTCTTCACCACAGATCTTTGAAGTAGGGAGAGTATTACTATCTCTGCTTTCCAAATAAGGAAAATGAGACTCAGAGAGTTTAGTGACTTCTAGAAAGTAGTGTGAGATGGGAACCAGGTCTTGTTTCCAAAATTTACATCTAAACTGATTACAATGTATTTCAAAGAAAACACACTAAAAAAAACAGGTAGAACTCCTGTACTGTCAGTTATAGACAAAAGAAGTTATCACTAGTCCATTTAGCAAAACAGATGTCACTTTGCAGAGCTTTGATATTTTTCTTAAATACCCTTGAAAACAAGGATCAAAAAATATGAACTCTTATAAAAAGGGATTTATTGTATTTTTATAGCTTATTACATACCTTGTAACAATCATTTTGTTAAATGTGAATGTCAGTTTTATTTTCGGTCCCTTTTTTCCTGGCTATTTACAAGCTTTGTAAGAATCGTTCCTTAATTAAGTCTAAACATAGTTTTATATAAATGGATTCCTGGAAATAAAACGTTCAGACTTAAGAAATGATTGTTACAGAGACTGTAACAGGCCGTAAAAAAAGAATGCCACTTTAAACAAAGATTTCTCATTTTAATTAAAAAGATAATCATCAGAACATTCCTACACTTAACAGAACCATTTAAAGAAGCTTCTTTGAAAAAAAAAAAAATGTAGCATCTTATGCAGCCTTCCATGTATAATTTATAACATATTTAAAATCAAAGTCTCAGTTGATCCTGTAAGTATGAATCCTTATATACTATCTATGCCTACACTTGAATGATACATTGGAACAGAAACAGGTCCAAATGAAATAAATATCATTCCCAATTCTTTTTCTAATGAACACTTTCAAAGATTATGAGTATTTTCCCCATAAATATTGGTAAAACATATTTAAGAACACTTAAGAAACATTTTTTTAACTTGGACCCCCGCTAACAATCTGAGGGTTTCAGAAGGGAGGAGGATGGGGGACGGGGTAACAGGGTGCTGTGATAACACTGGGTGTTATATGTAACCAATGAATCACTGAACACTACATCAAAAACTAATGATGTACTACTATAAAGTGGCTAACTGAACATAATAAAAAAAAAAGAAAAACTTTCTGGGGTGCGTGGGTGGCTCAGTGGGTTAAAGCCTCTGTCTTCAGCTCAGATCGTGATCCCAGGGTCCTGGAATCAAGCCCCTCATCCAGTTCTCTGCTCAGCGGGGAGCCCCTTCCCCCTCTCCCTGCCTGGTGCTCTGCCTACTTGTGATCTCTGTCTGCCAAATAAATAAATAAAATCTTTAAAAAAAAAAAAAGAAAAGAAAAGAAACACTTTCTAACATGATCACAACTGAACATAACAAGGATCATATAGTTTATTGATGCAGTCAGTATATGTTAGCTAAAGGTGTTGGGTCAAGGATATTCAAACACTACCATATAGTGTTCTGACACATACCTGCATACAAAGTTTCTATTCTCAAACTTTAATAAAAAGTGAAGCAATCATCTGATTTTCAAAAGGCCAAACCTGGATATCACTGGATGCTGTAAAAAACCTTTACAAATATGATTGGGACGCCTGGGTGGCTCAGTTGGCTGGACGAATGCCTTCGGCTCAGGTCATGATCCTGGAGTCCCGGGATCAAGTCCCGCATTGGACTCCCAGCTCCATGGGGAGTCTGCTTATCTCTCTGACCTTCTCCTCATTCATGCTCTCTCTCACTGTCCCCTCTCAAGTAAATAAATAAAATCTTTAAAAAAAAATGTGATTTGATAAGCAGGATTCTTTTCGATTAATTCATCTGGGTAACTATCATTCTTGGGACGCCTGGGTGGCTCAGTTGGTTGGGCGTCCCACTCTTAATGTGAGCTCCTGTCATGATCTCAGGGTCATGAGAATAAGCCCCACAGCGGGCTCTGTGCTCAGGAGGAAGTCTACTTGAGATTCTCTCTCTCCCTCTGCTCCTCCTCCCATGGGCGCATACATGCACATGCACACACACACACACACACACACAGTCTCTCTCTCGCTCTCAAATAAATATATAAATAAATAGGGGTGCCTGGGTGGCTCAATCAGTTAAGAGTCCAACTCTTAATTTCGGCTCAGGTCATGACCTCAGAGTCATGACACAGCCTCTGGCAGGCTCCACACTGGACATAGAACCTGCTTAAGATCTCCCTCTCTCTCTCCCCCTTTCCCCATCCTCTCTCTCTCAAAATAAATAAATACATATTTTTTAAATTGTCCATTCTTAACACAAATCTCACAAAAAATTGTAAACCTAGGCAAGAGTGCAAGAGAGAATGAAGTAGATCTTATAAGCTGTCATTATAATTAACTGCAATTTGAAAAACAGATGCATCAATGTTCTTCTACTTAAGTCACCTTTTCTAAATTACACTGGAGTCACTACTAGACAGTCTATTTCTGCAGCAATGTATTACTGGAAACTGCTTCAAAGTAGACTCTATTTTCCCAGGAAAACAAGTTTATATTCAGGAAGCTAGTTCCTAACTGAGGACTTGGTAACAAAGAAAGGACTTACATGCCTAACAACATCAAAACAAACAGCCAATAACTAAACTTCTACAGTCATTAAAAATAAGGAAATAATATTCCAGCTTCATGAAACAGAGTAACATACCAATGATCAGGAAGCATTTGTCCAAAATATATAAAAAACAAAACAACCTCTAACTCTTCCGTACTTATTCATTAAACAAATTTGACCTCAAGCTAATAACCAACTAAAGTAAACACTAAACATTTAATTAGCAATCATTTCGTCTGCTTCTTATAATAGAGACTGCTGCTTGGGATGATTTATGAAAAAGGGAGAGGGTCAATTATTATTACTCAAGGAACTATCCTCCTTTCCTTTATTTAAATTATTTCCCTGAATACGCAAAAGTTACTCAAAATCATAGCACTGACCTATGCTACTAGTTTAAGGAGATGGGTTAATGTTGATCATGATGACCACAAGTTTAAAAAAAAGTTATAGGTTGACCAGATATTTTTATTTTTCATTTGCTTATCTCTTTAGCTTAATAAAACCCACCATGCGTTCTATATAAGATCAAAGGCCACCAGAAAAAAATGCTCATATTCTCACTGTCACAGGGCTTACTTGAGACTTTATAGATAGGTTTCAGGGTACCCTACACTTATTTAAGAACCATGAACATTTAACAACACAAACCCCTTTTTAAAATATTCATAGAACATCTTCCATAGAACACTAAATTTAAGGCATATTCTAATGGTCATTCCTCTGATTCTTCTGATGAGGACTGTATTTTGTGTTTGATTCCCAACAGATAAAATCATCAAGAAGAACTGGGGCATACATTAGGGAAATGCAAATTAAAACCACAATAATATATTACTATATACCTATCTAAATGGCTAACATAAAAAACAGTGAGCAACCAGAACTTTCATATATTGCTTGTGCCAATGCAAAATGGTATAGCCAGATGCAGTAGGGTAGGGGGATTAAGAGGTACAATCTTCTAGTTATAAAATAAAAAAGGCACAGAGATGTATGTATAGCATAGGGAATACAGTCACTGTAGAACAGCTTTGTATTGTGAACTGCAATTAGACTTATTGTGCTGACCACATTGTAATTTATTAAATAACAAACCACTATGTTGTATACCTGAAACTAATATAAAATTTTATGTCAATCATTCTTCAATTTAAAAAAATGATACAGTCATGCTTGGAAATAGTTTGGCAGTTTCTTATAAAATTAAACATATGCTTACCATATGACCCAGCAATTCTCCTCCTGGGTATTTACCCCACAGAAAAAAAATTTACATTCACACAAAACCTATACATAGCAGCCCTATTTAGAGTCACCAAAAACCAAACACAACCCACATGTCCTTCAACAGGTGAATGGATAAACAAAATATGGTACAATCCATACAATGGAATACTATTAAGCAATAAAAAGGAATGGGATAGTGATATATGCAACAGCTTGGACGAATCTATCTCAAGAGCATTGTGAAAGAAGCCAAAAGCAAAAGATTATATATTGTATGATACCATTTGTGACATTCTCAAAAAGATAAAACCAAAATAAGGAAAAATAAATCAGTTCCTAGAAATTAGAGATGGGGTGGAGGAAATACAGTATAAGGGAGTTTGGGGAGGGGTAATGACTGTTCTGTATCCTGACCGTGGTGGTTGTTACATAAATCTATACAGTATTAAAATTCTGAGACCTATACACTAAAAAAAACCCAATTTTACTGGATGTTAATAAAAAATTTTTTGAACTTGCACATAGCAGGTATGAATAAATATATGCTTAAAAAGTAAAATGGAATAGCGGCAGAATGCCTATTCAATAAAACTTGAAAGTCTATGTGAATTATTCTGTGTTAGATTTTTGTTGTAAAAGTACCACCACCATCATATCCTTATGGCCTAGAAAGAACCATCACATTTACCTCATTTAGTTAGATTAGATTATGTCTTCCTCTATTTTCTTAAATTATTTATTTATTTATTTGACCCAGAGAGAGAGAGAGATCACAAGTAAGCAGAGAGGCAGGCACAGAGAGAAGAGGAATCAGGCTCCCTGTTGAGCAGAGAGCCTGACACAGGGCTTGACCCCAGGACCCCAAGATCATGACCCGAGCTGAAGGCAGAGGCTTAACCCACTGAGTCACCCAGGCGCCCAGTCTTAGATGCTGTGGGGGATGGTAATGACCATCCAAGGCATGGGGATAAAAAGACCTTTTCAGAGAATATTTCTAACTATCAAGACAGCCTGTGGCTATGTGGCTGTCACTTGAGGTCAGGCTGAAGCCCTTGCTCAAAAGACCTCCAATGTATGTAATTATACCAGAGAGTACACTCTCCTCATAAATCTCCCTCCCACTTAGTTATGCCTTGTTCCTCTGAGCAACACTTGATTCCTCAAAACTTGCTCCTTGACATTAATTCTACTTAAGACCTCTATACATCTGGTGTGGGGCACCTACGTGGCTCAGTTGGTTAAGCATCTGACTCTTGATTTCAGCTTAGATCACCATCTCAGGGTAGTGAAATCGAGCCCTGCATCAGGCTTGCTGCTCAGCTGGGAGTTTGCTGAAGATTCTGTCTCTCCCTCTCCTTCTGCCCTCCTCCAACTTCTGTGCCCACACTCTCTGGATTTCTAAAATAAATAAACCCTTAAAAACAAAAAAACAACCGGTGAGGTAGTCCGCTGTCATTTATTTTCAAATATGTGATAGGGTCATAAAACATTAACAATTATAATTAAAATATTAACAATTACCATATTAACAATTAACAAGTAACATCAGAACTATCCACAACATTTTCATTTCACAGGATGGAACACAAGTTGTACTATGATGTAATTTTAACATATATGTCCATATTTTGGGATTCTGCTATTGTTCTACCAGACACACCTCTTATAAATGGCATATCTTGCTTATTTTTCTGCTCCCACAGCTCACCAATTTCTCCAGCTGCAAACAGCCCCAGAAGTAAATTATTTTTAGAAACCTACTACTGGGGCGACTGGGTGGCTCAGTGGGCTAAAGCCTCTGCCTTCGGCTCAAGTCATGATTCCAGGATCCTGGGATCAAGCCCCACATTGGGCTCTCTGCTCAGCAGGGTGCCTGCTCCCCCCCCCCCCCAACCTCTCTCTGCCTGCCTCTCTGCCTACTTGTGATCTACGTCTGTCAACGTCTGTCAAATAAATAAAATCTTAAAAAAGAAAAAAAAGAAACCTACTACTATTCCATTAGAATTCTAAGAGATTCCAAGCCTCTGCCATGACATTTGTATCATTCTGCCTTCACTCTTTTCCCCCAGCTTTACTGAGATATAACTGGCATATAAAACTGTGCAAATGTAAGGTTTACAATATGTTGCTTTGGTACACATATATTGTATTACAAAATGATTAGCCCCTGCCTTCACTCCTGATTTCAGTTAGCTCAGTTCCTTCCTGCTATGTTCCCCACATATAAGGCTTCACCTTTTACTTTGGTTCTAGCCACAATATTCCCTCACTCCCTCTTCGTTGGTACACCGGCCAGGACACAGTGGACTAGACATTTTGTTAAACCTAATCTGAGAAATATCTGCATCAGAAACTCTGAGATGCTTGTTAAACACGCAGATTCTTGAGACCTACCAAATTAACTGCAGGGAGAAGAGCTGAGAATCTGTACTGTATTTTAACATTCTCTCCAAATAAATTAAAGATAATACTTATTTGTCAGAGAGAGAGAGCGCACGCACGTGCAACAGTGAGCATAAGCAGGGAGCAAGGCAGGCAGAGGGAGAAGCAGGCTTCCTGCTGAGCAAGGAGCCCAGTGTGAGGCTTGATCCCAAGACTCTGGGATCCTGACCTGAGCTGAAGGCAGCTGCTTAACACACTGAGCAACCAAGGCACCCCCCTCCAAATAATTCTTATGCATAGTAAGGCATAAGACAATTACAGTGGGCACTAATGAATAAATGAACTAATTAATTAATTCTTCAGTTCCTTGCTGGGTATTGCAGTTTGACTTCTGATCCCAGACTTTATAATCAGGGTCCTTTCTACCTGTTTTCAGTACTTACTCATGCTGTCTGCCTATCTGGATGTCCACAAAATATCTGCACCCAGATTCCTTGTTATTATTCTCCCCCAGAAAGAATATCCTGCCCTTGCTAAACTTCTGAGTCCACAAATCTGGTCAAGTTGCCAATAGATGCCATATTCCATCTGCCTAGCTAAATTTCCTCTCCTTAACTTCAAGGCACATCCAAGCGCTTAGCCTACCTCAGCTAGCATGAAAGGCCTCTGTAGCTTTGTGCTTCCTTATCTGGCTTATCCCGATAAAACAATGTCCCCAGTATGAGACAGTGATCATGAAATTACTCAAACACCAAACACAATGTTTAGAAGAATCCTGATTTTTCTATCACATAGGAAGTGGAGTGGAGTTGTCCAGATAACTTCAATTTGGCCCACCTACTATGTGGATAAATCTTTCTTTCTTTTTTTTTTTTTTAAAGATTTTATTTATTTATTTATTTATTTGAGAGAGAGAGAGAGAGAGAGAGCCTGAGAGGGGGAAGGTCAGAGGGAGAAGCAGAACTCCCTGCTAAGCAGGGAGCCTGATATGGGACTGGATCCCAGGACCACAGGGTCATGACCTGCAGTCACTTAACTGACCGAAGGCAGTCACAACCAAATGAGCCATCCAGGAACCCAAATCTTTCTCTTTTAACCTGTTATTATGGGTACTTACACAGAAAAGTATGGAATAATATACAACAAATTCCTTTCACTCAGCTTTTCACCTCCCAAATTCCAAGGCAAATTCCTTAATAGTGTATCATTATGCCCATTTTTATCTACTTGAACATATCTTAAATTTAGTTTCCTTGTTAAAATTAGGGACTATTCCAACATCTTTACCCACCAAATACTCACTTCCCTATACTACAACAACCTTCCCTCTAGCTAATTGCCACAAATCATGCCTGACACCTTTTTTATTCTTCTCTTTCTTTATTTCTCCTACTCTACTCCAAACAAACCTTATTCACTCTATTTTGAGAATATTCCTTAAATATATTTCCTTCTTTCCATACTTACTGCCCTAGCTCAAGCCCACATGGATTCTTGCCCGGACTATTATACTGCCTTTACATGGTCACTTTGCCTCTGTCTATTCCGCCCTCCCTAGTCCAATCTACACTAAGGGGAACCTTAGAGTGGTCTTTAATCTTTATTGCTACTGCCCTCAGTGGGAATCAGATTCAGATGTAAATTAGAGACCTTTCACAAAAGAGCACTTGCAAGCATTTATATCTTGAATGGGGGCCAGGGACCTCAGACAGAAAACCTCTGAACAATGAACAACAAATAGAAAATTAAATTTCAGGGCACCTGGGTGGCTCAGTGGGTTAAGCCGCTGCCTTCGGCTCAGGTCGTGATCTCAGAGTCCTGGGATGGAGTCCCACATCGGGCTCTCTGCTCAGCAGGGAGCCTGCTTCCCTCTCTCTCTCTCTGCCTGCCTCTCTGTCTACTTGTGATCTCTCTCTGTCAAATAAATAAATAAAATCTTAAAAAAAAAAAAAAAGAAAATTAAATTTCAAAAATAGCATCTAAAATAAAACCCCAGCATCTAAAAACACCAAATAACCAGGAATTAATCTAACAAAAAACGTACAAAGACCTCTACACAGAGAAATTAAAGACTCAAATAAATGGAAAGATATACCATTTTCATGGATTGTAGAACTCAGTAGTGTTACAATCTCAATTCTACCCAAACTTATATAGAAATGCAATGCAATGTCAATAAAAACCATAGCAGCATGTTTCATGGACATTAACACGCAGATTCTAATATATATGGAAATGCAAAGGGCCAAGAACAGCCAATGCAATCCTGAGGGGGATGGGTAGCTGAAGGGCATATACTATCAAATATTAAGAACTAGTATGCAAATATATTTTGAAAGTATGATATTGGCCCAAGAATAAACAAAACAATGAAACAGAACAGGGTCCTAGAAACAGGCCCACACACACATATAGACAGATAGTATGAATTCCTGAATTCATACATGACAAAAGTGACCCTGCAATGTGACAAAGAATAATCTTTTCAATAAATGACATTGGATCAACTGGACTTAAAAAACAAAAACTGAATTCTGTCCTCTACCTCACACCAAATGTTAACTAATTAATTCCAGATAAACTATAGATCCCAGGTCAAACAATAAAGCTTGTCAGGGTCTTGAGATATCTGTAGACTTGTAGTAATAGCATTATTCACAACTGCCAAAAGGTAGAAGGATCCCAAGTGTCTGGCAAGATATTAATGGACAAACAAAATGTGATGTTTAAATATGGCAGAATATTATTCAGCCTCAAAAAGGAAGGAAATTCTGACACATTACAACATGGATGAACCTTGAGAACATTGTGCTAAGAAAAATAAGCCATTCACAAAAAGACAAATACTGTATGATCCCACTTATAAGGTATCTAGAGTAGCCATATTCATAGAAACAAAGTAGAATGGTGGTTGTCAGGGGCTCAGGGGAGAGGGAAACAAAGTTGTTGTTCAACAGGTATGGAGTTTGAGCTTTTCAAGATAAAAAATGTCTTCAGTTTAGCTAGGGCCAAGCAAAACAGGGTCTACACAAGATGGGGTGGTAGAATCAGCAGTGATCTGATCCTGCAGGTCAGAGCCCTAGCAGGATAAAAAAAAAAAAAAAAAAAAAATCCATACGGGAATATGGCAGCCTTCGCAGTCCTGCACAGAGTGTTAGGGTCCAAATGGACTGAGAAGAGCAACCTAGTGCAAGGCATCAGATCCTTAGGTGAGAAAGATGTTCAAACAGAGAGCAGGGGCAGCAGCCTGATAGTGGATTTTGGAGCCTGGGTAAGGTGAGGATGGCATCTATGTGGTAGATGTCAGAAACAGCAGTAATAGTAAAGACTGGTCACATACAAGGAAGCTGATTAATAAAATATGTTGAGGATGATGAGAACCAAGTTACTGTCAGAAAAGGGAGTTATAATTACAGAAAGGAAATTACTGAATGAACCCTTGGTGTGAGACTAGAACTGGAGAGATCAGTGTGAACTCACAGTTTTATATAAATATATAGATAAAATTATAATAGTGATATAATGCATGCGTGCATGTTTACACATACATATATTCCCTACCTCTGTCCAGTGAGAGAACCTGGGAGCAGTGACACCCCAATAGCAATAAGCACACCAAACACCCAGATCTTAGCTTCTAAATATCATTCTCTACTGAGAATGGTTCAGTGGGTTAAGCTTCTGCCTTTGGCTCACTTGGGTCATGATCTCAGGGTTCTGGGATCGAGTCCTGCACTGGACTCTCTGCTCAGCAGGGAGCCTGCTTCACCCTCTCTCCGCCTGCCTCTCTGCCTACTTGTGATCTCTGTGTGTCAAATAAATAAATAAACTCTTTTAAAAACTTTTTTTAGGGGCACCTGGGTGGCTCAGTGGGTTAAGCCGCTGCCTTCGGCTCAGGTCATGATCTCAGGGTCTTGGGATCGAGTCCCGCATCCAGCTCTCTGCTCAGCGGGGAGCCTGCTTCCTCCTCTCCCTCTGCCTGCCTCTCTGCCTACTTGTGATCTCTCTCTGTCAAATAAATAAATAAAATCTTTAAAAAAAAAAAAACTTTTTTTAAATGTTTAAAAAAATATGAAGCAGCTTCAAATACTTTTCAAGGGGTGCCTGGGTGGCTCAGTGGGTTAAAGCCTCTGCCTTCGGCTCAGGTCATGATCCCAGGGTCCTGGGATCGAGCCCTGCATCGGGCTCTCCGCTCAGCGGGGAGCCTGCTTCCTCCTCTCTCTGCCTGCCTCTCTGCCTACTTGGGATCTCTGTGTGTCAAATAAATAAATAAAATCTTTAAAATTAAAAAAAAAGAGAAAGAAAGTACTGACCAAAGAGGGAACAATTTAAGCATCAAAATAAATGACAGTATTGGATTATAGCCCATCAAATAAAACAGGAATTCATAAGCCCATTCTATTATTACAGATTGAAAGTCTGATGGAGAATAGGATAGTTACCTGGTTTCAAAGAACCTTTCCATAAAATATTTATTACAAAAATAACATATTTTAAAAGAATAAACTGGCAGATACCACCTTAATCAAGTAAACAAAACTGTAAGACAAATAAAAAATCACGTGTCACCTAATAGGAGGCAAGGAGTAAAACTACAGCACCACTTCTGTGGTACTTCTGCCAAAAATACATAACCTGGATCCAATCATGAGGAAGAATCAGATAAACCCAAACTGAGGGACCATTCTACAAAATGGCCTATAATGCTCAAAAGTGCCATAGTCACAAGAGTCAAAGAAAAATTAATGAACTGTTCTACCCTGAAGGAGACTAAAGAGACATGACAACTAAATTCAATGCATGATTCTGGGTTTGATCCTTTTGCTACAAAGAACATTACTGGAACAACTGGCAAAATCTAAATGGGGTCTGGGGTTAGATATGTTATTGTACTGTATGTCAATTTCTGAATTTTGAAGGTTGTATTATTGTTATGTAGAATGTGGTCTATTTGTAGAAAATACACACTGAAGCATTTGGTGATGTGACAACTTATACTCAAATGATTCAGGAAAAAATATCATTTGTGTTTTACCTAGAACTCTTCTGTAATTCTGAGATTAATTCAGAGTAAAAGGACTGCACTGGTGGTTACCAAACACTAAAAATAAAGATACTGATATTTTGTGTGTGTGTGTGTGTGTGTGTGTGTGTGTGTGTGTGTGTGTGTTTATCAATATACACACTCCAATTAGGTGTAACTATTTTCTCTTGAGAAAGATTATTAGTTTTCCCTGGCTGCTGTAACAAATTAACAAATATTTAGTGGCTTAAAAGAACATAAATTATTATTTTATAGTTCTGTAGTTCAGAAGTCTGAAATTGCTCTCACTGAGACAAAAATCAAGGTTGTTGGTGGGACTGCGTTCTATTCTGGAGGCTCTAGCATGTCCTTTCGAGCTTCTAGAGGATTCTCACATTCCTTAGCTCATATCTCTTCTCCCATTTTCAAAGACACCAACAGCGGACTGAGCTCTCACATGGCATCACTCTGACCTGTTCTGCCTTCCTCTTACACCTTGAGGGTCTCTTGTGATTAACACTGGGCCCAACACAAATAATCCAGGATAAACTCTCTATTTTAAAGTGAGCTGATTAGCAACCTTGATTCTATCTGCTACCTTAATTCCCCATGTAATATAACAAATTCACTGGTACTTGGGATTGGTGGGCAGAAGGTGCTTGCTTACTCTCTCTATCCCAAAGAGTTTCTTTTATTCTGAGATTATATCCTTGCTACTTTTGTGGCATTAGAGAGCTCTTTTACAAAATGATGGCATCAATTGCAATTATTCTTTTAAAACTATTTGTATATAGAGGGAAAAAACCTTGTTAATCCTGTGAATACTATGTAAGTAGTACAAAACCTTGTGACATTTTTTACTGATTTCTCAAATGAAATTCTGAAACAAAACATTTCTGTTCCTACAAAGACACCGTATCCTTGATGAAAGATTTGTATTTTTCAGAATATAAGGAACAAATCAATTTATTTTAAAAAGGCAGACAATCCAATTAAAAAAAAGTGACCAAGGCTTAAATTGACACCTCACAATAGAGTACATTTAAAGAGCTAATACAGGTCATGATCTCAGTCAGGGTTGTAAAATAAGAGCCCCACGTCCGGCTGTGGAGTCTGCTTAGGATTCTCTTTCCCTCTTCCTCCCTCCACTCCACCTCCTCCCACTCTCAAATAAATAAATAGCCAATAAACCCAAAAAGGTGCTTGATTACAATGGTCACTAAGGAAATGCAAATTAAAGCAGCAAGACAGTACGATTCATCTACTAGTCTGGCTAAACTGAAAAAGGCAGACAGTATCAAGTGAGTGTTAAAACAACATGCAGCAACTGGAGCTCCCACATGCTGCTGCAGGAAGTGTAAAATGGGAAAGTGATTATTCATAACAGCACAATTCACAGTAGCCAAAAACTGGAAATAACCCAAATGTCCATCAACAACAGAACGGCTAGGGGCGCCTGGGTGGCTCAGTGGGTTAAAGCCTTTGTCTTCAGCTCAGATCATGATCCCAGGGTCCTGGGATCGAGCCCCGCATCTGGCTCTCTGCTCAGCAGGGAGCCTACTTCCCTTCCTCTCTCTCTGCCTGCCTCTCTACCTACTTGTGATCTCTCTCTGTCAAATAAATAAATAAAACCTCAAAAAAATAAAAACAATAGAATGGCTAAAAATATTAAATATATTCACACATTGGAATACTACATAGCAACGAGAATGAACATAACTACACCCAACAAAACAACCTGAATGTATCATCCCACAAACAATGTAGAACAAAAGAAGCCAGACACTGAAGTATGTATGCTGGAATGATTCCATATACGAGGCTAAATACAAATAAAACTAACCTACAGATATTAGATAATGTTTACACAGAAATGATCACTAGGTGAAATTTTAATGAGCTATATACTTAGACTTGTACACCTTTTTGTATAATTGCTTCTCTAAAAGGCTTACATAGATAGATATATCCACAAAGTACACCAGAATATTATTTTTCCATACAAACTGGATTCAGTCCAAACTCCCCATTCCTCACTCTTTCTTTTCTTTCTTGTCTGTTATGCCCCCTTATGTTCATGTTGTACCTGTCTACTCAACCCATGCCTGCCGATCTCTTGATCTTCTGGCCTCTACCCAAACTACTCCCTCTTCCTGAAAGTGCCCACCTCAAAAACAAGTCTATCAAAACCTATCTATTCTACAAAATCCAGTATGAAACTTTCTTCTTCCACAAAGTGTCCAAAGATCTCTCCAGTTAAAACTAATTTCCCTTCTGTTAACTTCTACAGCACTTCTGCCTCTATTCTGGCACTTACTGGTATGACTTAAAAAATATTATAAATTCCTATCTTCTCAATAGATTGTGAAGTTCTAGAAGAGACAGTTTTATTTAATTTTGTATCTTCATCACCTCCTACTCCCATAACCACCCCTCCACATATAACACAATGTTTTGCAACTCAGTTTATGTTCACATTTTTATCAAATCACGTTACATGCCAATTATCATGGCCTCATTTTCAGCTGTCAACCCAGTGATTTTGCCAAGTAATATTTAAAAGGAAAATGCAGTGCTCCAGCACAATCTAGAACATACAGTCCTAAATTTCCAATGAAAACCTTGGATACATATAGGAGTTTAATGGTATAAGTTATCAATTAACATATTATACATGGCAATTTACAATTTTAAATGAGCTGAGGGGCAGGTGGGTGGCTCAGTTGGTTAAGCTACTGCCTTTGGCTCAGGTCATGATCCTGGGGTCCTGGGATCGAGTCCTGCACCAGCTCACTGCTCAGTGGGGAGCCTGCTTCTCCCTCTCCCTCTGCTGTTCCCCCTGCTTGTACTCTCTCTCTATCAAATAAATAAATAAAATCTTTTTTAAAAATAAATAACTAAAATAAACTCAGAAGGGTAAAAAAAGAGAACCTATTCAAGTAGGTAAGACTAACAATTGCCCATTTTCCAGTTAAGAAAATGAGCTTGGGGGCGCCTGGGTGGCACAGTGGGTTAAGCCTCTGCCTTCGGCTCAGGTCATGATCTCGGGGTCCTGGGATCAAGCCCCATATCGGGCTTTCTGCTCAGCAAGAAGCCTGCTTTCCCTTCTCTCTCTGCCTGCTTCTCTGCCTACCTCTGATCTCTCTCTGTGTTAAATAAATAAATAAAAATTTTTTTAAAAAAAGAAGAAAAAGAAGATGAGCTTGGCTACACTGCAATCCATGATCAAACGAATGTCTTCATTTGGGGTACTTATTTTATAAATATATGCACTCAGTATACTAAATTTAAATTTTTCTGACTAAAAACAATACATACTCACTGTAGAAAATCTAGAAAACTTAAAAGAATTCAAAGAAAAGAAAAATCACCCTAAGTAATATTATTGTGTTTACTAGCACATTTTCAAATGCCGTTAAATAGGGCGCCTGGGTGGCTCAGTTGGTTGGACGACTGCCTTCGGCTCAGGTCATGATCTCAGGGTCCTGGGATCGAGTCCCGCATCGCATCGGGCTCTCTGCTCAGCAGGGAGCCTACTTCCCTCTCTCTCTCTGCCTGCCTCTCCGACTACTTGTGATTTCTCTCTGTCAAATAAATAAATAAAATCTTTAAAAAAAAATGCCGTTAAATATTTTGAAATATTACCCATAATCTAACAAATAACCACATTAATAGATTAGTGTTGATGTGTTAGTTCCTGAATACAAGGATTTGTGCATCTGTGTTCCAAAAGTATTATCCGTGTGCTATATAATTCCTGGATGTCTGTTTCTGTGACTTTTCAGTGAAAGCCTGACTGTCCCACACATCTGAAAATATCAGTACCATACCTTTGCAGCCTCAAATTTAGGTGCAGAGAAGGGATTTAAGAGCTCTACAACTACCAAGGGAGTTGTTAGAGCATTATGTATGACCTTGATTCAAATTCTGTTATAGTTCAAATTCTGTTACAAATGTCATTGGAATGACATCAACTTTATCCTTCCCAAGGACAGAAGAATAGCTTGTAATATTGATGAACTTTTCAGGGCATCACTGTGGATTAATGTCAAGAATCTAATTGTTTCTTTACAGCTTTTTAAAAAATTTTACATAACATGATGCAAGGCTACCTGCTATATTAAATAGTGATTTTAAAAGTATCCAACCCAAGGGTGTTGTTCACTAACCAAAGTCAGAAACACTAGTCAGGACAGCACAACAATGAGCAGAATGAAAGCACAACAGCTGCCACAGTAAGCATTTCATTGTTCTATAAATCAAGTATACTAGACTATATTATAGACAACTGTTACTGTAGTACATTATTATACAAATTACTCCCTCCCCACATGCCTTCTATGGGCAGAGTATACTTTCCTGTCCTTTGACTCTGGGCTTGCCCATGTGACTTGCTTTGGTTAATGGAATACTGACAGGTGTGACAGGACCAATGACTGAAAGGTACGTGAATAACTGGACTTGCTCCCTTGTGCCTTTGCTGTATAGTTGTAACAGCTTTGCCTGATTAAGCCACCATTCCTTTAGTCTGAGTTCCAGAATATCATATCTAACAGTGAACAGCCAAGTCCAGAGTCACCCAACTAAGTCCAGTCTATACCATCCAAAATGCAGCAAATCCACATATTTATGAGAATTAATGTTTATCATTGTATGCCACAATACTGTGTGGGTTTTATTACCTAGCAACAGCTGACTGATACAATGACACTCTGACAACTATAAAGACTTACTCCATTTCCTCAATAATTCAAATGATTAGAAAATCTACATGTAAGTCTGGACAAGTAACTCTTCTACTCCAGCCACCATGTGACTTGCAAAGAAATATGCCACCATAGTCCATTGTTTCTCTGCTCTTCAAGGATTAAATATAATGTAAGTCAGGGTACTGGGTCAGACTGCATGGGTTTGATGTCAGACTCCTTACTCCTGACTTTGTACAAATTACTTATTCTCTCTGGAATCAATATCCTTGTCTGAAAATGGGAGTAACAATAGTACTGAATCTACTATTGGGAGGATTAGATAAAATAATACATGTAAAGGATTTTTTTTTTAAGATTTTATTTATTTATTTGACAGAGAGAGATTACAAGTAGGCAGAGAGGCAGGCAGAGAGAGAGAGGAGGAAGCAGGCTCCCTGCCGAGCAGAGAGCCCGATGCGGGACTCGATCCCAGGACCCTGAGATCATGACCTGAGCCGAAGGCAGCAGCTTAACCCACTGAGCCACCCAGGCGCCCAATACATGTAAAGGATTTAGGGGCAAAAAAAAAAAAAAAAAAAAGGATTTAGGGGCACCAGGCTGACTCAGTCACAAGAACATGCATCACCTGATCTCAGGGGTCATGAGTTTGAGGCCCACACTGAATGTAGAGATTAAAAAAGGAAAGAAACTTAAAAAAAAAAAAAAAAAGAATTCAGAATAGCACATAGTAAACACTAAATAAATGGGAGCTGTTATCTACTCATGGCTAACTATATTTTAAAAAACAAAAATAAAAAAAACACAACTCTCCCACTTCTACAGTGGTTAGCCCATTATTGACAGAGCCAGGTCTGGTAAGATCACAAGCTAAGAAGGGAAGTAAATCCTGAAGGGAGAGCCAAATCTCAGGAAGGACCAAGACCTTAGAAGGAAATTTCAACTCAGAAGGTTCATCTTAGGCAGGAAGAAATTGTCTCAGGGTTCTGTGGCTTTTGCTCCCTTACTTCCCATTCCCATCCTGACCATATATGAAGGCAATCCAATAACTATGACGGTAGTGATCTGGAGAACAAATCACAGTCTTAAGTCAACATTACTCTCCGTATTTAATCCACTTGTTATCTCTGAGCCTTCTCCGTAAAATGTTCTACCTCTGTCTCAATCAGGCTTTGGGAAAGTAAGGGGAATTATCTAGAGAGTCCCAAAGTACAAGGTGAATCTTGTGGAATACTAATACTAACACAAAATAGTAAGATCCAGTGAAACTTTTCCATATTTTTCCCCCCTCCTCTATTTCCAATTTACAGATGCTGGTGAAACAATCAGTTTTCTTTATAGTGAACAACTTGTTAAACATTAGTAAATATTTTCTGCTTCATCCTCTATGAATATTATTCACACTTACAAAGCACTTTCTGTGCTATATTAAAATACTGCTAGAAAATAGATAGGATTTGGGGTGCCTAGGTGGCTCAGTCAGTTAAGTGTCTGCCTTCAGCTCAGGTTATGATCTGGGATTCTGGGATCCAGCCACCCCCCACCCCCAGTCAAGCTCCAGGCTCAGTCAGACTCCAGGCTCAGCAGGGAGCCAGTTTTCCTGACTCCCTCTGCCCCTCCCCCCATCACTCAAGAGCATGCTCTCAAATAAATAAAATCTTCCAAAAAAAAAGATGTAATTTTAAAATACTTCAATAGCACAAAGATTTTTTTTCTTTCTTCATGCTCTTTTTTACTATAATGCCATTTACCATAAAATAATTTTCTCTATACATGATCAAGATCTTACATATTGTCCCATCTCCCTTTGGCAAGGGAAAAAAATTCACATCTGCTTCCTTTCTTTCAGGATTTAAACACTACACAAATAATATAGAATAATAAGTGGTTTCTTTTGAAATTTCACTTTCTAATTTAGCAATAAAAAAATTTCTGACAATCATTCAAAGCAGAATTTTCTCTTCATCTAATAATTCACTTCAAATAATATGTACACCTATTACAAAAATAAATTTTAAAAATTAGCACAAAGAATTATCACTAATTCATAATTTCATACCTTAATATCTATATAAGAATATCCAGAAAAGAAACTGAAGGCTAATTTAAATTGAGAACAGGTAAGAGATACACAGAAACTCCGACAACTTAAACCAAGAGCTAGTTTCAAATGTTCACCCAACCAGCCGGTAATCAATCTCACTGACTCAAAGAAAGTGAAAAATCTGAATATTTATTTTAAAATGCAATTTCTCACTTTTAGATACACACATTTCTCAAGCAAGTAAGAAAAGTTACTGAAGCATATTAATTCACCCAGTATTATTTCTGCAGTGACAGTATTAAGGCAAGTCATGCAGGAGATCACCTTAAGAAGTAAACCTCAAAAGAGAGATGCTTCCAAAGTAAACCCAATGTTGTTATTCACAAATTTGGCTAATCCCATTTGTATTTTTGGCATGAACACCCAACTACAATAGCATCCCTGGTAGCCAGTCTCAAAAGGGCATGGCCTCCAGCAATTTCCCTCTCTGTTTGTTCCTGTGTCCTTCCTCTTGCCTACAGGTAGAGATTTTTTCCCCTCCCTCTGACTCTGGGCTGGCCTCAAGGGTCTTAGGCCAACAGTGACATTCTCAGACTTCCAATCCAAGGATGCAAGAGAACTGGCTGAATGTCTTCTACTTCCTGTCTCTTAGAATGCTTCTTCTCAGAATCCAGCCACTCAGCTTAAGTGAATCCAAAGGCCATGTGGAGAATTGGGGGGGTGGGGGTGGGGGGGTCACATAAAGGAGGAATGAAGGCCATTAGGACTAACTGAACTCTTAGCCAGTGGTCTGCTACATGAGTGCAGCCATTTTAAACATTCCAGCTATGTATACCAGCACCCCAGCCAACACCATCAGTCAACCACAAATTTGAGAGAAATAATAAACTGTTTAAACTACTAAATTGTACGGTGGTCTGCTACACTGCAAGTCACCTTTTATACTGTCTCATTTATCTATCAATTCTATAAAAAAGTATTTTATATGCCCTAAAATTATTTCATCCAAGTTTCAAATGTTTCCCCAGATCCAATATTCTGTGATTTTTTTATCCTGTTTGTTTTAAAAAATAAACTTCTAATTCATCCTTCTTTCTATCCCCCAAATGTGTTTTTTTAATATCTGCTTATAAAATGGTGCCTACATTCCCTCAATCATTTTCATTTCTCTTCTCAGATCTTCTTCCAGTTTCTCTTTATCTTTTCTGAATTATAATTTTGTTGACCAAGGAAATATTAGTTAAGAAAGAGGCTTGAGGACCTGCTAAAGCTAAATGAGATATTAGCATACAGTTACTTAATGTGAACTACTGCTCTAATATCATTTGTTTCTAGAAGTTAAACATTCTGCCTATTTCTCATAAGTATCCAAGGGTAAACTTTAAATCTAGACTATATGTGAACTATGGTCAACTATGAATTAACAGTTTTAGTAATAAGATTTTATTGTAAAATTCCTAATCAAAGCACCACATGAATGTTATAATAAGCAAAATTCATGAAAGACAGTATCTATTCCATATTCACATTTGAAATAAATTTTACATTTTCTTAAACCATGGAAATCAGGGCATCTATACAAAAACTGCCATTCATAATTTGAAACTGGGGAAAGGAATAAGGCCAAAACAAAGCCAAATACTATACGAAAATCCCAATTTGATTAAAAGGATCATTCCTCCCTGTGTACTGTGCACTAATTACTTGGTACAAGTCCAAATAAAATAACTTCCTATCTCAAAACTGAGTAAAGACATATGTTATAGCAGGGTAAATGGGGCCAAAGTCAAGTTGTAACTTGCTCAGATTCATAATAAGACTGTTAACTGAGCTGAAAAATATGAAATCTCTAACTCTCCATTCTCTGCTTCAGTTATTAAGGTGTCCTTCTTGGTGACCCTCTTCTAGTTGGTCTTTTTCTCAAGCAGTAGCCAAAATAACAAGCAAGGTCAAAAATCAAAATTACTAAAATCAAAGAAAAAATTGGTTTCTTCCTATAGAAAGTGACTCAACATTTAATAATGTGTAGTGCCCTAAAAACTGCAAACTACTACATGGCCATCTCCAGGTCACTTTAACTCAATCAGGAGACCATTATGAAACATTAACTCACTGGTACAAAGTGGAGATCAAGTAGCTGAGAATGTTCCTAGGCTGAAGTCTAATGGGGAGTAAAGAAGATGATCTCATAATGCCTCTTTATGATCTATAAATCACATTATTCCATAAATTTGACACAAGTATCAAGATTAGGACTTAGTCAACCTCTAAGTAAAAAAACAAAAATAAGCAGCTGCGAATTTTCTGACTTAAATCGAGAAGCTGTCATACAAGTTATTTAGCATAGAGATTATTCCATGTAAAATAATGTAAAATATCAAGCAACTTCTTCTTACTCCTAAAGTCCAAAAAAATTTAATATTTTAGAATTTCAACACTGGCAGAAACTCAAGAACCTTCTTCAAATCTAATGGGATTTTGTTAATGATACATTCAAACTTAAGATGTCTTTGAAAGCACGATACAAAATAAATGAAGTTTTAGTAAATATGACCAGTCTCTGAACATATTCTTTTAAGTGGGGCAGTTTAAAGCAAAATTCCAATTAGAATAATGCCCATGTTTATTTAGATTTGTTTTGGCAAAGCAATTTTGTCAAGCAAAAACAAAATAACAACTATCAAAGAAATGAGATTTGGAGTGCCAGGTTACAATTACTTCTGAAAAAGTAAAACTCCACTGCAAATAATATCAATATCCCTAAAGCCACCTGTTAAAATAGCAGTCTAGGCATTCCATCATTCTTTAGCTGTAACCACAAAGTCTGGTTTTACACCTAGGATATACAAGAAGCATCAGATTAAAAGCATCAAATATCAGCCTACACAAATTTGCCAAACAAGCTAGCAAAAGAAAAGCAGATACAAAGTTAACTAGGCTCCAAAGGATTTAAATACACCCAACAAATTCCAATCCAAGTTCATACTGCGGCTTCAACCTAAAACTGGTAAATTACCACCAATTCTGACATTTCCTATTCCCCACTACTTAAATCTCCCCTTATCTCCTGAATTTCCCCACGGATCTTACCACTTCTTAGGAGTCTTGCAATGGTAATCTCCATGGCCTTTCCTTTCTAAGAAAGTGATAGCACCAAGCCCCCCATATTTTATTTTCTTTACTATTTAGCACTATCTTTTGTTTTACCCTATGAGGTATTTTTTCCCCAAGCTCCTGTACCATGTTTTCCTGACAGATCAACCTCTTGGTTTTTATCACCTCACTTCGTCCTCACTACAATATTTACCCTCTCTTTTCAAAGCAGAGTATGTATCCCTTTTCTGACATTTGTAATTCTGGCTTACCGTCAACACCCCCTTCCTTCTCTAGAGACTATCACCATAGTACTAGGTCTCCTTAACCTCCTAAGTAAGGTCTCTACCTTTTCCAGAGTTTGTCAACATTAGTTCGGCCAAACTGGGATTGTACCCTGAAGGCAAAGGCTATCTCCTCTCCTCCCCACCCCACCCCCACATTCTACAAAACTACAAGTCTCCCACCTGCCCAGCGTTTCTCTCCCCCACCCTTAGATCCCATCTGCATCCCGCCTAGCCCGTCACACCCCCCCCACCCCCACCCTATACCTCTCCTTCCACTATCCTGCGCTCCCCTTCCCCACTCCTGAACGCACCTCCTCTACTGGGCCTTACCCGTAACCCTGACACCGAGAAGGCCCTGCCAGCAACCTCACCGCGTCTCTCCTCTCGGCTTCCTCGGCTCTTCAGTAACTGTCCCCACGCCCCGGCTTTCCCTCCAGGGCTCCGCGCGCCGCCCAGAGCCCCCTCCCCGATAAAGCTCCCGCTGTCACTTGGCCTCTCATCCACAAGATGGCGGAGCTGTTGCCCCCACCCCCGAGTCCTCTCCGCAACCCCCTCCCTCCTCCCTAGAGCTCCCGTCCCGTCCCTTCAGCTGCCCCTGCCGCCGGCCTCGGCCCAGGATCCCGCTGCCCCCTCCTCCGGCGGGCGGTCGGCCCAGGCCCGAGCCTCCGCGACGTCGCCAACGCCACCACCTCCACCGCTCCCCGGCCTGCGCCTTCTCCTCACCATAAACTTGAGCGCTTTTTCCTGCAGCACCGCCTCGGCTGGGTCCATAATCACAGGGGCCACTGGGTCTGCACTCCGCCGGGGCCGCCCCCTTGGTGCCAGGCCGCAGCCAACGCAGCGCCCGGATCCGCCTCCTCTGCCTTCCCCCCGCCCTCTCTTACCTCTCAGGCACCGGCAGGGGGCCAGGGAGGACCCGCTGTTCCGTGCACATGCGTGAGCCCGCTGGCTCACGGGATTTGTAGTGCTGGAGTTTCCGGCGGCAAAAAGTGAGGCCTCGACGCGAACCGCAATTCCCGCGGTTCACTGCGGCACGGTCGCGGTGGCGGAAAGCCAAATCTAGACAACTCGCCATCAAGTAGAGAAAATCGGCTGATGGGAATCGTAGTTTGCAGCCTCTACGGATGAGAAACGGGAGGAGGCACGGGTGTCTCCGTGGTTACCGCGCGACGCCAGTGGCTGCTTGCCTGGCATTTGATAGCAAGATGGCGACCATTGCCTCACCTGTAGCCCAAATACTGGAAAAAACTGTGAGAGGACTCAGAGGTCCGGGCAGCACCTCACAGACCAATGCAGAATTTCAGGATCCTTCTAAACTTTCACTCCCACACTCTCCTGAGGACCTTATTATCCCCCCACAAGAAGTCAGGGCCAAAGAGAACTTACCTCAGGAAATTCTTGGGTATTTAGTGCTCAGAAGACATGGATGGTACTGCTAACCCTGGGACTGAAGCCTTGCACTAAGGGCCTTCAGTGATGGGATACAACGGCCATCCAGCATATAAAGCTTGTAAGTATTCAGTTTGGCCTTGAAAGGGACAGTACGATTTTATTTTGGAGATTGGGACTGCCCTAACTCTCTCAACACCAGGGTTGGGCTAAAAGTGATAGGCTAGTGAAAGACCCTAGAGGACCCGCACCCAAGGACGCACTCACAGACCACTGGATGCAATAAGCAAGAGGATTTTATTCGGGCATGCTCGGACTCCCAGGGACACGACCATGAAATCCGCGAGGGATGGGTCAGTGTCTGAGAGCCCCGATCTGTTTCGGGAGTCCCTTAACATAGAATTTTACAGTCCATTACATCAGAGCCCTCACTTTTCTAGCCAGTAATTTCAAAGCATTACAGTAAGGCCTACACATAGGTAGCCAATCCTTTAAAACCAACCATACATTCTGGCCAGTCACCGTTCAGGTAGTGTACAGTAGAGGGTACGTGTTGAATTGCACGTTTCTAACCTTTATCTGTATACGTGCTGAACCGCACGTCTCCAGCTAGCATACGTGCTGAACCGTATGTCTCCGGCCTTGGTACGGGAGGCAACCCTTATCAATTTTACTTAGTAGTAGGGGAAATTCTTAATAGGGGAAGGGTATAACTTTATTTGATTACACAGCGAACGAGGGTTTAAGCAATTTTTCATTTCTTAGCAAAGCATTAGAAGCATTATTATACAGAAGCCAGAAACAGCTGGGTTAAACACAGATTTTTGCTATTCGTTATCCTGTTATGCTGCTTGCTGACTCCCTTATCTATGGTCAGCTGGCCACAGTTTCTTAGTTAGCATAAGCTGGTTATAAAAAGAATGTTAAAACTTATAGGCTGTACTATAGTTCTGACCTGGGGTCCTTCACTAGTACAGAATATCCAAACTGATAAAATAAGTGAATTAGGAAAATGCCTTTTCACTTACAGGAACATTTTCTGTTGTAAACTTTTTTTTTTTTCCGTTGTAAACTCTTTCATTCATATGTTCAACAAACAGTTAGATCATGACTGTATCCAGACATCATCCTAAGAAATGGGGATTCACTGGTGAGCAGGATAGACCCAGTCTTGTGGAGCTCACATTCCTAGTATGTTGATATTTTGTTCTAGTCAACTCTATATCCACAGAACTCAGCATACATAATACATAATGGGCTTTCACTTAATAAAAAGTTTTATTCTTGATTTTTAAAAAGTTCTACACAAGTGCAAAATGGAGAAGATTTCAAAGTCATATACACGAAAACTACCTACAAGTTTTCATAGGATAAAGTGGTATGTAACACAGTAGCCAAATATGCTAAAGGAGTTCTAGGCAGCTTGAAGGGTAGTGTCTGGGGAATAGAGATTGTTTGGTCTTTGTTTCGAAGCAGTCAGACCACCCCTGGAATACTTTGTTCAGTTATGGGCACCATGTCCGACAGATGTGGTATGCAGGAGCATAGCCAAAGCCAGGATGACCACAGGAGAAAATACTGTTGGATGCTTACTCCAAGAAAAAGAGCACTTAGAAATAACATGACAACTAAATTCAAGTGTTTGAAAGTATTGGAAGGCATTTGTAGATAGTATATGACAATAATTCCAGCTATCACTTTATTAGCTCTTTGTTTCAGGCATGTACTAGGAATTTTATATTCATAATCTCTAATATGGGACGCCTGGGTGACTCAGTCAGTTAAGCCTCTGCCTTTGGCTCAGGTCATCATCCTGGGGTCCTGGGAATTAGCCCCTGCTCAGCAGGGAACTGGCTCCTCCCTCTGCTCTCCCCTCTGCTTGTGCTCTCTCTTTCTCTCTCTCTCTCTCTTCTTCTCTCTCAAATACATGAATAAGATGTTTGAAAATTTTACATAATCTCTAATATGCATAACAATCTCTAATATTCATAGTAACTCTGTAAAATAGGCATTATTATCCCTAATTTACAGAAGAGACTGATAGAAGATAAATATCTTGCACAAGTCATACAGCAAATTACATTGTCAGAATTCTAACCCAAGTCTGCTTGACTCCAAGGCCTGTGCTATTTTCACTGAGCCACAGTTCAGTGGCCTAGGACAGACTCAGAGTTTTCTAGTAATCAGAGCTTCTGGCAAAGGAATGAGCCACCCATTCCTGAAAACATAGAAGCAAGATAACTACTGTCGAGTAATGTCTAGAGGGCTTCAGTTTGGGTGGGAGGGTAAAACCTTTTAAACCCTAAGACTCTGTTTTTTTGAGAGGTCATTCATTTGACTTTGTTATCCATAGAGGAGTATGAAACTACTACTGGATAAGGCCAGCAGTCAATGACAGTCCTCACTTTGTCCAGCCACGTAGAGGTAAGGATTAGTAAAATAAGTTCAAGGAGTTCTTGTTTGAAAACACAATCAGCTAGATAGTTCATATGGGTATGGATTGGAAGTGAGCTGGCAGGGACTAGAGACAGAAAGCGTAAATCCTCTTTTTTGAAAATAGACTGCTTATGGTCCAACTGAGAAATCCAAGTATAAACTGCCTTGGTTTTGAAGCCTCTCCTATCCAGCATAGCTTAGGAATGTTCATTGGACTGGATGTTAAGAAGTCTGGTTCTAGCCCATCCTTTCTCCAGCTAATTGGTTCACTGGACAATTAGCTAAACCTCTCTGGTCCTCTCTGTTGTCATCTGGAAAACAAAAATCTCTGCCAACTCTAAAATGGATGCACTTATGAGCCTGTGACAGGGCGGATGCTCAAGGAGAACACCTTGAATCACTAGAACCTTTTAAAGTTTCGTTTTACTGAAAAAATGGATTTCCAATATGAGAAATCACAGCTACTACTGGACTTAAATGATCCCAACTTCCTGGTTTAAGACCTCAGAGTATTCTTTGACTCATTCTTGTCTATTAGTGTCTGTATTCAGCCAGTAATCTATCAAAATGTCTCTTCTGTCTTCTACCTCCAATACTAGTCTGTTCCCAACTATCACCTTTTTTGGGGGGGGGGGGCTACTTCTCTATATTTACTTCCAATCCAGTTCTGTGACTCCAGGCTCTCATTCCACCACTTGTGACACTTTTTTAAAAAATATTTTATTTATTTATTTATTTGACAAAAAGTGAGAGGCTGCACAAGTAGGCAGAGCGGTAGACAGAGGGAGAGGGAGAAGCAGGGTCTGTGCTGAGCAGAGAGCCCGATGTGGGGCTCGATTCCATGACTCTGGGATTATGACCTGAGCCGAAGGCAGGTATGCTTAACTGACTGAGCCACCCAGGTGCCCTTAATACTGTCTTTTAGATTTCACTTGCATCACAGTTCTTCCCTACTCAGTCTTTGTCTCTCCCATCTCCATTATCTTTGTTTAAATTCCTTATCCCGCTTTTCAGAACTTCACAACCTTACCCAGTCCCCTCTCCAACCTTACTTCCCACTTTGCATTGGTATGTCCCTCGGCTCCAATCAGACATTCCTCTTACACACCTGCTCAGCATACTCCTGCCCCCGGGCCTTAGCTTACTGTATTCATTTCTGACTTCTAGAAGTTTTCTCTTTCTCCCTCTTTCCTATTCATTTTTCAAGGTCCAATTTAAGTCTTTAAAAAAAAAAAAAAAAAAAGTTGTCTAAGGTCACCTGGATGGTTCAACTGATTAAGCACCAGACTCTTGATACGGGCTCAGGTCTTAATCTCAGGGCTGTGAGTTCAAGCCCCACATTGGGTGTAGAACTTACTTTAAAAAAAATAGTTGTCTAATTAATTATTCACTTTTAGTACATAGCTTGTTCCCCTTTCCCTTCCCCCATAGACAATTTTTGCCTTTTTGTTTGTATGGTTCTTGCAAAATAGTTATTCATGTGTTTCAATTTTAATTCTATTAAATATTGTTTATATATCTCATTGAATATAATATGTGTAATACTGTCATTTTTAAAGATTTTTTTTTTATTGATTTGACAGAGAGAGAGAGAGAGAGCAATCACAGAGATCACAGAGAGGCAGGGAGAGGGGGAAGCAGGCTCCCTACTGAGCAGAGAGCCTGATGTGGGGCTCGATCTGAGGACCCTGAGATCATGACCTGAGCTGAAGGCAGAGGCTTAACCCACTGAGCCACCCAGGCGCCCCTGTAGTACTATTTTTTATATCGCATTATGTTTCATACTTTTTTCACCGGGTGCCTATAGGTTTTTTTTTGGGGGGGGGGGTTGCCTATGGTTTTAAAATCCATTCATGTTACTATGCATACATCTAACCTGTTGCTTCTAAACACTGCATAGTAGCTTAATGATGTGTTTGCCCCATGTTACTTATCCACTCTCCTAGCAAAGCCTACAGTTCCCAGTCACCCCCAATAATGCTGCAGCAATCAGCCTCCTACATACCCCCTGAGTAAGTGTATCTGTGGGAATACATATCTAAGATCACACTTGCTGGCTCATAGGCTATTAAGGACCCTGAACTGGACATGTAGTGCCAAACTGAAGAACAGAAAGACCAGAACAGTCTACACTTCCAGCATACTATTCCATTGCACTCGGCATCATCCAGCTTTCTATTTTTTTTTTTTTTTTAATTTGCCAGCCTATACATTTACCTTCTTTAAGAAGGCCCACAAGGGGGGTTGCCTCTTGATTTTGGCTCAGTCATGATCTCAAGGTCATGAGATCAAGCCCTGCAGTGGCTCTGTGCTGGATGTGGAGTCTGCTCAAGATTCTTTCTCTCCCTCTGTCCTTCCCATACCTTCATGCTCCCTCTCTTGGAAAGAAAAAAAAAAAAAAAGGCAAGCAAGCAAGCCCAAAAGGATTATGCCCTTCTTTAAGCACACTGCTCTGCTCTTCTAATCTTTATCCCCGTAATGTGTGATTGTAACACATAGCCGGCTCAAGCCAGAAATAATCCATGTATGCCTTCGCTTTTTTTCTCATTCCATCACATTCCCTTCTACTATACCCAATGGGGGTCTCAGCCCTGATTGCACTTAAGAGTCATGTGAGGGGCGGGGTGCCTGGGTGGCTCAGTTGAATGTCTGACTCTTAATCTCACCTGAGGGACTTTGTTTGTTTGTTTGTTTATAAATAGGCTGTACATCCACTGTAGAGCCTAGTGCAGCGCTTGAACTCACAATCCTGAGCTTAAGACCTGTGCTCAGGGGCACCTGGGTGGCTCAGCTGAGGAAGCCTCTGACTCCTGATTTCAGCTCACTTCACGATTCCAGGGTCGTGAGATTGAGCCCCATGTAGGGCTCCATGCTCAGTGCAGAGCCTGCTTGAGTTTCTCTCCCTCTCTCTCCATCCTTCCTCTCCCCTCACTCATGCACACATTCTCTCTCTCTCTCTTTCTCAAATTAATTAATTAATTAAATCTTTTGAAAAATGATCTGAGCTGAGATCAAGAGTCAGCCATTTAACCAACTGAGTCATCCAGTCTCCCCAGCTGCTGAGGGGCTTTAAAACAAATATTAATGCTGAAGCTCTGCTCCCTAGGTACCTTGGCAATGGTAATTGCAAAAGGTCCCCAGGGTAGTTCTAATCTGTAGCCAGATTTGAGAGCACTGCATTGGAGTTTAGACACCCAGTGCCTTCTTGCTGACCTCTGGCTACTGAGAGTCCTTCTCCATTCCTAACTTGTCTTCAAAACTCTAGAATTCCTTCTCCTCCCACCCTGGGTCAAGACATCCAGTAAAGGTGGGAAAGATTACTTGTATTTCAATTGGCAGGAAAGACCCTGTTTTAGTTGTGGGCGGAAGAACTTCTCCCTTCCCCTTACTTCCTTGTTCTCATAAAAGGCCAGGAGTCAATTACTTCTGAGTTTGTTGACCCTCGTTGGGGTTCTATATTCTTATACTTAAGTAAAAGGAGTCACTATTACAAGTGATCCAGGGTTGGGTCCCTCCACAACTGTTATCAATGTCACAGTCCTAGGTTATCCTTATCTAGACAGAACAATCAGTCCCCTTCATGGCAGTTCTGAGGAGTGGGGATGGCCTGGGAATGTGCTGGTCCCACGGGAAAGTGTTCCAGGCAAAGGTAACTGCATTTTTGATGGTGCATTCTGAGAATCAGAACAGGTCCAGGTGACTTTGGGGGAAGAGTGGGACTAGATGAGACTGCAGAGGACAACAGCATCAGGCTCTCTAGGCAAGCATATTCTGGTCAGATGAACCAGCTCACAACCTTTCAAACTGAGGTCATAACCTATGCCCTACCAGCTATAAAATTTTTGACTTTCAGGGACGCCTGGGTGGCTCAGTTGGTTGGGCAGCTGCCTTCGGCTCAGGTCATGATCCCGGCGGCCTGGGATCGAGTCCCACATCGGGCTCCTTGCTCCGCGGGGAGCCTGCTTCTCCCTCTGACTCCGCCTTCCACTCTGTCTGCCTGTGCTCGCTCTCGCTCCTCTCTCTCTGACAAATAAATAAATAAAATCTTTAAAAAAAAAAAAAAATTTTTTTTGACTTTCACCCCAGTTTATAGGTCACATTAAGGAATTTAGAATTTATCCTGAGGGCTTTAAGAAACTCCTGAAAAATTTTATGCAGGGCTACAGCATGGTCACATTGGTATGTTTAGAAAATCATTTATGACTGGAAGCTGGGAACAGGATGATGAAATTGCTGAAATCCTCCTGGGAGAGATGATGGAGGCCTGATGAAGGAGATGACGAGAATAGAAAGAAGTAAATAGATTCCAGAGATATTGAGGAGAGAGAGAATCTATCGGACTTGGTGATAGATTGGATATGTCATGGACAATGTCAAAGGGATGTGTCAAAGATGACTTCTAGGTATCTGGCCGAGGAAACAGGATGAATGAGGAGTGCCATAATTTGAGACAAGGAACACAATAGAAGGAACGGGGGGGGGGGGTAGGAGGATAATCAGTTCTTTTTTGGACATATTTGCTTTAAGGTGCTGGCAAGACTAATAGGCGGAGTCAGATGTTGAGGAAGCAGCTGAATATTTGGGACGGAAACTGGAGAAAGAGGCCTGGGCTGTAGATCGGGATCTTCAGCGTATACCAGTAATTGCAGCAACCCCCCCACCTCCAGCCCTGGTAGGATAACCTCACCTAGAGCAAGTGTAAGCAGTATCAAGAGCAGCAGGTCCAGGGCAGAGACCTGCAGAACCTCGAGGTTTGCAGGATGTGCAGAAGAGAAGTTAGACAAAAAGCCCAGGAAGCCACCAGAGAGGTAGAAGGGAAAACCAGCGAGTGTGGCTCTCATTGGTGAGGGGCAGTTACCATACAGCTGTGAACGGAGTGGCTCTCAAGGAAAGGAGTGAAGAGATAGCGTAATGGTTAGAGGTAGAAGCTCAGGGTCTAGAGACCATGTTCATTGTTTTATTTAAAAGAAGGGGGATGGGGCGCCTGGGTGGCTCAGTGGGTTAAGCCTCTGCCTTCGGCTCAGGTCATGATCTCGGGATCCTGGGATAGAGCCCCGAGTCGGGCTCTCTGCTCTGCGGGGAGCCTGCTTCCTCCTCTCTCTCTGCCTGCCTCTCTGCCTACTTGTGATCTCTCTGTCAAATAAATAAAATCTTTTTAAAAATTTAAATAAATAAATAAAAGAAGGGGGACTTTAGTTCAAAGGAAACTGAACAGGTATGACAACTAAATGCAGTGACTCATCCCCAATTGGACCATCGAGGAACACACACACATACACAGACGCGCAGACACACAGAAGAGAAAACAGCTGTACAAGACACTAGTGGGACAGTCAGGGAAAACAGAATGTTGGCTGTATATTAGATAATAGTATTATATGAATATTAAATTTCCTGGGTGTGAGAATTTTATTGTGAAAACCAGAAAATGTCCCAGTCCTTAGGATATATGCTAAAGTATTGAGAGTGAAATGTTATGATGTCTCCAACTAAATCTCAAGTGGTTTAGGGAAAAAGAAGCACATGCAGGCGTGTGGGTGTGTATGTGTGTGTGTGTGGAGAGAGAGAGAGAGAGAGAGGGAGGGATGGAGGGAGAGAACTAAAGCAAATGTGGCAAAAAGTAACTTATGAATCTAGGTGAAGGGTTATGGGTTTTCACTGTACTCTTGCAACTTTCCTAAAGGTTTGAAATTTTCCAAAATAAAAACTTAGGCATAAAAGGGGCACCTGGGTGGCTCAGTCAGTTTAGCATCCGACTCTTGATTTCGCACACAGAACTGGAAACTGCTTAAGATTCTCTCTCTCTCCTCCTCTCCCTCTGCCCCTCAGCCACTCACACATGCATGCAACCACCCTCTGTCTCTAAAAAAAAAAAATAATAATAATAAAATGAAAACTTAGGGAATAGAAAGAAGTGAGACTTGAGCATATTTAACTGCTGATGAAAAGGATCCATTAGAAAGAAAGGTCGAAGGTAAAAGACAAAGAGACGGGATAATGATGGAGCTAGGTCCTGAGCAGATAAGACAGAATAAGATCAATCGGGATGGAGGGATTAGCCTCCTGTGACAGAAAGGAAGGAGGAGAGTATGTGTGCAAAATCAGGTTTGGTATGGAGCTATAGGAGAAAGATTAAGGAATTCCCCTTCTGATGGGTGTTTAAAAAGGCAGCTTGGGGTGCCTGGATGGCTCAGTGGGTTAAGCCTCTGTATTCGGCTCGGGTCATGATCTCAGGGTCCTAGGATCAAGCCCCGCATCCGGCTCTCTGCTTGGCAGGGAGTCTGCTCCCCCACTCCACCCTGCCCCCACTGCCTGCCTCTCTGTCTACTTGTGATCTGTCAAATAAAGAAATAAATAAAATATTTTTTTTTAAAAGGCAACTAGCAATCTTTGCCACGTAAAGAAATGAGCTTTTTGCATTTTCTACTCTTATAGATTTTGTTATCCCCTTTCTTTCATTCATTAGCACAATCAAAAAGTAGCTTGTCTTAGATTAGATGAATGCTGCCCTAGACCAGGGGTTCTCAGTTGGGGGCAATGTTGTTCCCTAGAGGTCATTTAACAATATTTGTGCTCCAAGCCTGTGCAGCAGGAGGTTGCTTTGGAGGACACAGGATATCTGACTCTTTTCAAGGATACAATCTAGAAGTCCAATAAAACAGTTCTGCTGTATCTCATCAACTGTGTGACTTTGGGCAAGTTACCTGACACCCCCCCCATTACTCAGTCAGTAAAATGGGGACCATAATAGTTCCTATCTCACTGGGCTGCCCTGAGCATTCACAGAAAGTCCTTAGAACATTACCTGGCAAGACTCCTGGATGACTCAGTCATTAAGTGTCTACCTTCGGCTTGAGTTGTGGTTCCAGGGTCTTGGGATCTAGCCCCACATCGGGCTCCCTGCCCAGCAGGAAGCTTGCTTCTTTTTTTTTTTTTTTTTTTTTTAAAGATTTTATTTATTTATTTGAAAGACGGAGATCACAAGTAGGCAGAGAGGCAGGCAGAGAGAGAGAGAGAGGGAAGCAGGCTTCCCGCGGAGCAGGGAGCCCGATGCGGGGCTCGATCCCAGGACCCTGAGATCACGACCCGAGCCAAAGGCAGCAGCCCAAACCACTGAGCCACCCAGGCGCCCCAGGAAGCTTGCTTCTTTCTCCCCCACTCCCCTTGCTTGTGCTCCCTCTTGCACTGTGCCTCTGTCAAATAAATGATTAAAAATCTTAAAAAAAAAAAAAAGGAATATTACCTGCCAATAATATGTACTCAATAACTGTTAGCAACTAATAAGTCTAAATTTCACATAATGTGCTTATACAGTACAATCAAGATGGGCTTGATTTACTTGTACCTTCTCCTTCCCAAACAATTTAGGTTAAAACCATTACATAGGGCAGAACAAGGTTGATGTCTATGCTGAGAGATAGTCTGGCATGGGGTGCTGGAGCCCCAGTGGTGTGGTGAGGGCATCTATGTGGAAGAAGCCTAGCATCAGGGATGGAAGATTGGCTACACACACACACACACACACACATATTCATTTCTAGTTCTGCCCAGTGAGAGGGCCTTGGAGCAGCAGTACCCAATTACAATGAGTATAATGAGTACATGTAGCATCCAGATCTTAGCTTCTAAATGCCATTCTCCACTAAAACAAATCAATACTCCTTGGAGAAATGGCTGATTCCAGGGCTAGGACAAGGAAAGTACAAGATGAGCCCAGAACATTTCGTGCCAGAACACAAGGAAGTGCTCAAAGAATCACGGAGATATGTCAAAAGGACACATCGTTTCACAGTATTCCCTCCCCTAAATACTTAACGATTTGAAAAAGAAAAAGGCAAGTTCACAGTGGGGAAGCCTGGCAGATGAAACTTCGATTAAGTGATCTAAGTGAACCTCAGAACAGGGCAAATTGCAATTGTGTGCCCCAGACAGAATGCAATGAGAAGAAAACAGATGTGGTGGTTACCTGTAATTCCAATAATTCTTGCCTCCTGGTCTTCACATCCCTCCTGTACTGAATAGAGCTGATTTGTGTAGCCAGTAAGGTATTCCAGAAATGAGGGTGACTCCCAAGGCTAGGTAAAAAGCTCTTGTGTTTTCACCTTACTGACTTGACACCCTTGCTCTGGGGGAAATAAACTGCCATCTTGTGAGGACCCTCAAGCAGCCCTGTAGAGAGGTCCACATGGAAGGAACCGAAGCCTCCTTTTTTTTTTTTTTTAATATTTTATTTATTTATTTGACAGAGAGAGAGCAAGGAGAGGCAGGTGGAGTGGGAGAGGGAGAAGCAGGCCCCCTACTGAGCAGGGAGCCCAATTTGGGGCTTGAGCCCAGGACCTGAGCTGAAAGCAGCTACTTAACCCACTGAGCCACCCAGGTGCTCCAGAACTGAAGCCTTCTGCCAAGAGTCAGCACCAAATAGCTAACAACATGAGTGAGCCATCATGGAGAGGATCCAGTAGCCCCAGTTAAGCCTTCAGATGACTACAACCCCAGCCAACATCTTGACTCCAACATCATGAGACAGTAGACGAAGACTCAGTTAGAGCCGTTCCTAAATTCCTGACCCACATAAGATAATGTTTGTTGTTCTAAGCTCTTGAGTATGGGGGCTTCTTGTTATGTAGCAGTATCCAACAATGGAGACTCTCCCATAGATAGTGCAATGCCAGCACCTAAATACAGACATAGTATCTCATTTATTAATAGCAGTATCCAAATCAGAAACCCTGTCTTAAAGGGACAACAAGTATTCACTTCAGTTATAAAGAGATACTTTATATGTTTGCTGCATATTTTTCTCAGTTCGGGAGTTCATCAGCCTTTTGTACAGACACAGCTGTCTTTCCCATGATGTCTTTGCTTAGATCTGTTAGACATTGACCAACAGTATTTACCACAATTGATTTTGCAGGATTCAGCTGAAGTTTATACAAGCAGATTTCTACTTCACCAGCCTTTGTCCAGATCCCATCACCACTATTCCTTCAGCATGATGATTTCCTTTATCTGGCTGCTGTCATTTTGCAAACATTTACACTATCAAAAGCTATTTTTCAATTGATTTCTCCTCCTGCCACCCAAAATGTCATTTGAGAAAAAAAAGTGATCAGGGCCAGGATCAGTTCTATTAGTGAATATTAAACCCTCCCTCCATCTTTATCACTCTGTAGATAGATAAGAGGTGGACCCTGCCTTCAAGAAGTTTTCTCTTTTGTAAAAGAAACACAACATAAAATTATAGACTAGCCAGGGCTCTCTTAGTAACGTATGGGCCTGTATCCATCAGGGTCCTGGCACATGTAAACTTGATTAATTTGAGGAGGGTTTAATTAAGGGCCTTGGTTTCCCAAGGTATGAACAGTATTTAGGGATAGTGTACTGCAACACCAAGGACTCTATCACTCTTAGGTCTGAAGGGATGAGGGGAGGGGGTGGTTACCAAAATACTAAGAAGCTAGCTTTGGGGTAGGGACCATTGCCAATAGCTATGGCCTTCACAAGGGGATGTAGCCCTCCCTGTGACTCAACAAAGAAGGATATGGAATGATTCATATCTTAGCATCACTCTCTTCCCACCCTCTAATCTTCTTATATCTCCTGTTGGTCCAACAGGAGCAAGAGGGCAAGATGCAATTCATGGAGGTTGTTTCCCAGGGTCCACAGCAGGGTGGGAAAGGATGGAGAAGGTCTCTAGAAGGAAGGGCAAATGGAAGATCTCCACATGAGACTACTTTAGGGGTGGATGAGATCTAGGATCTGGACAGGAAATGATCGAGGATCATTTAGGGAAGCCCCAGGAAAAAATCCAGAGGGACTTTCAGCTGGAAGGAACTTCCACATGGGGCACATCATAAGTAGGCCGACAGAGAATAGCCCAGATGGTCAGGCTGTGAGCCTCAGAGAGATCTGGGAGCATACTCGCACAGAAGGTAGGGGAAAGGCAGAACTGTGATGTCAGGAAATTGCCCCTTAAATGAACTACAGTCTCCTCCACTTATGAAGAGACCATTTTTGAAGGGAATAGTTCTGAAGAAGGGTAGGAATGTTGGGGAGGGTGCAAGGACAGCTCTACGAGAAGGTCTGGTCTCCCTATCCCAGAATTTGTGTCTTCTTGGGGTTCTCCCACAATCTTCTCTTCCACTGCACCTGGATCCTAGGAGCCCTTTTGTCACCAGCCCAAATGCAAATAAAACCCATCTGATTTGGTTTGTCCTTTCCACAGCTGTAAGAGGCTGACATTCAAAATGAAAAGAAAAAAAATTATATTACTTCCAAAGCAAAAACAAAATAACCGAGAAAAAGCAAACACCCAGAAGTAAACACACACACAAAGGGGGAAAAGGCATAGTGTATGTGTGTGTGTATTTAACTTACAATTATGTAAACTCTCAAACATATACAAAGGTCAAGAGAAGAATATAATGAATACTTCTTACTTGTTACTCAGCTTCAAAAATATTGAATGGAGGCAAAGTGGACTTTACCTCCATTTTGACCTCCAACTTTCTGAGTTTTTCTTTCCAGCTTATCTCTGAACTCAGGCAAAAGACCCTATAGGCAAAGCCCATGATGGAAAGTGAAACCATCCTTCTCAAGCCATCAGAACTGCCCCAGCCAGCAAGACCCTGCCCGTGATTCACCCTAAGACAATGATGGACCTGGCCTTTACGGCCACCTACCTGTACCCACCAACCTCTGTCCCACATTTTCCTTATATAAAGTACAGTATTTTCAGAGCACCTAGGTGGTTCAGTGGGTTAAGCCTCTGTCTTCAGCTCAGGTCATGATCTCAGGGTCCTGGGACCGAGCCCCTCGTTGGGCTCTCTGCTCAGCGGGGAGCCTGCTTCCCCCTCTCTCTCTGCCTGCTGCTCTGCCTGCTTGTGATCTCTCTCTCTCTGTCAAATAAATAAATAATAAAATCTTTAAAAAAAAACAACAACAAAGTACAGTTGTTGGGTCCCCCAATAATGGGTCCATGGTCAAAGGAGCAACACTGGTACAAAGCAAAGGTCAAGCAAAGCTTTATTTTGCGCCAAGCATCAAGAATCAAACTGACCGGCCAGAGACGTCTCTTGCAAAGAGGCGACCCCTCTGAATGTTACTACCCAGTCTCTGCCTCCCAGACTAACTTTTATAGAGCAAAGGCCATATGGTTGGGCCTGACCACACACAGGTGGCCAATGAGATTGTAACACACAAAAAAAGCTGCACAGTCATGGTAGGTCCCACACGGGTGGCCAACTGAACTATAATTTACCCTATAGTAGACATTTGAACTAGCCTATCACCTTGGTCAGAATTAGTGCCCAAAAGGTGGGGGCCCACACTTCCTTGGTGGCTAGGGAGACAGTATGCACGCTCTCCTGATTAGATGTCTCCACCTGCCCCAACTCATCCCTACATTTGGGCTATTATCTCCACCTGAGCTGATCCACCCTTGTATTTGGGCTTTGTTACCTGGGACTGGTTTCCCGAACTTACTTTCAAGTAAATTCCCCTGGGGGAGCAGGGTCAATTTAAGTTTTACCACATAAACGACAAAATGGCTGTTCAACCGAGGTGGGGCTGCTCTGGCTAAATAGGCCCTTACACACAGTAAGTACTTGGAGACAGTCTCTGAGACGTTAGTCCACTCTTCCCAGGGTTGGCCTCACTGAAATAAATCTCTTTCCTGTTTCCCCACCAGTCATCTCTCCGCCTTCGAATTTTGTCATGTGTACCCCCACCCACTTCTTTCCTCTGTCCCCTGGATTATACAGATGCAAATCTCAGATATATTGTTGTAGCCGTGAATACATCAAGAGCTTGCACTGTATAAGGGCATAAAGCTCAGTCCTGATTTCTCATCTCAAGGTTTTCCAGAGACTAGAACGCCTTTATCCTAAGCTAGTATCATAGTTATTAAATGGACACATGAGGGGCGCCTCGGTGGCTCAGTGGGTTAAAGCCTCTGCCTTTGGCTTGGGTCATGATCCCAGGGTCCTGCATCGAGTCCTGCATCAGGCTCTCTGCTCCGTGGGGAGCCTGCTTCCTCCTCTCTCTCTGTCTGCTTCTCTGCCTACTTGTGATCTCTGTCTGTTAAATAAATAAATAAAATCTTTAAAAATAAATAAATAGGGACGCCTGGGTGGCTCAGTTGGTAAAGCAGCTGCCTTCGGCTCAGGTCATGATCCCAGCGTCCTGGGATCGAGTCCCACATCGGGCTCCTTGCTCCGCAGGGAGCCTGTTTCTCCCTCTGACTCTGCCTTCCACTCTGTCTTCCTATGCTCGCTCTCGCTCGCTCTCTCTCTGACAAATAAATAAATAAAATATTAAAATAAATAAATGGACACATGACTGAATGTTACTACCCAGTCTCTGTCAGAGTAACTGTTGCAAACCATGTCCCAACCATGAGAGAACACCTGTCTCAACTGCACTCCTAGGCCCTTGTTCCAGTGAGGCCCCCGGGGGTCTGCCTATTCACAGCAGAGCCCTGGAGAAACTGAGTCCTGGCTCAGGCTGAGCAGTCCAGCTAGCCGCACCAGGGCCAGGAGCTGCATATCAACCACTGTGCCCAGGTGCCCGCTCGTGCAGGGACTTAGTGAATGTTGGGGGGGGGTGCCGATAATGGTGGTGACAAGGACCTGACCAAATCCTGTTAAGGACTCGGGACCAGAGATGACTTGACAAAGATTTATTTACCAAAATTCAGCTTTGAGGACTTAAGCTGAATCTAAGTATGGCAGAGTAGGTTTTTGGTTGTCGTTTGTTTTCATTTACCTTCTCCAGAAGATGGGAAATTTAACAGAAGACGCTCTGTCACATCACACTGGAGACATGTGACAGGTTGGACAGCTGGGCTTTTGTTATGAGGGCTGGTCTCCTAATAGTCTCTCCAATTCAGTCACCTGTCAGGGCATCTGACTGAGGGAGCCCCTCAGTGACGGGGTCAGACCCTGGAAGAAAGGGTGAATAGATAATCTGAGGATGGGCTGTGGGTGCAGGGGGAAAAGGGAGAGAAGAGGCAAGTAGAAGGGCATGTTCTGCCTCTCTCTGGGATCAGAGGACATGTTGGCTCTACACAGGAAGAGGAGCCAAGTGACAGAGCCGTTGAGCCGCTCTGGAATCTTTAGGCCTCCTTGTGGTTGTAAAACACTTTTATTCAAGACATCAGAACTAGGGGAGAACTTGAATGGTTCACAGCTGAACCCTGCAGGGCACAGACTGTGCTGCCCCCTCCCTTCAATTCCGGGATATCTATCCATGGAGCGTTACCTCAGGAACAAAGCAGTTAGCTGCTAAGACCACCCATGAGACTTCTCGATTCCACCTGAGCAGAACTCCTGTGACGTTCCCAGTGATAACTGTGAGAAACCTGAGAAAGGGGGCAACTCAGACGCCACCTCTGGGCTTAGTTTGGGGACAACTCCATCGAAGATGGACTGAGGGTTGATGCCCTTTCTTTTTTTTTTTTTTTTTCCAAAGATTTTATCCATTTATTTGACAGAGATCACAAGTAGGCAGAGAGGCAGGCAGAGAGAGAGAGAGAGAGGAGGAAGCAGGCTCCCTGACAGGCAGAGAGCCTGATGTGGGGCTCGATCCCAGGACCCTGAGATCATGACCTGAGCTGAAAGCAGAGGTTTTAACCCACTGAGCCACCCAGGCGCCCACTGAGGGTTGATTCCAAAGAGTAGGTGGATAAATCCTACCCAAACTTTTCTGGGACCAAAAAAAAAAAAAATTTCGTTCAAGTCCACATTCTTTCCCCCTTTTCTAGGCCACTAAGCAGCTGGGATTTCTGCTGAACCTTTATTTATTTATTTTAATTTGTTTTTGTTTTTTTTTTTTTTAATTTGACAGCCCGATGCGGGGCTCGATCCCAGGACCCTGGGATCATGACCTGAGCTGAAAGCAGAGGCTTTAACCCACTGAACCACCCAGGCACCCTGTGTGCTGAACCTTTATTATACCAAGAGAAAGCCGTAGACTGTTCTGTGTAGAAGAGGCACGCAGGGTAGAGAGGTTCTGGTGAGAAAGAACAGATTCTGAATGTGGGTGGAGAGGCTGAAAAAAAGGTCACCAAAGTCAGAAGAGAAAGGAAAGAATTTCTCTCTTGAGCCAAGGTGTGTCCTGCCCGAGGGCCTTTGACCTTGCTATTCATCCTCTCCCCTGAGCCTCTCTTCTCTCCTCCTGACTGATCCTCCTCACTGGGTAGTTAGTCCCTTCAGAGCATTCATCAGAAGAGATCATTACTGTTTGCTTATGTTTCATTTGTCCCCCCCATGAGACTGTAGGTGCCCCCAAAGCAGGTCTCAGGTGTATCTTGTTTGGCATTTTCAACCCAGCACCTACTGCGGTAGGTGTCAATGAGGATTTGTGAAAGGAAAGAACAGAAGAAGGGAGCGCGCTTTTGATGGGGGAGAAGCTTCTACAAGGAGAGGTCTTTAAGCAGTGCTATATAGCAGAATTTCCCCTTTTTTTTGCTATCCCTTTAAGAGATTAAGACTTAAATTACTCTTCAGTGCTATTTAGAGTCAAATTTGTGTTTTAAAAAAAAGAGGGAGACTTCATGCTGGCTACACGGGTATATTCACTTTGAAAAAATTCATTGAGCTGTAACCTTATTATTCTGTGCACTTTTCTGTATGTATATTCCACTTAAATAAAAATTACATTAAAGAGAGAGGGTGGGGGGAGAGAAAGACGCCACACCGTGCCCAGGTGTATAAAACTCAAATCCAGGCGAGAAGTGGAGGGGAAGGCAGAGGTGGGGGCAAGGACCAGAGTGTATTAGAAGAAGACAGGAGAACACAGCTGGCAGTGTAAAAGACATACACGGAGAGACTGAGGAGGGCGGCAGGGAGGGCCACCTAGGGTCAGACTGGTGGCCTCACACCTGTGAGGGGTTTGGGTCTGGTTAGAAACTACTGGAGGTCAGTGTTTACAGTTTATACCGACGCTTTCCCAGGTTTGGATGCATAAACATCTGGAAGGCTTATTAATCAGCAGACTCTGAGACCCATGTTCAGAGACGCTGATCCAGAAGGTTGGGTGGGGTCATGAACCTGCATTTTAGCAAGCTTCCCAGATGATTTCGTTAAAGATTATTCTCTGGTCATAGTCTGAGGAACACAGGACAGCCCTTACCTCTCCCATTCCGCCCAGGATCCTGGGTTTTTGTCTAGTATTTGTTGAAGATCAAACATGGTATCAAACTGTATCAAACACAGTATCAAAATGAGCATAATGAGATAGATGATTCTAGCTTAGATCAGAATTTATATCCTGCTGGAGAAGGACACTTAATTGGCACTTGCAATCATCTGGCAGTTTTCGTTGGTTTTCTGGTTAACAGCACAGGCTCTAGAACCAAAACCTGGGCTCGAACTCTGGAGCCATTATTGAACTTCTCGAAGTTTCTTCAACTGTAAAACAGGCATCGATAATGGGATTGACTTCACAGGTGATGAGGATTAAGTAAATTACCAAGGAGAAGCACTTAACCCAGATCCTGGCATGTAAATTCTCCTTCAGTAGTAACAACAATCCTTATTCCCTTTGCAGTCCTCCTCTCCAGCCCTTCCTCCCGCAGTCTTCTCCAACACTGAGTAATAGAAATAACTGGAGTGGACAGGGCCCCAAATATCTTGCAGCCTCCCCCCACTGACTAGCGCCAGGGCAGCCAGGCAGGGAGAAGTCTGGCCTCCACAGACCTCTATCAGCATCTGTGTGGGAGAGCTTTCCCACTGGCACTCTTGATCTATAATACACACACACACACACACACAATTTTTTTAGTGCTAGGTCTAACTTATTTTAGGTCCTGGATTTGTGATTCCAGATTGGTTAATTAGCTGACATAGTTCTGCATCATGAGAGCATAGACCTACTGGCTTTCCTCGGAGATTAAGAAATCAGTGAAACCAGGAAAAATCACCAGAGGGGGAAGCAGGGTGAGAGTCAAGATCTTTTTTATTGTCTTTCAGGAGCATGGCCAGCGCCCATTCCTCATCACCTCTCCACCCATGCAGCTTGAGTGCCAATGCCCCAGAATGCTGGAACTCACAGGCTGGACTTTGTAAGCAGGCAATGGCTGGACTTGAGAACAACCCTTCCCATGGCGGGGCTTCAGTTAGCAGATCTGGCAGTTTATTTGTCAATATTATTTGTTGTTAGCTTAATTGTAGGAAAATTGAAAAGTGTAATGCAGAGCCACAAAACCCTTAAGGCTGGTTAATCTTTTTGGATTGTAACCAATGTAATTTTTATTAGCTGATCCCATCTTGATTATAATACGCAGAGCCCTGGAAAAGTAGCTGAAGGCTCCAAGTCATGGTGTGCACAGGGAATAGACAGGCTCCATCATTTGCATTTTCTGCCAATGAGAGAGAAAGGGCAGAGGGGGCTGGATTGAAAGACCTGGGCTTGAGATGTCAGCGGGAGAAGGGAGCAGTCTCCAAGAGAGATGCAGAAACGATCTTGACAGTCCCATGAGGGGTGGAGCTAGGCTAAGCAGGATTGGGTTCCCTGCCCCATCTGCTGAAGGCACTCATACTGCAGTGTGCTGCAGTTGGAACACTGGAGTAAGGGTTATGGCTCAGAATTAGGAGGAAACAGAGATAAATCCAAAAGGCCTTCTGTGTTGGTTTATTTATGATTGTTTGAAGAGTCCTTCTTCAATGTTATAGTTCCAAGTGCGGTGGCATCAAGAATTGGAATGGTATTGGGCACCTGGGTGGCTCAGTTGGTTAAGCGTCTGCCTTCAGCTTAGGTCATGATCTCAGGGTCCTAGGATCGAGTCCCACATCAAGTCCCACTCAGCAGGGAGTCTGCTTCTCCCCCTCCCTCTGTCCTTCCCCCCACTCGTGCTCTCTCTCTCTTTCCCCCTCCAACAAATAAATAAAATCTTAAAAAAAAAAAAAGAATTGACAAGTATCTATAACTGAGAATCTGAAATGTTGTGAGGCTGAGGGTAACAGCCCCTGGTCCCTCCCTGGACTTTGATCTTCTGTGCCAGAAAATGGGGAACAGACAGTCTCATCCATTTGACAGCCCCAGGAAAGGAGATCTCCTTTTCGGCTTTGACAGCTCCAGAGAAGGAAGGAGCTTTGCACTCTCTTGTACCCAGTCTAGCAACGATCGCCTTCCAAAATGCCCCTCAGTACCCAGTCTAGCAATGATCCCTTTCCAAAAGGTGAAGTTGCGGGCCAGAAACACTGGGATTCTACTGACACTTGACTGATGCTCTTGACCCCCAACCATAGAGTAAATGATCCAGCAACCTATTCTAGACAAATGGGGAGCCTAGAGGCAGCACATGGGCATTTTTTCCCTTGGCCCTCTTATGAATATAAATATTTAGTGCATGGTGTTTTGCAGAATTAAATCTCTGAGCCTAGATTAGCCTGGTAATATCATTATGTCGATACCAGGGATGAGCTACCTGTGACTGCTGTGTGTCTTCTCATTCGAGGATGCCTGTGATGACTTGATGCCCTTGCATTTGCCAGGGCAATCATTAATTGCATATGAAACAGTTGGTGTTTGGCTTTAAGGGAAGCTGATTGGGTCAGTCACTGAGTGTTTGGCTCAGTGATCTACAGCTGGCTCTTTGCTCCTGCACTCCTGCTTTCTTTTCAAAGCATTCTTACTCAGTGTTTTTGGGACCCCCTGAGGAAGAGGCAGTGAAACATAGGGGGTTTTAATCTGTGTTTTCCTTTGGGCATTATAGCTTTAATTTTAATATTTTGGATAATAAAGAATGATTTTAAATTAAATTTGCGAGACTGCCATCTGTGATTGTTTGGACTTTTTCCTCCTCTCTGGCGGGTTTTTTTACTCAATTCTTTCTGAACGTTAGCAAGAGTGGGTTGAGGGCAGGTGGAGAAAGGCAGCAGAGTCGTAGGTGAGCCCAAAGAACTAAGCGAAATGGAGAAAGGCTTTGATCCCTGGCCTCTGGCCCTGGGAGTTGGTGGGAAAAGCGTGGTGACTTGCGTCATCACAAAAGTTACCTGGGATGTACTTGCAGTTTCCGATTCTCTCCTCTTGATTTGATTTTGAGAAAGTGATTTGCCAGAGGCAAACTGTGCCTCAGTTTGCCCATTGGTCAAATAAAGACTTGATTTTCCCCCACGGAGTTACTGCCGTAGTTTTGAGACAGTTCTGAGAGCAGCTCCTGGGACCCGGTAATTATCACTACCTACCAAAGGCTAAAAGGGTCGCAGGGCTTCCTTGTGTTTCCATAACTAGAGTTAAATCCAAGAAATATCTAGAAATATGTTCTTAATCCTGTCGGCGAAATCCAGCAAGAAGAATTTTCTACCCTTCTAAGGGAAGGGAGGACACATTTACCGTCCCCACCGCAGACCACGGCATGAATGAGTCAGACACACAGCACCACTGAACACACATATGCTGAGCGAAATGCCAGAAAAAATGAAAAAGCACCTGCCAGCGGAGGGGTTGCTATGATGAGTGACTTGGCTAGGAAAGATGGGATGGGGGGGAGGGCGTAAAGCTCGTAACTCCTTTTTTAAGGAAAGGTGGCTTCTTGGAGGGGTCACATTTTGCATTTGGGGGAAGAGAGAGAGACTGAGGAGTGGGGCAGGGAGAGGATTCCTGGCAGAGCACATGGACCATCTGAGCAGAAGCCTTAAGCAGAGGACAGTGCAGTGATCAGAGTCTGAGGGGAAGGAGGTAGACCTGGGGAGGGAAATAAACCTGAGGGTGAGGAAAGCTACCTTAAGAGCTCTCTGAAATGAAAATAGAGCATAAACAATTAGCAAGAAGCTGCTAGAAGCCTGAAGTTGTGGGTAGAGCAGAGGCTTTGTTAGCATCTGAGTGTTTCCTCTACATCTGCTCCTTCCCCACTGTCTCCCGTCCTTTCCCACCATCTCCTACCCCACCGGCTCCCTTCCTTCACTCCAAACTCGGTTTTTATCAGATTGAGGGGGGCCCCGGCCACTTCCCCACAGGGGGAAGGCCTTCCCTGCATGGGTCAGAAAGCAAAGGTTCATGAAATGACCTTGAAGTTCAGGGAGGCAATAACCACGGCTCTGCGCAGGATGGAAGCTCGGTAAACAAGTATTTATCATGTTTTTAAGACCTCACATGAGCATCCTTTGTCCCACATGACGCCTAGACTAAGAGATAAGCTTGGAATCTCAATCAATCTCTCTCTCTCTCTCTCTCTCTCTCACACACACACACACACACACACACACATTCTCTCCCACCTCCTCTTCCTCTCTCCTCTCCAAAAGTCCTGGTTCTCCTAAATACAACCTTGGTATCCCCCCAATAGTAGAAAACAACCCCAACAAGTGCCTATGAAAAAAGCCTTTAAGACTCATGAATATTTAGCTCGTCCTCATGTAAAATATATGACTTTGTGTAAGGATCAGGCGAACGAGGTGCATGATTTTTTTCTGATTTATGGGCCTGGAGACGGATTATTCATAGCAGAGCAGCTGTGTGGAAAGATTCATCCGCTGCGAAATGTGATTGTACATCAGGCAGTGTGTGGGAACGGAGCTATGACTAATGGCTGCTTTACATATAAATGAGAAGGTTTGTGCTAGGAACTGTAAAAAAATACAATCACTCAGCTGACGGGCAGGCTCCTTATCGTGGGTGCAGGAGAGGGACCTCAGGAAAGGCAGGCAAATGAATGCTTTTGCCCTGAAAAGCCAGGTGGGGGTAAGAGTCAGCGAGCAAGAGAGGGGACGGAAGGAACTGAGAGAAGCAGCCAACTCTCCAGAGCTGGCTGGCCCGGCCGTAGTCAGTCTCTGTATTTGTAACTCTGTCTTCCAGGCCCTGCTGTGACCTCTGAGAGCCTGTCAGGGCCGAGATGCAGCCCCAACAGAAGTAGCTGCGTCACCAGTACACCTCGGGGTGATGACCGGGTCCCGAACTCTCCAGAGCTTGGCGTTAGGCTGCTGAAGATTCAGGTCCCTTTCAGAAGTCGGCACAAGATTCATCTTGGTAAACCTCAGAAGAGGAAAAATTGTGCAAATCTGAGATTTTCCTCTGCCACTCCTCACGTCTCCCTTGCCTTCTCTTGTTCATCTCTCTCCTCTCTTGTAGCTGAGACAGGCTGTCTAGACACTGCAGATGTGGACAGATGTTGGGTCTGTAATTTATAACAACGGCCTCCAGAAGGCAATTCCAATTTGTTTCGGTAAGGCTTTGAGTTACAGGCAGAAAAAATATCCTGTAAATACTGTTGACTTACATGGTAAGTACACCAAGGGTTTACTTAGTCAACAACCACTAACTACAGCATAATTACACACCCATCCAGATTACCGGAGGATTTAATGACACTGAGCAGGTAATGACCACCAACCAACCCGAGTTTCTGGTTTTAGGGGGGCCTGGAGAGTAAGGGAGTTGAGCCATACTTAACAGGAATTTATGCCTGTTTCTTCAAGTCATCAATTAGTCACCATTTTGAGGGCCTTTCAGTGTTATCTACATGTCAGACATCTCTTCGCTATCACACTGAACGCAAGCAGGTTGGAGCCTCTTTGTTGCTCTCCACTGATCCAGTTTTAAACCACGCGGTATCTGGAGGTACTCACAACGCCCTCAGACAAACCAAGAGGCTGGAAAATTACCTTTGCCGTTATCCTAATGCGTCATGCACTCAGCAGCAAGGCCGAGCTCACTGACCCACTCTCTCTCTCTCTCCTGCTGGCCGATGATGGTGCAGCTATCCAGTTCAACAGTGAAGGAGACTGGCCCACCCAAGATCAAGCTAATCCTCATGGGGATTATATTCTGGTCGGGTAATTATAATGGGAAATGGAAAGGTGAATTTCTAGAACAGTGTTTCAAGAAATTCAGGAAGCTTCCTACTGTATCTGGAGTGGTATGTGTGTGCAGGGGGAGCAGTAAGCTCATATCAAGGCCAACGTAAGGAGAACTTTGGTAATCTGGCCACGATTAGTCTGTTGTAGCAGAAGCCAAATTTGCACTTGAGGTCTGCCATCCCTGAGAACTCTGACCAGCTGGTCCCCCTGGGATTAGGGGATCAGAGTTGGCCAGCAGCTGGAGAGCTCAGACTTCCCTGGGCATATAGAGTTGCCGCTGAAATAGACCTCAGGGTATCATTTATGTCAGTCTGGGGGAAGGGGAAAGAGGAGTGGGAATAAAGGGGGTAGGAAAATGTGGAAATCCAATGAACACATTGGCAGGATTGGATTCCAATTTTTAATCCATCACCAACCTCTGCTGGTTTATCTGTTCCACAGAATCTTCCTCCCCCTCTTGCCTGTCCAAAGACAGTCAAACAAAACTTAATACACCCCTAGGCACAGACCCCAGGATTTTCACAGACCATGAAAGGAAAGCCTGATGCCAATTGAAGGACAGATAATGTCTGGAGAATCAGGCTTCTCTGTGATAGTTGCCCTTCTCACTCTTCCCCTGCCCTGGCCCTGCTTTGTATCCGTCCAACTTCAATGATATCTTGCTTCACCTGAAGAAGTGCATTTGGTTTAGAATGTCAGCTCCCGGCAGAGCCACAGAACTGATCACTAGCTAGAAGGCGAAGCCATCTGGGCCAAAGGAAAGCGGTGAGGAGTATCAGGAGTCATGGCTGAGACTACTCTTCTCTGGAGGGCACCGGCTGGGGGTGAGGGGTGGGGGGTCGTCTGGCTGCAGGTCCTGCCCAGGAGAAAAGGTGTTAGCCTCAGAAGAATGGGTTTAGGAAACAATTTGTGTCTTAGGAGTTTAAGGTTTTGGATGCAGTGTCTAAAGAGACTCTAGAGACTTCTTTTATGGAGACTTTAAAAATATGAGTGACTCCTACTTGCCAGGGGTGTGTGAGATTTTTGTCCTAGTGAGAGATGTAGATGACAATGGCCCGGAGCCCTCTAAACCCAGGAGATCCTTGTAAGTGCACCAAGCCTCACACGGCTCCCCGGCAGGAGTAGACACGGACATTTGAATGTCCAGCCCTAGGAGGGCTGTGGAAAGAAGGAGGAATGCCCTCTGGTCAGGGAGGACCAATGAGCTATAATAATGTTAATATCTGACATGAACAGAGAGATTACTGTGTGCCAGGCATATATTTTCTCCTTGATGATACATCTATGCATTAGCTCTTTGAGAAGGAAAACACTACCCATTGCCAGGGAGCAGAACTTCCTCCAAATAAAAGGGAGCACGTGGCACAGAATCCTACTCCGTGACTTGTCAGCATTAGCCAGAGGGTTACATAATTTGCAGGGTGGAGGATAGAAGCAAGAGGTAAAGTCAGCTCCGGAGACATATATCCCAAGACGTCTGGGGGGAGAAAATTTCAGGGTACAGCCTCGGGGGTCTGCATACTTGGAAAGTGGATGTCATGGGACATGAGAGAGCTAGTAAAAGAACAGGATCACTGACCCAGGAGCATTCTGCTACGCACGCGTGTCTACACACATGTCCACATAGAGACATTTCATCTCTGAACTGGTGAGAACGGGTCACATGCTTAGCCAAATAGACATATTACAAGCCCTGGTTCATTCCATACACGCAGGAATGACGTGGCCTCTCCGACAAAGACTTCCCCAGACTTCTTCTTCTTTTTTTTTAAATTGGGTTTTTGTTTTCTTTCTTTTTTTTTTTTTTTAAGATTTTATTTATTTATTTGACAGAGATCACAAGTAGGCAGAGAGGCAGGCAGAGAGAGAGAGAGAGAGAGAGAGAGGAGGAAGCAGGCTCCCTGCCGAGCAGAGAGCGATATGGGGCTCGATCCCAGGACTCTGGGATCATGACCTGAGCTGAAGGCAGAGGCTTTAACCCACTGAGCCACCCAGGCGCCCTTCCCCAGACTTCTTAATGAGTACACACAAGTCCCACGGTTAGAGGAAGGACAGGACAGGACTGGGAAGAGTTCGTCGCCTGGTGGGCATCTCCCCAGAGAGATTCAGGTCTGGTCTTCTCTAAACCAAATCTTCCTGCTGGCCAGGCCTAGAAGCTGAGGTGTCCTGGGCCTATGGGAAGGCTATGGGAAGACAGACTAGGGTCTGGGTCGGGGGAAGCATGGGTCTAGAGTGCAACTTCAGTTTATTTGTCCAGTACACACCAGACCCTAAGAGTCCAAAAATAGTTGCCCAAAATAAATAGTAGAAAGACCAGGGGAGCTGGAGCCAGAAAACCTAGGTTTGACTCCTCTTACTTACTAGTATCTCATTCATTCATTAATTCACTCAATAAATATGTATTGAGCATTCCTTGTATGCCAAGTGTGTGACCTTTATTGGGCAAGCTATTTAAGCTCTATTGGCAGGGTGCCTGGTGGCTCAGTCCATTAAGCAGTTAAACGCGTCTGCCTTCAACTCAGCTCACGATCCCAGTGTTCTGGGATGGAGTTCCAGGTCAGGCTCCTTGCTCAGTGGGGAGTCTTTTTCTCCCTCTCCTTCTGCCCCTCTGTGCTCTCTCTCTGAAATAAATACAATCTTAAAAAAAGAAACTCAGTTGGCATCAGTGTCTTCATCTGTAAAACAGGAGTAACAATGCCCCGGTGTCACAGTTATCATGAGCATTACATGAGAAGAGGTGTTGGCACATGGTTGATTCCCAGTAAATGCTCCTTATTAGCCCCAGTAAAGGAATTCCAGTTATGCCCCTTTCATAAAGTCCCTTTTGCTGTTTCTCGCCTCACCCCACTGGTAGCCGAACCTTCTGGGGAAAGTATGGGAGAATTTTACATGGCCCCAGATGAGCCACTCTCATAGGTGACTTTCACAGGACAGCTTTAGCACCAAGGGGATATGATTTGCTTGTCTGCCTCCCTCTCTGGACTGTGAATCCCTCAGGGGAAGGGGCTGTGTCTTCACTTGTTCAGCATGTGGCCGCAGTGCCCGTGACAATGCCTGGCCCACTGGAGACATTCAGTAGATGTTTGCTGACTCAATGAAAAAAGGAAGGAGGAAAGTCAGTCTTTTCTTTCTTCCTTCCTTCCTTGAAGATTTTATTTATTTATTTGAGAGAGAGAGAGAGGGAAAGAGAGAGAGAGCATGAGAAGAGAGAGGTCAGCAGGAGAAGCAGACTCCCTGCTGAGCAGGGAGCCTGATGTGGGACTTGATCCTGGACTCCAGGATCATGACCTGAACCAAAGGCAGTTGCTTAGTCAATTGAGCCACCCAGGTGCCCTCTTCCTTCCTTCCCTCCTTCTTTTCTTCTTTCTTTCTTTCTTTCTTTCTTTCTTTCTTTCTTTCTTTCTTTCTCTCTTCCTTCCTTTCTGGTTTTAATTATTTATTTGCAGGAGAGTGAAAGCAAGAGAGAGCACAGAAGGAGAGGGAGAAGCAGACTTGCCACTGAGCAGAGAGCCTGACGTGGGGCTCAATGCCAGGCCCCCGAGATCACAACCCAAGCCAAAGGCAGATGCTTAACCTTAACTCCAGAAGCAGGGTTTCTATCCCTGTAGTGGTTGTGAAGGCCCCTCATTTCTTCATCCAACAAATATTTATCAAGCAGCTAGATGTCCCTAGTACTGTACCAAGTGTTGGAGATATAATGGTGAGCAGAATAGACACGATCCCTGCCCTCGTAGAGCTCAGAATCCAGGGGGAAAATACAGATTATAATCAGATAGTCATAAAAAACCAGGATTTTACCAGGTGCGACCTTATGTTCAAAGAGGAAGTAAATGATGTGAAGAAAGCGTATCAAGGAAGAAAGAGCTAACCAAGCATGGGCAGCATGAAGGGCTTCCTCTAAGATGTAATATTCCAACTGACACCCGAAGTGGGAGTAGGGGTTAAGGCCATTCTGGGGTGGTGCTGCTGCTACTGACAGGAGTCCTCCAAAGAGGGGCAACCACAAGTGCACAGCCCCAGGGGCTGGTTAGATCATGGCACATTCCGACAATAGGAAAAGGCCGGTACAACTGGAGCGTGGCTTGCAACTCAGAGTGTGGAACAAAGATGCTGGAGTTGTGGGTTCCCGACTTCATCTTAAGAGCAAGAGGACACCATAGCAGGATTTCGAGTTGAGGGATGGTAGAAGTGACATGACCACCACTGGGCCCAGTTGTTTGGGCGAGGCGGCACCTGTGGAGACCGCAGTCAGGGGTTGTGGGGGGTTGGTTGAGTCAGCCAGCCTTGGACTGAGGTGATGGAGAAAGAACGGGAAGGGGAGGAAAACACTCTGAAGTAGAGGAGATAGGGCTCCCTGACGATGGGTCCTGCCGTGGCAGATGAAGGGGCAGAAGGCGCCAGGGGGAAGTCCCGGGTCTGTAAGCTTGCTCCTTGCATCTGTCTGCTCCTTGTTCCCTTCCAGAAAAGCTCTCCTCTCTTTTCCACCCAAGAGTTTAGTTCCGATAGCCTTCGGAGGTGGATAGATTTCCACTTCCAGAGAAAGAGAAAGACAACGACAAGACGTCCCACGGTATCTGGGAGGCATCTAGAGTGTCACTTTCCCAAGCAAGCCCCTTGCCACTGAAGCACTCATTTATCCTCCCAAACTCGCCCAAACCTAAACATACTCTCAGATTCTCTGGCTCCCTGTGCTGACACAGACCTCCAAACCCTCCCTACAGACCACTTCATCCTACCCTTATTTATCCTTGCCTCCCAAAGCCCTCCATGCCCCCTCCCCTGCTCTTCTCCCTAGCCGCCCCCCCCCGCCCCTACCTCCCTCTGCCTCCACTTCACCCTATTAAGAAACAACAACCCCCCAGAACGCCTGCCCCCGGCTGCTGTTCCCTGAGCCCCGCCTGCCCTCCCTCCTCCTGCTCCTCTCCCTGACAGATGCCTCAGAGCCCCGGGCCGCAGTTAAGGTGACGAGATGCAGCAATTCTTTATGAACATTTCATTCCTGCTCGCTACACGACGTAAATTAGATGGTGTGTTACATTCGGGCAATAAGAGAGATATGTCACCACGACGCTGGCCCATTGGATGGAGAGGGTAATCCTGCCGTGAATTTCATTACTGCTTTTATATAGACAGAATTAGCTCGGTGACAGCGAGCCTGATTGTCTTTCACTAGGGGTTTGGAGAAGAGCTGAAAGGATTTCACCCTGATGTGCACACTACTGAGTGACCCCGCTCACCAGCGGCTGCGCTGATTGCTTTGCACCTTGCAGACCCGCGATTGGCTCAGCCTCGTCGCCGCTGCCGCCGCTGCCTCGCCTCCCTCCCTGGTCCCCAGCCCTCCCCGCCTGGCTTTCTATTGAAGCAAGAAGAAAGGAGACCTAATGGAGGAGTCACAAGGTCATGAAGGGAAATTTGGGCGTGGGGAGGGGCAAGTTGGCAGAGTTACAAAATACCCGACAATCCCTTTTGGGTCAGAGTCTTCTGGACAGAAGCTGTGGCCACTCACTCTTGCTTCCCAGAAAAGGGCACGAAGGAGCTTGGGCCACATGTCCAATGTCCTGGGGGCAAAGGAGAGACTGGGTAGGGACTGGCAAATCCCCTTGAATCTCTCTTGCAGAGACTCCGGAGCTGCCACCGGCTTCCTATCCCTTTGCCTCTCGCTCCTTTGGGTCCTTCTGTCATGGTGGTTCAAGCTCTTCCCTATCCCCTAGGCAGGAACAGTTGGGAGAAGCAAGAGGAAGACCACTGTCACTCCCTGCCTGCGGACTCAGCAACTCCACTGTGGAGGGTGAGGGAGGGGCGTAGATTCTCTTCCCTCTGTTTCCCACACTCACCAACATGGCTCCCACCCCAACCCCACCCCAACTCTACACAACCCTCTTCAACGTCCTTAGTAGGACCTGGATGGCCCAGTCCAGCAGCCTGCACCCAAGCCCAGGCTGGGGATTTCCTTCCTTCCGTTTCTTTCTACAGGAATGGCTAGTTCTGAGTCAGTCCCCTCCTTGTTTTCTGGGTCTCTACCTTAATATCTCTCACCACAGTTGCCTTGTCCCCTCTTTCCTTATCTTCTGTCAATCCCTCAGCAAACATCTTCTGCTAAGCTTTCCGGAGGCAGAGGCAGCTGGTTGCCCCCAGGGCTGGCCAAGGAGGTTGACCATTGCTGCTCCCTGCTGACTACTCTGCCCCCTTTGAAAAGTCCTCAGGGAGATCCTCCGAGATTCCATTCCTTGCAGGGCCACAGGCCAGGCATCAAGCAGGCAGAATAATCTCCTCAAAGCCCCTCATCTTTTGGTCAACCCGATACATCTGTTGGGAAAGTTTCTTTGACAGCCCAGATCAGCCAGCTCTGTGGCCTGTGCTGAGAGGGATTAAGGCCACAGTCGCTGCTTTCTGGGGGTGGGGGGAAGCTCCCCGGACCTCGGCAGAGCTGAGTGGGCCCTCGGAGGCCTGGCACAGGGTCTCTGCACTCTGACTCTGTCTGCCCGGGGTTAGTGCCCTGATCACCCCTGAACTCCCCTTCCAGCCCCCCCCCCCCGACGGAACCTCAGCTCCAAATGCCTATCCTCCATGGAGCCCAGGGAGAGGGTTCTCTGAAGGATTTACTTAGGAAATCACTCTAGACACGTTTTACACTGAAATTCCTTCTCTGTGAAGCAAAGGCTAAGTTACGATGCTGAAACTCTAGTCTGAGCCTGCCGGTATGCTAGCCGGGTGATGAGGCAGGTCATCACACCTTTCTAAACTTCGGCTTCAAAAAGGGTTATAACTGGATGCCTGGGTGGCTCAGTGGGTTAAGCCTCTGCCTTCAGCTCAGGTCATGATCTCAGGGTCCTGGGATCAAGTCCCGTATCGGGCTCTCTACTCGGCAGGAAGCCTGCTTCCCTCTCTCTCTCTCTCTCTGCTTGCCTGTCTGCCTACTTGTGATTTCGCCCTGTCAAATAAATAAATAAATTTTTTTTAAAAAAGGTCATAACTGCTGTGGGGGGTTGTGGTTCAGTCCTGTGCTTCCCTTGGTGCTGAGGGTGGTCTCCAGTCATTGTCCTGCCCTGTCAGACTTCCTTGGATTTGTCTCTGCTGAAGAGAGCTGTCTCACCGAAGGCCATGCCTTTCCCCGGGCAGCCTGCTTCTACCTTCTTGTCACCATAGGCATCTGAAGGCTCAGCCAACTGTCTGTACCTTGGGACACTTTAGAAGGGCCATCCCTGCTGCCGAGTCCCCCTTGAGGTTGACAAAGGCCTTTTTGGTGACTGCATCAATTTCTCCCTCTGTCCAGTCCTTCTTCTTTCTAGTTCTTTCTCTTGCACTAGTGAAAACCCCAAGGCCATGCCCCAGTAAACTTCCAGCACCATGGACCCCATCCCAAAGTTGGCTTCCCTATCCAGCCTGCCTACCTGTGGACTACTGCAGGACAAGGTTGTTTGTTTGTTTGTTGTTGTTTTTTAAGATTTTATTTATTTGACTGAGAGAGACACAGTGAGAGAGGGAACACAAGCAGGGGGAATGGGGGAGAGAGAAGCAGGCTTCCCACTCAGCAGGGAGCCCGAAGTGAGGCTCTTTCCCAGGACCCCAAGATCATGACCTGAGCCGAAGGTAGATGCTGAATGACTGAGCCACCCAGGCGCCCAGTGAAGAGGTTTTGTAAAGTGTCATGTAGCCGCTGTTGCCTCCCATCAACGTTGTCATAACGGCAGGCTCTGCCTAGCTGGTGTGATGGGTTCAGCATACTTTGGCCAGGAAGTCCAGTGAATGAACACCCAGCTTTCTTTTTTCTCCTAAGGACAAGGTTCTTTGCACTCTGCTTTTTGTCTTCTGATTGGAATAACCTTCCCAGATTGTCCAGACTGTCTCTCAGGAAGCCCAGCCATTGTCCCAAGGATCTAGGGGTTCAAACTGCCAGGGTTCTATTACCCATATCTCATTCTGTGCCCCAAGAATCAGGAGCTAAGTGCCCACTGGATATCTCTCCTACATGCTCTGGATATACTCCTAGCTGGGCATCCTAGCCTTTATTTAAAGCATGCACTTTCCTCCCAAAAACCAAACCATCCATCCTTGGTGTGTGGGAGTGGTGGTGACAACAGATCTCAAATGAGGCCTGAGTACAGGGTCTCCTCTACTTTGAGCCAAGACTTCCTTCCTTCTGGACCTTGTTTACAACTCCATCCCAAATAAAGCAAGCCTAGGATCCCTCTCCTAGAAAATAGGGATGAGCACAGGCAATGGTCTCCAATTACTGTTACCCTTTTAAGTATGCCCACACTGTCTCACTACTGGGCCTCCAGCCTTTCAGCATCTTGGGAGTCACATGGCAGGAAGGGACACTCGCGGGTGAATCAGATCTTCTATTCCATCCCCACTCCTGGGCCCTGACCCAGAATGTGTGCTTCTCAGGAGTGCAATGGCCTGCATTTTTCCTAGAGCTTTCCCTGCAAAGCGGCAGGCACTGAGCGAGGAGCCAGTGGTGTGGGGGATGGAACTTTCTCACCCTACTCCTGTTCTGACATCACAGGCCTCACTTTCTGACACTAATTGGTTGCCATGGAAACCAGTTCCTCAGAGTACATGACGACCTGAGGTGGAGGGAGGGAGAGCCACAGGAACCAGCCCTGCCACAAAGAATCCACAGAGCCCCTCAGCATCAAGCACGGCTGCCCAGGGTCCCTATCCTCTGCTGGTACATAGGCTTTGCACATAAGGAGAAAAGTCCACCAGCTCACGAAGATGCCCCAGGATGGCACAAAGGTAATCCAACTTCACCACTCCTCCCATTTCCCACTTCATGGGGAAATCTGTCTTTTCTTTGAGAGGGGAGCTCTTGCTGCAAAGTCATAGTCCAAATCGAGAAAAGTCAGCGACGTCCCATGAAACAAATGGCTATCAGATGTGATATGGACAGCTCTCTCTCTCAGTCCTGGAAAGGAAGTCCTCTTTTCTAAGAAATTGTCTTTAACTACCCTGAGATCATGACCTGAGCCGAAACCAAGAGTCGGTTGCTGAACCAACTGAGCCACCCAGGTGCCCCTTACACATCCTTTCAGTCATTCATTCAACAAGCATTTATGAGCCCCTGGTATGTTACAGACCCAGTGCTAGGCCTGAGGGATCCACCCAGGCCTAGCACCCTCCTTTTAGTAAGTAGCTCTGGGTTTTCTTTCTTCATTCTAGTCCCCCAATGTGGTAAGATGTCTGGTTGCTGATAGCGTCGGCAATCCCCTTCCACCCCTGGGCTTCCCAAGAGTAGAGACCTTGAGCCTACTCAGATACGTTTTTGTCTGACACTAGACTCCAAGATTTGGGGCCCCTCAGCCTTCCACATCACCCCCTTGCTCTCTGAACCAGCCTTTCAAGGACCCTGGATTCCTCCACTGTCTTTCAAGGCCACGGGAGTAGAAGAATGGATAGGATTTGAGGATGGTGGCAGAAAGGTAGGTCTGCGGTGTGCCCATGGGAACGGGTGCATGAGCTGGAGGCACACAGCCATGTCTTCGTCCGCCCGCATCCTGTGGTCACGCATGCGCACTTCCACTGGCTGTATCTGTGACTTCTCCCAAATCAGCCAATGTGGGGATGTGAGCATGTGTGTGATTCCACTTATGAGCGTGAGTGAGCATGTGTTCAGGGGAAGGGGAATTTAGGGGTATGTCTCTATGTGTGTTTTTTCCAAATGCTTGGCTTTTTTCAAAATGGCTTAGAGCACTACTGTCATTTATGGGGTTTAAAATGTCAGAACAGGGCCCGTGGGGAAGCAGGGGAGATTAAACTGCAAACAGTGAAGGTTATAGATGACGTTTCTGATAGGCTGACAGGCAGACTCAAATGATGCTGCACTTTAGCAATCATTTAAACACACGCACACACACACCAGCTCCTCTCTCCATATTTTAATGGCACATTCTGAAGGCTAAAAACATAACATAGGCCATGTCTAGAAAACCAGAGCTCTGCTTTCAGAACCCACTGGTGGTGGTGTGTGTGTGTGTGTGTGTGTGTGTGTTTACTCAAATGCGCCTACCTGTTCCAAATGAACACATATACTTATTTATATTTTGAGTCTGCATTGGTTAATTTCATGTCACTTTTATACAGCATCCTATGTGATTAACAAAATACATCCCATCTCACGGTCGACCCAAGCATCACGACCTCATATATAAAGTAGGCAGGGTCGAAATTACTACCCTATTTTACAGATAAAAGAATACTGAGGTGCCAAGAGGTCCAGAGGGTTTCCCAAGACCACCCAGTGGGAAGTAACAAAACCAAGGTTAGAAGCAGAACCTTTTTGTACTTATTCAGAGTCCTTTTCTTGAGGTTGTGGTTCTCAACCTGGGCGATGCTTCAGAATCACCTGCAGAGCTTCTTCTTCTTTTTTTTTTTTTTTAAGGATTTTATTTGACAGACAGAGATCACATAGGCAGAGAGGAGGAAGCAGGCTCCCTGCTGAGCAGAGAGCCCGATGTGGGGTTCAATCCCAGGACCCTAAGACCATGACCCGAGACGAAGGCAGAGGCCTAACCCACTGAGCCACCCAGGTGTCCCACCTGCAGAGCTTTTAAACCCCACCAGGCCCCCAGAGACTGCCACCCAGTTCTGGTGGTGACCCTTACAGGACGTTTTTGAAGACTCCTGGTTATGCTCATAGGTAGGGGACATCTCGGGCATCTAATTAGACTTGCATCCCCTCTGCATGAATGTGGATTCCAGTCTCCTCCCTGCTCAAGGTCTATCTCTGCATCTACCTCCCAGAAGACTTACTATCCGGGAGGATCGGCAGCTCTATTTCTTCTGCTTTCACCCACCCCTGCCAGACCGTGGAGGTTTAGAAAGTTCCTCAGCTCGGCCTGGTGAGTGCATAGGCTATCGGCTCTGGGGCCCACCATTGGGGCCACCCGACATGGGGCCGACTGTGTTGTCTTGGCAAGCGGGAAGGAGGAGAAGCAGCCCCACCTGGCCCCGTCAGCCAGGAGAAGGCCAAGGGGGTGAGGAGTAGCCCTGAGTGACCTAGGCTGAGAGGAAAGAGGGAAAGAGATGGAACAAAGAGAAAGAAGAGGAGAGCCAACCCCTTGGAAGATTATTTCAAGCCGCTCTGTGCTGAAACCACCTTACCCGGCCACTGCAGGCGAGTTGACCTGGCACAGCATTCAGGAGCACAGACGCGGCGGTGGCCTGTCTGAGCTCGAATCCAGGTTCTGCTTACGAGTAGCATGACTTGGCTCCAGGAGGAAGGAAATTACCCTTCAAAATCCAGAGCAGAGCGGTGCCTAGCTGACTCAGTCAGGAGAGCATGAAGCTCTTAATCTCAGGGTTGTGAGTTCAAGCCCTACCCTGTGCCTCCATTTCCCTATCATTAAAATACTGATTATACCAGTGCCTGGGTGGCTCAGTCATTGGGCGCCTGTCTTAGGCTCTGGTCACGATCCCAGGGTCCTTGGATCAAGCCCTGCTTCGGGCTCCCTGCTCAGTGGGAAGCCTGCTTCTCCCTCTCCCACTCCCCCTGCTGTGCTCTCTCACTGTGTCTCTCCCTTGTCAAATAAATAAAATACGGACTATACTAAAAGTACGTGCATCACAGGGCCTCTAGGAGGATTTAGGGAGTTCAGGTAGAGCCCCCGACATAGTGTGAGTTCTGGGAAGGGGGTAACTGTTACTATTCTGCACAGTTTGATGCTTTGGAACTCTACGTCCTTGAAACTCTTCCTATCTTCCTGAACATTCCTTCTCGATCTTCTTTGGTAGCCCTGTTCCTCTGCCCTCCCTCTGAGTCACTGGTTCTCAGTCTAAGAAACTCTTAGAGCTTATCCCCGGAGATTCAGAATATTTGTTTGGGATGGGGTCTAGACACAGGTGTTTCTCAAATTCCCTGGCTAATCCAAATGCCAAGGTTAAAAAACACCCCTCTGAGGGCTGTCACTCCCTAAGTCTCTGCTCTTACTCCTTTCTCTCCTCACTCATCCTTCCCATGTAACCAACCTCCTTCCCATGGCCTTAATTACCATCCAGGAGCTGGTGACTCTCCAATCCATGTACCCTGACAACACTTCTTTCTGGAACTCCACAAGCTATTTTCAGCTCCCTGAATTTTCAGACACCTTAATTTCCAAATGTGTGATGATAAAATTCCTAACGTTCTCTCAGCCTCCTGCATATCTGCACTGAGATGTGCCCTAGACAAACCCTCCCAAGTACAAGTCCCCATCAGAACTCAGTATTTTGTACTTTGGACCCATCCTAGTCCATCTCTTCTATTCCCCTTCTCTGTCACTTCCAACCATTCACCCAGGCAGGAACCAGCAGCCAGGGATCCTCTCCCTCATCCCCATACGCAGTCCAGTCACGTACAAAATCCTGTCAGTGCCCGAAGGCGCCCTCCAGCCTCGTTCCTTGGGATCCCCACATGGGGGGCCATGCACAGTCCTGAGAGCCTCCTCACCCTTCTCCCACCTCCAGCTTTTTTTGGCCGTACCCTTTCCCCACTTTCTTCTTCATCCTCAGAGCTATTTTTTGGAAATGTCAATCACTCCACTGCTAAAGCCCTTCAGGAGAGAAGTCAACGTTGCACAGCCCTTGACTACGTGTCCCCTTCCACAGGTCTCCCTCAAAGGATCCCACCCTCTGTGCATCACTCTCCCAAGTGTGCCAAGCTGTTGGACACCTCAAGGCTTTTGCCCATGCCACTCCCCTGCCAAATGCTCTTCTCTTCCCCTCCCATTCTGCCCACATTTACCCATTAGCTGAAGCACCCGACCCTCTAGGAAATACTCTCTGACTGACCACTCTCTTTTTGTCCCTGCTGCGCCCAGTATTTACCGTCTATTGTGTTGGCTCTCACTGTGTCTTCTGTGTTTTCGTTTTCATGCCTGTCTCCCACACTGGACTGTGATCATCTGGAAGGCACGGGCCCTGTCTTATTTGTCTTTGAGGAGTACAGTGAGCAGGGAAGAGACCAGACCCCTAAGTTCTATAGGGAGTTTTTAAAGACCGGTTCTCTTGGCTAAAGCACTTGGTGAAGAATGCTTTGGGTTATGCTCTGGATTTTGTTTATTTAATTGCTTGGGTTTTTTTTTTAAGTAGTCTCCACGCCCAATGTGGGGCTTGAACATACAACCCTGAGATTAAGAGCTGCATGCTCTCGGGACTGAGCCAGCTAGGCACCCCTATGCTCTGGAATTTGAAGGGTAACTGCCTCCGTCCCGGAGCCAAGCCTAGGTATGAGCAGAGACCCAAATAAGTGTCCTCTGACACTGCCCCAAGGTCCCTCTCCTGGGTCGGCCTCTCCAGGCCCCAGAACTGGGAGCTCTGACCACCGTAACACCTGATGCCCGTTCGTGGCCCAACCACAGTGAGTGCAGTCTTCTTTCCTCTCTTTCGTCTGAGACCAGGATGGAATGCTGCCAAAGGATCCTTCAGAGAGAAATGAGCAAAAACTAAAAGCAAGCAAGCAAACAGACCTATAAATACTTAGCAATGCAGAAATGGACAGAATGCAAATGTCTGAATCTAATTTGTCACCCGTGCCTAAGGGAGAACATTCAAGAGTTGCCTTCTGGGGGCACCTGGGTGGCTTAATCAATTAAACATCTGACTCTTGATTTCAGCTCAGGTCATGATCTCAGGGTCCTGGGATTGAGCCCTGAGAGGGCGTCTGCTTTCAGGGGAGTCTCTTTATCTCCCTCTCCCTCTGCCCCTCCCCCACCTCCCTCCCTCTCTTTCTCTCTCAAATAAATCTTAAAAAAAAAAAAAAAAGTTGCCTTCTGGATTTTGCAACCCTTGACTAAGAGAGTGCATTCAAAAGTCACCCTTTCTTGGGGTGCCTCGGTGGCTCAGTTGGTTAAGCATCTGCCTTCAGCTCAGGTCATGATCCCAGAGTCCTGGTATCGAGTCCCCTATAGGGCTCCCTGCTCGTGCTCTCTCTCTGTCAAATAAATAAAAATCTTTAAAACAAAACAAAACAACAAAAGTCACCTTCTCTCCCCACCATTGCCCAAAGAAGGCACTAGGCAGGAATCCCAGTCCCATCCCAATAGGCAGGTAGCTGAAAAGTTGCAAAAGAAGCAAGTCCTCATCCTCCACAGAAGTGGAACTAGAGCATGGTCTAGAGCTCTAGACTAGAGCATGGTCTAGAGCAACCAAAACACGGGCCCAGAGAATAGCCCCCAGACAGAATGTGGTCTCTGGGACAATCAGAGCAGTGTTTGCCTCACAAATGGGTGGACTTGCCCTGCCACAACCCCGTTTGCTAATATTCCTAGAGCCCGTGCCATATGTCGGCACTGTGTCAAACACTAGATCAGCCTGAGTAACTCTCGCAACAACTCTGTGAAAGAGGGACTATCATTATTCCTGTTACAGATGAGGAAACTGACTGGGAATGAGGCTAAGTGACTTTTCCAAGGCCACAAAGCTGGTAAGTGGCTAAGCTAGGATTCGAATTCAGACAGTCTGACTCTAAAACCTAAAACTGCAGCCTCTTAACCCCCATACTTCCTAACACACATAGCAGGTGATTATTCACTATTTGCTAATAGTAATAACAGCTTAAACATTCAACAATGTGCCAAGCACTGTGTTAAGCATTATTTTATTCACTAGACATGTATTATTATTATTCCCATTTTATAGATGAGAACACTGAGGCTAGGACAAGTTAAGAGCCTTGCCCATGGTCCCAAAATTCGTAGGTGAAAGAACTGGAATACAAACACAGAGGGACAGATAAATGAATGACCAGAGGCACAGACAACCCCCCCACCAGGACAACTACCACCCTGGAGAGTCTCCATGAAGGAAAGTGTACTCAGAAGTGACCCTAAAAGGCTGGGCCGGTTCCTCCTTTCTCCCAGGCCTCTCCAGAGCACCCTCTCAGCAGCTCTTTCCACTCACAATAGCCTGGCACTTGGAATCTGGTTGGGTTTGGGGACCCCAATATCTAGAAACCCACAGCCTCCAGGACCCTCCCCTAACTAGGCAGTCCTCAGCAATCCCTGTTCGGATCCTTTAGTTCCTGAGTCTCTGGGTTTGGCTCCTGGGAGGAATCCTTAGAGAGCCATCCATGTACCTAAGGAAAGAGGGAGAGAGGAAGGAAGGAGCCAACTCCTAGCCTCTCCTCTCCACCCCTTACCCCTCCCCCAAAGCCTTGCAGGCGCCCCCACCACCTCCAAGCCCAGCAGAGTTTCTCACCTTCAGGCAAAGGCAGATGATGGCAGATCTGGGGAGCAGAACTTAAATGAGCCCGGGGCACTGCAAACCCCTGTCATTAGTATTTAGGGAATGTGAGTCCTGCGGTGGGAGGGTGGGGGTGGAGAAGGGCAGGGAGGGGAAGGCCAAGATGCTCCGAGATGCAGAGACGGAGAAGGAGACGGGTACCACGAGAGGTGGCAGGGACAGACAGGAGAGGAGGGAGTGAGGGAGGAGAAGAAAGGAGGCTGAGGAGGGTGGCAGAGAGGCAGAGAAAGGGTGGGGGGGGGGGGGAGGAGAGAGACGGAAAGAGCCAGTTGCTTTATTCATGGCTGGTGATATTATAGACTGAGTGAAAATCACATTATCGTAATGGGAAAGTTAGAGTTGCTGAGATGATGCCCTGAAGCCTCGGCGCTGATTGGGGTGTGATTGCTATCTGTATTTATATGTAGAAAGCAAAGTTCACTGCCAGTTCAAGATGGTGGCGGCTGCTTTATGCAACATAATTCTTCAGTAGGGAGACGCCCCGAGCAAGCTGAGCCAGCCGTGCCGGGAGTGGCAACGCGAGCCCGAACGCGCGGACGCCGGAGCGCGCGCTGGAGCCGGCGCTGGAGCCCGGGCCCGAGCTGCGCGGGGCTCAGCCAGCCGCGCGGCGGGAACGCGGACTCGCGTGGGCACTCGGCTGGGACCTGCACCCGGGCGCAGTCCCCGGCCCGACGCGAGGCGGGGCGATGGCGGGGCTCGAGCCCCTGGGAACCCGGGGATGGGGGGGACACCCCCACCCCGCCCCCGCTCCGAGGCCCGCCCAGAATCAGGCCCGGCATCCGGAGATCAGAGCACTTGGCCGAGTTAGAGAGTTGACCCCCGCACCCCCACCCCTGTTATAGAATTCAGTGCCCCACCTTACAATAAATGTCAGGAAGTCCCCACCCCACACCATAACTGCTTTGATACCTTTTTGACATCTCAAATTTCTTGACGGTTTTCTTCATTTAAATTTTTTAGGGCCCCCTGCTATGTTGGTCCCACCTCCCCGAGAACCCCCTCCCCCCGCGCGCGCATGCCTCCCGCACCCCCCACCCCCATCTCTGCTGCCACGGCTTGTGCTGGAATGAGGAAGGGTTAGGGTTAGGACCCGTCCCTACCCATGGGTGAACGGGTGTCACCCAGAGCTGGGGGGGGGAGGGGGTGCAGGCAGATCCCCATACCCCACGCCTTGCCCCACTCTCGGAGGCATCACCCAGTGAGGGAGAGAGAGGAAGGTTGTCTCTGTGGAATGGGCAGCCCTCTGTGGAGCTCAGATCACCTTTTACTTGAGCCCTGTCTCCCTCAGGGCTTTCTGGGGGACCTGGGGCAGTGTGGGCCCCACCTTAGAGTTGCCAGATAAAAGGCAGGAGGCCCAATGAAATTTTGAATTTCAGGAAAGCAACAAATAACGTTTTAGTATAAGTATATCCCAAATGGATATACTTAAACTCAATTTGTTGTTTATCTGAAATTCAGATTTCACTGGGCATCCTGTATTTTTATTTGCTGAATCTGATAATCTGCTCTATGCCCACCTTGACTGCTGACCTCAGAGTTTTTTGGTTGTTGCTGTTTTGTTGTTACTGTTTTTAAGATTTATTTATCTATTTGAGAGAGAGGGAGAGAGCATAAGAGGGCAGGGAGGGGCAAAGGGAGAGGGAGAAAGAATCTCAAGCAGACTCCCAGCTGAGCCCAGAGCAGGATGCTGGGCTCCATCTCACAAACCTGAGACTGCAACCCAAGCTGAAACCAAGAGTCTGACACTCAATGGACTGAGCCACTCAGGCGCCCCGACTGACCTTGGGTTTTATATTGATTTACAGGAGGAGGCAGGACCTCTGAATAGAAAGAGCCAGAGTCACTGCTTAATAGCTGTGTGGCTTTGGACCAGTTTTTAACCTGGATCCTCTAATCTCCTTTGAGCAGTAGGAGGTAGTAATAGTATCCCACAGGATGACTGTAACCATTAACGAGATATAGTATGTAAAATACTCAGTGCATTACGTGGCATAAAATAAACATTCATTAAATGATGGCTATAACCTATCAATACTCACATTCCCTCCAAGGCACCCTTTATTCACTTTGCATCTCTGTTCTAGGCTTCTTTGGAAATCAAAAGACTGTTATCAGGATCCCTACTCAGGAAGTTGCTGCCTGAATGCGGGAATGCCAGCAACAGACCTAATCATAGGATGGGTGCTCTCAGCAGCCTGACCCTACTAGGTCCACGGAGAGTTCTGGAAAGCTATTTACAAGGATGAAGCAGGGACTAAGGACAAGCTCTATCCCCAGCCCCACATCAAGCCCTACACATTCCCAGCTAACTCTCCTAAAAGCTTCAAGAACACATTAGAGTCAGGGCACCTGGGTGGCTCCGTTGGTTAAGCGACTGCCTTCGGCTCAGGTCGTGATCCTGGAGTCCCGGAATCGAGTCCTACACATTGGGCTCCCTGCTTGGTAGAAAGTCTGCTTCTCCCTCTGACGGGTCACGAAGAAGCAGGGTCACGAAGTACTGACAGAGTAGAACTACAACACGCACAGAGACACACTGACCTGTAAAGGTACACAGGGTCACCTGTATATACACCAACATCAGACACCAAAGAAGCAGAGTGTAAGAAAGTATAAGGACACTCACAGAGGAGCTGCCCATCCCCAACTTGCTCTCCTGTCTTCCTCTTGCCCGTCTCCCTCCTCTCCACCTCTTACTCCTCCTCTTCACTCACTCACTGGGACCAGGTCTGCTGCTTGCACTGTCTCATTCCTTCTCCCCTTTCCCTGGTATTGGTACTCTGTAGAGCCCAAAGGATGTGATTAGAAAGGGGGTGGGGAGTGCTCTGCACAGTTGACCCATATGGTAGAGCCAACACACATGCATCTGGGGCCTCTGGAATGCCCCTCCTACTTTTCTTTTTTTTTTAAGATTTTATTTATTTATTTGACAGATTACAAGTAGGCATAGAGGCAGGCAGAGAGAGAGAGAGAGAGGAGGAAGCAGGCTCCCTGCTGAGCAGAGAGCCCGATGCAGGACTCGATTCCAGGACCCTGAGATCATGACCTGAGCTGAAGGCAGTGGCCTAACCCACTGAGCCACCCAGGTGCCCTGCCCCTCCTACTTTTGATCCCCACTACAAGCCTGTACTGGGGCAGGAAACTGTCAAGGAGTTCCACACACTCCTTGGCTTTGATATCAGGAAGTTGAACTCCAATCCTAGTGGTTTAAGGCCACGTTTGTTATGGGCTCCATCAGATGTATGAGGACCCTCTCCCAAGGATCACTCAGGCAGTCCTTAGCCTTCCTGGGGACTGAGCCATGAAACAGAAGAGGCCTTAGGGGCACCTGGGTGGCTCAGTGGGTTAAGCCGCTGCTTTCGGCTCAGGTCATGATCTCAGGGTCCTGGGATCGAGTCCCGCGTGGGGCTCTCTGCTCAGCAGGGAGCCTGCTTCCTCCTCTCTCTCTCTCTGCCTGCCTCTCCAACTACTTGTGATTTCTCTCTGTCAAATAAATAAATAAAAATCTTAAAAAAAAAAAAAAAAAGAAAGAAAGAAGAGGCCTTAGCCACTCAGGCCACTGACACTAGATGGACAGAATGAAAGCAGGTTTGGAGCTTTTCCTTGCTCTTTCTGGTCCATTCTACCTTTGGTCATCAGTGCTAGAACCTAGGTAACCTCCTCTTGGGCTTGCTCCTTTCAGCAAGACAGAAGTAGATTCATCAGTTGCAATAAATAAAACAAATTAAAATCCAGGAGTCTTGTGAAGATTCCTGAGAACTGATTTTAAGAACTGATTTTCAGATAATCTGCTGTTTGGAACTGTGTTCCTGTCCCTTCCTTTTCAGAATTATAAATAACATTTATCACTACAAGAATCTGATCAAAGCTGGGGTGTCCACTCCACACCTTAGGGAACGATTACCCAGATCACACAGGCATCAGGACAGGGTCCCTCAAGTGAGGTTTTGTCATCTTAGAGATGGGGGGGTTAGTCCAAAGAGATGACCTTTGTCCTATCTAGGAGACATGAGTCTTTGAGGATGAAAGTGAGACATCTCCAAGGACAGGAAGCTTGGCAGGCAGCTTTTTATTTGGATTCCTCTGAGCTTCCTATCTTACATCCCTTTGGGCTTGTGTCTGTGCAGCTATGTTAGGGAATTGTGTGTGTGTTTGTGTGTGTGTCCCTGATCCCTAGAAAGACCCAGCAGGAGGAACTGAGGCTTGGGAGAGAACACTCTTCTTATGGTCAAGGGAAAAGAGACAAGGCACTTGCCCCAGAACACCATCCCCCTCCCCTTATCAGGGAAGAGAGAGCAGAAAACTGCCCAGTGCCCCTGGGACAGAGGAAGGGCTCACCTGCTCAAAAGCTGGAAGCTGGACAAAATGACCCCTGCCTGGGATGGATATCGGAAGAATGTCTCAGGAAATATCACTCCCCTCCCCTGGAGGGCCCTGTAGGTAGTTGGTAATCCACTGGTCTCCCCCTGCTCCTGTCCCCTACCAACACACACACACACACACACACACACACACACACACACACACACACACATAAATCTTAATTGTGTCCAGGGCTTTTTACAATGTTAATTAATCTTATTTAGGGCTGTTTCCAGCTGTTGCTGAGGGAAAGAAGGTCCCACACGCCTGTGACTTAGGGTAAATCCAATCAGACAGAGGAATTCTTTGATTCTGGAGAAGCTGAGCATGGGAACGACACCTCTAATCCCAAAGCCTCTCAGATCCCGGCCTGCTGCCTCCCCCATCACTGCCCCTGCAAACTGATCTGGGCTAGTGGTGGGGAGGGGCCAGGCTCCAGAGAGCAGAGGGGAGGGGGAAGGGAGGCAGAGAGGGGCGCGCAGGAGGAGCCCTGCTTGAGATGGTTGTGGGATGAGTGGAACCAGGGCCTAGGCCTGCCATGCTGACTTGGAGCTTCTGCCCTGCACTTGGGTCATTTAGTGGACTCTGAGGAGCCCATGACGCCTGAATAGCCACTGGGCCCCAGAGTTATTATAGGAAGCTGGGCCTGGACGAGTCAGACCAGCGGGTGTGCAGCACTGACCTAATTACAGTTCTATACAACTAGTTTGGTCTGAGAAAGGGCCTCACCCAAGCCTTTCTCTTCCCTGTGACTTTTCCCGCACCCCAAGGACATCTCACCAGCTCCCTGAGGCTCTCCTGTGCCTTTGTTTCCGGGTCTGGGTTTCCCTCTCTTCCTAGGGCTCCGTAACATGATTCTAATTGCTTTCCCTGATGTCTGTGTCTGTCTTTCTCTGCCACTACCTCAGCAAGCCCAGCCTACTACCTTGACTCTTCACAGAGGTGCGCTTCAAGACAGAGAGACGTCTTAAAGGGAGTGGGGCCAGCCGGGCTGGTGCCAATGACCTCTTCTTTGGTCTCTGCTGGTCCTACTCATATGGAGAGAAAAGATGGGGGCAGTGGATGGGGGGAAGGCGAGAGGAGCCTGCTGCGGAGGGTGGGTGGGGGCAGCAAGGGACTGTCCCACCCCTTAGAGACTCCAAGGATGGGAGAAGGAAGCCTCCCCAGGGTGGAAAGTGAGGGTGGGGCATGGGGCTATGTAGAAGCCAAATAGACCAAATGGTGGAGACCCTAGGCTCCCCTCTGTGATGACCCCACCTCAGCCTACCCCCTTGTTGAGGCCTTCGGTGTCCTGGCCTAACTGGGTCTAAATAATTGAGGAGCCTATTACAGCCTGGCTGTTCCCTCACTGTCAAGTGTAAACGCTGCACTGGTCGGGTGGGGAAATGGGGCTAATTTGAATTGATAATAGGAAACTCGGGGAAAAGTCATCTATAGTGAGTGAGGAGCGAGCAATCCCTGAGCAGATGCTAAATCTTGTATAATGAAAGAATCTGCCGATGTCAATTATGTAGGAGCGTCTTTGCAGTGGTTGGAGGCGGTGGGCGGGTGAGGGGAAGGAGGGCCCGGCGCATCCCATAAACCCAAACACCCATCAAAGGCTCATACATATGGAGTGGCGGAGATTACGGCATAAATTTGAATGTTATGAATGTGCATGAGGGACAGGCAGGAAGCCTACCTCATAAGGGGGTAGGAAAGGAACTGTTTTTCTGTGCCTGGGTACAAGGCAGCTTTTGTCCTCTCGGTCCCTCAGCTGTGTCCCCTCTGTCTCAGCTGCGCCCCTTCGGCATCCAGTTGTGTGGCAGGGTGAGAGTGAACAGGGTCTGGAGGTGCTGGGCAAGGTATGATCAGCTGTTTTCCTGGGTCCTGGAGGCGGGGGGCTTTGGGCCTAAGTTGCCCTTGATCCATTCGGAGTGTTTCCAGGATGAGACCTCGAGATGAATATGGTCAGAGATACAGAGGCGTATCTTGAAATATCTGTGATATCCCAGCTTTCCCTCTAGTCTAGTGGAAGAAAGAGGTGAGGCCGATGTGGGTAGTGATGTCTCTGTGGAATGGGCAGAGTGAGCCTGGAAGACAGCCTGGAGGAAGAAATCCCAAACTGGGCTCTCAAGAGGGCTAACAGCTCAGAAGAGCAACAGCAAGGGCGCATCTCCGGTTCCCTGGTACCAGTCCGCACGATGGACGGTCGCGTGTGCAGGGCTCGGACCCCTCCATTGGTTCCCAACCTGCAGCCGCTGCCTGAGCGCACACTGTGATTTGTGGTGCAGGCCACCCAGGGACTTTAATCTTCACCGTGACAAATGCAATAAAAGGAACAATTTGGAGATCAGAGCTAAGGAAGACACATTTACAAACCCTTCCCCAAAGGTTGGATGGGGCTGTCACCATGTGATTTGTGCTGGAGATGAAGCAGGGAGGGGGAGGCTGGGGAGACAGAGAGTTGGAGAAGGCAGGCTGAGAAGAGGAAGCATCACCACCTCTCCTCCCCTCCTCACCCTCTCTGCTGGATCTCAGTGGGGTGGGCTAAGCCAGGGGGAGGAGGACCAGACCCCAAGCCGCCACTGGCTCCCTCCCCCATCACTACTTGGAAGCACAGCTCAATTACCAGGAACAGGTCAGAACCTAGAAGCTTGAGAGATTCATCTCAGCAATTCAGGGGCTCTATCTAGAGGAGGGGTTGGTGGGAGGGCGGGGCCGTTGGAGAAGAGAGAAAGAGGGAGGGGCAGAGTGGGAGAGACCTAAACAGAAAGACAGTGACATCTCAAGTTGCAAAGGGAGCCCCAAAGAAGCCCCAGTCTGGAATAGGAAAGGAAGGGGAGGTTTTCCAACCAGGGCTCTTCAGGCAGGCAGATCTGGAGGGATCTAAACATAGGGCTGCAACAGGGCAGATGGAGGAGGGGGAACTTAATTAGGGAGAGTTCCCTATGATGAGGCTAATGTGGGGTCTGACAACTAGGCTGGTGGATGGCCAAGCGGTAGCACAGCCTGGGACACAGTGCCACCCTCTCCAGCAAGCCTCTCTTTTCCTATCTATGAAATGGGTTCTGGGCTAGATGACCTGGTAAGGAGACTGCTGTCTTACATTGTAGCTGCTCTGAGCCCCAGGCTTCTTGACACCAATAGCAGGAGACAGGGTAGGAGAGACAAGCACCATCCTGCCACTCCCCAACTCTGCCTCTCTCTAGCTGTCCTGGTCATTAACCCGAAGGCTCCTTTGGGTCAAGATCCCAGCTCTGCTTCCCAGGGTTCAGGTCTTCAGTTCTCTGAGCCACCACATCCCAGCAAGGGTTCACAATAACTCCTTGGCCCTCGTCTTCTCGAAGAACCCGTTCACCCTCACTTTCTCTTTGGATAAGATCATCCTTAAATTAAGGCCATTCTGTCCCTAGCTCCCTCTGTCCTGTGCCCAGGTGTTCCCTCAGGCAATGTTCTCTCTGCCCAGGGTTTAACTTTGAAACTTCTGGTTTCCTTCTAGTTTCCTAACTTTGAGCTGCCAGCAACTGAAAGGTTAGTTCTTTGACCAGTACCCTCCCCTCCCCTCTACCATTCACTTTCCCCACCTGCCTATGCTCCCTGCAGTCCCCCCCCCAATTTCCAGCCAGGCTGAAGGACCATGGAGGTGCCACGCTAGCAGGGATGGGGTGTTTCTAGGCTTGGAGGCATTGGTTTTTCATCTCATTCAAGGCCACATCTCAGATCTCCTCCACCTAGTTGCTGCCAGTCTGACCTACAGCATGAGGACTGTCTTCCTGGGCATCCCTGGGTCCAGATCTGGTCCTCATACCCAGGTAAGTGGGTAGGAGAAAAGAGACATCAGGGGTATGGGGGCCTGACCCTGGTTCAAAACTCCCTAGCTGAAAATTGGGAATCAGATGTGAACGTCTGCTTGTCATGGTCATGGCCCAGGAGGTACAGAGCAGCTCTCCCAGACAGAATGGACCTCTTCAGGGTGGTGACTCAGGGCTGGGTCATGGCCCCCATGGGGATGTGGGAGATAGGGAATTGGGGAGGTAGCAGGTGAGGTATGTAAAGAGATGGAGGAATGAACGAAAGTATGTTTTCTAAGCTCCAGACAGGAAGGAGAGGAGCCTCTGCTTAGGAATGAAGGGAAGGGCTTGTGGGGGCCAAGCCAAGAGCAGGTTGACTTGCGCCTTCTCTTTCCAGCAGAGGTAGGGACTGGATGCCGGGGAACCCAAACCAGGTGTGTTCCCTGATATGGGCTCCACGGTGGCCAGCGGGCACAAAGAGAACTGAGCTGCCAAGTGCCAGGTGGGGCAATTCTCATGGTCCTCTGCTGCCTCCCTCTGGGGGAGGGCAAGAGGGCAAGCTCTGTCCTCCCAGCCCTGCGCTGGTCCTCCTAGCTCCTCTCCACTGCACCCCGCCCGCCCCGATCCAGGTCCTCAGACTCCATCCTCTTACCTGACCTGTGACTGCCAGACCGCTCACCCTCATCCTGTAGAAGACACTAGGTTAAAAGTGGAGTAGTAAGTGACTGAAAGGGATTCTCTGGATTCTGGAATCTTCTGCATTTCCTGTCTCCCCTCCTCAGAGAAGGAAAAGACTTTGATTTGGCTCCCTCAGTTGCCTCTCCAACCCTGTGGGCTGGGCTAGGAAAGGGGGAGAGAGGAGTGAACCTGAGAATGGGCCCCTCCCCCTAGGACCTCCTCTTTTCCCTGGAGTAGGACTTTATCCTAATCCCTCTCTGGGGCCAAAACCAAGCCCATGCAGGAGTCTATGTGGATTGATAAGTTAGTGTCCTCTAGTGCTCCTCTCCCCACTACAGAGGACTGGCTCCATCTGGCCAACCCAGATCCCGGCTCTGCCTGTTCCTTACCATGTTTACTCCACTCCCGAGGGGGCTAAGGCCCATGATAGTGATGGGGAGGGGAGGGCCAAGGAGAGCCAGAAGTGGCCACTGGGTCACCCTGGCTCTAAGAGAAACCCTTCCCCTCTGCTAGCCTTTAAGTTTCGTTCAGCAGACTAGAGACTGATGAGAAATAACAAAACAGTCAAGGAGAAGGTCATTCTGGGTTTCTCCTCTCCTTCATGTTCACACCCATTTGGTCTGTGACTTGTGACCCTGTTCAGCTACCCAGCACATTCCTATACATACACACACACACACACACACACACACACACACACACAATTGAGCTATGTCCAGCCTTAGCGCTCATGTGATAAATAATGGGGTGGGGACCAGAGCAGAGGGTTTTGGGGGCAAGTTCACAGCAGGAGACTGGGAGAGTCAGCAGGCACAGTGTGGGGCAGTTTTAGAGGGAGAAATGGGGTGAGAACACATGGGGGCCTGGAAGGCAAGAGGCAATGGAGAGAACCATGAAGCAGAGGGCCAGCCAGAGGCTGAGGATGGGGCCTCAAAAGGGAAGGGTCTGGGCAATGAGCTGCTCTAGCAGAACCCCATGGCGGTTCATGGCCCAGACACTGGGCCACCAGCAAACTCTGTCCTGAGTGAGAAGTGGGCCAGCTCGGGCTTCCAAAAGCATCCCAGAAGACAAGCAGAGGCCAGGAGTGCCCAGGTATGATTCTTTGTTTCCCTTCTGCTAAGTGATCGCAGGTGGGAGCTGGGCTACAGATCCCCTTTCTGGATTTATCCATTATCTTCAAATTCAAACCCTCCCTGAAGAGATCTGCCCTCTCACACTGAGCTTTCCTACCCCAGCCCAAAGGAAATCAAAACAAAACAAATCAGTTCTAATTTGTTCCAAATCCTAAACTGGGCAAGCTCAGGGTAAGAAGAGAGAGTCAGAGATAATCATGGCTTCCCATTCATCTCTTCTTTGCCTGAGCCTGGCCTTATGATCTCTTTCCCTTTAGTGGGACATAAGGTCATTGGGGGAGGGAGGATGGCCATTTTGACCTTGGGAGGCTTGCCCCGGTCTTCATCTGTGCCTTGCCAGTTCTCCGTGCCCTTTGGAGGTTTATAGTCATATAAATCGCAGAGTCCCATGCCAGGATTGGAGCCTGCAACTATAAATAGACACGAGGTAAACAAGGTGGCAGACACAGGGGCTTGGGACAAGACAGAAAATCTGCCCCTCTTTGCCTGGGCAGGGGCCAAGGCACATCCGTGGAAAGGGATATCTTCCCTCCCTTCTCCTCCCCTCTCCTCCCTTGCCCGTTGGCTTCTAGCTGACTGTGCTCTGGGCTTCTAGTCTTTTCCCTCTGAGGTTGATCCTCCAAGGCAGTTTTCTGCTACAAGGCTTCCCTGGTCACCTGCCTTGTTTCTTCAGAGTCAGGATGGGAGGTGGGTGGTGTCTCCATTACCAAGGGTACCCCCCACACAAAGGGCCTCCCCCAGCAGCTTTACACTGTGTCCCCCACTCCTGTATTAAGTCTTGAAGGGGATCTGAGGCAGCCAATCATCCTACCCTGCCGCCAGGGGTGCCCTGATCCCTTCTCCGTCCTCATAGCCAAGGGGATGGCAACATGTATGAACTAGAAAACTTTACTAAAAAAACTCTGGAGACAACAAGCAAAGGCCCTCCCCAAACACCCCTTTGACCAACAGCTTCCTGGTCACTTGGATTTCCTCCTTAGGATCCCTGGGCCATGCGGGCTAGATTCTAAGCGTGAGACAATTCCCAGGGCATCGCCTTCTGGATCTACCCCAGCCTTCTCTCTGTCCCAAGGCTTGCCTGCTTCCCTGCTCTGTACATGTCCTGGGCCCAGCAGGTTCCCCGCCTCCAAGAGTCCTCAGAGGACATGGCAGGCCCCTGCTGGCCCCATAATTACCTTTCTTCATCCTTCTTGGAAGACTCCAGACTTTCAACCCTGAAGCTTCTTCTTTCATCCCAACTTGGGCTCTCTGAGCATTTTCATTCATCACTTTAGAACCACAGAAATTGCCCGTAGAAACGAATGAAATCATGCTATTTGCGACAACATGGATGGAGCCGGAGAGTACAATGCTGAGTGAGCTAAGTCAGTCAGAGAAAGACAAATGTCAGACGATTTCACTGCTACGTGGGGTTTAAGAAAACGAAACAAATGAGCAAAGGGACACACAAAAGAGAGAGAGAGAGAGACAAATCAAGAAAGATTTAGCTCTAGAGAACACACTGGCAGTTACCAGAGGGGAGGGGGGTGGGGGTGGGTGAAACAGCTGAGGGGGATGAAGGAAGGCGCTTGTGGGGCTGAGCACCGGGTGTTGGATGGAGTTGTTGAATCACTATATTGTACACCTGAAACTAATATAACACTGTATATTAACTACACTGCAATTGAAGTAAAACTTAATTAAAACAAGAATCCCAGAAATTAGAGCTGAAAAATAACTGAATCTTTTCATTTTTCAAATGAGGGATCTGAATCTCAGAGAGGTTAGGTGACTTACCACAGTCACACAGCGAATATTGGCTTTGTTGCTAGGGCTGGAAATGCTCTTCTGTGAGGCCTGGCTTCCGCAGCCATGCTTCCAAACCCCGGCTCCTATGGCCTCCTTTGCCTCCCAGAAATAGGCTTTCTATCTTCCTTTTCTTTCTTCTCAAGGTGAGCCCTATGCCAGTGTGGGGCTTGAACTCACGACCGACGGTGAGATCAAGAGTCACACACTCTACTGACGGAGTCAGCCAGGAGCCCCAGGCTTTCTATCTTCTTCTTCTTTTTTTTTTTTTTTTTTTTTTCAGGCTTTCTGTCTTTAAAAGGTCTGTTCTCTTTGGAGCACTACCTCCAGCTGGCTTCTCCTCTAGGGAGAGAAAGAGAGAACAGGCTCGGAATCATAACAATGACTGAGCCTTACTTACATGGCTCTGTTTCTACTACCTTCAACCTCTCCATCCCCCTGGGTCCTCTCTGATGGCTTAGTGGGCACCTGATCTTGGAAGAACCACCTTCTAGAATCCCACCTTGAAGGGAGGGCTGGAAGAGTGAGAGGCATCCTTCCTACTGTGGGAAGTCACTTCTCTGGCTGCTCTATTTTTTTTTTTTTCTGATGTCAGTTTCCTAATTTAAAGGACAGGATGGGACCACGTCCAGCTTCATGAATGGTTTCGCCTGTGCCCCACTCATACAATGCCCCATGAACACAGGTGCACAGACATGCACATAGGTGTGCACACACACTCTCATGTTCTCATTGACAACCTATTCAAGGAGTCCTAGACTGAGAGTGAGACCAGAATCTCAGTGTTCACATGTAAAATGAGTCACAAATAAGGGAAGATAACTCCAGAACAGATTTGGGTGGGTGGGGAGCAGAGAATGAAGACTTAAGTTCCTGTGGGTCTCTTGAGAGCAGAAGTGTGGAGGAAGCAAAGGTAATTAGGGCAAGTAAGAGTGGCCTGGCTTCCTGATGGCTGGGAAGGGTCTCCCTCCCTACTGGGTTGTCTAGAAGAGAAAGGAAAGACGCTGACGGAAGTCAGGCAGGGAGTACTGCTGCTCCTGAACACTCCCATTCTCCAGCTGGAGCGGAGCACCTAGATGCCATCTAGGAGTGCCTGAGATGTGTATGGGGCAGCTGGAGGGACGGCCATGATCTACCCTGCACAGCACCTGTCCTGCTCCTGCAGGCTGATGATGTAACAGTATAACAATGTAGCAGAGGATAAGGGGGCTTTGGAATCTGGGGGAGTACTGGTCTGGCTTTCAGTCATGTGGCTAGAATAAGGCAGTTGTTTTGCTCTGAGCTCAGAAGGAGCCCCTGTCCCTTCAGTGAGCACTCTGAGTGTGGTTACCCACAGTAATACCAGTCCTGCCGTCATGGGATGGCTCATGAGCTCTCTTTCCAAGAAAAAAAAGCTGTCAGCTACATAGACTCTAACCAGATATCAGACCGTGCCCTTGACTAAAATGGAGTCCTTTCTACGAGGATAGGGGCATTCTGACACGGGGGATTCTTTATCCTAGGCTCCCAAGCACCTACTCCCTCCTCCTGACCCCCAAATCTCACCTCCTTGGTCTTCCTGTACTCTCTACTTGCCCATGTGCCTTTCCTTTAGGCCTCCCCCTCATTCAGTCCCTCTACACACCTTGTACCTGGCCTCTCTGGAAGGCCCTACCTTGATCTTGATGATCCATCAACCTAGTCCTCAAAGAGTTTCACCAGGATTCACCGCAACACCTTGGATGTGAACTTGCTTATAGATTCGGAGGGTCTCTGCTAACCAGGCCCAGGAGGGAGAGACTGAAGGTTTGGTGGGACTCTCGTCCCCTCAACCTGACCCACTTCCCTCTGCTGCTTCTTTCAACCTCCCTGGATGATCAGGTCCTAGAGAAATGATCTCAGCCCCCGCTCTCTCACCTTTCCCTCTCCTTGCCCCTAACCTGAAAGCCCAGGTTGTCATTCTCCCAACAGTCCTTGAAAGCAGCAGTCATGTCTAACTTATTCCTTATTTGTGCCCCAGACACAAACCCTCACAAGGTAAGGTTCAATGAATATCTACTGAATCATCCTCGAACTTCTTCTGTATATTTCTTTCTTTTCTCAGTGTGCAGTCCTGCCAACAACCCCCAACAACCACACACATTTTTTTATTCCCAAGGCAGCTTTGGAGGAGCTGTTCACAGGCATTAACCTCTTTTAGTCCCAGATGATGAGGGGGAAATGCGCTGATGTCCGGGTCTGGGACCCAGAGCTGAGCACATGGCCTGGCTGCCTCCCCTGAGCCTCCAGGCCCCAGGCGGGATTGTCTCGCCTCACTCATCCTTGCTGCCAAGGCCTCCTCGCCTGTATTTATATACACTAAAGCCTCTGCCCGAATAAAACATCCATGTAAAATCCAATTTCCTCAGAATCTCTTTTGGAGCCTGGGCCTGAGATGGAGTAGGTAACCCGGGCAGTAACTGCCTGAACCGCTCCTGCTGGCTGCAAAGGTGAGGCCCATTTTTCAATTATCTATCTGCTGTGACAGCAGCGGTCCAGCCACCCAGCCAAGGAAAGGGGAGGGGGGAGGCAGAGCTAGGGAGGAGGGAGCAAGAGGGCAAGGGCACGGTGGGGGAGAAGGAGAGGGAGAAACCTACACAGAGGCACGCAGGAAGGACCCTTGTATGCGGCACCCAGTAGGTGCTCAGGAATTATGTGGAAAATGAGCGACTGGAACAGTAAATAGGGAGGGTGGGGTGAGGCGAGCAGAGGGGGAGAGCTGGAGAGACACAGAGTGGGTGGAGAGAGGGAGAGAGGGCGGGAGGAGGAGAGGGGGAGGGGAGGCGAGCGTGGATGGAGCCAACAAGAGGCTCCTGTGTCAATCCGTGGAAACGGGAGGCAGAGTGATGCGGTCACAGCTCCTGCCATCAATATCCTCTAATATAAATGTCAGTGATGCTATTTTCCGCGCAGTCATTTCGCACACTGCTGATTACATTAACGTATAATGGAGGGGCGCCGGCTCCACTGCTTTCTCCCCTAACCCTCCCCCCGGTGATGTGTCAATAGCCGCCTCCATGAACAAGTCAATTTTCTGCAGGCTTGGCAGCGGAATAAATCTGCCCGGCTATGGGGAGAGCTGGAGATATTTATATACCCGGCTCCTGCCTTGCGTGTGCGCGCGCGCGTGTGCGCGGAGGGCGCGGGCGCGGGCCGGGCGGCGGGGGAGGGAGGGTGGCGCGCCGCCGAGCTGAATGATTTCCAGCCCCGACTCAATAAGAGGAGAATTTAGAGCGGTCCCTGAGCTGGGCTCCCAGAAACAGCCTTACACGTTTATTTTCCTTAGCTGAACAGGAAAGGCGAGAATTATATGTGGATTTATAGGACAGGCGCAGCTCAACCCAAATGCTCCCGCTCCGGCGGAGTGGGGGGGTGCAGGGGTGGGGAGGGAGGTGGCGGCCGAGGGCGGACCGCTGGGACCCCGGCTAGCGCGGGTGCTGGTAGGGGCGCACCCCCCCTCGCCGGGCGCTTTAATTACATTTGTTCTTGTCCTTCGTGAGGGTGAGACTTCCGCGCAGCCCGCGTTGCGGGAGGGGGGGGGGGCGCAGGCCGGGACTGCCTGGAGATGGGGAGAGGGGGGCCCGCCGGGAATGGGGACATGGGGAGACCGGGAAGGGGGGCTGTCAGCTTCGGCTCAGAAGCGGATCAATAGTAAGAGATCTAATGGGCTAACTGCCAAGCGGGCGCACCGAGGCGCTGCCCCGCGGGGGCCGGAGGGGGTGGGCTAAGGACGAGAGGAGGGAAGGGGGGGGTAGGAGAGGGAGTGAGGACAGGAGAGAGGGGAGGGCAGAAAGAGTGGGAGAGCTGCGGGGAGGGGGAAGAGAGAAAAAACGGAGAAAGGGACCGGGGTTAGCGGAAGGGAAAGGACAGGACAGGACAGTCTTCGAGGGGGCCTCTCTTCAACACCCTTCCCTTCCCCCCACTCCCCAGCGCTGGGACGGAGGCACCTGTCCCGGGGCAACTGGACCCCACAGCCGCCCGTCCCTGTGGCCTCAACTCTGCTACTGAGCCGCCAGGGGGCGGCGCGGCCCTGTGCTGTCCCCGCGGATCTACGCTCCTCCAAGCTGGGGCTCAAATGACCTGCCGTCTCCCACACCTGGTCCCCGCGCGGTGTCCTGTGCCCTCTCTCGAGACCTCCCCACGTGACAGGGGTGGGGATGCGGCATCTCGCCCCTGCTCCCGCCCCCAGTAGAGGCAGCTTTCTGGCTTTCATAGTGTGGAGCATGGCACCCTGGGACCCTGGACAGGGAAGTGCCCGAGGGGCGGGATCATCCGGCCTGAGGCTGGCCAATGTCCCCCAAAGGTACCCCAGGCTGCGGCAGACGCAGCTTCGGAGGCATTGTGAGTTTTGGGCCTTTGCATCCTGACCGCGGGGCACAGGCGAGTCCCCGGGGCAGTCCTAGCGTGAGGGGTCCTTCTCCGAGTGCTGTGCTAGCTCTAAGGAGACCAGCCAAGGTCGGGCGGGGTGGAGGGGTGAGGTGGGAATCAATGCCCAGTTTTAACTCTTTCGGTTCCTGGCCCATTGTCTGACCCCTAATCTCTTGCACACAGATCCTCTTCTCAGCTCCTTCCTGTCCTTTCCCAAACTGAATGAGAAAATAAAACACAGTCCATCACCCCTGCCAGCAAATTCTGCCACCAACTAAAGGGGAGATTGGTGGTGTCAGTTCAATGGTTCTCAACCCAGAGCATATCAGAATTACTTGGAGATTTTCAGCATAAACTGTCCTTCCACATGCACTCATATTGCAAGAAGTGTGTAGGCGCTGGCAGGGGTTCCTGGAAATATGCATTTTGTCAAAGCTCCCCAGGGAATTCTGATAGATTCCTACTTGGGCACAGCCTGGAGAAAGGTATTACTCCCGCACAATTTTTTTTATGTTGGGTGTGGTAGCTCTGCCTGGGCTGTTCGCCCTCATGGATGTGTTTGTGCATATATCACTAAGTGTATGTCACTGGGGACCTGTGTTTTTGGGTAAGCGTTGTTTTGTGCATCTCTTTGTGTGTCCTCAGAATACAGATGTCACACGCATTGTCCTGTGTGTCTCTGGTGTTATAAGTGTTTACCAAGAGCACCTATTGTGTGCATGTTGTCATACACGCCTGTCCTGGTGAGAGCGACTGTGGGTCCCCATGGTGTGTCTGTGCCGTGTTGCGCACATCTCTGTGGGCTCCATTGTTGGGAGAGCCATTGTCTCCATGTCACTGAGAGTGTGTGCTGGCGAGAGCTCATGACACAAATGGAACGAAGCTGATCTGCCCCAGAAGCAAAGGCAGCAATGACCTTCTTTTTCCAATTATATCCTGGTCAGAGGTGAGCGACCTCTCCCCACTGAGGCCGCTTCTTGTCATGCAAACTGAGCAGAAGGATGGAGATTAGAGGAATGCCACGGAGTCACGTGTGAAAACAATCAGCTATCAATGGGCTCCGATCAATGCCCCAGATTCCAGATGAGCCCAGGGCAAGCAGTCACTTTGGAGTTTTTCCCAAGGAAGGGAAAACACACAGTCTACACCAGTTCGCAGCCAACTGCCACACACGTGTCCAACACCAGGAGAGACCCACACGTACTTATGCAGCCTAGGGACAAGTAGAAAGTGAGTGGGAAAGCGCTGAGTGAGTGAATGGCCAGCCACCCACTTTGAATTGGTGGGCAACTATTATTAGTTAGTAGGCGACTATTTTGTTTTTGCTAAGGACGCAACCTTATTCAGCTGGGAGCTGGGAGCGGGAAGTGTAAAAGCTTGTGTTGACTGTTTTCTATTTTAAGTCTGAAGAGTTAGGATTCTAAGTGGGTCACAGGAGGCAGTTTGGGGATTTGGAGGAAACTCTCATGTCCTGAACAGAGCAATAGAGGGCTTGTGTTGAAAGGGTGGCCAAGGAAAGTCTTTGGTCAGCTGTGGGCAGGGGGCAGGTGTACAGCCAAGGGGCTCCTGGGTCCAGAGCATCTGTCCTCAACACAACTCCAAACCAGACTGTGAGGTGAGGGAGCCGAGCTTCTGAGAGGCAGGGCCAGCCCTAACCACAGATAAGCTCCAGGTTAACCCACAGAGCGGACAACTGAGCTGGGGAAGCCAGGACCTCTGAAGGGCAGGGTTATGAGGGACCCACTTGAAGGCTGACTGGTCTTTGGAGGGAGGTAGAGGCAGGAATTTGGAGGCCTATTTGGGCGAGCTGAGAAGCCAAAGCTGGGTCGAAAACAACAGGGTCAAGGAAGACCAATGAGAAGATGGCAAAGGTTCTCAAAAGGCCTGAGGACCTTATCAAGTCTGGCTCTCATGTCCGCTGAACTTACCTTGGTCCGGGAGTCAGTAAGGCTGGGTCTAGCACTCTAGGCAGCCAAGGTTGAGGCAAGGACAAGGGTCATGTTGTCTCGTCCTGTCGGTTGTGACAAGCAGTCCTCTGTGGCCTTTAGGTATCTTAGAATTCCTTTGGTGCACATTTATGGATGTCCCACTCTGCCTTATCCTATAGGAATGAAATGACCGGTGAGAATACCCTTATGGAGCCTGTAGTCTGATGCAGAGTAAAGAATTTGAAAGAGTTTGAAGACTTTAATTTCCTTCCTTCCTCCCTCCCTTCCTCCTTTCTTTCCTTCCTTCCTTCGCTCCTTCCTTTCCTTCTGGAAAGTGCAGTGTTGCGTAAGGGCACACTGCCTGGATTCAGATCCCAGCTGTGCCATTTACCAGCTTCAGCTTCTGAGTTCCCAGGTTCTCTCCTCGTGTCTGACTGTAGAACAGCGGTATTTGCCTCTTAGGATTGTTGTGCATATTGTAGGCGAAGACTTTAGAACAATGCTTGGACCCCGGAATGTAAGTGTTGGCTTTTCTAGTCTTTCCTTCCATTTTCTAGTACAGTGCCTTGGAAAAGTCCCACTCTTGTGTCAGCAGAATTAGAGTTAAAAGGACAAGCTAATGCGGAGATTAGAAGACCCTGAGAGGCTGGAGAGTGGGGTAGGAGTGAGTTGGGGTAGGAGCAGAGACAGGGCCTGCTCAGGATATGGGAATCCTGCTGTGGGGCTGATGGGGTAGCAGAGATGTCTTTTGAGGTGGGGCTGAGGAAGCCTAGGGTAGAAGGGGAGGATGGGAGAGAGGTCCTGTGTGCAGAGTCCCTTATGCTTATGTCAGTTCCGTGCTGGTAACTCTGCCCTTTTCTCCAGAAGGGCACCCCCTTCTAGAGCTGCTAGACCAGAGCTGTCTGGAGGGGCTGTGCATGGAGAGACCTGCCCCCGCCACAGGATAATCAACAAACAGCACTGCTTTTCTGGGCTGGGCCCATCACCGGGCTTCCTTCCCTCTCCCACCGCTTGACCTCAGCGACATCAGCCCCCCCTGCTGGCTTCAGAGGGCCTAGAACTAGGCGCTGCCTCTGCCCCATCTCTCTTCTGAGTTCTGAGGGGAGAGGAGAGGTCACAGCAAGCCCATTCTATAGCTTGGGAGACTGAGGGCCAGAAGCTCCTCCAACTGGGCCTGCTTGTTTAATGAGATGCCAGTGACACCAGGAGAGATGGGTGCCGACAGCTCAGCAAGATGGTTAACTGTAGGCTGTGAAAACAGTCGTGGGTGCGTCGAAGCACAATTCTGCAGCCTCCTAGCTGACATGAGTTTAGTCAAGTTCTTTAGCTTGTGTGGCCTCAGTTTCCTCCTCTGAAAAATGCAAACACCAAGAACACCTACTTTGTGGGCTTGTTGTGAGAATCAAATAAGGGAGGGCACTTCAGAATGCGCTTAGCACAGACCATTAAGTGATCAATCAGTTCTCGGGGAATTTGCCCAAGAAGGAACTTCCTGCTGTGATAGCACCGGGTGTCCCCTGTGCGTCTTCACCCTTGACTATGGGCTTTGGGGGACTTTACCATCCCAGGTTTGTTTGTTCAAATCCCAAAGCACCAAATGGTTGAGCATCCACCAAAAGCTGCTGCTTCATTATAGGAGGGGGTGCGAGGGACCGGAACGGGGGAGTCCTGGTGCTGTGCAGGGGATAAAGGGTTAAGGGGGGGGTTGGCGTGAGAGTGGGTCCCCCCTCCCCTTCCATTGATTATTCTCCTCTCCAGGTGTTTTTGTGGCTTTTCCCCCTCCCTTGGGGTGGGAGTTGGGGGCTGCTGGGTCCACTTCGGGCTTAGTTATTGTTTTAATTTTGGTGTTGGCTCCCTGGTGCCCGGAGCAGATAATGAAAGAGGAAGAGAGAGGTCAGGGTGGTGCCCAGGCAGCAGATTTCTGCCCGTCAGACTGGGCCAGGGGGGGTGAGGAAGGGGGGGCTGTTAAGTTAATATCAATAAAGCAACTGGAGTCTCAGAAGTGAGGAGCTGCAGAGCCAAGCACAATGTCTTTGTGCTCTGGGAGCCTAAAGGGGCGTTTTGCGTGTCCACGATGAAACCTCAGAATGGGGCTGGGCATGGGGGTTGGGGGACGGTGAGCACACTGGCCCAGCAACAGCAAGGAGTGACAGAGGGAAAAGCAAAGCGCTGGGCAGAGAACAGGAGTCCGAAATCTATCTCATCCAGCTCTAACCACTCTTCTCTGGCTGTCCTTTCCCCATTGCCCTACTATCTGTCCAATCACATGGGGCTAGATTTTTGGGGGGAGGGGTGTGCCTTGGGGCTTCCGTAGAAGGAGGAAAACAAAGACAGGAGTCAGGAAAGCATAGAGATTAAAGTCAAAAGCTTTGCTGTTAGACCTGAATTCTTGGCCAAGTTCTACTTACTGGCTGTGTGACTTTGAGCAAGTTACTGACCCTCTCTGAGCCTCCGTTTCCTCTTCTGTAAAATGGCACTAATAGTGGTGCTAAACTTATAGGGTCATTGACGTTGTACGTAGAGAACTCAGCAGAGGGCCCGGCAGGCAGTGAGCCCTCAATGCATGCCCACTATTCTTATTAAGCCTGTTTTCCTCAGCTGTAAAATGGGGATATCCGTTGTAACTTCCCCACAGGGGTCTTATGGCGAACAAATTAGATAAAGCCTGTAAAGTGCTTAGCACAATGCCTGGTACATAAATAAGCCTTCAATACATGTTAGCTGTTGTTATTATATTATTTTTATCTTTATTATTCCCTGCTGTCTTGGAACTGGTGATTTAGCTGAGCAGACTGAGGCCAGGCCACTCCCTTAGCCATCCGAGGTATCTGGCTCCTTTCGGAAGGTCTTTCTAAAGCCCAGCCCCACTTGGAGAAGCCTCTGGTTGAAGTCCAGGTGGTTGAACAGAAAGTCCCCAGGAGCTGAGATGATTGCTGGCCTTGCAAGGGACACCTTACGACCAACTCTAACCCTGGGGTTGTGGGGGGATATGTCAGCCACAAGGCTGTCTGGGGGGCGGAGGTCCTAACAGGGCTTCACTTGGATCCCCTCCGGACCTGAGGAGGTGTGCGGGGTAGACGATGGTGCTCACCTGTTATCCCTGGGAAGGCTCAGTGGGAAGGGCAGAGAACATGGGTCTCCCCGCACCCTCACCCTAATCCCATCCACGCCCTTCCAATTCCTTTCCCTCTCTCAAGGCTGGAGGTGGGCATGGGGGCTGAGCAGATTAAAAAAAAAAAAAAAAAAGAGGGTAGTAAATGTTTCCCACTTGACCTTTCTGTAGCCCCCTAGCCCATCCCAGCGGGCTGGCAGGCTGAAGGGGTGAATGGAGTAGAGGGCAGGATTTTCACAGTAATGGCAGCATATGTTGTGTTTATTGACACCGCAGGGCCGGTGCTTGTGGGGTGTGGGGGAGCACTTAGGAGGCTACAGGCAGGAGGGGGCTAGGGGAAGAGGAGGCAGAGGGGAAGGCTGCCGGCGGATGGGGAGGGGGGAGGAGAGAGAGGGGAGCCTGGGGCCTGGGGGGAGGGAGGCAGGAACAATATTGTAGCACGAGCACACCAGGTGCTCGCTGTCAGCCCGAACAAAAAGGAAGAGTCAGCAACTCTGGGGGGGGGGGGGGAGGAGGAGGCGGGAGCCACCGCCTGCTCCAGCCTCACAGCCTCTCCCCGTTAACCCCTGCTCTGCCACTGCGGCTAAAGAGGGGAGGAGCATCTGGGATCCCCCCCACCCCCTGCCCCAGCCCACGCTGCTCCCAGACTCATGTCTTGGGTCATGGGGGGAATGTGGTTACCTCTGGGGTCAGCACTGGCAGGACATCCTTCACCTTCCTCAAAGCCTGAAGGAAAAGAAGCCGCTCACTCTGTTCCACGCTTTGCATAATGGAGGGGCTTCTGTGGTTCTTGGGAAGTTGGCAAAACCGGAGCGTCAGGAGTCAATGACCTTGGGCTTCTGAAAGCAGCTGCAGGTGGTGGGGGTGGGGGATGGGCTGTGCATAGACGCCGCCGTTCAAAGGGGATGATGGGCCCTCTGCTTCGGGTTGCAAAGGTCCCCACAATTCCCCTCTCCCTGCCCGGCCGGCAGATTTCCTGCTTCCTGGAAGTCTTCCCAGGGTTGTCCGGCCTGGGGCAGGGGGAGCAGGAGGAGAAAGGGACTTGATATGTCCTATAGAGATGGCTCTCAGTCAGCTGGGTTTGATGGCTCTTTGGTCCGTAAAGCACTGGGGGCTCATCCGGAATATGGGGGGGTGAGGAAGTGAGGAGGGTAAATAGCAAAGTAGGCTCTCCACCCTGGACCCCCACTCTGGAGACGGCTTCTGGCGTCCTGCCTGAGGAGCAAAACGGCAGGTGTCTTTGGCCAGCACTGTCCTCTCTGCCTCCTTCCCCCTTCCTGCAGAGCACTGAAGAGAAGCCAGGTGCTCCCAGTGAAGTGGACTCAGCTTCCAGCACCTTCGTGGCTTTGGGACCCTTCCCTGGGGTTCAGGATGGGGGTGCAGGGGAGGCAGGGAAGGACAGCCTGTGAGGGGAGGAGGGGGCACTGGGGCTTTTCCTTCCGTGAATGTTGTTTTACTTCCATTTCCTGAATGTTGGTCTCCTCCAGAGTCTGTGACCTGACATTCTGGAGCCTTCTATCTGGACATTAACTTTCCTCCTAGCTCTTCTATTCTAGAGTCCATGTCTTGGTCACTCTGGATGAGAGTCCTAGATTCCCAGGGGCAGGCGAGACGGGACACTAGAGGAGAACGGTGTTCTTCCCATATCCCCACCCTCCCGCCCCACCTCTGTCCAGCCACCGGGCTCTCTGAATTGAGGCGCAGAGGCCTCTGTGGATGTCCCCTCCCAGGGCTGCTTGGAGGGGCACGCCGGCTGGAAACGTCCTCGACACCGTCCTCTGGCAGACAGTCAAAGGCGGCCCTCGCACCTCGTCCTTCCCGCGCGAATGTACGCAGACCCAGCGGCTGCGCACCCCTCGCCGCTCTCAGCCGGGCTCCTCCGTGGGCTGCAGGCCGGGTCCGCACCCCCCTTCCCCGGCCCTCTCGCCGGGCTCCAGCTGCGCGCGGAGCGGTCCCGGCTCGGCTCCAGCTCCTCAATGGCCCTGCTCCCCCATTACCCTGATGTCGGCCCCTCTCCCCCTCGGCTTTATCGGCTCTCAGCCGGCTCCGCCAGGGTAATGAGGGCCCTCCTAATTACCATTGCAGAAACTCCACTTACATTAACAGCTCCATCCGCGGAGCGGCAACATCTGCTGTGCGCAGGCAGGCGCCCCTCCCCCGCCCCTCGCTCCCCTTTCCTCGCAGCCCCCTCTTTCCGGGTCCTCTCCCCCGGCCCTCGTCTCCATCCTCTCTGCCCCCCCCCACCCCGCTTTATCTCTCCTCTCTTTTCGCTCGCTCCCCACCACCCTACCTGCCAAGCCTTTTCAACTTCAGCATCCCAGGACGACAGAGATGCACGTAGATTCCAGGATGACAGAGATACTGAGAGATGGAGACACTCAGAGAGCCCAAGCCAGAGTTCCAAGACACCCAAAACTCTGGATCACAGACAGAGAGCCAGAGAACCTGGGAACAAATCGAAAGTGCAACCAGCAGAGATCATAAAAGAGACCAGGTGTCCGGTGGGCCAGCCCGCCTACATGTGTGGTGGGGCGGGTGTTCTCATGTCCCCCACCCCCATTGGCAAATGTATGTGCATGGTATGTATACGTGTGTATGGAGGTGCAATGTACCACGCATGCTCATTTACTTAAGCATCATACATATGATTATGCTCGTGCTTGTCTTTGCATGTAGGTATGTACCTGTGCGTTCATGAGGACACCAATTCTGCATTTGCCTCCTGGGTGTAATTACATTTGTCTACATGTATATTTGGTGCTTGCGTTTTGCAAGTGTAATTCTGTGTATGTGAGGACACTTGTCCATCATCTATGTAGTGCTGCACGTGTAGCATCTAGTGTCACTTGTGAACATATATGATCTTTGTTCAAAGTCATGTGTATGCCATATGTGGATGTGGGTGAGGATGCATATTGCCTCCGAGTGTATTTGCCTCTCTGCGTGCATGCCTATGCATGTGTGTATCATCTGTGTAATTATTTGATGACAGGGGGAGCATGTGTGTGTTGCTGCTCCGTGGGGGATGACAGGCAGTTGGGAAGACGCTGAGCCCATTTTATCTGAGGTTAACAGGGGTCACACTTCACTCCTGGAAGTCCCCCACCCTCCCCCCCACCCCATACAATTAAGCCTCAGTGTGGTGGAAAGACAGCCAGCAGACATTAAGAAAGGTCAACAATATTATCAGCTTCTAATCCAATTAGTTACTGTTTATTTGGAAATCCAGCTCCAGGTCAGCTTCTGGGAAGGAGGCCTGGGAGAAAGGAGGGCAAGGGATGAGGAGGAGAGGCTGAAAGAAATGGTCGAAGATGGCCAGAGTGGGGGGAATCCCCAAAACACCATCCAGTGATGCACCACTACCCACTGGCTGCTTCAAAGCTGGGTAGCTCTGGGGAAGGTTCTGCTCTTCACAGGAGGGGCTGAGATCTGGGGTTTTATCTCCAGAGGTTTGGATGTAAGAGAAGAGGGGTTTTCTCTCCATCCTGAGAGACTTTCTGCCTCTTTCCAGCCCTGGGATCCCAAAGAGGTGGACTGGGAGCTGGCCACTCTGCCTCCCTGCTGTGGCCAGCTTCCCCCTGGATGGGAGTCAGAGGAGGAGATGTTGGTAAATGGTGCTATTAGCTCCTGAAGCCACTCCATTAATCCCGCCCTCTACTTTATGTCCTCTTTTCTCTCCCACATCCTCTCCTGAGCTATAGCAGGACCTCTTCTTTCTCCCACCCCAGGACATGCAGGGGCACCAGCTTAATCCATAGGGTCCCAAGGCTGCCTTCTTGAGTATAGACAGTGGAAGAGACCCAGAACTTGGCCTGGTCTTGGGCAAAGAGCAAGCCAGTGGGACCAGAGGGAAATGAGGTGGTCTTTACCCTGCTCTTCCCCCTCTAGGACCACTCAGGGATGGATAATTTCCTGGGGTGCCCTGGATATGAGGGGGGGCTAACAGAAAGAAGAGGGTTGGCTGCTGGATTCGCAGGCTAGATCACAGGATCTCCCCAGCTCAGCAGTCAAGGGCAGGCAGGACAGATGCTATGGACTCAGACTCTAGCTGTGGCCAAATCAGGGTAACAGAAACAGCTCTGCTCTTTCAGAAGCCAAGTCTGGGGTCCCTTTTGCTTGTTTCTTGAGGGTCAATGTCCATAGGCCTAAGCTCAGGTATTAGACTGCTTGCTCTTCTGGCCCCAGTCCCTTCCTCTCAATATGCATGATTTGTTTTCTTCTCACTGCCCTTTCCAGGCACTATTCTCTCTCTCTCTCTCTCTTTCTCTCTCTCTCTCTCTCTCTCTCTCACACACACACACACACACACACACACACACACACACACACACACACACGCCTACTCACCAACCTGCCTCTGAGACTCCAAAGATGGCCAGGGCATAGAGATATTGGTGGTGGTCCTTATCTAAGCATTTGCAATGGATCTCCATGCTTTGCAGAAGACTTCTCTGGAAGGTGTTTCCCCATTCCACCCCGTCCTGGAAGATAACAACAATGACGATAAAGCTTCAGTGGTAACGATATTCATACATATTTTTATCCTAGCAGTTCTCACCCTTAACTCCACCTTGGAGTCACCTTAAAAAACTCTTTAAAAAATATACATGCCCAAGGGCGCCTGGCTGGCCCAGCTGGTGGAGCATGTGACTCTTGACGTCCAGCTTGAGTTCAAGCCCTGTAGAGATTACTTAAAAATAAGATCTTGGGGTCCCTGGGTGGTTGGGTTGGTTAAGCGACTGCCTTCAGCTTGGGTCAGGATCCCAGAGTCCTGGGATCAAGCCCCGGATCGGGTTCCCTGCTTTGCAGGCAGCTCTCTTCTCCCTCTCCCTCTGCCTGCTGCTCCCCCTGCTTGTGCTCTCTCTCTCCATCAAAAAATAAACAAAGTCTTTAAAAATAAAGAAATAAACATGAAATCTTAAAAAGAAAAATGTACACGGCCAGGCCTCACCCTGAATCCAGCCAATCTGTATCTTCAGGGCTGAGCTTCTGGAATCCATATATTTTATAAAGCTCCAGAGATGACGGCTATGGTTAAAAAATTCTATCAGTTGAGGGGCACCTGGGGGGCTCAGTCAGTTGGATGGTTGGATGTCTGCCTTCAGCTCAGGGTCATGATCCTGGTGTCCCAGGGTCTGGGTGTCCCAGGGTCCTGGAATCCCACATCTCGGGCTCCTTGCTCAGCAGGGAGCCTGCTTCCTCCTCTGCCTGCTGCTCTGCTTGCTTGTACTCACACTCTCACTCTCTCTCTCTCTGACAAATTAATCAATCTTAAAAAAAAAAATTCTATCAGTTTAAAAAACTGACAATTTACAAATGACAAAGCACTGCCCCTCATCTCTCATTAGCCAAGGCAGTATTACTATCTCCATTCTACAGATGAGGAAACTGAGGTCCAAGTTGATTACAAGTAGTAAGTTAACCTACCTTTGTTCTTTTCCTTTCTTTTCTCCCTCCCTCCCTCCCCAACCTTTCTTCCTTCCCTTCTTCCATCCTTTCTCAAGGAACCAGGTACCCTCAATCTAAGGGCAGCCTGCCAGATTCCAACTAAATCTACTCAGTTATTATCATTTAGAACATCAAGATGGGTCTTCCGGGAGGCAGAAGCCCCTCCTTCATGATGTCTGCGGACTTCAAGCTAAGCTCTTCCTTCGGTACCACATCATGTCTCAAGAGGAGTACGATGAGGGTCTTGCTCTATACCGCGTTTCAAGAGAGAGGCAACATGATGCATTTGGACAAACAGGGCCTTTGGTGTCACCGCTGTGCGTTCACATTCTGGTTCTACTACTTCTCGTCCCTGTCACTTACTCAACTTACAAGCTGCTCAGAGCCTCACTTGTAAAATGGAGATATAATACCTACTTTCTAGAATTGTTCCTAGTGTGGCATCTGATTGACAGATGATAAACATTATTATTTTGAATTTAAAAGAAACAACTGTAATACCTGTGGGAATGGTTAGAATTAAAGGACTGGCGGAACTGGAGTGACTGGAACTCAAGTGTATTTCAGGGAGTGTACGCTGGTAGGAGAACCGCTTAGACTAATGCTTGGAAGTACCCACTAAAGTGAGGGTTCTCCTACAACTCAGCAGATCTACTCCTGGGTATATGCCCGTGAAAAATGAATGATTATGCTTAGCAAAAGTCATGTGTGAGAGTGCTCAGCAGCTGACTTTGTCATAGTCCCAAACAGGGACAACCCACATGTTCATTCACCAACAAACAGGTAAACCTATCCTGGTATAGCCACACAACAGAGTACTACAGAGCAAGGAAAAAGACCAGAATGCTGAACTATGCAAGAATGTATGTAAACCTCACAGATATAATATTGCACGAAATAAGTTGGACAGGAAAGAATAAAGACTATATACTATGTGATTTACTTATTAAGGTTCAAAACCAGCAAAAAGCAATCTGGGATGAAGAGGCTGGAAGTCAGAATAAGAGGTACAGGGGAAAGGGGCACAAAAGATCACTCGGGGGTGCTAGAAATGTGCTCTCTCGATAGAGGTGTGTGTGTGTGTGTGAGAGAGAGAGAGAGAGAGAGAGAGAGAGAGAGAGAGAAATTCATCCAAGTTCACTTAAGATGACCATGCTTGGCTGGGTACATTATACTTCCGTTGAATAATGATGCCCACGGGCAGCCTGAGACCATGCCTTAAGAGCAGAAAGAACTTGGAATGTAAAGGAAGTGATACATTGTTGGTCATTGCGCCTGGGGAGGGTGATCAGGAAGAGGCGTTTTTTGTAAGAAGAGACATTTATCCCAGGATTTGAGAAAAAGCTGGGGTCCTGATAGGTAAAGACGAGAGCTGTTGAAAAGGAGGCCTTTTTCAGTTGGGGTGTTCCTGTGACGGGGACACAGGTGAAAGAGCCCCACAAAGGCAGCTGGAGATTAGATCAGCGAGACCATCCCTGAATAGCAGTTGAGGGGTTTGTACTTAACTGAGTACCATGGGTTCTGAGCAGACCGGGGACATAATGGAATGTGCTGGAATGATTCATCTGGGGGCAAGTGGGCTGGGTGGATGGAGCGGAGAGATGCTGTTTCTGCAGCACCCAGGGCTGTGGGATCCTGGGCCTCAGGTAGGGCCATGTCCCAGAGGAAGCCAGAGCGCTGTGATGGAAAGTGGGCCTTTGGAAGTAGCTCAGCAGGGTTGGGGGGAGGGGGGAGAGTCCTCGAGGAGAGAGGTTCCTCGCCAGCCCCCGCTGGAGGCTTCTGTTGGGGCTTCCCCTGGATCACTGGGCCCAGAACACTGGACTCTGGTTCTAGTCCTGAGGGGCTGCTGGAAGCTGGGCCTGGAAATGCTTGTCTTGATGTGCCTCCTGCCTTCCAGCAGAGCCCAGCAATTTGCTAGGGAGGGGGAAGATGAGTAACAAACATTTGTAAAGTGAAAGCTTGAGGTCTAGCTCAACTAAGACAGTAGTGGCTACAGGGAGCCCGTGGAAAGTCCTCAGAAAGCAGAACAGTGAAAAGACTGGAAGGCAAGTGTAGTTGGCCTGGGAGTGCCTCTTTCCTCTACCGCTTACCAGCTGTGGGTCCTTTCACTGCCTTGGCTCCTTCCAGGTAAGTGGGGACAGTGGTAGGGACTATTTCCTAGAGTTATCTGGAGGATGAAATAAAATAAAGCATCCAAAGCGATAGAAATAATACCTGATATATAGCAGCCTTCGAGAAACATTACCAGTTTGTATAATTGCTTCTCATGGCGGGATCAGAGGTTTCTTTTTCCTGCTTCTTTATGCTTACTTTCTGCAATGAGCATGGCTTACTTGGCTGAGCAGGGAAAAATTAAGTCAAAGAGGGAAGGAAAAAGAAACAGGTTTTAGAAACCTGCCTGAAGGGGGCAGCCAGAGAAATGGACACTGTTATTCAGAAACATTTCTCTAGCCTCAAGCAGGGAAAAGGGGCTGCCCACCCAAGTTTGGCTCAGCTCAGAGGCCTGGGAAGGAAGGGGGCTGGGTTTGAACCTAAAGAGTGGGAGAGGCATAGACTGACTGGCATGTAGATGATGCCACTATATGGACAAATCCAACAACTTTAATACAAAGCCATCCTTCGTCGAGCACTTACAAGGTGTCAAAGTCGTTATGTATTACTGTGATCATTGTCACAGCCTTACAAGGTAATATGATTACCCCAATTATTATACCACTCTGAGAAGTAACTTGCCCTACTGCAAAACCGAGATCGGAACTCAGTGTCAAGATGACTCCAGGTCAGTTTCCACCCAGAAGATGCAGGGAATACCGCTAAACAAGGGGAGGTTGTGCAGCCAGGCTCTCATGCCTGAACCCCTCCTTCCAGCAAGACTGGGATGGTTCAGGCATACCCCTGCCCCTGTCTTCTCTTGCCTCAGGTTATTTCAGGGACTGCCAGTGCCTGGATTTGTCCCCAGACTCCATCTCTGAGGGTGGACACCAGGCATTGGTCCCTGTCCCCAGCCCAGTCAATATTGTCTCCCTCCCCACCCCCATCTCCCACCCTCTCAGATGGCTGACACCCTCCTCCCCTTCCCCATCACCCCCTCCACTCCCTCCTCCATTCTCCTTCATTGCCAGTGGACCCCCCTCCCCTCCCTAGCCTGCCAGCCCTTGAAGCTCTGCTGCAGCCCCTCAAAGTTGCTACAATAAATCCCCTATTTGGTTTAGTTCCACTCCAGCTCCCCCTGCACAGAGGGACCCAATGGGATGCAGGGAAATTATACATGTAATAAAGAGCTGGTTTGCTCTGATAATTCTGACAATGATACACACCTCACACCTACCCACGCACACACGTTGGCATATCCACGTGCACATATCACACCCAGCACCCTCCCAACCCACGCGGCCATCCAAACACAGCCCGATCTGCTGACACGCAGCTCCCATCCTAGAGAGGCTCCCCAGACCAGGGTCTACACTCAGGCATTAAGGTACAGACCCCATTTACTGCAAATTCTCTGGGCACCTCCCTTCTTGCTGGCTCCCACAGCACACTGCACTCCCCAGCAGCTGGAATTTACCAGCTGTGTCCTGAAGGCCCGTCTTCTGTGGAGCCCATTAGATCCTGAGCCGGAATAGTGTCCATGCGGTTCACTGTTAATCACATACAGTGCTGGGGGGACACGGTGGCCCCCCATAACCTTGTTGAGTGAATGCCTAAAGGAATAAAGAAATGAATGAATGCACACACCACATTTGTCCCCTCAGAAATACAGATCACATGTTGAGATATCCCCCATCCCTGCCCCCCTGCGAGTCACGTCTCTGACTTGCCTCTTTTACTTACATCGACACACACTATAGAGCCCCTCACTTCTGCTAGCAGGTGCCCATCACACACACACACCCCCACAGTGATCAGAGGCCGTTGTGAACTGCTGCTTGGGGTTCTCCTGAGTGTGTGTGTTTTGGGGGGGTTGGGGTAGAAGGGGACTGTGCTTGAGTGTGTGTTGGGTACGTATGAGTATGAATGTATGTGAGAGTGTGTGTGAGTGAGTGTGGGTGGGTGTCTGAGTGTGTGTGAGAGTGTGTGTGAGTGAATGTGGGTGGGTGTCTGAGTGTGTGTGTGTGTGTGCGTGTGCATGTGCACACAAATCTTGAGGTCTCTAAACTTACCTTGTTCCCCATCTTCTTAGAAATAATGACAAGAAGCATAGGGTTCTCGTTCAAATTTTCTCTTCTCTTCCTCTCCCCCTGTCTGGCTCCTTTTAGAGAGAATTTTCTCCTCAGTTTCCCTATTTTTCTTCAGCCTAGAAAGGTTTAGAAAGAAAAGGGGGTAAGAGGAGGGTAAGCTGAAGAGGCCTGTTCCCATCATCCTGGTCGATATTCTCCCTGCTTTCACCTCCCCTCTACTACCACTTCCAACCCCCTTTCACAGCTAGGAGAAAGCAAAACCAAAATACTGTGTCGGCCCCGCTGAGGGCCAGAGCCAGAGCTTCCAGAGCCTCCCAGGCTTGCTGGTCACCCAGACTGCCTAGAGCCTCCTCTCTGACCCCACTCATAAATCCTAGTCACTGGGGCTCTGTGTTCTTGCTGGTCCCCTTCTTGCCTCTCACCTGATTTCTCTGCTCAACCATCATCATCTGGCCAGTCCCCAAACACTGTCCCTGGCCCTCTTGCCTCCAGCCATGACATGGCTCCCTGAAACACCCCCCCCAAACCCCCCCCCCTTGGTTTTCTTTTCCCTAGGGACCATCAGAGAGCATCAGAGTCCTCCAGACTTAGCCATTTTCCCAGAGTGGAGCCCTCTCCTGGGCAAACATGGTCACTGCTGCAGTGGGTGACTTCAACCCAGCCTTCTCCAAAGTCCAGCCTTTCTCCTCCTCTGCCTGCAGGATCCACTCACAGGTCCTCTCCATGTCCCCCTCTCCCAATCATGACAGACCCCTTCGGCCCTCCTCCTGGACTTCTCTTCTGTCTGACCCTTAGTCATCCCCCTCCCCTTGCTACTTGACCACCACCCCAGGCCTGCCTCGGGCTCTGGCATAGTCTGGCCTCGGCTGACCTCCGAACCTCATTCCTCGCCCACTGCCCTGCACTCCCCGAGACTCAGCCACGATGACCTTCTTCCCGGTCCTCCTGCGGCTGGAGCTCTCCACGCCTCCTTCTGCAGGCCATGGGGCTTTGGGCGTGTTCTTGCTCTGAATGCTTGTCTCTTTACCTGTTTAACTCCTCATCCTCCTCATAACGGCTCAGACATCGCTTCCTGAGAACAGCCTTGCCTCGACTCCTAAACCAGCTAAGCCTTCCCTGCTGCTAGATGCGCTCAGAGCATCGGGAACACCTGCTTGATTAGACTTATTACACTTATAATTCTACACTCATTTATGTGATTATTTCATTAATGTTTGGCTCACCCATTAGAGCTCTGGACAATGAGGAATAAATAATGTTTCTGTGCATCCCTGAATCTACAGGGCAGTGTCTAGTACATGGCAGGGAGGGGGGGCTTTGAGAAATATTTGAGGAATGAGTGGATGAAGCAGCAGTCTCACCAGGTTGAACAAAAAAGAAAACTTTCACCCAAACCCAGGTGGTGCCTGCTCAAGCTCTGGCTCTCTTCATCAGATCACCCACCTGCTCAAGAATTTTCTATTTTCTATGGCTCCCTATTCCCTCACAAATTAAATCTAAAGTCCTCTCCCTGGGGCGCCTGGGTGGCTCAGTGGGTTAAGCTACTGCCTTCGGCTCGGGTCATGATCTCGGGGTCCTGGGATCGAGTCCCGCATTGGGCTCTCTGCTCAGCAGGGAGCCTGCTTCCTCCTCTCTCTCTGCCTGCCTCTCTGCCTACTTGTGATCTCTCGCTGTCAAATAAATAAATAAAATCTTAAAATAAATAAATAAATAAAGTCCTCTCTCTGGATTCTTCCGGCTTTAACAATTAGCCTCCACTGTCCATCCAGATCTGTTTTCTTTATTTTTTATCACTATATTTTGCTTCCACCAAGCAAACACAGTAGCCCATACACATCCCTCGATTCGTCTCACCTTCATGTCTTTGTTCATGCCATTCTCTCTGCCTGGGACAACTCAATTCCTCTTTTTCACTTAAATCTTACTCATCCTTGAAGGCCAAGATCATGTCCCAGTTCTTACACAAAGCCTTCTCTGACCATTCTAGCACTAATTGAACTCCCATGCCCTGTCCCTTCTATACATCCAGAATAACGGAGACCATTAACCTTGGAAGGGCCTCTGAGGTCACGGGTTCAACCAGAGTCCGTTCGAACTCTGAAGTCATGTTTTCCAAGCTTCAGCACTCAAGCACGGTTTCCCCTTCTATCCCAAAAGAGAGCGATCCTGTGAAACCTTCTATAAGCCAAAATGGCGTAAAACAAAGAAGCAATTGCCATTAATTTATACAGGAAAAATTTTGAGTGTACCCTGACCCTAAGAAAACCTCTCTTAGGCTATTCTGATACCTTAGGACACATCATGCTAATGGAGAAACAAGATAAATCAGGATAAAGCACAGATGTTCCCAGACACAATCTGGAACTAGGCAGGCTTGAGGCCGAGAGATGCTGAGTGTGGTTCCCAGAGAGGGAGCCCGGTGGGGCTCAAAACAAATTCTGAGCGCTATTTTTGCTTTTCCCCTTTCTTCGTGATAGTGAAAATCCTCTCTGGACTTCCTTCAGTTAGTGAAAATAGGTACTGATGTAGGTCTCTTGTAAACAAAGGGGCAGAAGGTGAACTTTCTGAAAAGTGACAGATCCCGATACCAGCTTCACAACCCACGCCATGTCCCAACATCGCCTATAATGTTGTTTACTTCATATTTTTCTTTAAAAGAACTTATTTTTACTTACTATTAAAAAAAACTTTATAACACTATAGTAACCATAAAACCAACGCTCACCTGCCCAAAAAGGGAAGTAATTATATAAATAAGTAAAATTTAGGGGTGCCTGGGTGACTCAGGGGGTTAAAGCCTCCGCCTTCGGCTCAGGTCATGATCCCAGGGTCCTGGGATCAAGCCCCGCATCGGGCTCTCTGCTCAGCGGGGAGCCTGCTTCCCCCTCTCTCTCTGCCTATCTCTCTGCCTACTTGTGATCTCTGTCTGTCAAATAAATAAAATCTTTCTAAAAAATAAGTAAAATTTAAAATTATGATCTTCAGTCCTGGCTGGATACCCCCCACCCTGGCCACCTGCTGACAGAGCTCTTGGGTTTGTGGTCTCCTCTCTCTTCGTCAAGAAGGCAAGGACGAGAAATACTCATTAGAGAGGTGTTAAAGATACGCTAGCACCAACCTGAGACTTCCTCTTTGATAAAGCTAGAAAAATCAAACAACTCAAAAATGTGGGTGCCTGGGTGGCTCAGTTGGTTAAGCGACTGCCTCTGGCTCAGGTCATGATCCCGGAGTCCTAAGATCCAGTCCTGTGTCAGGCTCCCAGCTCCACAGGGAGTCTGCTTCTCCCTCTGACCTTCTCCTCTCTCATGCTCTCTCTCACTCTCTCTCTCTCTCAAATGGATAAATAAAATCTTAAACACACACACACACACACCTCAAAATGCCTGTCAATGGAAAATGCGTGTATCTTTTAATTGCGGAAATATCCGTAACATAAAACGTCACCATTTTAACCATTTTTAAGTGTACGGTTCAGTGGCATGAATTCTATTCACATTGTTTTGCAACCATCACAGTCTTCCATCTCCAGAATGCTTGTCGTCTCCCTGAACTGAAACTCTGTCCCTATTAAACGCTACCTCCCCATTCCCCTCCTGCCCCCGCCATTCAAGTGTCATTCTACTTTCTGTCTCTATGAAGTTACCTGCTCTAGGGACCTCACGTAAATGGAATCACACAGTATTTGTCTTTTTGTGCCTGGCTTATTTTACTCAGCATAATTCCTTCAAGGTTCATCCATGTCATAGCATATGTCAGAACTTCCACTGATTGATTGATTGATTGATTTCAGAGAGAGTGAGGAAGAGTGCCTATGTGAGCAGGGGGAGGAGGTGGTGGGCAGAAGGTGAGAATTTTCAAGCAGACTCCCCTCTGAGACCTGACCAGAAACCAGGAGTCAGATGCCTAACTGACGAGCTACCCAGGTGCCCCTTATTTTTTTTTAAGATTTTTATTTACTTAATTAATTTATTTGACAGAGAGATAGCATGCACAAGAAGGCAGACCAACAGACAGAAAGAGAAGTGGGCTCTCCACTGAGCAAGGAGCCCGATACGGCGCTTGATCCTAGGACCCTGGGATCATGACCCGAGCCAAAGGCAGATGCTTAACCAACTGAGCCACCCAGGTACCCCAAAGCTTTTTATATTTTTAAGTAATCTCCACACCAAACATGGGGCTCAAATCTATAGCCCCAAGATCAAAAGTCATCTGTTTTTCCAACTGAACCAGCAAGCTTCTCCCAGAATGTCCTTCCTTTTAAAGGCTGAATAATATCCCCCATATGTATATCCTACATCGTGTTTATCTGTCAGTGGACACCTGGGTTGCTTCCACCTTTTACACTGTAGTCAAAACAAAGGAATTTAAGTGGCTCAGAACAGTATAGATGACTCAGCAATATAATCTTATGTGAAATAGTGAATCAAAAAAATTTACATACAGCCTGATACCATTTTTTAAAATAAAATTAAAAACAGTTAAAGTTAAAAAAACCTTTTTAGGGGTACCAAAAGGTACAACTATATTAAACTATATTAACTATATTAAAAGGGAAGCAAAGAGATGATGAATATGGGATTCAGGACGTCAGCTGCCTTAGATCAGAGGCTGGGAAGGGGATGGGGGGGACCATTTGCTTCATTGTTAGTTACTGTCAAGGTCTTAGATTTTGTTTTGGATGATAAATTCATGGGGTGCTTATAATACTATTTTAAAACAACCAATAAAAATAAAAACTACATAATAAAGTGGTCATGCAAGGACCAAGATGACATTCTGTCATTTACTGAGAAATACGATTAATCCAGTTCTGTGAACCTAACATTCAGTGGTGGGGGGGAGGGGGTGGGAAGAAACGGACAAGAAAATAACTTTCTCACTATGGGATTCAGGGTGATTTAATGTCTTGTCAATGCACCATCGAAAATCATCTGGCATCCTGCCAGAGGTATGGGTTCTGCACTTGGGTAAACAGCTCTGAAATATCTCTACCACGAGTCTGCCTGTTTCCTCTGCCGTCTTGCTCACCTCCAACGAGAGGGAACTTGGGACTTCTGCAGACACTTACCTGGACAGATCCTTTTGCTGGGAAATTTTCCGTTGCATGGAGACAGTTCAGCCTCCCTGCAACTTTGGCCCACTGTCTTGCTCTCACCTTGGTGACTGGCACAGGCTTGGGCACACAGGAACCTAGAATTTCCATATCAACTGTTTCATGCTTGAGCCTCAAGCCCCAAAGCAGAAGCCAAGCCAGTGTTTCCAACCATCAGACAAAAGGATTCTAAACATGTCTGGGACAGAGACTTTTCTTCTCAGAAATCAGTTTCGCATCTACCTCGCCAGTTGTCAGTGAGGGTGTGATTCATTTTGCCCAGGCTTTATTTCTGTATATCCATCCTAACCACAATTCTAACCACTGCTTTCCTCTAAATGCATCTACCAAAAGCTAATCCTTTCGTTGGTCTCTTATAGATCTCTTCACTTCTAGTGAGGTTGAAATCAAACTTAGACACATGCTCATAAATAAATGTTCTAAAAAGCTCTGTGTGTGTGTTTAACACACCTGAATACTTGAAGGTGGGCTAGAATTTCTTAGCCATATTTTTACTAATCCTTGGGCTGGAATTAACTGAGACTCCTTTGTCCAAAACTCCTAACCAGACCCTATGGGGCCCCCTCCCAGCTCTAACCAGCAACTCTCTTTTCCTGGCAGAGTCCCTGGCCTTGGGAGCTTTAGAACAGGAATGGACAGAAGGAGGGAAAGGGATGAAGATAGGCCTGAATGTATCTCCATAAATCCAGGTCCTCAGTGAATCTCAGAGAACTAGGGTTGAGGCTACCTTCACCCCCTCTCCTCTATCTGAAAGCCAGAAGCAGTTACTGGGGTATGGGCTAGAGACCCTCGGACAGAGGCTAACTCTGAGGCCTCTAACCCTCTTTTTGCAGGACTGGGGTTGAGGAGGAGCTGTGAACATTGGTGACTCAGGTAGCTGCTCAGCAGTCTAGGTTCTTAAAACCTGGCCGCTGTCCAGCTCAGAAATGAGCCCCCTGCCTCCCATTGGACACGGGATTGTCTTCGGGCACAGCTGACTCCCAGCTGCTGAACCTCCGCCCCTCCCCCATGGGCTGCCATAAAGGGGGCCCACCCAGGATCACCACAACAGACCTGGGAAGGAGACAGTGGGCTTGGGGTCTGCAAAAGTTCTTGGTCTGCCTTTGGAATGTCAGCTTGACCCTGGCATGATCTTCTTAATCTTTTTCATCATTTCTGAATTCTGTATGTTGATGGGAGAAATTTGGAAACTATAGGCAAGTATAAAGAAAATTAAATCATACATATTCTTACACTCATAATACATCTCTACATCGCTCTATATCACTGGCTTTATTCTAGTCTTTTTGTTTAATCTATAGATTTATTTTTGTTTCATAAATGGGATCATTTTACACCTAATGCTTTGTCTCCTACTTCTTTTTTTTTTTTTTTTTTAAGATTGTATTTATTTATTTGACAGAGAGAGATCACAAGTAGGCAGAGAGGCAGGCAGAGAGAGAGGAGGAAGCAGGCTCCCCGCCAAGCAGAGAGCCCCATGTGGGGCTCAATCCCAGGACCCCGGGACCATGAGCTGAGCCAAAGGCAGAGGCTTTAACCCACTGAGCCACCCAGGCGCCCCTCCTACTTTTTTCTTGCCATTATATCTCAAAAATGGGTTTTGTGTGATTAAAATTCTTTGAAAATTCGATTTTTAGAGGGCGTAAGTTAGCATAAAGTCCACGAGCTTCCCTCTCTCCCTTCTACCCCCTGGTTTTCCAGAGTTCCTAGTACACAGTCCTATGAAGCTGTAACTGTGGTGACTTTTCCAGCCAGAGGTTGGGGCCTTTCTAGGGGCAAGAGGAGGGCTGGGCCAGGCCCAAGGAACTCTCAAACTCATGCTGGGGGCAGAACCCTTTCCTTCTGGAAGCTGCTCCTCCCCCACCCCCACCCCTCAGGTGCAGAGAGACTGAAGGGGAGTCTTTGCTCTGTGTTTATCCCGCACCCTAGTCACACAGGAAGTCCATGCTCTGTCCTCCCTCACCCCGTATCTTCCTTGGGAAGGGGGTTTCCAGGGTTTCTGTGGTTGCTCAGGCAGCTCCTGGCCACTTCGGCCAGCCTCAACCATCCCGCACCACCTCCTGCTTCTTGGTTCAGGCAGTCCTGGGCCTGAGCTGCTTCTCCCTCTCCAGCCTCCCCATGCTTGTGTTCCCTCGTGCACATGCGCCCTCTCTCTCTGTCATAAATAAATAAAAATCTTAAAAAAAAAAACAAACTGGGGCACCTGGGTGGCTCAGTGGGTTAAAGCCTCTGCTTTAGCTCAGGTCATGGTCCTAAGGTCCTGGGATGGAGCCCCACATCAGGCTCTCTGCTCAGCAGAGAGTTTTCCTCTCTGCCTGCCTCTTTGCCTACTTGTGATCTCTGGCTGTCAAATAAATAAAATCTTTTATTTATTTATTTGACAGCCAGAGATCACAAGTAGGCAGAGAGGAAGGCAGAGAGAGGGAGGAAACAGGCTCCCCGCTGAGCAGAGAACCTGATGCGGGGCTCCATCCCAGGACCCTGAGATCATGACCTGAGCCGAAGGCAGAGGCTCAACCCTCTGAGCCACCCAGGCGCCCCAAATAAATAAAATCTTAAAAACAAAACAAAACAAACAAACTACCCCTCCCTCACCTGGAAAGCTACTGGGAGTCTTTGTCCCCAGGTGAGGGCCTGGGGACAAAGGGGAATGCCTTCAACCTCGGTGCCTGAACCTGATTCAACAGAGATACAAGGGGCTACTGCCCTCCCCTCTGCCCCAGCAACTCCTTTTGTCCCAGGCCTTCTTCCCAGCGCCCCAGGTCCCTGTTCTAACTGTGCCCACCCCCAGCCTATTACCTCGCCCAGGACCACCTCCCCACCGGTAGTCCTTGGCCCACGCAGGCAGCTGATGGCAGCATGAAAACTCCTCTTCTGTGCCATGAGGAAATCTCGAAGCCCAGACTCTAGAGGCAGGCTGGTGAAAGGGGCCAAGCATCCGAACCCCGTTTAACCTGACGCAGCGAACAACGAGGCTTTAACAGTTGTTCCCAGTGCTTCTCTCTGAGCCCCATGCAGTAACAGTCCTATCAACAGCTCATTTTTGAGGCACCTGGCTGGCTCAGTCAGAAGAACATGTGAATTTTGGTCTTGGGGTTGTGAGTTCGAGCCCCACGCTGGGTATAGAGAATGACTTAAAAAAAAAGAACTTTAAAAAATCGCTCATTTTGTACAGTACTTTAAACAGAGCTTCACATGTTTCTTCTCATTTGCTCTGCTAACATTGCTATTTGGCAAGTAGCACGGGTCTTATTTCCCTCATTTACAGGTGACAAAACCGAGGCCTCAAGTGGCCACTGGCGACGTCAGAACTTCAGTCCTCTGATCGGCAAACCCCAACCCAGCCGTCCCCTCTCTCTCCGGGCCCCTCTGGACCCTGAGAAGCCAAGTTCCCTCTGTCTCGGCTTCCCATGCCTGTAAGACCTCAGACGGAGGGGACTCCTGGCTTTTCCAAACCTCAATGGTGCCAGGTGCCGCCTAGAAAAACCCTTCTCCATCCCAGCAGCCTCTTCGTCTGCGTGCACTCCCCTTAGCCGACTGTGCTGCGAGGGGTGGGGAGGAGCTCCTCATTTTGAAATCTGTCCTAATTGATTTCTCTCTGATGAGGTGCCATAATCCTTTCTAGCTGCCCTTACAGCTTCTCCAGTTTCTTCAGACGGCCCCTCCGTACCCTTTCTCCCAGCCTCCCACATATTCCCTGGGCTCGAAATATCTTTCTTGATTTTTTTTCCCCTGGAAGCCATCATCCATGACAGGCTTATGACCCACATGTCCGTCAGGAGACAACTGCCTCCCAGAGCCCTCCACACAGGGGAATGCAGGTACACACACACACACACACACACACGCGCGCGCGCGCGCACGCGCGCACATCCTTGGGCAGGGGTGGGGGTTGTCCACCACATTCTGCTTTGTACACTTTGTCCACTCAGTACAAGTCAGACTGAGGGAAGCAGCAGCTTCGAGGATGAATCGAAAGAATTCTGCCTGAGGTGAGGCCTTTCTTGCCAAATCCATCAGAGGCTTGCTGGGGGTTAAGGGAAGGCACAAGGCCTGCTGCTCATTCTTTGCTCAGCCGTGGGACAGCTGGGGGAGACAGGCTTGCCTGGGTAACCCCGATCCTCTGGCTTGGGAAGACATATTCTCCTAGGCCACTGGCTGCCTTTCCCTTCAGGACCCCTATCTCCTCCACCGACCCCCTTACTGGGAGGAGAGCCACAGAGGCCAGGTGGACTGAAACAGACGCCTCCAGTCCCAGAGCTCCGATTCCGGGCGGGACCAGAACTCAAGCCTCCCAACCTGTCCCTCTTGTGCCCCCTCTCATCCCGCCAGCTCTGGGGGAGGGAGGGAGGGAGACTGGCTGGGTGCAATGCAGTGTTTCTGGGGACTGGGGGGGCAGGGGAGTCCATTCAAATTGACAAAAATAGAACATCAGCCTCATATCATTTTTCTCAAAACAAGATTTATTGAAGTTCTGTCGGTGAAAATCGCTGCTGTGTGGAACGCTTAACTTATAGATTAGATTACTCAGTCGTGCCTTACTACATTTTTCATTAGAAAAATATTGGCTGGGAGAGTTTGACCTCATAATCTCTGCATTTTAAACAATAACCAGAGGAAAACCAAATAGAAGGCACAAGTTAACGGGTTTTTCCCCCCCAGCATTTCCCCCTGGGAGAGATCCGAGCGAGGCCGGGAAGGGAACAGGAGCGGAATCTGCTGCGTGAGCAATTCCCCATCTCCCGACCCGCTCCCCAGAGGCTGCAGGAGGCAGCTTGGGGGGGGTTTGGGGGGGAAGGAAGTGGTGGGGCGGAGGGGGGAGCAGAAGTAAGCCAGGGCTGAGCTGAGTCCTTTGGGCCTAAGCCCTGGCAGGTTGCTGCTCGGGTGGCCCAAGTTCAGGGTGGAGACAGAGGTTCATATACATTCACCCCATGGAGGAGGGGCAGGAGTACCAGGAAAGAAAGGCTTTTTCTCTGCCCCAGGCAGTGCCCAGTCTAGCTGGTGGACACAGAACAATAGACAAGACCCTGAAAAGCTCAGAATCCCAGGGCAACGGTAGGGCTCCATCCAGGCTGTGAAAGTGAAGGGGAGAGGGCACAACTGACCCCTTCATTCTCCCACCCCAGAGGAGCAGTCCCTTTGGGAGGACTTAATGGTGGAGGGAGCTTCTCCAAGGCATGGCCAGCAGGGACAGTCTAGGATGGCCTCAGGCTTTCTCACTGTTCTTCTTGACCCAGGAACAAAGTCTCCTGGGGGGACCTAGGCCTGAAGGTCCTAGGCCGGGAGTGGCGGCTGGCTCCAGGGAAGGGCAGGGGACAGCCCAGGTACAACTAGACCCCTGGCCACTTCAGACTGCTGATCCTGTTCCTCAGAGAGCAGCACCCCCAACCCGTCCGTCTGTGTCTCGATTTCTACTTTCTGAGGCTTTGGTGATTTCCAAGTTCTGACACAGTCATTAGTTACAAAGAGCAATTATTTTTTTTTGTCATTAAGTCATTTTTTAAATGGCTCCAGGCGACATCACAGAACAAAGAAACAAAATATCCATGAAAAGACTTAATCACAAATTACTAATTATTTCACCCCCTCCTCCCTCCCAAATCGTGAAATCTGAGCCCCATGAAAAGGGAGAAGGTCTCCCCAGCCATGAGCTCTCCATGGCTCTTAGGCACCTAATCCATCATGGGGGTGCATTTCCTGCCCTTCTCTGAGCCCCAGGGTGGGGGGTGGGGGGGCAGGGAGTCCCCCATTTCTGACCTTTTAAGTCACCTTCTGCCCACAGACACAACCCCTTAGCCAACGAGGGGGTGGATTTGAAAGTGAGTAGGGGGACCCCATCCAGAGCCCCACACCTTGGGCCCCTCCTCCCAGGCCGGCATTCTCCCCAGCTGGCATTCCACTCTGGGCCCTTTGAAGCCTCAAGGGCCAGAGCAGAGGAGCCGCCCCCCTGCCGTGGGGCTCTTGCAGTCTCCAGCTGGAAAACAAGCCGGAGGAGGAAGTAATCCTGGAGGGGAAGCCCCCGAGCCCCCAAACGTGAGGAAATAAAATGTGTTTGACACCAAGATGTATGGGAGGAGGGGGAAGTCCAGGGTGTGGGCCCCTCCATCCGGCCAGGCTTTCTCATAGAGCTGATTGTGGTTTCCTTATCTGACCCTTGTTGAGTGAGAAAGGGGCTGCGCGGAGGAGGAGGCAGTCAGGGAAGCCCTGTCTCAGTTTGAGAACAAAGGTGGGTCTGCCAGGAGGGTGGGTTCTGAGACAGGGCACCTTGTAGGAACTGCCCCCACTTGCTCTGTCTCTCTGCTCAACACGTCCAGGCCCCCATAAGGGTCAGCTTAGCAGTCATGGAAGGAAGATCTTGCGAAGGATGGCATTGCAGGTCCAGAGATGGGGCCCCTGAGAAGGAGGGGTATGTGTCCAGGGTGGGAGACCTGCTGTGGGGCCCCCAGCGTCGAAACCCAAGAAACCTCTGCAGGCTCTCCTCATACATCAACTCCGAACCGACTCCAGAGTGGACCCGATCCCAGCACTCATGCAATCAGCAAATGTTTATCAGAGGCCTACTATGGACCAGGCTGCAGGAATGCGTAAGGACAATGAGAGACCTAGACCCTACTTTCATGGACACCTAGTGTACTTTTCTTGAGTTTCTTTTTTTTGAGATGACCTCGATCAAAGAGAAGTCAAAGCCATGCCCAGTGTCCCGTCCAGACTGTGCTTACTCCTTGGCTGTTTGGATAGTCGTCCCTGGTCATTTTCTGACTCCCCACTCAGACCGTTCCCTTAAGTACGGGTCTCCTGGATCTCTGAGGCCCACCTCCTTGCCAGCCCTGGGTACCTGATTGAGATGGCAGTGGTCACACGTGGCAAGAAAGAAGGCAGGCAAGCAGGCTTTTAATAAACAGAGCCTGCTTAGGGGTTTGAAGCCATTGTTCCCACCTCACATGACCAGGGATGACCTTAAGTATAAATGTCTAAAATATTAGACTCATAGTCACTGTCCCAAGCAAAAGATCCCAACCTTTCTGACCGAGGAACACCTGGGAATATGCTGAGATTTGGGCTGCCTTTATTAAAGGCCTTTCTTTCAAAGGAACGGGCTTTTCTTGGAGGTTATCTGCTCTAGTCTCCTGCTGCACAAGGCTCTATGCTCAGATCTGTAGGATGTGTGTGCCTGGATGACTTCACTCTGAGTGTAGCAGAGACGGCTGATTCTCCCCCAATATCCATTCTGCCCTGCTTTTAAAAATAACAAACCTCCAAAGTGTTAGGTGGAATCTGGCACCGAGTTTAAGACTACATTCCCCAAACTCCCTTGCAGCTAGGTGAGTCCAGGTATCTAGATTCTAGCCAATGAGATGCAAGCAGAAGTCACGTTATACCTTTTGGCCTCAGCCCTTAAAACGAAGGAGTTGACCCTCCACCTCCTCTACTCCCCCTTTCACTGGGTGTAAAATGGACATGGGAACTAGAGGATGCATCTTAGAGCTCAAGATAAAACCATGTATTGAAGAAAATACAGCAGGAACAAAGGAGGAGATAGTGACCTTGACACTGTGGAGTACAGCTGCCATCTTTGCTCTGGATTGCTTCTGCTTGGACTTAATGGGAGAGAGAAACATACTGGTTATGTGTTTAACACACTGTCACTTTGTAATTTGCCTGGCTTCTTTCCTTTTGCTTCCCCAAACAAAGGAAAAGAAAATGACCTAAGGCAGCACTGTACAGTACAATCTGAACCACAGGTGTTTTCAAAGTGTTCTAATAGACATATTTTAAAAAATTAAACAGGTGGCGTGAATTTTAATAACCTATTTTATCTCATCCAATATGTCCAAAATATTCTTTCAGCATGTGATCAATATAAACAATTATTAAAAAGATAGTTTCCATTCTTTTCATCATGCTAAGCTTCCAAATCCTGGTGTGTGTCTTACACTCCTGTCTCAACTGGACTAGCTGCATTTCAAGTGCTCAGTAGCCACATTTGGCTCATGGGGACAGGACTGGCCAGCACAGGTCTAAGGGACCTGCCAGAGGTTGAGCCAGTGGGGGACGGAGGACTAGCCCTGAGCTGAACAGGGCAGCTATGGTGACCAGTGCTCCTACTGCTAAAAGAGGGCCTTTTGGCAGTTAGCCCAATTGTGGCCAGATGTCTGCTATACTCATATGCTCTGGCTCCAACCCACAAGGAAAAAATACTCTCTACCTCAGTTTCTTGTATTGGACCCTGGAGAAGGGCTATTTTAGGAAACAAGCAGACCCCTAGGGAGACGGAGAAAGGGAAAGGTAAGTGGAGTGTGGGTTCCCTCCAATCATCACTTGGCCTGTAATCAGGTATGATCACAAAGGCAGTAGAAGAAGGGGTCCTCCCTCCTAGCTCAGAGAAGCCCGGGGCCATGACACGTTCCTCTAGAGCTCACCTGAAGGATTAGGTTCATCCCACATACTTGTTGGGATTAAGAAAAGAACAATAATACTAAAACAAAGGGAGTCCATATTAACCAATGCAAACCTTGTCACCCAGTCCTGCATCTGGACAATTGGACATCTCTGCCATAGTCACAGCCACCTCACGTGTGACCATAATTATTATTACCACCACCCAGTAATACTCCCATCACCCCTAAAATTATTGCTTCTGCACAGCTAGTTTCAATATTACCATGTTTCACTGTGACGGCAACCATCTCCACTTACTCCCTTTATCCCCAGAGCAGCAATCACCATCACCACCATCAGGACTGCCCAGCTCCCCGTCCCTGCTGTCACCAGGATTGTCCCATCCCTATCATGATCAGCCTCACAGCCACAACCACTTCTACCATCACCATTATAAGTATTAAGACCTCCAATATCTCCTTCTCCTCATTTTCTAAGGTCACCCTTAGCTTGCCCCTGTCCTGGAAGACCTTGGAGTGTCCCCCCAATTTCTGCCTGTTCAAAATAACCTCGTGTTATTTTAAGACCAGACCCCTTCTCAGTGCTGTGGGGGATACTGTGCCTCGGTATCCCCCTCACTCAATTATCGTAGCCCCAGAATCAAGTTTTCATTGCCCTATTTGAACTTTTGGATTCCGGACTCTTGCCTACCCTGACTTGTCCCTTGAAATCTACAATCTCTTTCTACCTGCTTGGATGCTCTGGATTTTGGACCCTTGGTTGGTCTTGAACTCAGAGCCTTGGGCATTCTGCCATTAGTTACAGAGGTCTGCCTGGCTAGACCTGGCGAGCTTAGCATTGCTGTGCACTCTCAGGGGACGAACACCCTGCCAACACCTTTTCTTGGATTTTTGCCAAGTAAAAACAGGCTGCTTTTGTATAGCTGGTTCCTAGAGGGTGATTTGGTGACTCCCAAGAGAAAGGCTGATCTGATGACTCCCAGAGAAAGCTGGGAAAGGGTATGCTTTGGCAGGACTTACCACAGACAAACCTAGGGCATAGAAGCGTGAGAGGAAGGAGAAAATGTTGAGGGGAGGGGACAAGCTCTTCACTCTTCCTGGTTTGTGCAGTGGAGATTACAATGAGAGAATGGCCCTCACATATTTCCCTGTTGACCCCAGAAAGAATGGGAATGCTACTCTTTTATGGAAATCTTGCAGTAGAGAGAGACCCTGGACATCTCCTCTCTCTTCCATGGACAGTGAGATTTGGGGGAGCAGAAGATCCTCTGGTGTTAGTGATGGCTGCGGCCATGTCAGGGGCAGCAAGAGCTCTCATCTCTTCCCATCCCGGTGCTCCAGCTGGGGTCACTAGTCACTGTCTTGCCCTCCCAGGGATCTACAGGTAGCCAGGTTTTCTGTGTAAGTACTCAGCCTATCCAGTTCCACAGGTTCACAGGGAAGGAAAGGATGTGCATCTGGATTGAGTTTAGATCTCAGGGTGCATCTCTTGATCTGATCATGTTACCCTCCAGGAATGGGTCTCTAATAGCTAGATCTGAATCCCATTTATCACCCGGTTGGTGGTGAGGTAGGAAAGAGGGGACTGGATCCTTGTTTTCCATATATTTTAAGACCAGACCCCTTCTCAATGCCCAGTGGGAGGTTCTGCCCAATCCAAAAGGGATTGATCTCCTGCCTATCTGCACAGAGAAAGGGGTTGGGGGCTCCATGACATGTGAGCGAATCTGCCTACACATTGGGGACAGCCAAATGCTCCTTCATAGCAACCCTCCTCCCAAATCCTGGGCCAAAGGACTGCCAAGTGACTCAGCGAAATGGTCAGGTAGAAAGGAAAAAGGCAGCCACCTCCTGTCACTACAAGAGGATCCTCTGGTCATGGACATATCAGTTAATAAAAGCAACCTCTGGGGCACCCGGGTGGCTCAGTTGGATGGTGACTTGGTTTCAGGTCAGGTCATGATCTTAGGGTCGTGAGATGGAGCTCCAATTCCGGCTTCGTGCTCATCAGAGGGGATTTTCCCCCTCTGCCCCTCTCCCCAATGCATGCCCTAAATAAATAAATGAAATCTAAAATAACACACCTAAGATCAGAGATAAAGTCCTTCCTGCTCCCCTCTCTCATGCTTTCATTTGTTCTGTGTGTTCACTGAGCAACTACTACATGCTGAGCACCGACTGAACTGGACTTTGGAGACAGAATGTAGAAGACTCGGCTTTTGCCCCAGAGGAGTCCCCAGCTGTCACTGAGAAGAGAAGAAGGAAAAGGCACCGTTGGCCTCCCCAGCTTGTCAAGGGTCAACCAAATGCCGGAGTCTGTCTCCCGGAGGGCTGCGGGCAGCATTTCAGCAGGTAATGGATGAGTGCTGCTGTGCCCTGACGGGGACATCGCCTGCGATTGGTTCCAGTCATCTGTGGAGCCGAGCAGCTTTGAAAATTGTGGGAAGATGGTGACAGAGGAGAGCTGGCCCCACACCTCCATCCCTAATCTATCGAGATCCCTCTCTTGAAAGAAGCAGGGGATGGTCTCCCATGGCCAGAAGCAGAAAAAAATCCCTTCTGCCTCTTCTCCCTGCTAGGCCGATCTCTGCACAGGCTAGAAACCACCGCCAGGGAGGGAGCATCGAGGGCCCTGGGGGAGAGGGCAGAGGCCAGAGGCAGGGGAAAGCCAACTCATGAGGTCAGATTCCAGAGCAAACAGCAAGCTGTCTGCCTTCCCTGGCTCTGGGAGGATGAGAGCGAGGGTAGGAAAGGAGGGGATATGTCAGGGTCCCCATGGGCTGGGGGACCCACCAGGGCCTGCTTAAGCACCCTCAGGACATTGCGTCTGGGCCTCAGACGGGTAAAGGGAGGCCGGAGGCAGCCACTGAGTGAGCGCTGCCCTCCGATTTTGCTATGTAGTCAGAGTCCCATCAGCTCAGTCTGAGCTGGAGGAAACCTGGCAGAGCGTCTGGACCTCCCCCATGATCTGGAAGGGAAACTGAGGCCTAGGTCAGGCAAGAACAACCATAGCTCCTGTCTCTTCTGTTGGACCGGCCTGTGGTCTCCCTACTCTGATACGTGACATGTCTCCCTCAGGGACTCTCTGAGCACATTCCCCCAGATGGGCAAGTTCCCACCTTGGTCCCCAAGTCCCAATGTGAGCAGATCTCAGGGGACAGTTTCAGATATTAGGGGCAGCGGTGACACTAGCTGTGCTAGTGGCCGCCTGGGACTCTGGTGAACTCGAGATTCCTCCCACCCTCTAACTCTCACCCCTGTCAGAGCGTAGCCAGGGCCCTGTCCTGAGCCATTTGCCTCCTGCTCCCGCCCAACATGTTCAGCCCCGCAGCAGGTTCACTATTCTGTCACCTCGTGCCTTCGGAGCTTACTTTCTCTCCGCTCTCCTGCCAAATCCACCGCCCCCTTGACCCTCCTTGTCTCTCTAACCCTCTGCATGCCCCCCTCCAAATACCAGGCCACTCCCCATTTCAGGAACTCTGTGGTCTTCTGGGAGGCAAAGGAATCCCAAGTCTGCATCCCAAGAAGCCCAATCCGCCGTTCCCTCCACCCCTGCCCAAGCACAGCACAGAGGTGGAGCTGGCCTTCTCCTCAAAGGTCTTCCCGTCTCCAGGTCTCTCCTGTCTTTGGCCTAGTTGGGCACGAGGGCTTAGGAAGTAGGAGAGAAGAACCTTCCGGGGAATGCCAGCGACACTCACTTACAGGCACACAACTCGCAGACACACACAAACTCCTAGCTCAGGTCCACACGTCCACGTGCGCGCATGTTCACAGACGAACACCTGCTTCTGTCCTATTCATTCATTTGTTCATCCTGGAAGTGTGTGCAGAGCTAGTCCTGTGCCCTACACACCAGGCTGGGAGCTAGTGTTACAGCCGTGATGAAGACAGATGTAGACAAGTTGTCCTAGCCTCCACAGGGCTCACAGCCTAGCAGGGGACAGAGACAGTCCACAAATACTTCCACAAAATGGTTAAAGACATCAAAATTGTAGTAAGTGCCATGATGGAGAAAATTCCTCTGGACTTCAAGGCAGTAAGGAACTCACCCAGTGCCTTCATCCAGTTAGGGGATGGCACTCTGCACAAGTGGGGCTGCGTCTTTGTGGAGGAAGGGGTACCTTTTTCTAATCCTCACAAAGGCACCTGATGGGCTGGCAGAGGCCTGAGAGCTAGCCTAGTCATGGTGGGTGGGGGGGGGGGTCACTGTCACATCTAATACCCCTTACCTAATCTCCTGATGTCTCAAGGCCAATTTCAGGGTGATTCTCACTGTCACATGTACAATATTATGCAATGCCCTAGCATGCCCTTACTCAATCCCACACACTTCTTCAGCATCACCCCCAGGCTCCCATAGGCTCCAAGCCCCTCTTACAGACATGTCCCTAAAGGGTCCTCACAATCACATGCAGATTCTCACCCGTGAACTTGTCCCATGTGCAGACCCCACTCCACCACAATCCCACATAATCCTTCACATCCTGTTACACACACGACTGCTCTCACACCATGTCACCCCTATGCCCACTGCTTCACTAGAGGTACCCACAGTCCCTCACACCCCATCACACACACACACACACACACACACACACACACACACACACACAGTCTCTCTCACACACAGGCGGCCACGCTCCTGTTAGGCTTCTGGAGACAGGCGTGTGCAGCCCCTGATCACAGCTAAATGTCAGCGAGTCCCTCTCCTCCCAGTTAGAGATGAATTGTTGCTCGGGAGATATTTCATCCTTAATGCCTCCTGCTTGAACTGGAGCATGCGTCTCGAGGAGGTTACGTTTTTCCCAATCCGTCTGCTGCCCCCCGACTGGCCCAGGGAGCTGTCCTCCTGCCTCTCAGCTTTCATGGGGGGAGAGGAGGGCTCCCTCTCCCCTTACAGCCTTTCCTCGTCCTTTCCCTCCCCGACAGCTCAGCTCCTGGCAAAAGAACAAAGCCTAGGCAGTCTCTCAGGCCCCCTCCCCAGCTCCCAGCACAGGAGGTCTCCCCAGAGCCCAGGGGCCATAGCCTGGCCACACCCCACCCCTGCCCCAGCTGCTAGCTGCATTCAGGGCCCAATGGACAAGACCCACTGCCTAGAAGAGTTGAGTGTAGAGAGAGGGATCTGGAAATGAAAGACAGCTCCTCCTAAGGTCTTCTGCACCCACAACCCTCCCCTTTGTAGACTTAAAAAAAAAAAAAAAAGTAAAGCCCAAATGCTGCTGCTGTGAGAGTAGGCTGGTACAACCTTGCAGGAGACAGAAGTATCCACAGCTTCTACAAGGGGGATCCCTTTTGCCCTGGCATTGCCATATTCAGGAATGTACGGTAGAAAATAAGCAAGGATAGTCCAGATGATTTACCTTCAAGGGGCTCATGCCAGTTTATAAGACTGAAAAATTGGAAACGACATCAACACCCCATGGTAGGGACTGGGAGTGGCACAGGCACCAGCGGAAAAGCACGCAGATATTAAAATGAAGGCATGGAAGAATGTTTAGCATCATCGGAAGGTGTTTACACAAAATATTAAGTAAAACAAACAGGTGGCAAAAAAGTATGTGCACCAAATGCGATGTGGGGACTGGTGAGTCCTGAAGTCAGAAAAAGACATTCGGGGGAAAACCAGTGAAAGCCAAATCAAGTCTGGTGCTCAGTGACTCCTAATGTACCAGCACTGGCTTCCTAGCTTGGACAAATGTCCCCGATAATGTAGGATGTTACCACTGGGGGAAGCTGGCTAAGGGGAGTACAGAAATACACTGTGCTACCTTCATTAAGTCTTTTTTTTTTTAAGATTCTATTTATTGGGCACGTGGGTGGCTCAGTGAGTTAAGCCGCTGCCTTCAGCTCAGGTCATGATCTCGGGGTCCTGGGATCGAGTCCCGCATCGGCCTCTCTGCTCAGCAGGGAGCCTGCTTCTCTCTCTCTGCCTGCCTCTCCGTCTACTTGTGATCTCTGTCTGTTAAATAAATAAAATCTTTAAAAAAAAAAAAAAAGAAACCATTATGTGATTCCCCCACTTTGTTTTTTAAAAAAGTACGTATTAATCAAGTTCTGAAAGACTGCTCACCAATATGTTAACTTTTGTAGTAGTGGAAGGGTGGGATTAGAGGCAATTTTAATTTAGTTTAATTTTGATCAGTTGATCATTTTGATCAATACATTTGGTCATTTTGATCATGTTCTTTTTTCAGATTTATTGATATATACATGAAATATTACATTGTGTAAGCTTACAGTGTACAATGTGTTGGGTACACATATTGCAACATGATTACCACTAGAGCATACTGTATCTTTTTTGTGGTGAGAACATTAAAGATCTACTCTCTTTGCAATTTTCAGGTATATGATATGCTGCCAGTAACTATAACCACAATGTGTGTGCCTCAGATCCCCAGATTTTTTTTTTTAATAAAGGAACATGAACTATTGTGTAATTAAAACAAAAATCAAACTGGAGGAAATCCGGTGGGGATGCTGAAAGCAGCTTAATTCTAAGCCACCCCACCCAGCCTCGTCAGTCCCTCAATGGTATTAAGCCCAGCCATTCTGGACAGTTTCTTTTACTTCTCTCCAGCCACTAATTGGCATGACCACCCTTCACCCCTGAAAACTCCAGAATTTCAGAATCTGCAGCTCTCTTCTTTGATCCCAATCTCCTATCCTTCGCCTCACTCTTGTCCTCCTTTCTACGAACTCATTCTCTAGTCTCTTAAATCCTCCATGTTCCCCCAGTCTTTACTTCCTCTCTCTCTTTACCCTGGCTTCTTACCAGCCATTTCAACAATGTGCTTCCTGCCATCCTGCCTACAATTTCCAGCCTTAAGCAACACTGCCATCCACTTTCTGGCTCCTACACCTGGGGTGCTGGAACGGGTGAAAAAACTGGCCCATTTATGCTGCCTCAACTCAAGCTTCACCAGTAGGCATTAAAAAAACAAAAAACAAAAATAAAAACTCATTTCCTCATCTATAATGGAGTCATGATTATGATTTCACAACCACTTCACAATTTCTCTAGAAGTCTTCAAGTCTAAATTGACCAAGAATATGGAGTCCAATCTTCAAATAATGTTTCCCTTTCTGCCTGGCCCCAAACTCATCAGTTCATCCCAGACTTTCCCTATTACTCATCCATTTTCTTCCCTCCTGTCCCCAAGAAGAATTCTTCCTCCTTATGAAGGGCCCAATCTCTCCAGCATTTTCCAGAACTTCCTCCATTGAGCATCTTCTCCTACATCTTGTCCATCTTACCTTCCCTCCCTTTTTCTCCTGAAAAATTTTTTTTTATGATTTTATTTATTTGCCAGAGAGAGAGAGAGAGAGACACGCACAAGCAAAGGGAGCCACAGACAAAGCAAGAAGCAGGGTCCCTGCTGAGCAAGGAGCCTGATGCAGAACTCGATAGCAGGACCCTGAGATCATGACCTGTGCCAAAGGTGGACACTTAACCAACTGAGCCACCCAGATTTCCCTTTCCCCAACTTTTTGAATGAGAAATCACCCTAATTGCCTCTAGTTCTTTGCCATTCACTCTTTATGCAACATCCCTACCACCCTGTGGCCTCTTAAAATTGCCTGTAACCTTGGCATTGCCAAACCTGCTGGCCATTGACTCTGTCTTCCTCACTGATCACTCTGCAGGATTTAATACCAATTTCCTCTCTAAAAACCTCCATCATCTCTAGGTCACTAGCTTCCCTTGTTTTCCTCCTAACCTTCCAACTATTCCTTTTTAGGCTCCTCTGACTCCACTCTTCCCTCCAACCTCCCAAATACAGAGATCTTCCAGGATTCAGCTTTCAGTCTTGTCTTCCTCTGCCCTTTTTCTGTCTCTGCCAAGCTCACCACTCTCCTGGTTTCCATGAGCCATCTCTTTGGAAGAATCGTTAACCGACAGCTTCCGAGTTCCTGTCTGTAATGTCCAACTTCCTGCTGAGCATCTCTGAGCGGATGTCCCTGGACACCTCAGACTCATCATAACCACCATCATCTCACGGCCTTGCCCCAACAAGCCATGCCTTTAGACGTCCACCATTCTTCCCAACAATCAAGATAAATACCTAGGAGTCACTTGGACTACCTCCCTCTCCCTCACCCCACCAAATCCACTCACCTGCCAGGGCCGACCACTTCTGCATTAGCCCTGTCTCTTGCCATACTCCTTTGTGTTCTACCTTCTGTACCCCCATCTGGTTCTGGCCTTCCTTACCCGGACTAAGGCAATATCCTTATCTATGATCAGTCTACGATCACACTGCCTCTCAGCCTGCCCCACCCTCATCCATCCTAGCTGAGTAACAGCCCACAGACTCTAAAGCTGGAGTGACCAGGTACTTTACAATTCAAATCTGGATGTTTCTGAGAGTAAAAAGGGGTTCTGTAAAGTAATAATAAACTTTAAGAATAAAAATAATAGGAGTACCTGGGTGGCTAAGTCAGTTAGGCGTCTGACTCTCGACTTTGGCTCAGGTCATGATCTCGGGATCCTGAGATTGAAACTGGCATCAGGGTCCACTGCTTCTCTATCTCTTTCTAAAATAAATGAATAAAATCTTTACAATTAAAAAAAAATTTTTTTAAAGATTTAACTTATTTATTTAACAGACAGAGATCACAAGTAGGCAGAGAGGCAGATGGGGGTGGGGGGCGGGGGGGAGGGAAGCAGGCTCCCTGCTGAGCAGAGAGCCCAATGCAGGGCTGGATCCCAGGACCCTGAAATCAAGACCTGAGCCAAAGATAGAGGCTTAACCCACTGAGCCACCCAGGCATCCCGAATAAAATCTTAAAGGAAAAAAAAAAAGAATAAAAAATAATTACAATAATGGGGTAAAAGGCATAAATTGGAACTGCCCTGGTCATAGGGTCATCCTACCAAAAGTTCACATCCCTTTACTGCTCAGAGACCTTCCATGACTCCTACTGAATTAAGCTGACATTCCCATTGGCATTCAAGACCTGCCTTTTGGCTTCTACCCCAGGCAGCCCACTCTCTTAATAAGCAGAACTCCTCAGTGGTCCTTGAATGTGACTTGTGCCCCAGTCCAACACCTGTGTTCACACTCTTCCTTTCTTCAGGAAATCCTTATTACTAAGTCTGTTCCCCAAATCCTGTCTTATTTCAAGACCCAAACCATACATTGCCCTCCATGAAGTCTCCCCTCATCCTTATACCTCTGTTGTAGCACTCTGCACTTTACCCTTTGTATGATCCTCTCTCTACCCCTGAATGTATCAACAACACTGATCTGTGATTGCACGCGGCCCGCTCCCCACCAGCTCTCTGGCTGGGCAGCTGCTTGCAATGTGGCCTGGCATTAAAAGATGAGCCGGGCCAATCCGATTTCTTCTCCTGGGAATTCGAACTATGAAATATGGAGAGACTAGAGCAGTTAGCCGAGGTGATGCAGAGAGAGACACAGAGAGGCCGGCTGGTCAAGTGCAAGTCATGGTTATGAGAAATTATGAGGGAATCCAAGAAGCTCTCGATGTTGCACAGAGGTCAGAAGCAGTTATGAGCTGGGGCGCCAGAGGCCGTCCTGAGTGAGGGTCCTGACTCCTCCACTTCCTGAATTGACCCTGGGGCAGGATACCAACCTCCTGGAGCCTCAGTGTTCTCATATGTAAAATGGGGTAACGATTTTCACCAACTCCTGGAATTCTTAAGAGGTTTACTGAGGGGGCGCCTGGGTGGCTCAGTGGGTTAAAGCCTCTGCCTTCGGCTTGGGTCATGATCCCAGGGTCCTGGGATCGAGCCCCGCATCGGGCTGTCTGCTCTGCGGAGAGCCTGCTTCCTCCTCTCTCTCTCTCTCTCTCTGCCTACTTGTGATCTCTGTCAAATAAATAAATAAAATCTTAAAAAAAAAAAAGAGGTTTACTGAGATAAGCATGGAAACCAATGTGATGGGCATTTGGTATGTGTTCAGAACTTGTGAGCTATCATTCTTCCTCCTATAATAATAATAATTGTTTTGCTGTTAATGAGAAGAGACACACACAAAGGAAAGAGAGACATTATGGAGTGCCTTTCGACCTTATCATGAAAGGAAAGTTAGTCCCCAGAGCTGCCCTGGTCCCAGAGTGCTTTCTGAGCCCAGTTGCAATTCCAAGCCCCGTGCTTCAATACTAAGGTCCTCCTTTTTCTTGGAATTACTCAAGTATACCTCTGTTTCTTGCAAACAGAAGGACCCCTGTCCAGACTCCTGTCTTCCTCTTGTGTCTGGACTTGAGCTCCTCACAGCTCAGTATAATGAATGCTCTGCCTACCTCAATACCCTGCCTGGGCCTCGAACACAGCTGATACTTATTTCTTGATGAATGCATGAATGAATGAATGAATGAATGAATGTGTAAGATTTTAAGTTTTCTCTAGGGAACCTACAGAAAGGCTATTTTTAGAAGACCAAAATCAATGGGGTAGGACGTGAGGGAGAGTCAGCCTTGATCATGGCTTCAGCCCTCAGAACAAGAAAGGAGGGAAGCCAGGATGAGGGTAGCTTCCTTGAGTTCTGGCCTTACCCACATGCTGCCAGGCCTTGCCTCCTCCTTTCCTCACTCCCTCCCATCCTGAGCATGAGGGGTAGCAGGGTCACAGGAGGGAAAACTGAGGAGAGAGATCTGGCAGGCCAGGTTGCCAGCCTGCTGAGACAGAGTGGGGTATCACTTACCAGGCCTGGCCCCTCCCCTGTCCAGTCTCATCCACTCCACCTCTCCACCCATATCGCAACCCCCAGCCACACTCATATGTTCCCACACCCTTACCTTCACCACGCACTTTCCTATTAGTCTGTATGTGCTATTCCTCCCCGCTCAAATGCGCTTCCCTGCCCTCACCTCCAGTGAAAACTCTTGCTGGTCTTTTAACACCCAGCTCAGAACCAGCCCCTGTTGGAATCGTCCCTGGATCTCCCAGGCATGGTTAAATGGCCCTGCTCTGTGCTTCCTGTCCTTGTGGAGATGCTTGTGAGCCTTTTACCAATTACCTATGTATTTGTCTGTCTTTCCCTGAGAGGGTCTCGACGACAGGAATTGTGTCCTATTCATCATCGTGCCCCCCCACCCGTGCACAAATGCAGCAAAGGACGTGGCACATAGTTCGCTTTCACTAAGTGTTCGTTGACTGATTATGAATATACAAATCGATGAATCCAGTTTCTCCCAGCTCTGGGAGCCCTGGATCCTGCTGTCTCCTCTTCTCTAGCTGTCTGGGGGCACTTCTTGACGACTTCTACAGTCTCCTGATGATGCCTCCCAAAGGCACCACTACTCATCCTCAGTCCTAAGTAGCATCCAGGGTCCCCCAGGCAGGATACTCCAGGGTTATGGTTCTGGGGCATTGCAAGGCCAGAAATTTGGGGTTTAGGTACTGAGCAGGGACCAGGGGAGAACAAGGACAAAGTGGGGCAGGTTGGGGACTTGAAGGTCTTCATGCCATTTGGGTCCCGGCGGGCAGGTCCAGGCTCTCCCTCCCAGGCAGGCCTCTGACTGGGCTGCTGGGCATGGCTGCCACTTGCCTGCCCTCCTATCTCCCCGGGCCCGTGGCTGAGCGGCTGGCAGAGGCAGCACTGGGCCAGCCCGAGCAGACAGCCTTGCGCGATTGCTGGCTCCAGGCCTCCCAGCCCAGCTTGTAGCTCCCCCCAGAGTGGCGGGATTGATTGGCTGCAGCCGGAATGGGCACCAGTCTCCCTGGCTTGGACAGAAACGGGGCCATCTGTTACACCTCTAGTTAAAAGTACATAAAGTTGAGCATTTGTGCGCCGACAATACCACCCCTGACACCCTCCACGCGGCACAGCGCTCCGGCTCCTTGGCAGGCTCGCGCTCCGCGACAGGCCGGCAGAGCAACGCCTACACGCTGGCTGGGTTGGCACCACCGCAGGCACCGCGGCTCCACCCTCTGGCGGCCCGGCCCAGCTGGGTTCAGCGGAGGAGCCGAGATCCCCACCTGTACTGGGAGGGAAAGGCAAGGCGTGGGGGCAGGGTGCAGAGCAGTGGGTGACTTCTGCCCCAGTTCAGGGTGCCCAGGCTGCAGGTGATGCCAGACCTCACATTCTGATTTGGAAAGACCCAGTCTGGAGAGCACAGGCTTCAGGTGGGACCGGGCTAGCTCTGGGCTTAGGCCGGATCTTGGGTTTCCTGGCCCAACCGGATCAGAAGAGTCAACCTTGTTACCCAGTGAGCTCACGTGACCAGACTTTGGGGCCCCATGGTGACGTCTTACACCTACCGTGAGGACAACCTTGGACGAGGCTAGGTTCTGGACTTTGGTCTTCAGCGGTGAGTTCTACATCCTGATTTCTGAATCCCAGTTTCTGGTTTCTGGCTTTGGGCCTGGATATTCAAGGCATTCCACAAATGTCTTTTCCCTCTTATCTTCCTCGGGCACTCTATCTGGCTAGGCCAACTTCCCTACTCTGAGACGGTTGCCCTGCTCTGCCCTTTCGCTCGGGTTGTGTGCTCACTCCAACCTGGAACGCTCTATTTCTTCCTGCCAAACTCTCCATTCTTCCTACCCTTCAAAGCCCAACTCTAGTCCCAGCTCTGCCAGACAGACTTCTCCCAGCTTTGATTCACCCTGAGACCTCCTCCCCAACCTGAACGGTTTCTCCTGAGGCTTGCCCAGGGTGAGCCTTGAGCTATTCCTGCACAGGCAGAGTTGGGCTGGCCCTTGCTTCACCCACAGACTAGAATAGGGCTGGGCACACGACATGCAGGAAGGTCAATCAGGGCTTGCCTGAACTCGGCTCAGCTGTCGGGAGAAGGGGGTCAAGGACTGTGGAGTCCCACAGGCTCTCCCAATAGCCACCCTCATGGTCTTGCTCGTTAGAGTCCAGTGAGCATCTGGTCATGTACACAGACAGCTCCAATGCTCCTTTACTCCTGTGTCTATTCATTAAACACGTGCTATGTGCCTCATTCTGTGCGGGACATGGAAGAGGAGAGGGAATGGTTAAAAAAAAAAAAAAAGATTAGACACTGTCCTTACCCTTCAAGAGTTTACCTATTAGTACAGGTCACGAGAAAAGTCCAAGTAATCACTATAATGTAATGAACCAATCTGTATCAACAGAAGGGCCCTTCGTCTTCTGCATCAGGAGACTCTCGAAGCTGGCAAGGACCCAGAAGGTCAGAGGCTCTGCTACCCCATCCCTGGCCCAAACACATGTATATGCGTTACATGACATGACATGGTAAAGCTCTTACTGGTACAGAGAGATAGTAAGATGATGAAGATGAGGATGACGACGACAATAAAAAGGAGACCATTAGCCTTCTTGGCTGGCGCTAAGCCATACTTGTATACTCCACTTGTTGGGGAAGCTCACTCCCACATAGGGCAGCTCATTCCATTATTTCCACTTCTACCCTTCAGGAAGCCATTCACAAGGATAAGCTGAAGTCATCCTATCTCTGCTCAGCAATTCGTGTTGGCAATTCCACCCCTGGGACCACACAGCAGAGCAGGGACTAGGGTGAGGCAAATGAGCCGCCTGAGCACAGAACTGAGGTCCACAACACCAAGAGCCAGTCCGTCTTCCATCCGGTGCCCCAGCCACCTCCCTTGTCTCCCCCAAGTCCCATCCTGGCCACCCTCCTTCCCCAGCCAGCCCCGGGTGGAAATGGTCAGACTCTTCAAGTATCCTTAGCCTCCATTCAAGCTTCATGAGCAGCCTACAGTATCATGTGGTGACCTGGTACAGCCCCAAAGATGAGGTGATGGGGACAGAGGAGGACTGAGAGTCATAGGAGGAGATTAGCCCTAACAGGGGGACTTACCTGCCCACTCCAATCCTTTCCTGCACAACACCTCCTTCTGGCCTGGTCTCATTGTACAACCCTTCCCCCACAGCACTGGTACAAGGGCCTAAGTAAGGCTGGTGTTCCCAAATCTGGGCCCTAAAAGAACCCAGGCAGTGGGTTCTAAGGGTCACTGGCAGTAAGCCTGGATATGGAAGTTCATGTGACTATTTCTCCTTCTCGTGTGCATCCCCAGGGAGGTTTGTGCATAGTTAGAAAGCAGGAATATAAAGCTTATAGGCCATGGAAAGCTCTGGAGGATGGGGAAGGGAAAGAAGGGGAAGGTAGGGAGTGGGAGGGCAGGGTTGGAGAGGAAGGGAAGGAAGCAGAGTCTGAGGACAGTGGGATCCACAGTCCTACATTCCAGCTGGGGCACCTTCAACAAACCACTTGCCCTTTCAGAGTCTCATCGCACCAGCTGTAAACTGGACTACTGAGATTGCTTGCCCACCTGCAGGGAGGCCCATGGAGAGGGTCCGAGAGCTCTGCCTCATCCACCTGCCTTCACCAGTGCTGCAGGTGGAGCCCAGAAACACGGAAACCTTCTGGGCTCTGCTCAAGCTGGAGTTGCACTCTACTCCCCAGCCTGGGCTGGGGTTCAGCTTGAGGGTCTATGTTGCCTAGACCCACTTTTGTTGTGGCCCCCCTGTTTCTCTATGGTCCTCTTGGGCTGCATCTGGACAAATCCTTGCTTTTTTCCCTTTCTGTTTAAAAAGCCCTGTCCCAGGGCGCCTGGGTGGCTCAGTAGGTTAAAGCCTCTGCATTCGGCTCAGGTCATGATCCCAGGGTCCTGGGATCGAGCCCCGCATCGGTCTCTCTGCTCAGCGGGGAGCCTGCTTTCCTTCCTCTCTCTCTGCCTGCCTCTCTGCCTACTAGTGATTGTCAAATAAATTAAATAAATAAATAAATAAATAAAAAGCCCTGTCCCTCCCTCCCCCAGAGCCTCTTCAGCCTCCCAAAAAAGAGCCCTGAGAGGAAAGCCATTACAGAATTTTCCTCCTCCCCACCCCTAACCAACCCCCCAGGCACAAAACAAGGCCCACAGTCAGTTAGAAAGGCGGAGGGGGGCTGGGGTGGACTCAGACTCAGCTCTTTCGAGGCCCTCCTCCCAGGCTGGGGCCCAAGGATTCCCAGAGCCATCATTAGGAGGAGCGCTCAATCGAGAAGGGCTGGGGGTGCTCAGGGTGGGTGCGGGGTGCACGTGGCCGGGGTCCTTGCTTCCCCCAGGCCACCAGCAGCAGGCGCTGTGGTGGAGGCGCCCTCAGTACCCAAGCATTAACTTAAGAATAGCTCACACTAATATCCCTGGCTGTGTGGAAACAGCGTTTTATTAAATGCTTCACACAGATTTGGTATAATAAAGATGAATATATTATATCCTTTGCCTCCCCCAGAGTGAGACAATAATAAGAGAGGAAAAAACCAATAAAGTGAAACATAAATACAATATAATGGGACTTGTGCCGAGGGACACATGGCCTGTCGGGGCTGCCACAGGGCGACCTTGCAGCAGGAGCCCCGGGGACGGACCGCAGGGGAGCCGGATTCCAGCCCCTCCCTGCCCAGCCAGGGTCCCCAGGCGCCAGCATCCAGCCTGCCCACTTTTGATCCCTCACAGCCAGTCCCACTTCTGCAGCTGGGAGGACCCTACCTCCAGGCAGGTGCCCCGGGAGAGGGTGAAAGAGCGGGGTGGAGGGTGGGATCATCTGGCCATACTTCTGCCATGAGCCCTGTGCCTTCTCCCTGGTGCTCCTTCTGTCCTTGGGCCCAGGACTTCTGGGGACGTAGCCCCCTCCCCCACCCACAGGACAGACAGATTCATGAGCGGATGGAAGACTCGAGGGAGGAAAACTCAGGGAGCAATAGCTTCTACCTTGCCCTTGCCATCGCTACCTCCCCGGGGTCGGCTTGGGAGAAACGCAGTCCTCCCTGTCCTGTCCCAGAGGCTGTCCCATAACCTGCCTGAAGTCCCTCACTGGGTCCTATTTCCATTCTTCTCTGGCAGCCACGGAACTCGTTACCTAAAAACAATAATTTCAAAGCTTTCCCAGCACGGAAAAAAGAATGTAGATGCAGCCCAACCCCTCCACGCTTAGGTCCCAGCCAGCCCTGGAAGGGCTCCTTTCACCTGTCCAAGGTAGACTGTGACGCTTAAACTCAAGAGTGACTAGAACTGGATGTGGGTTGGAATCCCACCTGTGGCACTGACCAGCAAGGAGATGATTTTAACCTCAGGTTCCTCCTTGGTAAAACCAAGCCCTGGAGAGGATTGGAGAGAAGGTTTCTAATGCCTAGCAGCACCCTATCAGCTGTGAAAGATAAAAATAAAAAGCAGCTATCAGCTGCTCCTAAAATGTCGTTAAAATAAAGGGCAATTGCAGACCTAGAATTCTCCCAAACCTCACTTCCTCCTTAGGCGCCAAAGCAGGCAACCCCTTTCCCCAAATGAATTAAAAGGTTTATTCTCCCATTTCTCTCTCTAAATCTCCTGACTTTTGCCTCATAAAGTTCAGAGAGGTTAAGAGACTTACCCAAGATCACACAGCGGGCCTGGAGTGGAATTGTCTGAAGCACGGGGCCATCAGCCCCTCTCACCCGCCTCTGCAGGTGAGACGCTCAGGGGGGCCCTGCTGCAGAAGGCGTCGGGAATTTGGCCGTGAACACAGCGTTTCAGCTGAAGGCTGGAGAGAGGCAGAGTAAGCCCAGGCCTCCCCAGGGGCCAGAGGTTGGGGCTGAACGCACCTCACCTAACGAAAAAAACGAATGAGAAAGAAATACCCAGCGACCCAGGGAAGAGAAGGAGGCAGCCTCTGCGGCCGGCGGCGGAAGAAGATCGGTGGGTGGGCCAGGGGGAACCGGGATTCCTTCTTCCGCCCCCACCACGGCTTCTAGTCTGGCTGCCTCTGCACCAGCGAAGACCAGGCTGGGGGCCTTGCCCGCGCTACCCCGGGATTCCAGGCGGGCCGGCGGGGCCAGTGTGCGGCTCTAGGTCCGAGGTTCAGCGTGGAGGGGTAGGGTGGCTCCTGCAGAGAGCTTGTGGGGGACCTAATGGAAGTGAAGGGGCGTGGGAAAGAGCTGGAGGAATTAAGCGTCGGTGCACGTTTGATGCGCCGTGATCCCGCAAGAGCAGGAGCCCAGAGACAAGTGGAAGTCAAGGGGAACTGGTTTCGCTCAAACGAAATAAGGCTGCGGGCGCTGCGCACTTAGCGTCTCTCTCAGGCCCGGTAGCCTGGGGCTCTCTCCCCTCCGCCCCCCCCCCACTTGTCCCGAGAGCGCTGCCCCCCCCCCGCCCCCCGGCCACAGCGCGGCTGACGCAGCAGGAACTGGATCCCGGGATCCAAGAAAGGCGGGGACAGAGGCCTGGGAACCCGGGCTCCACAGCGAATGGGTCCTGTGGCTTCCCTCGGATCGAAAGGCAAACCCTGGCCCGTTGAAGCAGCCTCGGGCCACCCAGGCTGGGAGCACAGGACCGAGCCAGCCTTCTTCGCCAGCTCCGGGCCAGGCTGCCCACGTGCTTCCGTGCCGCTGGGCACAGCAGCAGCTCGGCTCTCCGCAGGCTGCCCCCCGCCCCCGCGCCCCCTGTTCTGGCCTTGGTTCTGCCGCGGGGGTTCTCTTGCCCAGAGTCTTGAGAGCGGCTTAGCTGAAATGGCGCTGCCCCGCAGGCAGCCTTCTGACCTTCGGAGGAAGGAGGAGATCGGGGACCCGAGAGTCTTCTGGGACTTGGCCCCGGCAGAATCCAGGATGCGAGCAGGCAGGGGATCTTTACCTGGCTCCCTGCGTCCAGCGCGTTAGTGACCCCCCCCCATCCCTCCCACCCCCGCGGGAAGGCGAAGGACTGAGCTGGCGGCGGCACTAATGCAATGAGCCCCCGCACAGCTGCTGAATTATTCACGTGCAGTTTATTACGAGAAGCCTGACTCAGGCCTTTCGTGGGCCGCCTAGCAGCCGCGGCCCACTCCTGGGCCTCCCTGCCTTTCGTGGCTTCCGTTTCTTCCCCTAGTCCTCTTGCCCTCGCCCAGGCCCCGCTGCCGGCCCGCAGCCCGGTGGGCCGCAGGCAGTGAGACTTCCGTGCAAAGATCGCCACTGACCAGCATTAGCCGCTTTGCTCAGACCCAGGAGTTGCTGGGCCACCTAGGTTAGTAAGAGAGAGGGTCAACTGTAGGAGCTTCTGTGGCTAGCAAGGAGAATGGAAGCCCCAGGGTAGGTCCGGTAGCAGCAAGGGTAGGGGTTTCAGCCTCTCTCCAACTGCCCCCAACCCCCTGCAGCCTCCAACAGCCATCCCAGGAGCCCCTGCCCCAGGCTGCAGACCTAATGGGGGTGCACAAGGGAGCAAGGACTTCACTCCTACCCTAGCAGCTTGCTGCTCAGGCCACAGAGGGAGGAAATAATAGGGGGCACTCTGGCTCCCCTGCTGGACTGCCACTTCTGGCCTCCAGCTTGGCTGTTACTCTTGCCTGGAAAGTGGTCCTGGCTTCCGCACCTACCCAAAGCCTCCTGGTTTTTTAAGGCTAGATTGAAATGCCACCTCCACTGGGACGGAAACAGACTCCTCCCAGTTATCCTTTCCCCTCTTCCCAGTCCCCTGGGCTGCTAGGGGGAAGGTGTCTGTGTCCTACCACTCCTGCCTGCCCGACACCCTCCTTCTTCTGTCTGTTCTTCCTCTCTGCTTCTGGGCCCAAAACATGATGGGGGCTCAATCCTGTAGAAAGAGACAGAGAGAGAGAGAACGAACAAACTCCATTCCTGAATCAGTCCACACCACAGCTGGGCCCAGAACCCAGGACCTCCCTCCTCCCTCTATAACCAGAAAGCATTAAAGAATGAGGTCTCTGTGCCTCTCTGTGCATGTTGGAGGTATGAACAGCAGGGGTGCCTCACACATCTGCAAACAGCTGGCAAAGCAATGCACCTACGTTTCCCTCACAACCCTAGTCCTCTCTCTGGGGCCCTGGCTGAATGAAGTCCCTTCCTGGCTCTCTTTTGTCTCCTATTATTCGTTTAGTCTGTTTATTCAACAAATGCACGAAGAGCCCTTGGTATACGCAGGGCTGGCATAGAGCATGGAGAGGAGATCCACAGCCAGTAGGGAGAGGGCCAGAAGAACAGATAGACAAACCAGCAAGTCCCTGAGGACCTGACAGATTGCAAGGGGGTGTGCTGAGGAGCACAGAGGAACTGGAAAGGCCAGGGAAGTTTCCCCAAGACAGCTGAGCACTAAAAACAGAGAAAAGGTACAAGAAAGAGAAGTGATAGAGACCCTTCTGACACCGGTTGAGGGAGCAAAGGCTTGAGACCAAAAAAGAGGGACATTTTGGAGGCTGCAGAGTATGGGGCCATGGGTCAAGAGGACCTCCCAGAAGTGCCTCTTTCAGTCTCTACCTGTCTTTATCACTAAGCGGTCTGTCTATGCCCCGCCCATTCCCAAAGGGCACCCCTCCTCCCCGCATCCCCCCACCCTTGCAGGGCTGAAGGGCCTGGAAGAAGGTGGCAGGCAAGGTGGGGCCACCCTCTCAGCAGGCTCTGGAGTTCAGTTCAAAAGAAGTGAGGGGGGGGGGAGAAGCAGAAGGGGGTGCTCTCCGAAGGGCTCTAGCCACAGTCCCTGCCCCCACCTCTCTTTGCCTGAGGAGATCCTGAGAGCCAGTGGCCCCAGACGGCAGGGCAGGTCCAGAAGCAGGCTTGGAGCCTGGCCCGACTTTTGGAGCAGCTGGCTCCCTGTTCCCCAGGCCTTAGGCAGCTTCCCTCCCCCTTCCCCTATTGGCCTGCTTCTGCTCTTAACCTTTTCTGGATCTCCAACCCCTTTAGAGAATTCAAGGTGTTATGCAATATGGCCCCTGGAAAAATGTGCCTGCTTGGGCTCACTCACATAATTTTACACACAATTTCTGGGATCCCCAGAGCCCCGGAAGCCCATTCAGAGAGCCCTGGAGGGGACCTCTGGTTAAAATCCCCATGGTTCTGGGAGTATACTTAGAGTCAGAAAAACCAGTTTTCAAATCCTAATTATTCCAAAACAGGCTGTGTGACTTTGGCTGAGTTACTTAACTTCTCTGGGACTCATTTTCCTTATACATAAAACTGGGGTAATAGCAGTAGCCACTATTACTCACAGGGTTGTGAGTAATAAATGAAATGAATAAAACTCTTAGCCTGAAGCCAGGTACACAGTAAGGGCTTACGGTGTTATTGTCATGGTTATTGTTGTTGTTACTGCTGACAGTGGCCCAGGGCAGAATATAAAAACCAAGTGGGCAGTCCTGGTTCAGCCAGGGAGGCAGGAGGCCATCTATCCTATCAGAGTCTACTTCTAAAGCAGAAGAAACACACTGAATCCCACATGGAGTGTCAGAGTAGCAGGTCGGGGTGGGGGGCAAAAGTGATCCCAATTGGTGGTCAAGTTAATTCCTTTCAAGCAGTGTCAGAACCTTTCTTTCTAAGGGGAGCTCTGGCCTGAGGGCCATTGCTGGTGCTTACACAAATAATCTGGAAACAAATGGGGCTACCCAAACAATCTGGATTAAAGCTGATGGAACATTTGGGGGTTTACTTGAATTAGCTCTTGTGCTAAGGAATAACACATTTTGTTTGGGTCTATAGGGTCCACTTATCTTGGCAGTTCATGCAATGCTGTTTCCCTCTTTGTCTGAAATATTCACTAAATGGGGGGGGCAGATTTTTGCCAGACTAATCCCTTCCCCTTTCACTGAAGACAAAATAAGGCTGGACCCTGGGGGTAGAGACAGCAAGCAGGAATTCAAGAGTAAGGAGAGAGTACAGACTAGGCTCTGAAGACAGGCATTCCCATGCGGCAGACTCCAGGGACCAACTGCTTCCAGCTTCATGGGCGATCACACTGGCTCAGCTGACTGGGGGTGGGAGACCCCAGAGTGTCTTCCCAACCCAGCACTGGATCCCAGGAAGGGGCTTGGGCAGGATTAGAACCCTGAGAGCAATGGCAAACTTCCTTGGCCCCCACTTTCCCCCCTACACTGTCCCTGAATTACTCCCCTAATTTTCCTCATCTCCAGAACTCCTCTGAGGGGGAACAGTCAGGGCCCAAGCCTCCCCCCCTCCATAATACACAATCATTTATACTCCATTTGATCAAAAAAACCTATTCAACCTATCCAGGGAGGGCCCAGGTACCTGCCTGTCCGCATGGGTCTGGGGTAGATGGAACCCCCAGATCAAGATCCCTGCCCTCCTCTAGGAGGAGAGGGAGTGAGTCTGACTGCAAACCCAAGATACAACCCCTGCTCTGCCAGAGGGGAAGCCAGAAGATTTGGGTTTCTAGGAGTTCAGAAGACCATAGCGGCCCACACACTGGAGTCTGGGGGGGAGGAAACTGCAGGGTTGGGAAAAGCTCAGTGGACAGTCTGGTTTTTGACCTAGGTTGGATGAGGCAATAGAGAAGTAAGGGACCCTAAACAACAAAATGGGTGGGTGGTACCTTATGTGCCCTGAGCCCCCATCAGTGCCTACTGGAGCTGTTTGGCAGGGAGTCCAACCAATTAGGCTAAAAACAAAGCCTTCCGATTGGGCTGCAGGAAAAAGAGGTTTGGCCACGGTGCGTATAAGAGGTAATATAGCAAATGATTGTGGAATGTCCTGTCTACTTTGACTCATTGTGGCCGAAGACTAAAGATCCCTGGAAACAGGGCCCCATTGAAGGAATTTTACCCTCCTGCCCCTCTGCTCCCGGATTCACATTCCTCACCTTCCTGGCAGCTTCACTGTAACACTGAACTCCACTGTTCCGGAGGGACTGGGGAAGGGACAACAGCAAGGTTGTCCTTAAGATCCTGTCCTGCAGACCAATATTAGGAGCAGGCAGGAAGAACAGCGGTGTGGGGGTGGGGGGTTATGGGATAGAGCTCTTGCAGGACAGGGACTCAAGAGTTGTTGTTCCCTGATGTGGAGAGACCTTCTCTCTAGTGGGGGGGGGGTCGGGGTCAGGGGAATGGGGGGGAAGTGTACTTGCTTGAGGCTCTGGATCAGGGTTTTTGGGATTATGGTGGGAAAGGGCTGGGAGGCAGAGGCTGAAGCACATCATGAGAGCAGGAAGTGAGATGAGAGGGAAGACCCTTCCCAGTCCCCAAGCTTCCAAAACAGCAGAGTGTGCACCAGGCTCCCGGGCTCCTTCTCCCTCAGGTCCCTCTCCACCTCTCTCAACTCTGACTCTGCCATTGCCAGGCCCAGCATCGTCTCATGGCTTCAGAGCAATGCTGATGCACTAGAGACAGGCCTGCTTTGAGGACAATTTTGCCGCTCCGGGGGAATTAAGAATCCCATTCTCACCATTCCTGCCTCTGAGCACCTGTCCTCACAAATGCAGGAAAAAGACAGGAAAGAAGGTAAATAACTCTTCCTGATACTGCCAACCAGGGTGAGGGCAGGCACTGGGTTCCCAAACAGGCATCTTTTCTCCCTACGCTGCCCCTTTTCCTCTGGGGAACTGTAAGCCCTGCTTCAAACAAACAAGGAAACAGGAGATAAAGAAACCGGTCTCTGCTGCTCAGAGGCCCCTGAGCAGGAGGGAAGGCAAGGGGGGGGGGGTCGGGGGTGGGGGGGGGACACCTGCCCCCTGCCCCGCAGCCCAGCTTGGCTTCCTAACTCTCTGGGGCAGTATGAGGGGGTCCAAGAAGCCCAGAATGTCCTATTCTCCCCATCCTAACCTCTAGGCTGGGCCCCAGTGCTCTCCACTGGCCTCTCTGGGCCCTTCTCTTGACTTAGCAGGGCTGCGAGACCACACTGGCTGGCCAGGAGTTTACAAACAAAGCCAGGAAAAGGACTGAGACTGTATGTGGGGAGGGAAACAGCACCCTTGGCTCCAGCCCCCTCTTGTTCCCCTCCTTTCTTCAGGGGCAGACCTGGAAAATCAGGTGGTGGGGCCAATGCCCCTTCAAACCAAGGGAGGGAACCGAATAAAAAGAGCCTGGGGGTACAGCCTCTTTGGGTGCCTCTGGGGGAATGAAAGACATAGGTAGGATCCAAACACGCCCAAATACCCACAGGTTACATATGTTTACACAAATATACGCATTGAGAACCCCACACAAATGTACATATTTAAAAATGTAAACACATTCAAATACCGATGCGCACAAACGCTTGCCTGATGTACAGGAGTCAGGCCCATAGGGTTCCCAGCCCCCAGTCTGACTCGAACCCGGCTTCCCTGCGGGTTCCTGGGAGCGCAGCCCCAGCCGTGGCCCGGCCCCCTCCGGGCCCCCGCCCCGCATCCGGAACAGCTGGAGTCGGGCGGTGTACTGGAGCCCGGCGCTGGGCTGGGCGGGGCCGGCAGCGGGGGGCCCCGGCCGGGGCCTGGGCAGAGCTCAGCGGGGAGGCCCCGAGCCGACCCCGTTAGCCCAGGCAACGGGCCCGGTTGCCCGGTCGGGCGCCGGTCGGTCACCAGGCTGGCCCGTGGCCCCAGCCGGCCGGGAGAACCGTGGCCCGAGGAGTGTGCAAGACTGCCGGAAGAGGTAAGGTTGTCGCATCGGGCTCAGGCCGGGGAAGAGGTGCCTGGAGCCACCAATAACTCCTCCGTCTCTCGGCTAGGGAAGACTGAGTCCTCTGGCTGACCCCCTCCCCCAACCCCTGGGGTCCTCCACCCCGGTCCGGTGTCGCCTCACCCAGGGCTGCAGCACCCGCGCGGACCTCCCGCGGGCCAGCCTGGAAGCTGCAGATTCCCTCTTCCCAGGCGCATGGACCAAGGCCGGGGGTGACCGACAGTGGTAGGGACGCTGGGTCCTTGATCTCAGCTCAGCAAAGTCTGCACTGGTCAGCGACGCGGCCCACCCAGACTCCTGGTCTTACCTGGCCCGCGCGGCGGCCGCGTCCCTCTCCGGCTGGGCTCACACCGCCCTTCTCGGGCGCCAAATCCCGGGTCGGAGAGCCTGAGACCTCCGGGCCAGCGCTACCAGCGCAGCCAGGCCGGCGGGAGGCGGGTGCGCCGGGAGCGAGGCTCGCAGTTTGGGGTGGGGGCGGCGGCTTTTGAGTCGCCCGAGGTTCGGGTACAATAAAGGCGCCGCTAATGTAATTTACAAACAGCTCGGGCCGAGCGCGGCGCAGCGCCCGGACTGACAGGCGCATTAGGCAGGCTAATTCCAGCCGGCTCCTCCTACCCCCGGCCCGCTAATTAATGAGCTTCCCAACTTAGAGCCGCCTGCATTGGACAGACAGAGAGTGAAAGAGAGGGCGAGAGAGAGGGAGAGAAGGAGAGAGACGGGGGGAGCAGAGAAGAGAAGAGAGAGGGAGGGAAAGAGAGAACAGGAGGAGAGAGAACAGAGAGAAAGAAGAGAGGAGAAAGGGAGAAAAGAGAAATAGAGAAGTGCCGTTGCAGATAATTGATTACTCCTCGATCAGGGCTAACTTGTTAGCAATAGTCAATTGCCCCATCTCTCCGCCTCCCCTCGCAGTACGGGATCGGCGCCCTCGCCTCGGCTTTTCCAACTGTCGCCGCCAGGACCCGGGGCCAGGAGCCGCCGCGGAGCCACCTGACACCTTTAAATAGCACCGGGGCTGGCGAAACTGGAGCCCCGCGCGGCGCGCCCCGGCTCCGGCTCCGGCCCCGGATTGCTGGAAGCCCCGGCGGCGGCCGCGGCGCCCGCGTCAGCGCCCTCCTCCCGGGGCCCCGTGCGGCTCTGCTCGCCTCTGCCGCTGCGCTAACCGGCCCCACGCCCGGCCCCGCGCCTGGCCCGGCGCGGCCTCCTTCCCACCCGCCGCTGCCGCCCACCCGCGCCGCCCGGCGCCCGAGCTGCCCGCGGGCTGGGTCCCCGCGGCCCGAGCCGCCCCGGCCGGGCCCCCAAACGAGGCCGAGATGACTTCCAAGGAGGATGGCAAGGCGGCGCCGGGGGAAGAGCGGCGGCGCAGCCCGCTGGATCACCTGCCGCCTCCTGCCAACTCCAACAAGCCGCTGACTCCGTTCAGCATTGAGGACATCCTCAACAAGCCGTCTGTGCGGAGAAGTTACTCGCTGTGCGGGGCGGCGCACCTGCTGGCTGCCGCGGACAAGCACGCGCCGGGCGGCTTGCCCCTGGCGGGCCGCGCGCTGCTCTCGCAGACCTCGCCGCTGTGCGCACTGGAGGAGCTCGCCAGCAAGACCTTTAAGGGGCTGGAGGTCAGCGTCCTGCAGGCAGCCGAAGGTAGGCGCCGCCGCTGGGTTCCCCTGCGCCCAGCACCCCACGCCCAGCTCCCTGTGCCCCACTCTTTGTGCCCTGTGCCTCTTGCCGCCTCCTCCCGCGCCTGCCGTCAGGGCCCTCCAGCCCAAGCCGCTGCCGCTGGGAGTGGAAATGAGTGGGACAGGACCCAAAACCTATTTTCTAGGGACCTCTGGATAGGCCAGAGTCCAGTGACCCAGGAGGGGTGGTGGGAACCCAAGACCTTTCCGCAATTTGCCTGCTCTGCTTGGCTCCCTCCGGTTCCCAGTAGCCTGGGCGCTCCTCGCCCTGTTGCTGGGTTGGAGAACGGAGAGCCTTTCAGCTAGGAGGACTTTTTGGGTACGGGGAGAGTGGGGGTGATTGGGAAGAAGCGTAGAACCAACATTTACCCGGCAGTCAGGGCGTCCCTGTCTGGCTCCGTTGTGCTCTAGCGACCTCCGGTCTTTCAAATCAACTCTTAGGTGGGGAGCAGAGACTAAAACAATTTCTCCTAGAGACTTCCCGTAGACAGTGTCTGGGGAAAGGAGGTTTGCCTTAAGCGAGTCTTGCCCTAGTCCGGGAGGGAGGCCGAATCAGATCCGAGAAGGGAACTGCAGCAGACCTCAGGCAGGACGGGCCTGGGTGGGGTGAACTAGAGCCGGGGTGTGGTCTTCTCTCCCCTGGCGCAAGCCTATCCTATGGTTTCCTCGCAGGCCGAGACGGGATGACCATCTTCGGGCAGCGGCAGACCCCCAAGAAGCGGCGAAAGTCGCGAACAGCCTTCACCAACCACCAGATCTATGAGTTGGAGAAGCGCTTCCTCTACCAGAAGTACCTGTCACCAGCCGATCGCGATCAAATCGCGCAGCAGCTGGGCCTCACCAACGCTCAGGTCATCACCTGGTTTCAGAATCGACGCGCCAAGCTCAAGCGGGACCTAGAGGAGATGAAGGCCGACGTGGAGTCCGCCAAGAAACTGGGCCCCAGCGGGCAGATGGACATCGTGACGCTGGCGGAACTCGAGCAGAACTCGGAGGCCGCGGGCGGCGGTGGCGGTGGCTGCGGCAGGGCCAAGTCGAGGCCTGGCTCTCCGGCGCTCCCTCCAGGCGCCCCGCAGGCCCCGGGCGCCGGGCCCCTGCAGCTCTCTCCTGCCTCCCCGCTCACGGACCAGCCGGCCAGCAGCCAGGACTGCTCAGAGGACGAGGAAGACGAAGAGATCGACGTGGACGATTGAGCGGCGCCCGGGATCTTCCGCCGGGCCGGGCCCCTAAGCGCCAGTACGCCCGCCGCCTCCCGGACAGCCGGACAGCCGAGGGGAGCTGGGACCTCCTCTGCAACTCCCGCCTTCTCCCCCCAGTCCCCGGCCCGGACTCAGCTCCCGGCAGCCGCCTCCTCCCTCTCGAAGCAATAAACCCGGGCTGGCCGGCGGGGCCGGCCGCCGCGTGCGGCCTCCGCCGCCCCGGGAGCCCTCGCCGTGCAATTCTGTATGGCTCCTGTATAAATATTTAAACTTATATAGCGGATTCTTCCGACCTCGGCCTGACTTTTTTCTTTCTTTTATTTTTTTAAATCTCGGAGATTTCCATGTTTTCCAAGCTCTCGGGCTGCTGGGTTTGCTGAGGGCGAGGCACTATCGAGGGTAACGAACCCTGAATCCCACGGTCTGGAGGAGGGGCCCACCCCGACTGTTTTGATTTTTCTCTGCATGTGGCGAATGCACTGGCCCTCTTCCTCCTCGCCTCCCTAGGCCTACTGCAGTTGACTTCTTTTATTTCCTTCGGCCCTTTTCCCCCCCGGCGTGGGAAGGGGCTGAGGAGGACAGCCGGGGCCTGACTTGCAAGTTTCAAATCGATCTTTTCTCCCCCTTACCCTCCAGTCCGCAGAAGTCTGTTTTCGATGCCATTTCTGCCTCCCGATCCCCACTAACGCTATTTTTAAGATTCCTCCTGACCCTCTCTCGGTTTCCTTGGATTGACTGCTGGGGTCCGGGTCTTCAGGACAAAGCAGGGAGAAATCCAACCAATCAACCAACTAAAACGGAACCCAAAGCCCTAGAATTATTTTTTACTCTTTTTAGAATTTTTTTGCATGTGACAGAGACTGAGAGGAGGCCACCCGAAGCCCTCGCCCCACCTCCTCCACAGCTCTGGGTCTGACTGCAGTCTCCAACGCCCTGCTCCTGGCTCCACTTGCCCAGACAAGGGGTGACTCGATGAGGGTGGGTCCCACGTGCCCCTTCCCTGCTCCTGCCCTGCCCTCTCCGCCCAGGACTGTACCCAAGGCCTCTTTCTCCGATAAATAAAGTCTTTGCCATTTTACTAGAACGGGCGGTGACCGTGTCTGAATGAGTGGGCTCTATTCAGGGAAGCCGTGGCAGGCTGGGTGTCTCGCTGCTGCTCGCTTCCGGCTGCCCTGGCCTTGGGAGATTTGGAGGAGTTTCGGGGCAGGGGCGAGGATAAGGGGTACGGGGGAAAGCGGGAGGAGAGAGCGCTTCCGGCTCGGAAACTCGGCAGCTACCAAATTGGGGATGGGGGCGAGAGCAGCGGTCTTCGCCAGGTCGGGGTAAAAAGTGCGGCGTGTGCATTGCTGGGAGAAAGAGTGCATACATTGGGGGCGTCGTGGATGGGAAGTTAATTTGGGGGAAAACGGTGGGTAGGTGGGAGGACTAGCCCTGCTTTCCGTGCATCCCACGCCCACTCCAGGGCATTCTTCCCGCGTTCTGCGGGCCGCGGGCTAAGCGTCCTGTGTATCTCAGGTATAGCTCAGTGGGCAACAGGGTGCAGCCCGAGGGCTCCCAAGTTTTGGTTCCGCCGGAGGGCCTTGCCCTTGGCGGGGGTGTGGGGGAAATGAGGCCGGCGGCACCAAGTGCAAGCTGAATAGCGCACACTCGCACAGGGAGGTGGTGAGCCCGAAGCTCTGACAGTTGGGGTGAATTTCTGGCAACCTTCAAAAATTCTGGGCCCTGCAAACTCAGCTGGGGGCACAGACGTCAATCCCCCAGGACTCTCTGGGATCCCAGCGCCCCCAGGGCGGCTGGGGCAAGGACGCAGGCAGCTTTCACTTTTCCGGACAGAGCGGGTTTCTCTCTGGGCTTTTGTTGTCGCTGGGCTGGCGAGTGGCCGCTGTCACCAAAGAAGGGTCCCGCCTCCGGGCCGCTAGGCTCTCTTTCTCCGCAAAATTGATGTGAGAAATGCGCATCTGGTCTCGGGCAGGCGATGGGGCCCCGGGGCCTGAGTCGGGAGCGTGCGTGTCCAGGAGGAAACTAAGAGACAGAAACAGAAAAAGGAGCACAGAAAGACACTCCAAAAGCAGAGCAAGAAAGCAGGAGCCTCGGAGGCAGGGGCAGCGGCGGGGGGCCGGGTCGGGAGGAGAAAGAGAAAAAGCTTCGCAAGGGCAGAGACTGAGAGATTGAGACGGAGAAGAAGGGAATGGGAAGGGAATGGGAAAGGGGGAGAAGAGAGAGGAGAGAACGAAAGGAGGAGAGGCGGCGGGGCAGCCAGGCGGGCGTGCGGCCGGTTCCTCCCGGGCGACATAAATCGCCCTCTCTCAGGATGGATGGGTCTGTAATTCGGAGCGCGGACCATGAAGGCCGGGACGAATGGACCCGGGCGGCCGCTGACAGGCGACAATAGCCGGGCCCAGCCCCCCGCGGCTCCGGGTGCGGGCGCGGCCGCGGCCCTCCGCAGCCCAGAGCGCGCCGGCGCTGGCGACCATATGGTTTTTGAATTTTCTTCACAATTTGTAGACAATTTGATGGATTAGGTCCCCGCGCGCGCCTCCCCGGCACAAAGGCGGCGCGGGGACCGCGGCGCGGCGGTCACCCGGGCATCTGCGCCCGCCGTGCGCACCCCCGCCCCCGCCCGGCCCCCGCCCGGCCCCCGCCCTGCGCCCGGAGCCCGGGGCCGCCCGCCCAACACGCCCATGAATCCCAATGAAGCGGCCCTGGCACCTTCGGCCGCTCGCTGCTTCGCGGCCCCGGGCCGGGCCCTGCTGGGTCCCTCCGGGCTGGGGGCGGCGGCCCCGGGGCTGAGCCCACCCGAGCTGCGGCGCCCGCGGGGCGCGCAGCTAAGCAGGCGCATCGGGGCTGAGGAGAAACGGGGCCATTTATCCGCCCGTCTAGTTAAAGCGGGTTATTTGTTTGCTTCTCCGGCCTCCCCTCCCCTCCCCTCCCCCTTTCCTCCTCCCCCTCCTTCCCCTTCTGCCTTTTATTCTTTTGTCTCTAAATGGATTTAATGAGCCTGAAAAACATGACAATTGAATATAACCAAGAAATAAAAAATAACGAGGGAGGAAGGAAGGAGGAAAAGAAAGAAGGAAAGAAGGAAGGGGAAGGATTAATAAAATAAAGGGAAAAATCCATTCGGTTCAGCAAATGTTTATTGTGCGTCTTTTCTGCGCCAGGCCGCGCTGGGGGCTGGGGAAATGGAAACGAATCCGACCCAGTTCCTGCCCACAAGGAGCTCCCAGTCTAGCTGAGGAGCCCCATCGCACCCCCCTGGCGCTATCAGGAGGCCTGGGCGGTGGGGCAGGGAGATGCCCTTTGCAGAACTCCGAGAGCCGGCTCTGGGCTGGGGCCGGTGGGGGCTTCGCGGAGGAGGTGGCACTAGACCCAGGCCTTTAAAGATGAGAAGGAATTCGTTGTTTCTAGAGGTCAGAAAGAAGGGCGGGCAAAGGAAGGACCAGACGGTCGTCGGTGGGAAGCGGAGAGAGGCGCACGCCCAAGCCCTGGGCTGAGCCGAGCGGAGGACGCCTGGGGAAAGCGCGGCGCCCGTTGGGTCCCGCACAGTTTGGGGAGCGAATTCCGATCCCCCATTAGTCTCCTGGGCTCTGCTGGTTGGAAAGCCTCCGCCAGGCTGCCTGTGGGCTTCCGGAGCCCGGCTGCCAGCACGCCAGCACGCGTGGCCGTTTGGGCCAGTTCTCCGTCCGACCGAGCACCGCCGCGTGGGGTAGTGTCCCGGCCCCTTAGCGCCTGGAGGCGGCAGCGCAGTGGGCAGGGCTACTGTAGGCGGCAGCGAGGGGCTAGGAGTCAGGAGGCCTGGATTCCGACCCTCTCTCCTCAGCTCTCCTGGCTCTGACAGGAGCGCTCGGATGGCCTTGGCCGCGCTTCGGGCGCTACCACCGGGACCTGCGGTGTGAGAGGGCCTGGAATCCCAGCGCTGCCCTGGGCCTCTTAGCGGCCGCCAACCCGCCTGCGTTGGGGGCGGCCGCCGAGCCTTGTGCACCGCCTGCGTGCGCTCCGAGGGCGCGGGCCGCGCGCCTTCCGTGGTGTTCCCCGCTTATGAGTGTACGTGTGAGTGTGGCGTGGATGGCGCGAGGGACTGGGGGCCCTGCGCCCATTCTCGGGGCGAGACTCGTTAAAGCTCGGGACCCTCTGGGCCACCCGCCCTTTGGCCGGAGTTCCTTCCGCGCCCGGGGCGGTGGCAGGGAGGTTCCCTGCGGACTCTGGCCTCTCTGACGACCCACTTTCGATTCCTGGCCGCGCGGGGGAAACGGCCTGGCTTTGCCTCTTCCTTCCCTGTTTGGTGCGGGGCATCCGCCCGGCTTGCCCAGCTCCAGGACGCGGGCGGTCTCTGCTCTCCCTGCCTAGGACCCCGCGGCGCGCGGCCTGGCTGGGCCGGGCCCCACGGCGCAGGCCGGCGTCTCGGCTTTCCCTGCTCTGCCTTTCCCGGCCCGGCCCGGTCCGGCCCGGCCCGGTCCGGCCCGGCGCGGCCGGGTGGTCGGCGCCGGGTGAGGCCGGGAGGCGCAGTTCCTTATTTTACGAGGTGTCGGGCCGGTGTCAGACGCAGCTCCGATAAGTAATACTCCAGTCTGAGGGACCAGAACGTGGTAATTAATCCCAAAGACTTAAGTGTATTTTAGTTCAGGAGAAAAAAAATCACTAATTCAATCGTCCGGAAAATTGAAGTTTGATGCATGAGTCCCCCCTGAAAGGGACGGGCTGGGGCCGCGCGCCTCCCCTCCGCCCCTGCCGGTTGTCGCGGGGACCCCCTCCTCCCCACCCTTCTGAGCCTCGGGGTCCAGGGAAGTCCACTCACCCCGTCCTGCATGTCCTCAGCCACGTGAACCCAGAGGCGCCTTGGCTTTGCTCCCTACCCCCACAACCAAGCCCTCTTTCTTGGGGCCCAGAAAGTGGTTTGTGCTGAGACTGCAGATACTCCTCCAAACAGTCACACCAGGGACGGGGTATAAGGGAGCCCAGGAGGAGTGTCTGGGTAAGGGGCCCAGAATGGAGAAGGTGAAGAGATGGGGGTGGGGGAGGAGTGGGGTCAGGAGGGCCAGCAGATAGGAGGCTGCTGATGTCAGGTGGAGAGTGGGGCTGGCATCGAGATGATGCGAGCAGCCGCTAGAATTGCTGGGTGCTGGGTGCTGGGTGCAGGGCTGGAATGTAGAACTGTGCTTGCTCATGTGCAGGACTCCTTGGCCAGAAGTCAGCAGGCCTCAGGGAGCTGCAGCCTGACCCTTAGTGGGTCCACCGGCCACTTCTCCCAAAGGAGTGGCTCCTGGGACTGGAAGTGAAGAAAGGTGGGGGCTCCCAGGACGGATGCAGACTCACGAGTGGGGAGCAATATGCTGGAGGGAGCATTACCGCCCTGAGTTTCCCCGGGGTGGGGGGCACCTCTGCACTCACAATCCATGGCCGCTATCAGCAAGTCACCTTTCCACCTCCTAACAGTGTTCGGTCCCAGGAGAGACCCCAGGCTGAGAGGGAGGTGTGCCCTGCGAGCTTCACAGGCATCCATGGGGTGTGCCAACGAGTGTGTCAGAGAATGTGTGCAACCAAGAGACTGGGCATGTGCGGCTGATTGATGGAAACAGAGCATGTGCAGCTGGGGGTGACGGGTGTGTGTGTGTGTGTGTGTGTGTGTGCTGCTGTGATTCTGTAACCAATTGTTGCCAACTAGTGTGTGCAACTAGGTGTGACTAAGTTTGTGCAATGGGGGGGGGGGTGCGGAGTAGTTCTGTCCCGGGGTGGGTGTGACCAGCAGGTGAGTGACTCCCTGGGGTACGTGATGTGTGCAGGGAGCTGGTGGGAGCAGATAACCGGGAGAACCAACATTGATGTGAAACTGAAGCTACAGACAGACAACCAGAGTCCTAGCTCCGAACAGCTTTGATTTGGCAGGCTACTCAATTTTTCACTTACAACCAGGGGTGGAGAGAGGAGCACATGGCCTGAAGGGAGGAGGAGAGCTCATGAAAGGAGTGAGCAGAAGGTGGGATGAAGGGCCTTAGCCTGGGCATGAGTCTACTCTGAAGGCAGCTGAGGTCAGTGAATAACACTACGCAGGCAGGGACTCTGCTTGTTTGATAACAGCTTGGGTTGGGGGCTGTCCTTTGCTGTGCCGTTGGGGAAAGGCCAGTCCATCCTGCCTACTTCTTCCTTCTCAAGTTGGGCCCCAGGCTGAACTCCTGTCTCTAGAGTAATCTGCAGACCCACCTTTGGCCCTACCAGTTCTAGAACTGCCTTGAATGGCCAGGTTCCCCCAGCTCGTTCAAAGGAAGCTCCTCCTCCCCCGTGGAGGCTCCCGTAAACAGGCAGGGTACACATGGTACCCGCACAAGTGGACTTGGTGGGTTGGCAATGCCACCAGCAGGGCTGCAGGATGACTGAGTCCTGCCGGCTTTGGAATTCGGTTGTGTTATGTTTGAGTGTGTGTGCCGGGACTGCTGTGCGTCATGTGTGCATGTGGGCAAGGGTGGCCTTCCCCAAGAAGAGCTGGATGCAGCTCGCTGTGTGTAAGGAGGGGTGGACCCGGTGGGGAAGGAGGATTAGTTACCTGTGAATATTAGGAGACCTGCCTAGATTGGGTTATCAGCGTGTGTATATAGAGGTTTGAGAGAAGTTGTCATCACATGTGGAAGTGGCATCTGACGATATGGGACAGAGGAGTTCCTAACTGGATGTCCGTACCCCTACCTCTACCATATTCTGGGGCCTAAGTCAGAAGCAGTGGGTTGGGGGCTCTGTGGAAAGGGATCTGCAGAGGGTCTGGGAGTCCTCGCCACCAAGAACCCGAGACCTCCATTTGCCCTTCCTTAACCCCACCTCATCTCCACCCCGCAGGGAGGCTGGGATGGGGGCTAGGGTGGGGAAGAGGTGACCCCTCCTACCTCTCAGAGACCACTCAAAGTCAAGTGCAAGGTCTCCAGAGGGGCTGTCTCCCCTCCCCTGCCTTCTGTGATGGGGCCTACTGACCTGGATGCCTGAAGCCCCCCTCTGGGACCACATGCCCACGTGCAGATAAAGGACAAGCTCGGGTAGGCTCATGGTACACCAGGCATGGCCAGTCCACAGCACACACAACAAGCACACTGTCACACAGACGTCTCAGACACAATGCAAGCAAGCCTGCGTAAGTCAGGCACCGAATCACGCAGAAACCCTGTGCACACACACAACGACACAGAAATACAGGACCCCCAGAAGCAGTGTTGTCACACACAACACAGCACACGCACCAAAAGAGAGGTGGCCGGCAGCACCCACGCCCACCACAGTGAAACACCATCCCCACCGTTGTACACACAATGCCGACACTGTGACAGAGGCACAGGCCACAGTTACCACCGGCACACAGTGCACGCGCTTCCAGACAGTCTAGGCAACCACAGGCTTGGGTGGGGAGTTAGCCGGTGGAGGCGACTTTGGGGGAAATGTGGCGAATGTTCTCATGTTCTGAGAGGAGTCCAACAGCAGCAGAGGGCAACAAACAGCAGACAAGGGTGGTGGGGCAGGGCGGCGCCGGCTGTCTGGGGGAGCTCCCAGCCCTTGGCCTGGGAAAAAACCAAGTCCCCAACCACCTCAGAAATGCAATCAGAGCTGCCTGCCACCTACCCGCCCTGCACAATGGCTCTGGCTGGAGTCGTTATCATTTTTGTTAACTTTTTATCGACTGTTTGCTAGATGGCGTGTCAGTAAAGTGTATGATTTGAGATGAAAAATTAGGCAGATTAACCTGAGGGGAGAGCCTGATTGATTACTAAATAGGATCAATTTGAAAGTTTTAGTCCTGGCGTTTCTGCAGAGCCTCTTAATACTTCAAACTTCAATTTTACGGGCGATTGAACTAAGCATGTTTCTGACAAAATTGATATATGTATTAATTTGCTTTAACTGGTGATTAATTACTCTCCACTGAAAGAATTATATGGAGCTGTTTGCCTGCGATTTGCATATTAATCAAATTCTAGTTGATAATTCCACTGGTGGGGGGCCCGGGGGCGGGGCGTGGGGCGTAAGGGTGTGAAGGGGTGTTTGCTTGTGGGCCGGTGTGTGCGCCTGTGTATGTGGGGGGGCTTCCCCCCCCTTTGCTCGCTCCCTGCTTAGCTGCCAGTTTAGTGCATTAAAACCAAAGATGCAGAACGAGTTTGCCCGGCTATTTGGCGGGAGCAGAAATTGCCTGTCCGGTTTTATGATCTGCTCAGCCTGAGCAGCCGGGTCCTTAATGTCCCCTGTCAAAGTGTCCGCGATTTAAAGGGAAAACGGCCCCCGCTTTAGCGACGCGCCGGCCTGACAAGGGGCGAGGCAGGGACGAACACCCCCTTAAATAACTCCCCTTCCAGAAGGACCATGGTTCCCGGATGCACCCCAGCTCGGCCAACCCTCAGAAACTGAGCCATGTCCTTGCAGAGGTCCCAGTTCTTGTGATGTTCTAGCCACGCAGCGCCCCCCACCAACACTGATAGACACGTGGGGGGGGGGCACATGCAGGCACAGCAGAGACCTAGAGATGTGGTCACACACTTCAGACACTGCCACTTGAGCTGACAGGCAGGAAGCCACCCTCTTAGACACGTGCAAACACAGCTACCCAGTCACACTCCTGTTCACTTAGAACCCTGCTCTTGGGTCTGTCTGTAGACACACTCAGCTACCCACATGTACACCCAGACACACAGAACCGCACACAGCCGGGGAGCACACATAGGCACCCAAGTCACGTCCGCAAGGCCTTTCAGCCACATGTGGTCATGCACACTCAGACACACGCACATTTTCGGATCCACACGCAGACCTCGTCCACACACACCCAGGGCAGGGAGGCCCTCTCGCTTGGGGAATGGCACCTGGACACACGTCAATGCTGGCTCACACCCTGCCTGGCACACACAGTCCCCAGAGCCCCCTCCAGGTCCCCTTGCCTGGCCCCACTCTTTAAGCTAAAGGGGGCGGTGCCACTGAATCAACTTTTCCCATCTCTGGATTCAAAGGGTAGGAGTGTAATTAAAACCAGATAATTAATGAGACAATATTCCTCCAGCTACATCTTTAATGAACAAACCCCTTCAGGGCAGCCTCTTCTTCTAGGCTCATTAAAGAGAAGAAAGTTGGGCGGCTCACGGACTTCCCAGCACGTTAATAACGAATCGGGAGTGGGTGCCTGGGCCGGGAGCGCGGGAGCCACAGCCGGGCGCCCTGGCTCTGGTCCTCCCACCACCACTTTGTCCCTCTGCCTGCCCCCGCTCCCACCCCTGATTCCCCACCGCGCCTGGTCCCACCCTCTCTGGCTACCCTCCAGCAGTCCCAAAAGCCGCTGTTCAGTGAACTCCCTGCTCTGTCTGGCTTCTCCCTAGCGGGCTCTCCAGCACTAGGCAACCTGCGCTCAGACGCCGCAGAGGGTCGGGCCACCCAGCTTCCCTCCCGCGGGGCTCTGCGCGCTCCAGGCTCTCTGGCTGGGTAGGGACGGCTCTGTTCAAGGGAAACCGAGGCAAGGTAGGGGCCAGAGTCTCCCTCTGAACTTCAGGGCCCTGGCGGATTGGCCTAGGACTGGCATTGGAGCTGCGGTCCCAGGAAGGAGGGGGTTGGGAGGGGGGCGGCGGAACTGGCGGTGAGGAGTGGGGGGTTGGGATAGAGATCACTTCATTTTCCACGTTCGCCCTCGCTCACTCTCAGGAACGCGCACTAGCAATCACATGCATGTGCACAGAGCGTGCATACACAGACACGCCCTCTTGCTCGTGCCTCCAGGTATGGGATCGCGAGGACTCGGGTCCAGACGGCGCGGCCCGGGCAGCCGGGAGAACCTGGCTTGGGCCTTCCCCCCGCCGCGTGAGGTCGCCCTTGCTCCACTCGTGTCCAGGGTGGGAATCTTCGCTCCGCACGCATCCTCCGGGGCCTGGAGCCGACAGCTCAGCCGGAAAAACTAGGAGCGAGCAGCGTAATGGGGGCCCAGGGCCCCGGGAGCCCTAGTCAGACCCAGGCGGGGGCGGTAGTTCTGGCAGCGGCTTTGGCGGAGGCGCTAGTGTTCGCCTGAGCTGGCTTTTAGGGATGAGTTATGTGGCAATGAGCGAAGTAAATCTGCATGCGCAAAAGATGCTAATTACTCTTAATAGCCTACCCAGACGCCCCGAGACTGGAAACCCAGAAACGTAAATCTGCTCCCGATAAATATTTTTAATTGTGAGATTTCCTGGAAAGAAGGCTTTGGGTGTGCGGGCCGAGGCATTTGGCTTTGGAGGGAGGGAAATAGCCCCCACTCGGCAAGCGGGGTCCGGAGTCAGGGCCCGGCGCAGGGGCGCCAGGCGCGCGGGCCGAGCGACCTGAGCCCGGCTGGCCGGCGCTGGGTAAAGTTAGTGATGTATCGCATTAATTACCAGTGTGAGCTGCAAATGGTTCGAGGCCCAGGGAAAATTAATGGGAATCCAAATTCTAATTATGTAGCTGTTGTTAAAGAGTTTAACTAGATAGTCACGGAGAAAATTGGATTATGCATAGAAATATGCAGCCAGCGCCCGTGGTCCGGGGGATGGGTCCGGGGGATGGGTCCGGGGACTTTCAGCCAGGCCACCCCCTGCCCTGGAGGACACTCCTCCACTCAGAGGAAGGAAAAGACCCACCCCCGCCCCAGCGTATAAATAAAAATCCCCCGTGTTCCAATGACAGTGGCAGGGCGGGTCTCAGGATGGGAGGAGAGGCCGAAGCTTGCTGATGCGCGTGCTTGGATTGCGGGGTCGGTGTGGAGGTCCGGGGTTCCTTGGTCTCTCGGTCTGGGTAAGCGTTTGTGCCCATTTCTCAGGTCGTCTCCGGGTCTCAGCGAAATCTTCCTGCACCTCTTTCTGATAATCATATAATTACATCTGGGCGCTTTGGACTTGTATTTTTCCCACTGTCCGTGTAAGGAAATAGCCACCAGCCGGAAGCCCAATTACACCCGATGTCTCGTCATTCACTTTATTAAGGACCCAGGATATGTTTCCATTTTCGCAGGAAATGAGGTCCGATCAAGCAGCACTAATACCTCGGCCTCGGGGAGGGGGGCGGGGACTCTCAGGGGCGGGTTCCAATCCCCCAGAGGCCCCACTGAGGGCGGGGGCGCCTAAGCTTCGAAAAGGGTGGGGCACTTTGGGGCGGCAGACACCCAGTTCTCCACTTCTCCCAATTTCCCCCAGAATCCTAGATTCATTCTGTCCCGGGACACTCACTCCAACAGGCCCACACTCTCAGGCATCCCAGCGTGGGGGGCCTGGAGCTTCCGCCACGCTGGCCCTTTTGGGGGCGGGATCCGAGGGTCTGGGGAGTTGAGGGGACATTGCAGCCCCCAAAGGTTAAGTTAGCGTCCTTTCAAGCCCTCCTACCCCCCTCCCACGAGCTTGGCAACCTCTGAAGACGCTACTAAAGCCTATGGAGCTGGGCGGGTAGATCCGGATGGGGGGGAGGGGGGAGCAACACCTCTCTGTCCCAGTCGTCTCCCCTTTCAGTCTCTGATTCCGGATTTCTATCTCCCTTTCAACAAGAACGCAACGTCTCCCCGCCATCCCCCTACTTTGGAAAGGAAGCGGGCGGGTCCAGATCTTGCCCCGAGCTTCAGTCCGCCAAGCCAGACGGTGCTCCGTGCGTCCCGGCCGCGGGCGGATTCTAGCGCCCCTCCTTGGACCTCGATTTCCTAGAGCACCGGATGGGATTAACGCTTGCGCTGCCGGCAGGGCGACCCTCGGTCTCTCCAAGCCTTCCCTTCCCTCCACACAGGCTCCCATTTGAACTCGGAAAGGGAGGAGATGGGGAGGGGTAGGAAGGACCTCCGGGATGGTCTGGAGGGAAGACCTCAAGATCGGGGCATCAGAGTCTCAATACTTTGCAGGTGGTGGCTAGAAGCCAAACTGGGACAGGAGGGATCAGTTCAGGGAAGGCCAAGCAGAGAAGGACGCATGGCCCCCGGCCGTCCCTGAGAGACTTACTCTGATCTGGGAACTGGGTCTGGGTCAGATGCGTTTAGAGAGCGTCCCCCTTTCCTCCTGGGCTCTGAGGGGGTAGGGGGCCGTTTCTCAAAGCTTGGGGCCAACTCCCCAGTGTCAGCAGACGGTGTCCGAAGGAAAAGCAAAGGAAGGGAAGCCAAAGATTCAGAGATTACAGCCCATTCCATCTGGGTCGCCCGGGGTCTGGAAAGACCCACAGATCTGGTGGAAACAATCACGTGCACGAGCTTGGATTGTTTATTCCGGGGTTGAATTCAGATTCTGAATTCTCCCAGTGACCTCAAAACAGAACTCAGATCCAGACAGACAGGTGGGCCAACAACAGACTAAAAGACCGAGGATCCTCCATTCTTTTCCAGCTCCTGGAGAGGGTCTGGGCGATCCTTCCTCCGTTTTCGCCTACGTGAGCAGTGCCTTTTGCTCCTTCTCCTCTCCCCCTTCCAGCCCTCCTAGGAACCAAGGCTGCTTCTTAGCCCCTCAAGTACAGAGCTGTCCCCTGTTTCAGTGAGGACGGTCCTTGGACCGCAGCCGGCTCCTTCCTGCAGCCCTCGAGGGGTCTCCCAGCTAGCCCCCTCCACCTGATCCACGCTTCAAAAAGCCAGCGCCTCTCTATGAAGCGGACTTCGAGCGCCACCTAGCGGCATTTGTGGAGACGCGCAGCAGCAGCGTGCGCCGTCCTGCCACCGCTCCTTCTCCTACCCCTTCTGGAACCCCAAGTGCGACGCAATCCCCCCCACACAGCACAAGCTCTTACGTGAGCACGCATCACCTCCACTTCCTGGCCCCAAGCCATTAGGAGAAGGCCGCGGCAAGGCAAGGAAGAGCAGGCGTATGGCTGAGGGGGCGGGGAGTGAGGGCTTCCCTGGAAACTCGCAGATGCTGGGGAGGACGCCCTTTCAAGAAATTGGGTATGGGATGGAGCTAAGAAATGGGCCACCTCACGTCTGCTGCTGGGGAGGAAAAAGGGTCCTCCTGGGGGCATCGCAAGAGGACACTCCTCCTTTTAGGTGAGCTCCTAAAGGGAAGATTATGAGCCCGTAGTCATCCCTATTCCTACCCAAGCCCAGCCCTCCTCTGCAGGCACCTGGACAAGGATCAGAACCCTCCCGGGCTCTCACAAGTTGAGGTTCTTGCAACCGCCTCTGTGCTGGAAAGGTTAGGCAAGAGCTCCCTCTGCTGTCCATAATTGGGTCCTGCTGCAGGCTGCCGTGCGGAGCGGCTTCAAAATTCAGACCAGTACAGCAGGATGTGCTTCTCTGATCTAGATTTGATGTACTAGCAGTCATCTTAGCCATCCCTCTGCCTTCTGGAGGGGAGCCTGGATCCTAACTTTTCCAAGTTCGGATGTTTCCAAAACATTATTTTCCAAGATGGGCAGAAGAGGTTTCTCTGGTCTTCATGGGTTTGCACAGGGAAGAAAGGACTCAGTCCTGCTGAGTTCCACTCCCCCCCCCCCCCATTAGTTCTATGCCAATCTTAGTTCTTCCCATTCTGCCTCTGGGCCAGCTGTCCGCCTGCTGATATGGTGCCTGGAAAGTTAGAAATTTCTTTCTCTACAGTAAGACTGTTAAGCTTGACAGCAGGGGCTGTATCTGCTCATTAACACTCTACAGATGGAAAGGTCAGGTGAGGAGAGTGCCAACCGTTTCTGGGTGGTAACCATCCACTCCCTGGCAGAAAACCCACATGAGGGCACTCACAATGCCTGAAACACCCTGATTCCCTGATACACCAAATAGTCCCTCCCGCTGACCCAGGTTGCTGCCATCCATTGACACTGACCCCCCTGACCACAGCCATTCTGGCCCAGAGACCCTCTCTTGAGATCTCCCATGGCACATTTCCCTTCCCTGCATTACTAGGAGAAGCAAGGATCAGCGTGGGCAGGAATGCTAGGCCGACGTGAGAGAAGGCCGTCTGTGAAGGTCACTCTTGAGTCTTTAACCCTGATTTTGTGACTGTCCATAGAGAAGACGGCAAGAGGGCAACGTGTGCCTGTGTATGTAACAGAAGGACAGATACGCTTTGAAGGTTCTCCTGTGACACGAGATCTGGTGACAACCTTTCATTTGAGGCGATGCTCTATGATTGTGGATAGGTATCCCAGAGTTCGGATCCAGCGCACCCCCCCCCCCCCGCCCACCTGCCATGTCCAAAACACAGGGCTCCCATCTAGACGCTGATCAGAGTGAGCCACGGTGCTGGGAATTTCCATGTACTTTAATCAGCCCAAGAAAATGAGAGTCCTTAAACCCAAGCAGTAGAAGGGGGGAGAGGTGAAAGAGAGTCTTCTGACCTTTCCCATTCTTTCCTGTCCTCTCTCCAGATCTTCAGTAGTCTCCCATAAGGGGATAGTGCCTCCAACCTCTTTGGAGTGTGGACATTTTGAGGTCCTTGGAGTCATTGCACTTACATGGGGGGGGGGGGGAGACTCTGAGTCCCCTTCTCCTCCACGCAGGTCAAGGAGGAGGAGGAGGCAGCTGGGGAGGGGCTGCTGGGGGGCCTGGTCCTAGGCTAAGCTGAGCTTGAGAAAATGCCCATTTCAGGGCCCTACCCCAGAGCCATGGGAATTCCTGGGAGTGGGACCTGCAAGTCTTCCCTGGGATGTAGCAGCCCACTCTCTCTTCACCTCTATTCCAGATTCTTGGGGAGGTTTTAAGTTTTTTTTATTTGAGAGAGAGAGCAAGCTTGTGCACCCCGGGGGTGGGGATGAGCAGTGGGAGAGGGAGAGGGAGTCTCAAACTGACTTCCTGCTGAGCGACCCTGAGCTCATGACCTGAGCCCAGATCAAGAGTGGGATGATTATCCAACTGAGTCCCCCAGGTGCCCCTCTTTCCCAGATTCTTAAGGTCACCAGTCTGTAAGCAGTGCAAAAGCTCTCCTCTTCCTATCCATTCCTCCTGGAACCAGTCAGCCCAGGTTGGAGCCTGTAACCTTCTAGCTGTGGGACCTGGGCAAGTCACTCCATCCCACTAAGCTTCCTCATCTGTGAGCTGGGGACAGTGATGTCTACCTCAGCATTTGCACTGAGGACCAGATGAGTCTGTCTCCAAAAGGAGCTTTGTAAAAGGCACATTTCTTTTTTCTTTTCTTTTCTTTCTTTCTTTTTTTTTTTTAAGATTTTATCCATGTATTGGACAGAGAGAGAACAGGAGAGCACAGGCAGGGGGAGCAGCGGAGGAAGAGGGAGAAGCAGGCTTCCCGCGGAGCAAGGAGCCCAACGCAGGACCCTGGGATCATGACCTGAGCAGAAGGCAGTCGTTTAACCAACTGAGCCACCCAGGTGCCCCTAAAAGACACGTTTCAGTACAAATGCTGATTATTATTCAGGAATTTCAGTGCCAGGGATAAGGTGTTAATTAGTCCAGGAAAGTCTCCTAGGTGGGGGAGACAAGCCCCTCCTTTGGGATTTCTCTGAAACTCCTTCCACTGTTTCCTCCCAGCTCCCCTTTCCCACCAAAGAAATGTAACTGATCTCTTTGGACAGCCACACCCTTACCCTTCCCATAAAGGAATTGGGTTTATCTAGTGGCTTTAATATTAATAAAGGGCTGTGCACCTGTCTGGGTGTAGGGGGATCTTGATAAAACAACCACAATCATCACCACCACCACCACCACATTGCACAGGTTGAGCCCAGATTTAGGAGTTCTAAGGGGAAGGGCCCTGAGCCGTACCTTTCCATCACGGCCTCCAGGCAATTGGAATTCCCTTGTCCCCGAGACCCACTGCCCTAGACTATCTGGTGTTATTAATGAGAAGCAGGCAGTGAAGCCCTACCAGAAAATCTTCCCCAGAGACTTTCTTTCTCGGGTTTCTTCTAAGGCAGAGGCTGAGGTTGGAGTAGGGAGTAGTGAGCTGGGCAGACCAGGGGGACAACAACCATTGGCTTTAGTATGACAGGAGGCAGGTCTCGTGGAAAGAGCTGGGCTTTGAGGTGTGGGGATGGAGAGCTTTGTAAGGGTCTCACTCATGCTAGCCTGAAAGTCTGGGCCAACTTCCTGGACCTCCTGGCACCCCAGTTCCTTCATCTGCAAAAGGGGAGAGACCCCTAGCCTGGCTCGGCTCCAGAGTGGCCCCAAGTGGCCTCTGTGTCCAGAGAGGGGCGCACATCTTCACAGAGACGTGCACATGTGCGTGGGAATAAACGCAGAACGTGCATCTCGTTCTGAAATTTATTCTTTTCACTGAACGACAGATCTTGAATCTATTTCCATGCCGATATTCTGTGGTAGTACCTTGTAAATTTTAAACTGCAAAACTGTTAAAATGTTACTTGATTTTTTTTTTTTTAAGTGTTATCATTTCGGAAACAGAGAGAACATGTGCCAGAGGCGGGCTTGATCCCAGGACCCCAACATCCTGACCTGAGCCAAAACCAAGAGCTGGATACTCAATGGATGGAGCCACCCAGGTGCCCCAAAATGTTATTTGATTTAAATAGCAGACACAGGGGCCCCTGGGTGGCTCAGTCATTAAGTATCTGCTTTCGGCTCAGGTCATGATCCCAGGATGCTGGGATCAAGCCCTGTGTTGGGCTCCCTGTTCAGCAGGTAGTCTGTTTCTCCTTCTCCTCCCTGCTTATGCTCTCTCCTGCTATCTGTCCCTGTTCCTCTCAAATAAATAAATAAAATCTAAAAAAAAAATAACAAAAATAAACAATACAGACAACACTACCCTTTGGAGAAGGCTGAGGGGCTATGTCCTTCTTGGGGTATAGTGTGTGTGGGCATGATGGAGGCTGGTGAGCATGCATGGATGCCTCAGGAGCTGGTGATGGGGGCTTTTAATTACACACAGCCTAGCGTGAAAAGGAGGCACTCAATTAGGAGCCTTTGGCCTTTAGGGAGCCACTCCCAGGAGTCTGCCTCCTTGGCTACTGGCCTTCGAGGGACTCATATTTGGGACTTAGGCAAGGGGAGACCCATGGTCACCTCTTAATGACACATTAAAGGATAGCTGAGCTGCTGTAACAACGGGGCCCGCAAATACAGAGGCTAAATGGGATGGATGTCTATTGTTCACCTCATGACAATGTAGTGTATAGATCTCTCTTCTGTATACTGTTGTAACTAAGAGCAGACTCTGGAACCAGGTTGCCTGGGCTCAAACCCAGCCCTTTGTGACCTTACAGAAGTTACTCAACCTCTCTGTGTCTCTGGTTCCTCATCTGTAAAGCTAGAATGGTAATAGACATGACATAGTAACCCTACCTCAGAGGATTGTCGTGAAGGTTAAATGAGTTAAGTCCAAAAACTTATTTATCGAGTGCCTGCTCTTTGAGCCCATGGTGGCTCCCATCAGTGGGGTCAAACTGGCTGCTCTGGCTCCTTCCATCACATCTGCCTCCCAGTCAGGGGGAAGCAAGAAAGGGCAGTGAGGCTCCTGGGTGGCTCAGTTGGTTAAGTGTCTGCTTTTGGCTCAGGTTATGATCTTGGGGTCCTGAGATCAAGTCCTACCTGCCCTGGGCTCCAGGATCAGCAGGCAGTCTGCTTCTCCTTCTCCCTCTGCCCTCCAGCCACCTCTGCCTCCGCTTGTGCTCTCACTCTCTCTCAAATAAATAAATAAAATCTTTTTAAAAATTAAAAAAGGCAGAAGGAAAGGGCAAAAGGAGCAATTACCCATATTATCCATTCCTTCTAAGGTCATGACCTAGAAGTGGCATACCTCTGACCCCTTTGTGAGGCTGGGAAGTAGTCTTCGGCTGTGTGATCCTGTGCCAGCTAAAAACTCACGCACACTAAAGAAAAGAAGGAGACAGCAGATCTTGGTAGACAACAAACAGTTCCTTCTCTCCTTCTAGGGACAGTCGCATCTTACCCACATACAGCCCTGAGGAAGACAGGAACGGAAGGGAGAGAGGGGGAGCCTGAGGGGAAAAAAGCTAAGAGGGATCACTCAAGAAGGGAAGTTGCTGAAACAGGGACGAGTTGATGGGAAAGGAGACACCAAGACTGGGGCTGCTAGCTTGTGGCCAGCATCTGGGGCCAAGGAGATGTCATGGGTATGTGGATACCCATGCGCATAAAAATGTTTATGCGTCTGGGTCTTGTCTATATTCTGCCACTCCCTCTGGGTTCGGAGTAAAGGTCAGTGGCCATTCTCTACTGGGAGAAAGGGCAGGTTATTTTGTGTGCTAGCCTAAGCCCAAGAGGAGGAAGACTAAGAGTATGCTGGGGAGTGCTGGGAGAGTCCTGGCCAGTGAGAGGCCAGAAAGAAGTGGGCCCAGGTTTTATGTCACCGAGGGCAATGCGCTGAGATTCCTGAGGATTCCAGGGGAAGCAGCTGACGGGGCTGCTCCAGCTGGGCGAGTCTGCCCTCTGACCTGGGGGACGGGGCCAAGGGCAGCTACAGGTGGCCACCGATGAGTGGAGAACTTGAAGGCAGAGGGACAGTGTGATGACACTGAAAATTACGAACCTTCGTCCTCTCCATCATCTCAACCTGTTGTCCGGCTCTGTGTGGCCAGTGTCCGTAAGGTGACAGGAACCTCCAGTCCCAGGATTCCTACCCAGTGCCCAGTATCCCCGGCAAGTGGGGACACAATTGTGTGGGTGTGTGCTTACGTGTTTTCCTGAGTGATGATGATATAGAGTGCTTTTATCTGATTCCTAAAGGGTGTGTGACCCAACAGAAGTTAATAGCAACAATTTCCTTTGCTTGGGGTGCCTGGGTGGCTCAGTCGGTTAAGCATCTACCTTCGGCTCAGGTCATGGTCCCAGGGTCCTGGGATGGAGTTCCGCGTCAGGCTCCCTGCTCAGCGAGGAGCCTGCTTCCCCCTCTTCCTCTGCCACTTGCCCTGCTCACTGTCTGTCTCTCTAATAAGTAAACAACACCTTTTAAAATTTCCTTCTCGGGACACCTGGGTGGCTCAGTTGGTTGGATGACTGCCTGCGGCTCAGGTCATGATCCTGGAGTCCTGGGATCGAGTCCCGCATCGGGCTCCCAGCTCCAAGGGGAGTCTGCTTCTCTCTCTGACCTTCTCCTCGCTCATGCTCTCTCTCACTGTCTCTCTCTCAAATAAATAAAAATTAAAAATCTTAAAAAAAATTATAAAAAAAAAAAAAGGGGGGGCGCCTGGGTGGCTCAGTGGGTTGGGCCGCTGCCTTCGGCTCGGGTCATGATCTCAGGGTCCTGGGATCGAGTCCCACATTGGGCTCTCTGCTCAGCGGGAAGCCTGCTTCCCCCCCCTCCCTCTCTGCCTGCCTCTCCATCTACTTGTGATCTCTCTCTGTCAAATGAATAAATAAAATCTTTAAAAAAAATAAAATAAAATAAAATAAAATTTCCTTCTCTTTTCCTCGAATCTGCTGGGAGGAAACCACCTTGATTGGATTCCGAAGCTCCTGACTGCATATAAATGTTTGTGCAAGTTAAGTTTGAAGAGGAGCAGGAATTCTGGAGCCCTTGCACCTTGGAGGACAGCCGGTCAGCAAAAGGCTGAGGCCTGGGCCAGAGAAAGGGGAGAACAGGGATCGGGTGGGGGAAGCCATGCCTTTCCCAGCAGGAGGCTCTCTGGAGGAAGGGGTTGCTCACTGTTTTGTGGACCCCAGCCAGAGAGGGAGGTCAGAGTGAGGGAAGCCCAGAGGACCCAGAGGACCGAGAAAGACACAGCAGGACTTGGGCCTTAGCAGTGGCCGTAAGATCTTGCTGGCTTCTTCGTTCTCTTCAGCTCCAGCCGTTTGCAAGTCTGGATTCCAGGAGGCAAGAGACTTCAGACAACCCATTCTTTGGAAGCCCGTGATGGGTTGACTGAATGTATATCTGTTGACTGAATGATTGAATAAATAAAGCAAAATGGCTTCACGAGGGTTCGGCCGTATTAATAAAAAACAGAGAGATGCCAGGCGCCGTAAGTCGTTCGAAGCTCGTTTGGCAGGGTCCTGTGTCACTTCCACGAGTGGCTGTGCTGTGCTTGTCCAGAGCCTCACACGTGACTACCTCATTCAGTCCCTGGGGTGACCTCAGGCCATAGGCATCAGAGCCAGGATGCTCCTGGTATGGATGGTGGATGGTGACATGAGGCTGGGGGGCTGGGACACTTGCCTGGTGTGACGACGGTGCGCAGGTGATCAGACTCAAACCTGCTTCCTGAGGCTGCAGAGCTCACACTTGGCTCTTCCTACAGGGTCACGGTGGCCAGCTCGCCCTTCTCCTCGGGCTGACCAGGTTGCAGACTATGTGGACAGGGTCACAGCTTCCCTTTCACCATCTCTTCCCCTCCTCCCAGGTGAGGTGGCATTGACTGCAGCTTCTTGCAACTCCGAGTGTGGTCCTGGGAGCCGCAGCCTCCACATCACCCTCGAGCCAGTTAGAAAGGCAGAAACTCGGGCTCCAGCCTGCCCAAACTGATGAATCAGAATCTGCATTTTGACAAGATTCATGTGCACATCCGGATCCCGGGAAGTTCAGCTTTGGATCTGCCTGCTGGCTGCAGGTAAGGGAAAACCCTGGCTAACCTGATTTGTAGGAAGCCACTTCCCTAGGGATGCTGGGGCAGAGAGGCAGCTTCTCTGGTTCTCTGTTCCATTTGCCAGGACTTCTCCTTTCCAAACCCTCCCTCCTCTTTCCACTGGAAAGCCAGTCCTCCTGTCCTCCCCTACGTCCCTGTGTTAACTTTTTTTTTTTTAAGTAAACTTTTAATTTCAGAACAATTGCAAAGGTAGCACAGAGAGTTCGCATAGACTCCTCCCAGTGGTGCTCCCTCTTGTTACTCTCTCCCAGTGCGTGTGTCCCAGCTCAGGAAGCACACTGCTGTATTGCTACCCACCAAACTCCACTCAATTTCACTTGAGTTTCCACGAACCAGGATTTTCTCCCGGGTCCCACACTGCATTTAGTCACCATGTCTCAGTGTCGTCTGTGCTGTGACAGTTGCTCAGACTTTGCTGTGTTTTGTTTGTTCGTTTTATGCCCTTTCCCCTTTGGAGAAATACTGGGCCAGGTATTTTGTAGAAGGTCTCTCCATTTGGCTTGTCTGGTGGTTTTCTCACCGTTAGGCTGGGGGTGTGGGTTTGGGGAAGAAGACCGCAGAGGCAAAGTGCCCTTCTCATCACATCACACAGGGGGACATGTCACCAAGAGGACTCCTCACTGATGATGTCATGCTTGATCACGGGGCTAAGGGCCTGCCCCACCTAACTTTCCCTTTCTTCTTTCCCTGAGTCTCTATAGCTCCCCCTCCTGGTGATTCGCCACTGTTTCAGTAATTAATAATAGGTTTGGGCACAACATCTCCGAGAGCCACTCTGGGCGGGGAAGGGGGGGGGCTTCATTCTTATTCCATTTAGGTTGCTGCTCGATGCTTTCGCTACTGGAGAGGTGTCTTGTTGAGACATATCTTCTGGGGCGCCTGGGAGGTTCAGTCGTTAAGCATCTGCCTTTGGCTCAGATCACGATCCCAGGATCTTGGGATCGAGCCCCGTGTCAGACTCCCTACTCAGCGGGGCACCTGCTTCTCCCTCTCCCACTCCCCCTGCGTGTGTTCCCTCTCTCACTGTCTCTCTCTGTCTGTCAAATAAATAAAATCTTAAAAAAACAAAACAAAAACAAAAACACAACACATTTTCTGCCAACAAGTGCCCTGACTAAATGCAGTTGGTGATATTTTCCATGTAGAAGAGTAAGAGCAAATAGAAACATTTTGCTGTCCTCCCTGCTGTGAGCTTGTAGTCCACCTGTGCTCTGCCAGCAGCCTCCATCCCCACCTGAGGGAGACGTTGCCGAGTGATCAAGTGATCGTGGAAGAAAGAGAAGTTAAAGTCATACAACAGGGGCTCCTCTGGGAGACTGGGAATGCAGGAAAGGAGACTCTGCCCTCTGGGTGGAACGGATGTCGTCAGAGTCCTAAGTACAGGGTGGGAAGAGGTGCCCAAGACTCACCCTGACCTGCCTCAGGCCCTGAAACCCTACTCTCTGCCTCCCCTAGTGTCAAGAATCATCTTCAACTTCCAGAATTTTCCATTTCAGAGCTAAGTCTATATGGTTGGTTCCCGGTTTATTCAGAGATACTGAAATATTGGCATTTGTCCTTACTGAAAGGGCAAATTATGATGTACATGCCAGGCTGGAGTCTGCCCATGGAATACTCTGTATGTTTCTTTGCCACCCTGCACAGGATGCATGATGGTTCAGGGTACTATAGCACCAGTTCTCCCTCAGGAGTGGTAGAGGGCGGTGGGGGGAAGGAAGGGGCAGTCGGCTGCCACCACCACAAAATCTGGTTGTTCACAGGAGAACCACTGTGGAAGAATGTTCTGTGCTCTCATTTGGGAAAAACCTGCCCATTGATCCAGCTGGACACACCCTGGAGCCACACACCTTCCAACAAGGAGAGGTGAGGAGCAAACAGATGTCCCAAGGCTATCGGCAGTGGTTTTCATCAGTTCTATTTAATGGCGGTGGCTGGAAACCCACCCAAAGCAGCCTCTGACCCTTCCCCTGAGGTGGGCGGCAGAAGCCGGAGTATGATCAGGCCTGGCTGGCTGGAACAGGGGTGAGCACTGACCCTGACTGGGCCCTGAGCTATGATTTGGAAAGGGCTAGAGAGTGAGTAGAACATGTCTGTGGCCACACAGCAACCACGTTCAGCCTCGTGTGTGGAGAACTGAAGGAAGCTGGTCTTAAGTAAGATGCTTGAGACTGTGGGGCCCAGAGAGAAAAGGGCTGCCTGGCTTCTCGGTCTTCCTGGGGCCTGGGTGTGTCACTTGTCCCAGCATTCCAGCGGACACCTGTCCTTATAATAACTACCCTTTTTGTCTCAGCCTGAGTGGGTTTCTGTCACTTATACCCCCCAAAAGCCTAAGATGGGGGGTATGGGAGGGATTCAGGGAATATCACAGAAAGCAAGGGTGGGAAAACACTGGGGCTTAGGAACTAGAAAAATCACATCTCTCTTTCTCTCTCAGTCTGCCCATCTGGTGCTTTTCTTGCCCCCATTTATCTGAACAGACCAGTTTTCTTTTTTGTTGCCATGAATAAATTCCCAACCAGGGCGCCTGGGTGGCTCAGTCAGTTAAGGTTAAGGGTCTGCCTTTGGCTCATATCATGATCCCAGGGTCCTGGGACCAGGTACCACATCGGGCTCCTTGCTCAGCAGGGACCTGCTTCTCTCTCTGCCTGCCACTCCCCCTGCTTGTGCTCTCTCTCCTTCTGACAAATAAATAAAATCTTAAAAAAAAAAAAAAAAAAAGTAGCCCCAAAGGAAAAGCAGGATGGATTAGCTCACATCACTAATTTGATCAGAATGAAAAGGGCTTCAGGAACAACTGGATCCAGAAACAGCAACAATGTCACTGGAGATTTACTCCTATTTGTGTTTGCCTCATTCCCCCATACTGGGCCTTTATGTGGGCTATAGGGAAGGCTGACAATGCTAGGCTTGTATCACCTCAACTGGTGACCCCAGAGTAAAGAAGAGGCTCTGTCTCCTGTTACCTGTACATAAGTTAAGGACCCAATCTGAGTCAAGTTCCCCTTCCTTGGGCTGGTCACGGTAGCCAAAGATAGTGTGATGGCAGCCCCATTGTCCACATGGAAGGGAAAGGGGTTCCTTAAAGAATAGGGCTGGTTGGGAGGATCCACTGTGCATGGTCTGCAGTATGATCCCTTTCAGTGGCTAAGAGGGGGGCAGATGGAATAGCAAAGCTGAGTGAGAAAGATGGAAACAGTGGCTCCAGATCCTCTCTTCTGTCTTCCAGATCAGCTCCCCCTCAGAGCTCTGTCTCTGCAGATCCGAATCCTTCTGCCAACAGCTCTTTTGCTTCTTTGTGTTCTTGTGCTCCCTCCAACTTCAGTCTCCTGCTGTGACTCATTCTGCGGGGTGCAGCCCACAGCTCCAGGGCCCTCCCTTACCTCTGGAGGAAGATTCTGAGCGAGAGCCTGTAAGTCTCCCTGTGGGTTGGTATTGTCCACTGGGGCCAGAGGAGGTCAGTTTAGGGCGGACATGGTCTGTGCCTGGTATAGCATCACTGGCCCAGTGATCCTGGCCTGAAGGATCCCAAGCCGAGATGATTTCTGTACCGGGGAGAATCTTCAGAGTAGCCCTTCCAGCAGCAGTTATAAGTTCCTCTCTATGTTGACTTCTGTCATCCCCAAGTCTTAAGTAAAGTTCTGTCAAATGCTAACAATAACAGAAAGACATTAGAGGTCAGGGGCCTGCAGGCAAACTCTGCCTTCAAAACCGAGACACGGGGAGACATCCGGATTACTTCACAACTCCAGTTGTCTCTCAAACAAGTCTGTTCAGACATCTTCAAATATGCATTTTAGCACTTCTCTCCGCCAGAGTGTTGACACTCGGGCTGGCTTCCCCAGGGCTGAGTGATGCCTCGGCGGGTCTGTGTAGCACTTTCCTGGTGCTCGGAGGCGCAGGCATCGCCAAGAGGCAGGAGAATGAGCCAGAAGAGCATTCCTGCTTCTCAATCAGTACCTTTTCTGTTTGCAAATCCCTCAGCACAAACCACTTAACACACGTGGACTAATCTGTCCAGACTTTCCAAAGATACAATGCTTGGGGGTGAGGGATAAAGGACAGTCCTCCCCACACCTTGGCTGTGACTTCCTATTCCCCTCCCTCTCAGCTCTGTCTGGGAAGATTCTGGGAGTAGACAAGAAAGCAGAAGCTCGGGGACCTCAGGGAAGCCAGAGGATGGGTCTCATGGACAGCCCGGGACTGTGGCGGCCTGTGGGATCCACTGTCCTACAAAGGTGTGGAACAGCAACACTCGGAATCTAATTTAGTCCCAGGCTGTGTTAATTCAGTAATTTTAGCAGGCTTCTTATTTTGAAAATATTAAACCTACAGAAAAGTTAAAAGAATAGTATAATAAACTCCCAAATGCCCTTTACCAAGATTCACGAATATTTTACTACATGGGCTATGTATATATATTTTTAAAGATTTTATTTATTTATTTATTTATTTGACAGACAGAGATCACAAGTAGGCAGAGAGGTAGACAGAGAGAGAGGAGGAGGAAGCAGGGTCCCTGAGGAGCAGAGAGCCCGATGCGGGGCTCGATCCCAGCACCCTGGGATCACAACCTGAGCTGAAGGCAGAGGCTTTAACCCACTGAGCCACCCAGGCATCCCTACATGGGCTATATTATGTCTCTCTTAGACACACACAGACACACACATGTAAATCATTTTGGTATCGAACTATTTGAAGATAAGTTTCAGACACTCTAACACTACATCCCTAAACACTCAAGCACATATCTCTTAAGAAGAAGGACATTTCCTTACCTGTCCTTAGGACAACTCCCAAGTTAAGGACCTGTCACTGATACACTATAATCTTTTTTTTTTTTTTTTGGTTTTTAAAAGATTTTATTTTTATTTATTTATTAGAGAGAGAGAGAGCATGAGTTGGGGGGAGGGGCAGAGGGAGAGGGAGATGCAGACTCCCCACTGAGCAGGGAGCCTGACCTGGGACTTGATCTCAGGACCCTGGGATCATGACCCTAGCCGAACGCAGACACTCAGCCGACTAAGCGACCCAGGCGCCTGAAGTATTTGATTCTTTTTTTTTTTTTTTTTTAAAGATTTTATTTATTCATTTGACAGAGAGAGAACACAAGTAGGCAGAGAGGCAGGCAGAGAGAGAGGAGGAAGCAGGCTCCCCACTGAGCAGGGAGCCTGACCTGGGACTTGATCTCAGGACCCTGGGATCATGACCCTAGCCGAACGCAGACACTCAGCCGACTAAGCGACCCAGGCGCCTGAAGTATTTGATTCTTGAAGCTAGAAGATATCTACATTGGTTTGAGGAGAGCTGTTATCTTCGGAAGTCTTTCTGTAAATCACTCTTCTTGAGAAGTTCTCCTTTTCGGGATTTATCCAGGTTTGTAAGAAATTGTTCAAAAACTTTTATATAAGGAGCTAGACTGGTCTTCTTATAATCTCTGGTTCTACGTTTTATATCAGAATCGGCTTCATTTCCTTCTTTTCCCTCATCATTAATGGAAATGGCATCCAATTCATGGCAGAGAGAGCTTATGGTTGGAACAGTAAATGGATCAAACTGTTTCACTTTCTGTAAATCAATAGGCACAGAAATACGACCTGTTTTAAGATGAAACACCAAAGGGGCTCTTCAGTAAATGATTGATTCCTTTGCTAATATTGATGTCCAGCCGTGGGAAACAGTACTGGAGCATGATCTCCCATTCCAGCCAGGGTCCACATTTGTCATTTTTGGTACTATCCTCCAAGCTGATGGCTTTCATCAAATATTCCCAACGCTGAAGTAAATTGTGATACTTCGGGAAGTTTTGCTGAAGTGGCTCATGAATTGTTTCAGGAACAAGGGCTAAAATCTTATCCCACCTTTCTTTATTTTCAAGAATATCTTGATCAACTAAGGCATATTCTTGGAAGTATTTTTTTTTATTATGTTTATAGATTTGCTGACAAAAGGGTGAATTTTTTCACTTAGATGGACTTTCTGTTTAACATCTTGACCACCCTCTACAAGACTCAAATACTCAACTATCCCAGAACGTATTGCAGAGGACAGTTTTCTAACTGATTCATCACAAACCCAACAATGAACACCTCTCCTTCCAGAATATACCCAGAGACGATGCTTAAATCCAAAGTCCTCCTTCAGTGCTTGGTCGATTATGCATATGGCCATCGTCACGAGGGTCCAGCACTGAGAACATATGTCTGCAGAACTACAACATCTTCTCACATCGTCATAGTCTGTCATATCAATGTCAAACACCAGTTCTTTTTCTTGAGCCTGGAAAGCTCACAGCTTCACTGTATTGTGCTGATTGGGTCTGTGGGAATATAGCACACCTATATCAATCTTGTATGGATTCATTTTCTGCATCTCCTTTTCCAGCTCACTCTGGTTGTTGAAGGATTGGTAGCGAATGTACATATCTTTCAATGTGAATGAAAATTCACAGTGTTGAAAGTAATTCTTTATTACTCCGCCATAGTTGAGCCAACAGTAGTACTGGGCGTAGGGAAAAAGCCTCCGGTAATAAAGCTTAAGCAGTTCGGGCAGCTCGGCAGGGTCAAACGTCTTCATGGAAAGCTCGACTCACTGTCGTAGTACCGCAAAAATTGGTGGGGGCTGTCACTGATACACTATAATCTAATATACGGTCCTTATTCTAACTTTGCCCCTCCTCCCCTACTGTCTTCTGTAGCAGTTCCCCCCCACCCCAGGTTCAGTACTGATCCAGAATTATCTGTTGTGGTTTTTCTCTTTTTTTGTTTTTTGTTTTTTAAAGATTTTATTTATTTATTTATTTGAGAGAGAGAGAACACAGGCACGGTCTGTGCAGAGGGAGAGGGAGAAGCAGGCTCTTGGTGGAGCAGGGACTCCATTCCAGGATCTTAGGATCATGACCCAAGCCGGAGGCAGATGCTTAACTGACTGAGCCACCCAGGCGCCCCTCTGTTGTGGTTTTTCATCTGGAAAAGTTATTCTCAGTTTCTTTTGCCTTTCATAATATTGACTTTTTGGAAGAGTTGGAATGTCTGACAGGTTTCCTAGGATCCGATTCCCTTTCTGCCATTGGGAAGCAGAGGCCACAAAAATGATGCTGAGTCCTCCTCAGCCTGTCAGGGGTTAAGCACGGCTGTGGAGTCGGACTGCTGGTGTTGGGACATTGGTCCGGCAGGCTACCAACCTGTGTAACCTTAGGTAAATCCCTGAAGCTCTCTGGGTGGGCTTTGCTTTTGTCACTTGGGAAATGGACAGGATAATACCCGTCCCATGAGACTGTTGTGAGGATGAGACAGGCTAATGCACGGAAAGTGCTTATTGTTCAACGGAGGGACACTGTAGGCCACGGTGAGCCCCAGAGCTTCACTTACAGGCCCCCAGCCCCAGGGTCGAGTCTACCTGAAGCCAGAACCAGTGACTGCTTACTTGAGAGGCTGGTGGGTGAGAGGAACAGGAAGGATCTTCCCACCCTGTGGGGCTGGGAGGGCCAGGATGACTCACTCACTTGTTTACACTGTATTCTCTCACCTGCTTTCAGAAAGACTTTGAAGTGGCTCATAATTAAGGCCTCAGGTGCCTCAGCCTGCTGGGACGGGAAAGACCGTGTTCTGGCTGGAGCAGGCCTGGGCGAGTCTGGCACAGCTAGGCGGGTCCTGGGAGGAGGGCCTGACTTCCACTCCACTCCAGGGGTGGGGAGTGGGTTGGGGGCAGGGGATGGCAGGGGTGAGAGGCAGGGGGAAGGAAGCTGGGTGAGCCCTGACTGACCACCAGGTGCAGAAGGACAGAGGTGACTGGAGGCTTGAAGTGTCCAGATGGAACAAAGGAATGGGGAGGAGGAGCCCTGAAAAGGGCTCCACAAAGACTCTGCAGTCTGGCTGGGCCCACTTTTGATATTTGCTGAGTTGCCGTCTTTGGGCTTAGACCATCCTGTAGGATATTCATGTTGGCCAGCCCTGGGCAATCCTGCTGCCCCAAGGCTAATGCCCTTGGGGCCCACTGAGAAGCACCAGCTTCTCCTGGGGGGGGGGGGGGCTCTCCCCTGGGTTCCAGGGGCCTCTGGCCTCGGGCTGAAACGTGTATTAAAGGAAATCCTGTCTTCCTCCTACCCCCTCACCATTCCCCCCCCCAGCCTCCCTCCCTCGGGGCCCTTCTCCAGCAAGAGCTGGGCCCTACCCACCCCCATCTTAATGCTGTCAGGAAGTCCCTGCCCCCATCCTCCATTCTCTGCCACTCAGGGCCCGAGATTTGTCTGCCCCTCCCCCACACCATTTCCTGCCTCTCACCTTGAACGTCCTGACTTGCCCCGCCTCAGCTCTGCTCAGGTTTCCTGAGAAGGCACGGGGATGGCTTCCCGCGCTACACCAAGTTTTGGCAAGTCCTGCCCAACTGACAGACTTTCTGTCACACTTCCCTACAGCTACTTAAACCATACTTTACCTTGTAATGGAATAGCTTCCATTTCCGGAAGTGGAGGGGGCTCACCCAGGCGGGATTAAACATGATGACAGTTCCCAAAGTAGGAGCTGGAATTCAGGCTAAAAAGATGGCAAGATTTTGGGGGAGAGAGAATCAGAGTTATAGAACCAGCAGCTGCTGGGTTGTGGTGCTTCCCGAGGGGCAGAGGTGGTCATTGGGCTCAGAGGATCTCCTCCTCCACCCCTGCCCTGCAGAAGGAAACCCTATCCCTGAGATCAAACTTGGGGCAGAAGGAAAACAAAGTGAGAGGGAGCTCAGAGAGTAGAGGAGAGAGTATAAGAGCTAGAGCTGCACCGGTCTAATACCTTGAAGACCAGAGGACAGGCTGGTAGCTAGATTTATTGTGGGGATCATTCTTCATTATTGTATACCTGAAACAGGTACGATATTGTGGGTCAACCACACATTGATAATAAAAACTTTAAAAAAAGACTGTTATACAGTATGCAGGATTTTATATGGAACATAGATTTTTCAACACATTTGGGTAAATACCAAGGACCACACTTGCTGGATCATATGGTAAGAGCATGTTAGTTTTGGAAGAAACTGCCAAATTGTCTTCTGAAGTGGCTGTACCATTTTGCATTCTCACCAGGAATGGATGAGAATTCCTGTTGCTCCACATCCTTGCCAGCATTTGGTGTTGTCAGTGTCCTGGATTTTGGTCATTCTGGTAGGTGTGCAGGGGAATCTCATGGTTTTAATTTCCAATTCCCTAATGACAGTGGGTGTAGAGCATCTTTTCATGTGTTCATTTTCCATCTGCATATCTTCTTTGGTGAAATCTTTTCAGGTCTTTTGTCCATTTTTAAAATTGGATTGTTGGTTTTCTTATTTCTTTTTTTTTTTTTTAAAGATTTTATTTATTTATTTGACAGAGAGAAATCACAAGTAGACTGAGAGGCAGGCAGAGAGAGAGAGAGGGAAGCAGACTTCCTGCTGAGCAGAGAGCCCGATGCGGGACTCGATCCCAGGACCCTGAGATCATGACCTGAGCCGAAGGCAGCGGCTTAACCCACTGAGCCACCCAGGCGCCCCGGTTTTCTTATTTCTGATTGAAGAGGTCTTTGTATATTTTAGCTAGCAAGACTTGATCAAATGTATTTTTTGCAAATATTTTCTCCTAATCTGTGGTTTGTCTTTGCTCATTCACTTGGCAGTGTCTTTTGCACAGCAGAAGTTTTTCTTTGTTTGTTTGTTTTATTTTAAGATTTATTTATCCATTAGAGAGAGAGAGAGCACATGGGGGGGGCAGTGTGCAGAGGGAGAGGGAGAATCCCAAGTAGACTCTGAGCTGAGTGAGCCCAACTCTGGGCTCCATTCACTGATGCAAGAGATCATGACCTGCGCTGAAACAAAGAATCAGACACTTAACCTACTCAGCCACCCAGGTGAAACAGTGCACCAGGAGTTTTTAGTTATGATGAAGTCTAGCTTATCAATTATTTCTTTCATGGATAGTACCTTTGGCATTATATCTAAAGCCATACCCTAGGTCACCTTGGGTTTCTCCTAACCTATCTTTTCATGATGGCTCTTCGGGGAAGCATACAGCTGTGTCTTTACAGAGAAACCACCACCTCATCACAGGGATACCTAGTGAGTACGGCACCCAGATGTTTGGTCAGTTGTCACAACAGCTAGAACACACAATCTCAAACAACAAGCTCGGTTCTTAACCATTCATCAGTGAAAACTAGAAGCTGAACTTCTTCACATAGAGGAGCAACACTGGGAAAAGAAGTTGTTCCTGGAAAGCACAGATTCATTTAACAATGAACTTGAAAGGTTGTGTGGTTCACAGGTAAAAGTGGATATAGAGAAAATTGCAGTTGAAATTGCCCAGGCAGAGGAACCCACATGCAGAAGGCAGAAAGTGGCTGCAGAGCAAGTCAAATGGGGTCAGAGCAGTGCTGTTCCTGAGGAAGAGGCAGCAGCTAACCAAACCGAACCGAAGAAAGGAGGTAAGAGAAAGCATTCCCCTGGAGACAGAGGAGACACTCTGAAGACATTACAGAAAGCCAAGAGAATGGTGAAGAAGGCACGTCTGCTCCCGGGGACAAGGGGAGGGGGCAGGAGGGGGGGGGGGACCCATGCTAGTGACGCCAGCTAGAGGAGCCACAGCCCCATCCAGTATCAGAAGGTGGGAAAAAAAGAAATGTTGCCTTGTTTGATGCATTCTAAATAATTTTATAAATGAAAAAGTATTCTTTGAGTTAAGAAGAGAACAACAACAGAGGGATGGAGCCTCTAGAGGCTGCTTTTAGGCCACAGGCTTGAGCAATGGAAACTCGATCAAGGAAAAGAGCCCAAAGCAACCCTGGGGCTGAATGCAGATTAGCTCATTAAAGGACCCATTTCGAAAGAACCATAGGCCCTAACTGACCAATTATAACCAGGCACAGTTCCCCAGACTGCCCAAAAAGGGAAAATTGCATGCATTCCCATATTCCCCACTCCGCCCTAGACCTGTGGTCTCACCACCGCCTGGTGGCAGAAGGTCTCTGCTCTGCGGTCCTGCCCTCTGCTCCCTTGCGATGCATTCAATAAACTTCTGTCTCCTTTGTTCTGCCTTGGGTGAATTCTTTCACCTCCTGCAATGCTGGCCCCCACCCAATTGGGATGCCCCCCAGTTGGTGATCCCCATCCGATCAGAGCACCCCACAGAGCCCTCCTCTCACCATCACTGCGCGGCTGATCGGATGCTCCCACCCAAGACTCTGAGTCCTAATGGAGAGACAGGAAGGAGGAAATGGACAGTCGTCCCTTGTCCATGTCCGTGTCTCCCATCGTCCCCGTCCTACCTTTCCCGTCCCTTCCTCCTCCGGGCAGGGGGCACTGGCCAGATTGCTCTGGTGTGAAGCTATTCCTGTTGTTCCTCCTGCCTGGCTTTTGGGTTTTCTGGCTTTCCCAGACTCCTTCCAAAACGTCGCATCTTGTTGAGCTCAGTTAGCTTTTTAAGTTGGTTTCTGTTGCTTGCCATCAGGGACTCTAACTGACACGTGTCAGGGCATGGCTTTCCCAGCCATGGCTCTGCATTTCCTCCTAGTCCCATACTGGCAAACTAGAGCTCTGGACCCCAGCTTTAAGTGGCCAATCAGATTGGCCACCTGAAGTTAGGTTGGCCCAATCAGCCTGGCTCCAGAAGAGGAGAGAGCAACATGACACTGGCAAGGCGAACAGAGAGGCGGACAGGACACAGACCCACAAGTGATTAGGCTGACAGTGCAAGCCTAATTCCCAGGGTCCCAGGGTCCCAGGGGTCCCCATCACTACAGACATTGTAAATATGCATACTCATCAGGAAACTACTTTGGCAGCTGGCAATAAAGCATATTGAGAAAGGGGCACTTTTTTCCCAGTTCTTAGTAAAGTGCCATGGGCTACTGGCAACCCAGTGTGGCCCACTCCCCAGCACAAAGGGGCTTGGTAGGCAGCTCTTAGAGAAGATAACAAGGGCCAGGTCCACCCCATCAGCGGTTCCACATATCACACATAGCTGGGAGCGGGGAAAATCCAGTGGCCTTGATATCTGACATACACATACCATTCCCTCTTCATGGGCAAAAACTGGTTGTGAAGCCCCTCATATTTCGAGACTAGTTCAAGACTTGGGAATGGATGGCTTTGGAGAGGACGATGGTGAGAAGGTCTGGGCAGCAAAGTCTGACGAGCCAGGTTCCACCCACAGGGTTCAGAGCTGCTGCCCACACCTAGCAAAAGACACCAAGAGGGGTGCCTGTGTGGCTCAGTGGGTTAAAGCCTCTGCCTTCAATTCAGGTCATGATCCCAGGGTCCTGGGATCAAGCTCCCTGCTGAGCAGGGGGCCTGCTCCCTGTGCCCCTGCCACTCTGCCTACTTGTGATCTCTGTCTGTCAAATAAATAAATAAAATCTTTAAAAAAAGAAAAAAGGCACCAAGAGATTTCTCCTCTCTGTAGCTCCCCTGGAGAGCCTTCATTCATTTGGTCACTGGCTGTGTGTCAGCTCTGCATTATGGGCTGGGTGGGGGACACAGCAGGAACAAGAGAGACGAAGTCCAGTCTAATGTGGTAGACAGACAGGCCACGAATATTTCCTAGGTTATGCATGTGCTAGGAAAGGGGTATGAAGACAGTGCCCTTACAATGAGGGGATCCAACTTAAGGGTCAGGAAAATGTAGGATGAGTAGGATTCAACCAGGTGAAAAGTGGGGTAGCACAGAGAGGGCGGGTTTATTTAAGCTACAGGCTAAGCTCCTGTTAGAAACAAGCTGAAAACATGCAGTGGGTCAAATAAAATACAAGCGCTTTCTCTCTTGTAAAGTTCTAGCAGCAGGCAGGGTCCAAAATGAGTGGGTGTCTCAGTTCCATGAAGTCAGACCAAAGTGACAATGGTTTAAAGGCACCTGGCAGGCTCAGTGGGTAGAGCGTGTGCCTGGTGATGCCAGGGTTGTGATTTCTAGCCCCAAGCCCCATAATGGGGGTAGAGATTACTTAAAATCTTTAAAAAGCAACAACAGGGGCACCAGTGAGTCTCAGTGGGTTAAGCCTCTGCCTTTGGTTCCGGTCATGATCTCAGGGCCCTGGGATTGAGCCCCGCATGGGGCTCTCTGCTCAGCAGGGAGCCTGCTTCCCTTCCTCTCTCTCTCTCTGCCTGCCTCTCTGCCTACTTGTGATCTCTGTCAAATAAATAAATAAATAAAATCTTTTTATAAATAAATAAATAAACAGCAACAGCAATGACAAAATAACTGTGGTTTAAACACGAGAGAAATGTACTTCTCCCTCTCAGGGCAAGCTCCAGAGCTAGAGAGACCAGGATTGGTGGGAAAATTCTGCTCCGTTAAGTCTGCAGGGAAGTTATTTTCTAGGTCAGCTGGGGAAGCAGAAGCACTGTATCACAGAAGCAGTGACTTATCAGAGGAACCAGACTTCGCACAGTTGTCAAGGGAGCTAGAGAACTAAAGGTCATGAAGAGGAGTTGGAGGGTCCCAGAAAGCCACAACTTAGCTTTCCAGAAGCTCTGCGCCCATAAGAAATGTGCAAAATGCCAAACTTTGAACAAGAAGAAACAAAATAAGCCAACAACCAGGAAAATAATTGAAATGGTAATTGAAGTCATCTCCTTTAAAATTTTTTTCTCAGCTCTGTTGGCTTTAGAGCAAAGTTCTACCAAACCCACTATGTAACACGTGTCTTTTTATTCTGATTCTTTATATCTGGGACCCTGCTAATCCTGGGGAGACAGACCTCTAAGGCCCAGTCGATTCCTAGAGACAGCAAAGGATTCACCTGCGAGCGCGACTTTCACATATAAGCTAATGGGGCCAGGGCCCACACCTCTCTACCTCTTCTAACCAGTCCTTCCCGCCCCAGGCTGCCAGCATTTCTTTGCCCCCATCACCCCTGGGGCCAGGGACCGGGCTACTAGGCACAGCCCCTACACCCAAGAGTCCGTTGAAATTATTTAAACCAGCCAAGCTGGGGCACCTGGGTGGCTCAGTGGGTTAAAGCCTCTGCTTTCGGCTCAGGTCATGATCCCAGGATCCTGGGATTGAGCCCCACATCGGGCTCTCTGCTCATCGGGGAGCCTGCTTCCTCCTCTCTCTCTGCCTACTTGTGATCTCTGTCTGTCAAATAAATAAATAAAATCTTAAAAAAAAAAAAAAACAGCCAAGCCTAAGCTTGCTTACCTTGCCTTATATCATTGCCGCCTGGCCACATGCCTCTGAGCAATTCAGTCTGGACTCCACGAGGGGACAGATGAGTGTTGTTGGCTGTGAGACAGGAATCCGCAGCATCCTAAGTATCCATCATTAGGACAAGTAAAGGGGGCAGACAGATGCATTCTGTGGAGAGAAGAGGCAGCAGTTAGAAGCAGAGGGTTTGAGAAATACAGAGGAACACGACAAAAGTAAGGACCAGAAAGAGATCTAAAATGGATATGTATACAAAACACAATATATTTTCCAAAGACAAGTATATACCCAAAGACAGAAGCCAAATACAATATATTAAGTGTCTTTGAGGGAAAGAGGAAACCGGAGCAACACTAGAGATTAAGAGAAGAAAAACAAGCACATCAGAGAGAGCTGAGAGACGGCCCTCTCTGAGCCCATGACCCTGATGCATGGTCTGGGGCGTGTGGTGAATTGCTCTCTGCATCAGAGGCCCACCCCAGCCAAACGCTCCCCTCGCCCTGCCGCACACACCTGCGTAAAAGCTACATCCTGGGCCAGATTGTTGGCTCCCTTAAATCAAGTCTGGGGCCTCTAAGGTGGGGAGCAGAAGGACATTCGGGTGGCTCCTGGGCTTCTGGCAACGTTCTATTTGTTAACCTGCATGATGGGGTATTTGTTAAACTCACAAATAAGGTATGTGGATTTTTTATTGTTCTTTACATCTCATTTAAAAAAATATGACCTCGGGAGCCTGAGTGGCTCGGTCAGTTAGGCATCTGCCTTCTGCTCAGGTCATGACCCCAGGGCCTGGGGATCGAGCCCTGCATCGGGCTCCCCGCTCGTCCAGGAGTGTGCTTCTCTCTCTACCACTGTCCGCCTGGCTTGTGTTCTCCCTCTCTCTCAATCTCACAAAAATAAATAAATAAAAATTTTCATAAATAAATAAATAAATAAATAGAAACATGATCTCTTGGGGTACCTGGGTGGCTCAGTCCGTCCATCAAGTGTCTGACTCTTGATTTCAGCTCAGGTTATGATCTCAGGGTCGTGAGATCTAGTCCTGTGTCAGACTCTGAGCTGAGCTTGGAGCCTACTTGGTAGTCTCTCTTCTTCTCCTTCTGCCCCTCCCCTTCCTGCCCCTGCACATGCGCTTGCGCTCTCTCTCTCTCTTTCTCCCTCTCAAAAAAGCAAACACACACACACACACAACATGACCTTTTTTGGAGCTTCTCTAGTGAAATGGGGATGGGGGCTTTGAACCTTCCTTGCTCACCTTGCCACATACCTCTCCCTGCCTCCTTGACTCTGAGGGCTACTGAAAGCCACAGTTTCAAAAGCTTCAGTATAGTCCAACCCTGTTTCACTGAGAAGCAAACTGCAGTTTGTGTGGGGCGCCTCTGGGATGGCCTCTTGTCGGCTTTCAAAGAGGGCTTAATCATCAGTGGTTGTAACGAGTCGTGATAAAACTAAGGCCGAGGGATGGAGGCTCTGCTCCCTCTTGACCCCAGAGTCAGGCTGCCCTCTAAGTGCCAGGCACTGAGCTGGGCACAGATGGTGGAGGTCTTAGTCCTGCCTGCTGGACAAGCCAGACCGTAGCCCTGTAACTGACCCATGAAGTTCATCCATGAGCTTCCTCTGCCTGGAAATCCTTCTGCTGTCCTTTTTCTGACCTTGTCAGGTCCTGTGCTTGTCAGTCCTCAACCCCAGCCAGAGTCCTCTTGGGAGAGAGTTAAAAAGGGAGCATACTAATCAGTACGCCAGCCCCCACCCGAACCCAGGTTCACCTCTTTGGCTTGAAGCCGTCTGTCAAGATGCAGCCTTTTCCTCCTTTTTAGAAGTTACCTGCGTGTCAGTTTCAGTGTGTGTTTAAAGATGTTCCATGGGTGAGGGAAAAGAGGATTAAAGTGGCTTGTGAATATTCCCTTTTCCTGGGACAACTTAACATCCCATAAAGTAAAGTGAAGTAAAGTGAAGTGAAGTGAAGTAAAGTGTTAGATCTCTTCTTTTCATCTCTATTTCACAGAAGATGACTGTGGAGGTGATGGAGCTTGCCCAAGGTCACCAGCTGAGTCAAGACTGGACAACAGATCTGTCTCACTCCAGAGCACCTAGCCACCTAACCCTCTCCAGAAGCCATCTGGGTGGGTGTGGGGGTGGGAGGAGAGGGTTCAAAACCAAGTACATTTCTAACTCTGGAGGGGGACTTGTGGGAAAATACCTTCTCATCCCCTCTGGAGCGAGACTGGGGTCTGTGCAGAGAAATGAAGCTCTGCTGCTTAGATGGTCCGGGGGTGCCGGGGCTCAGTGTCTCCTCTCATCCCCGCTGCCCTAGGGGTGGGCCCTGTGGATTCTTTGCGTGGGTGGGAAGGACCAGGAAGGGAGAGCTGCCTGGGTGGCTCAGTTGGTAAAGCATCTGCCTTTCCCTCAAATCATGGTCCTGGGGGGCCTGGCATTCAGCCCCACAAGGGGCTCCTTGCACAGCGGGTGCCTGCTTCTCCCTCTGCCTGACGTTCCCCCCTGCTCATGCTCTAACAAATAAATAAAATCTTAAACAAAACAAAACAAAAAACCGGGGAGGGTGAAAAGGACATAAACTGGTGGCTATTTGGGAGGAATCAGAGCTACTGTGAAGTGACAGAATCCGAAGCAACCAATCCTGGGCTTTAAAGGGAAACACAAGGACAGGGCCACACAGAACACTTCGCAGGGGCTGCCAGTGTCCGGGGAGGGGGCGCTTTGTAACAGCTTTGTAAGGTAGGAAAAAAACAGCCCCCCCCCGGGGAGGGGGGGCAGACGGGCCACACTGCCAGCGAAGGGACAGGAGCGGGAACCCACCAGAACAGCTGATGAGCTCCACCTTGTGGCATGTAGGGGGATGGCAGCCCCGAGCTCAAGGCAGCAGCGTCTGGGGAAATTCCTTCCTGTCCACAACCCCCCACTCCTTGCTGGAAAAGCTGGAGCGCCCACGTTGTGTTGGGTCTTGCACGAGCCATTTACATCCACCGGCTCACCTTCACAACAGCGGACCCCAAACCTCTTCTCTTCATACCACCTGTCCTTCCCTCCATCTTCAGGCATGAGCTGAAGCCTTGCTTCCTCCCAGAGGGGTCTTCTGTCCCCCACCCCGGCTCCTGTACCTCTGCTTGCTACTTCTGGAAGGTCTGCCTGGCTGGTTCTCTGATGCTTGGTGCACTTTACTACTAATAGTTTCCCTAATGGTGTACCTTCACCAATGGGCCATAACTTCCTCAGGCAGCTTACTCTCCTTTACCATTCGTGGCGGAGAACTGAATTAATTTTTTTCAGATGAATAAATGATGAATGAGAGAGTATGCCTGGCATGTATAGGGTGGACGCCAGCATGACACTGCAGCCTGCAGTGATGCAGTGCCCCAAGTTGGCACTCACTTTAGGGAGAGTGTCTCTAAAGGGCATTGATCTTGGGACACCTGGGTGGCTCAGTCAGTTAAGCATCTGCCTTCAGCTCTGGTCATGATCCCAGAGTCCTGGGATCAATTCCCACATCAGGCTCTTTGCTCAGTGGGGAGCCTGCTTCTCCCTCTGCCTTCTGCTCTCCCTGATTGTGCGTGCTCTCTTTCCCTGACAAATGAAAATTTTTTAAAAAGACCATTAATCTTGAAATTCAAGCACGTCCCCTTGCACAACCCCAGATGACTACATATTATATTCCTTTGTATTTGCTCCATTCTTTCACTGATGAGATCCAGGGAGAGAGGAAGCAAGGGAAGGATTTTATGACATAATTGTCTGGTGTTGAAACAGGGTCCTAGAGGAGGTTGGTCCTGGCCATGGTTGCTGAAATGGGTGTAGAGAATCCATTAGGTAATGACCCCTGGCAGGTGAGCCCTAAGAGGACATTTACTTTTTTATTTTAAAGATTTGTTGATTTATTTTAGGGGGAGGGAGGGGCAGAGGGAGAGAAAATTCCAAGCAGACTCCACACTGAGCATGAAGCCCAATGCGAGGCTCGATCTCATGATCCTGACATCATGACCTGAGTGGAAACAGAGTTGGATGCCTAATGGACTGCAACATGCATGCACCCCCTAAAGAGGACACTTAAATTGGTCTCTGATCCCAGGGCTCAGATCAGTGGGGTCATAGATCACACCACCGATCTCTCACTGTATTGCCTTTTGTGAGCTTTTCATACATGACTGTGGCCTCTTCTGGTTAGAGGTTTGTCCTCATTCATCATCAGTGTGTAGCAGCAGAAATGGTAGCAGCATCAGCATAATCTTGGGCTCCCCAAGTGTGCTACAGAAACACCTTTAGCAATTCTCAGAGCATTGGGCAGACGTCTAACAGTCTATTTTTACAGACGAAGAAACTGATACTGAAAGACTAATATAACTTGCTCACAATCACACAGCTGATAATTGGCAGAACTAGGATGGCGATCCAAGTCCGTGGCTCCAAATGTGTGCTATTGAAATTTGTTTTGAATCAACAGTACACTCACACAACACAAAATCCAAACAGTTCCCGACAGGAACGAGTCAGCCTTCCATCCACCCACTAGCCTAGGTGTTCTGTTCCCCTCCCCAGAGAGCCAGAACTGGAATTTTCTTGGGTATCTTTCCCGAGCTTTTCTATGCCTATTCAGACATATATGTTCTCTCCCCACACGTTGGGGGCAGCCTAGCACATGCCCTATTCCGCTTCCTGTCCTTCACACCCCACCCTAGACCTAGAATTTGCTCTACATCCTTGGATTTAGAGCTGTCTTACTCCTCTCGTGGCCATATACTATTACACTGATAGAAAATTTATTGTCCTGGTCCTCTACCGATGGACACTGAATTTTCCAGTCTTTGAGATTGCAAATAATGCTCCAGGGACTATGTTTGTACACATGCCATTTGATACGTGTGTGCATATGATGGAATCAAAGCCTCTTAAGGCTTTGACTGTTTGCTCATTTGTTCGTTTGGCCATTCATTCATCTAGGCCCTGAGGACACCGAGATGAGTAGTACCTGGGTTCCCTCCCGGAGGAATGTGCACCTTGGCAGAGATGGTGAGCAGGGCATGGAAGAAGTAAGTACTGGCCATTCTGCTTCTGGAAACCTGCTGACAACTGGTCTGAGGACTGACCTTCTCCAAGCTCCTCCAAGGATGCTGGGACTAAACTGTAGACCACACTCTTCTTCATGCTGCCCTGTGCCCTTCCCAGGCTGTCCTGTGTATGGCAGTTTTCTGCCCCATTTGTCAGTCTTCATTTGAGTAGTTCTGGGAGGCTGGTTGGAGACGGTAAGCAACAGGTGGAGAATGGAGAGCGCCCTCTTGTGGATCTCTGTAGAGGCAGTGTGGAAAGACCCCGAATAGCCTGCCTCTCCTGGTCTTCTGATGCTCAGTTGGGTACCCTCAAGACCCCTCCTTTGCCTCAGGTGGTAAAGGCATAGGGGAAAAGTCCCCCCAAATCCTGGTACCTCCTACTGGAGAGTAGAGGCTCAATTTTAGGGGTATCCTGTGTCCTGAGCTTTAGGATGTGAAATCGAGAGAAGAAAAGGAGTCAGAGAAAAGGAAATTGGGAAAACAAAAACAAAAATGAAGGAAGGATCAGAGATGGAAAAAATAGGTGCACCAAACAGGGGATCACACCAAGGGGAAATTACAAAGACGTAGTTCCTTCAGTCTCCAGGTTCATAGACCTCTGTTAGTCCCCAGACACCCCTCTCATTGCTCAAACCAGCACCTAATAAGTGGGGCCCAAATCTAGCCAACTTGAGCAGGGCTGGCCCTTAAGAAGAGCTATCCCTGCAGCCCTCCCCATTTGGGAAAGACTCTGTGTTGGATTTATGGCCTGGTGTAGCCCTTTTTTTTTTCTTTTTTAAGATATTATTTATTTATCTATCAGAGAAAGAGGGGAAGAGCACACAAGCAGGGGGAGCAGGAGAGGGATAAGCAGGGTCCCCACTGAGCAGGGAGCCCGACATGAGACTCCATCCCGGGACCCTGGGACCATGACCTGAGCCGAACGCAGACGCTTAACCAACTGAGCCACCCAGGCGTCCTGGCCTGGTGTAGCCTTATGCATTTGACCAGCCCCAGGAAAGACAGTGCCTCCAGGCCCCAGACCGGCCCCTGGTTCTACTCCACACCCAGCCTGTCTGCTAACCACTGGCGATGGGGCAGCTGAGTTCTGAGTCCCCGTTTTCTGAGACCAAAATCCCTCTGAGGCTGGCCTGGATCCTCACTTGGGACAGGCAGCCAGGGCTGTGGGGATGCTTGTCTTGTATGGCCATGGTCACAGGGAGAGAGAGTGGGATACAGATGGGAGGAGAAAGGAGAGAGTCCTGATACTGGAAGATTTTACAAGTGTGGTAGTCTCTCTGATTGTCCTCAGTGATCCCTGCTTCCTTTGTAATCTCTCTCCCCTTGTAGAATCACCTTCTCTTGAGTGTGGGCTATACCTTGAGACTTACTTCTCATGAAAAGAATACGGCAAAAAGTGAGGGAATATCACTGCTGAGATTAGGTTATGAAAAGACTGTGCATTCCATCTTTCTTGCTTTCTCAGGCTCTCTTGCTCACTTGCTCTGATGAAGCCAGCTGCCATCTTGTGAGCCACCCTATGGAGAAACTCACATGGCAAGGAACTGAGGGAAGCTACTAGCAAACAGCCAGTGAGAAACTGAGGTCTTCTGTCCTCAGTCCAATAACCCCTAAGGAACTGAATTCTGCCAACAACCTTGCAAATGAACTTGGAAGTAGATCCTTCCCCAGTCAAGCCTTCAAATGAGATTGCAGACCCAGATGATACCTTGATTGCGACCTTGTGAAAGGAATGCACACTAGAAGGTTGGATGAATGTATAGTGGTCGAATTCGTAGTATCTACCACACCTTCCACTGAAAGTGGAACTCCATCGCCCCCTCCCAGAAATTCATGGACTGAATCCAGCTATCCCATATCCATAATCCCCTTCCACCTTTGTCCCAGCCTAATTAGCTCAGGGAAGAAGGACCCTCCCTATCCCACCAACTGTAAGGATGTCTTGTTTGTTTTAGTGATACGTGGCCTTATTCTCTGGGTACAACCAATGTTCAGTAATTCTCACTCTGCCTGTCCTTGAAATGCCAAGGTCAGCCTGGTGGGCTTGGGGTCATTGTTACCCAAGTCCCCAACTATTCTTTTTTTTTTTTTTAAAGATTTTATTTATTTATTTGACACAGAGAGAGAGATCACAAGTAGGCAGAGAGGCAGGCAGACAGAGAGGGAGGAGGAAGTGGGCTCCCTGCTGAGCAGAGAGCCCAATGTGGGCTTGATCCCAGGACCCTGAGAGCATGACCTGAGCCAAAGGCAGAGGCTTAACCCACTGAGCCACCCAGGCGCCTGTCCCCAACTATTCTTACCAAAATTTCTGCCTTCACACAGGAGGCCCTAATTAGGAGAGCCCCCCAAAAGAGGAATCTTGGCTTATTGTCACTCAAAGGATTCCCCTCTATGTCAGCCAGCTTTGGAGAATCTCAATCCTCGGTCCTCACCAGGTCCTATCTCCTAGTATCCTGCTGATGGAACGATGTGGGAGGGGTAGTGGCCCTGCATTTCTATTCCCCTAAGATGTTCTTGATCTCCATGGATGGGAGAAGCAGCCCGGAAACAACTATTATTAAGCACCATTTCTGACTCAGCCCTGAGACTGGCACCGGGACAGAGTCAGTTATAACTCAGAGGATGGCCTCTGGAGCTTATGGTCTCCTGGAAGCAAAAGACAAGTAAATAAGCACTCACAAAACCTCATGATGAGTGTGATGAGTGAAGAACCCCAAGGGCATCTTGGGAACTGGGAAGAAAGCCTATTTCTTTCCCAGGGGCAGGGGAGGCTTTGCAGAGGGTAAGAGTTTACTGGGCCCCAAGAAAGAGAAGACATTCCAGAAGAGGAAATGGCATGTACATGGCCACAATGGTTAGGAGAGGGTGTGGGGCACTGAGCGAACTGCACGCTATTTGAAAAGCTGGCACTCCAGTGAGACAGGGAGACAGAAACCACTGAAACACCTTTTAAAAAAAAATTTTTGCTGACGTGGAAAGATGTCCAAGATAGGTTATCAAATGAATAAAGCAAGTCACATGAGAGTGTGTGTGGTGTGATCCCTTTGCATTCTGTGTTAAGGATATACGTGTATATGCATCTGCTTCCTTGTGAACGTCTGGAAACTTACTGACAGGACACACAAGAAATCAACCCTTGAGGAGCTAGATTGGACCAAAAAGGAGAGGAGAGAAGAGAAAGGAGAGGAGGAGGAGGGGCACTCTTTCTTTTTACCCCATCCACTCTGTACTGTTCGCATTTGCATTATTTTACAATACTGGTGTGTTCAAAGAATTTAATGGAGGAAGTGATGTAACCATATTTTCCTTACAGAAAGATCACCTTCCCAAGATTTGGGGAACAGTTTGAATGTGGGATGGATATTAGATGCTATTAAAGAATTATTGTTAATCTGAGCTACATATGAAAAGAATCTTATTTTTCAGAGGTAAACAGTATGATATCTAACATGAGAGGATTTCTAAGCCCTGGGGAGATTCAGCAAAAGCTGGACCCCATGAATTTACCTGTGTGAGTTTCTGCAGCAGGGCTCTGTGGCCTGGTGAAAGAGAAAACATGTGGTCGGGATGTGGCTCTGGGCCTGGGGTTTGTCAGTGACATGGGTTAAATGCAAGGACAGGATACATTTGGGGGAGGGGGTGGTTCTTGGCCATATGGAGGAGAAGGAGAGCCAGGAAGTCTGCAGCTACAGTGAACAGCTGTGCGTATATGTGTGCTTGGCTAGTCCACATCTGGACACATTCCAATTCGGGAGGAATCCCCCTTTGTGTGTGACTTGGAAGAAGGCAGAAGCTCTTCTGCCACTAGAGAAGCAAGGGACCAGAGATTTCTCTCTCCATCCCACTATCTGCTGCCTTTGGGCACACGACCTGAGTCAAGCTGATTAATGCTCCTCCCTGGGATGACTCAAAGATATAGGGACAGGTGAAAAGTTATTCAAAGTAGGAGCATGGGGCTGGGAACACAACGCCAGCCGCATTGGAGACATCAGTGTTCAGGGAGGACTCCAGCCAGAATATTCTGGTGGTTTGACCTTGGCTGTATTTCTTGCCTTCCTAGTTCTTGAACACTGGTTGCTCGGCATTTATATGGATTCTTTGAGTTACCCAACTCTTTTTTTTTTTTTTTAAGATTTCATTGATTTATTTGTCAGAGAGAGAGACATCGAGAGACACACGCAGGCTGGGGAGAGCGGCAGGCAGAGCAGGCAAAGGGAGAAGCAGGCTCCCTGCTGAGCCAGAAGCCCTACCCAGGACTTGATCCCAGACCCTGGGATCATGACCTGAGCCAAAGGTCCCCCAGGCATCCCTGAACTACCCAATTCTTTTTTTTTTTTTTAAGATTTTATTTATTTATTTATTTATTTGACAGAGAGATCACAAGTAAGCAAAGAGGCAGGCAGAGAGAGAGGGGGAAACAGGCTCTCTGCTGAGCAGAGAGTCCATCTCGGGGCTTGGTCCCAGGGCCGCAAGACCACAACATGAGCCGAAGGCAGGTGAGCACTGAGCCACCCAGGTGCCCTGAGCAACCCAATTCTTTCCAAAAAGCTCTCTTTACTCTTTCATATTTAAGGTAGCCAAAGTTAATTTTTGTGCTTGCTGCCAAGAACCATAAATAGTATACAAACTGGTACCAGACAAATGATGGCAGGTGAAAGATTATAAGGAGAATGGGAGAAATGGGGATCAGTTATTTGGCTTAGTTAGTGCTATAGGTCTACTGGAATTCAGGAATGGGAATTTGGTGGCCTATGCCATACAGTACACAGCATCTAATTAAATTACTGCTGTGATCACCTAGAATGAAGTATCCACAGAGGACAGGCTTTAGGAGACCATAGGGAAAGGAGTACCTGCTTTTAAAACCTCAAAACAGCTTCTAGAAGTTGGATAACAGCTCAAAATATTAACTTAAACCCACGGACTTTCTATCATTCCTGGAAAATATACCTTATTTTTTTTTATCAACAGGATTGACATAAATGAAAACCAATCTGAGAATTTGATCCTATTGATTCTTGAACTATAATGTTAGATAAATCATAGTCTTATAAAATTAGGACATTTGATTAAGAAAAAACAGGAACCCTAAGAATCAGAATAGGGCTATGTAAGGGACATTTGGAGGAAATCCTCAACGATCACTGAGCGTCCCTCACCAGCTGAAGCAGCTCCTCCCCACTGTCTGGCAATGCCTTTCCCTTGGCTGATGATGTGACCTCTTCTGGAGTTACCTTGCAAGAGGACATCATTTATTCTCAAGCTCTACCAGTCCTACCCAACATTTTCTTTCTTTTTTTTTTTTAAGATTTTATTTATTTATGTGACAGACAGAGATCACAAGTAGGCAAAGAGGCAGGCAGAGAGAGAGGAAAGGAAGCAGGCTCCCTGCTGAGCAGAGAGCCCCATGTGGGGCTCGATCTCAGGACCCCAAGATCACGACCTGAGCCAAAGGCAGAGGCTCTAACCCACTGAGCCATCCAGGCACCCCCATCATTTTCTTTAGATATGTCAGCTTACCAATTTTGGGGGATGGTTCTGTTTGAAGGAGCATATCATTGACAAACCTGGACTCCCAGCTGCCCAAACTAGAACACCAAATTCAGGATCTTGGATAAGTATGCATACATCAACAAATTCTTATTGAATTTACATTACAGTGTCTCAAGCAGTGGAGCCTCATAGGAATCTGAAGATATATAAAGATAGGCACATTGGAGAAGATTAATCCTGTGCAACTTGACCACCCAAACATTATGTCCTTGGAAAGGGTCCCTGATATTTCATTCTCAGAAAACTTGGAAAATGCTTTGGTGAAGGAAATAACAGAAACACTGTAGTAAGCTGTTCTCTGTAGGTTAGAGATGCTACTGAGAGATGGTAAGTGGCTCTCTGTTTCAAAGAAAATGAATTGTGTACTTTATTTATTTTTACTTTTCAGAGGGGGAGAAGGGGAGAGGGAAAGAGAGGATCTCAAGCAGGCTCCATGCCCAGCACAGAGCTCAACATGGGGCTCAATCTCATGACCTTGAGATTTTGACCTGAGCCAGCATCAAGTGTCAGAGTCTTAACCAGCGGAGTCACCCAGGCAACCAAAACTCTATATGCTTTATAGCAAGTAGCAGCACTTAAGTAGCAGAGACAAATGTAAAGAGCACATTAGGCAGCAGAGGTCCTTGAACATTGTAATTATTTTTGTTTCTTCTAATTAAGTTCCTGAAATTAAAATAGCCCATTAAGGTGCCACTTGATCAGGATTTTTTCAATGGTAAAAAATGGTGAGTAGAAGTTTGGTTGAGTAACTATGTCAAAAATACAAATTGTTTCCCCAAATCTATTTTCCCCTTCTCTCTTTTAGAAATAAGACCTCTGGAGGGCACCTGGGTGGCTCAGTGGGTTAAAGCCTCTGCCTTTGGCTCAGGGTCCTGGGATAGAGCCTCACCTTGGGCTCTCTGCTCAACAGGGAGCCTGCTCCTCCCCCCTCTCTCTCTGCCTGCCTCTCTGCCTACTTGTAATCTCTGTCTGTCAAATAAATAAATAAAACTCTTTAAAATAAATAGGACCTCTGGGACGCCGGGGTGGCTCAGTTGGTTAAGCGGCTACCTTCAGCTCAGGTTATGATCCCAGCATCCTGGAATCGAGTCCCACATCCGGCTCCTTGCTCAGCAGGGAGCCTGCTTCTCCCTCTGCCTCTGCATGCCACTCCTTCTGCCTGTGCTCACTCTCTCTGACAAAAAAAGAAAAAGAAAGAAAGAAAGAAAGAAAGAAAGAAAGAAAGAAAGAAAGAAAGAAAGAAAGAAAGAAAGAAAGGAAGAGAGAAAGAAAGAGAGAAAGAAAGAAAGAAAGAGGACCTCTGATTTTCAGCGGAAGGAAGGACTACCAAGAACAAAGACTGCATTTCCCAGCATCCCTTGCAGCTAGGTATGGCCATGTGACTAAGCTCCAACCAATAGGATGTGAGTGACAGCAACAAGTATAATTTCCAGGTTGTATCTTCAAAGGTAGGGGTTGTATCCTTCTTCCTCCTCTTTGTCCAGCTTGCTGCTCAGAATACAGAAGGGGTTATGAGGCATTTTGGTATGTGGGCCAGGGCAATATTCTAGTGATGGTGAGAAAACAAACTAAAAAGGAGCCTAGATCCCTGGATGACCTTGTGAAATAGAGACATCCTATCAGCCCCTGGACAGCCTACATTTTGGTTGTCACATAAGGGAGAAATAAACTCCTATCTTGTTTAAGTCTCTGTTACTTAAAGAGTAAGTGAGTAAGGAATGACAATAGAGAGTAAGCCCCCAGTGATACAGAATGTGTGCATCTCTTTCAATTCCCAGACCAGATTCATTTTACAGACCCAAAGTTCCTTCAGTAAAAAGGAAATTAAGCATTTGTAATGAGGAATTCTATAATAACAGCACAATAACGTTCTTTAATAATTACAGCTACCAAGACACCTGCATGGCTCAGTTGTTAAGCGTCTACCTTTGGCTCAGGCATGATCCCAGCATCCCAGGACGGAGCCCCACATCAGGCTCCCTGCTCAGTGAGGAGCCTACTTCTCCCTCTCAAGCTCCCCTGTGCTTGTGTTCCCTCTCTCGCTATCTCTCTGTGTCACAAATAAATAAAATCTTTAAAAAATATATAGCTACTACTAATTATGAACCAAGCACCATTGCAAGTGCTTTACATGTATTAGTTCATTTAATCCTTGAAACTTACCTGTAATTCATATACCAAGAAAAGGTAATGAATACCTTGCAACAGATACAAAAATTAACTCAAAATGGATTATCGATCTAAATGTAGAATTTAAAACTATAAATACTTAGAAAAAGCAGAAGAAAATCTTTATAAATTTGGGTTAGCCAAAGTTTTCTTAGTTATGACTACAAAAGCACTATCCATAAAAGAAAAAACTGGTAGACGTCATAAAAAATTTTTAAATTTCTGCTCTTCAATAAACACTGCTCAGAAAATTAAAAAATAAACCACAGACTCGAGGTAAATATTTGCAAAACATATATCTGATCAAGGATTTGTATCCAGAATATATAAAGACCTTTCAAAACTCAATAAAAAGAAAGTAAGCAATCCAATTTTTTAAATCAGCAAATGATTTGAAGAGACACTTTACCAAACAAACATTAGGAAAGATGATTAACATAATTAATCATTAGAGTAATAAAAGTTAAAACTACAATAAGATATCATTACTCTAAAATGGTTAAGGGGTGGGCACCTGGGTGGCTCAGTGGGTTAGGTCTCTGCCTTCAGCTCAGGTCATGATCTCAGGATCCTGGAATCAAGCCCTGCATCGGGCTCTCTGCTCAGCAGTGAGCCTGCTTCCCCCCTCTCTCTCTGCCTGCCTCTTTGACTACTTGTGATCTCTCTCTCTGTTAAATAAATAAAATAAAATCTTTTTTAAAAAATGGTTAAGGGGCACCTGGGTGGCTCAGTTGGTTAAGTGTCTGCCTTTGGCTCAGGTCATGATCTCTGGGTCCTGGGATCAAGCCCCATAGTCTGCTTCTCCCTTTCCCTCTGTCCCTCCTTCCTGTCCGTGCTCAATCTCTCTCTCTTAAATTAAATACAAAAATCTTTACAAATAAATAAAGGTTAAAAATTTTAAAACTAGGGTGGCTGGGTGACTCAGTGGGTTAAGCCGCTGCCTTCTGCTCAGGTCATGATCTCAGGTCCTAGGATCGAGTCCCACATCGGGCTCTCTGCTTGGCAGGGAGCGTGCTTCCCTCTCTCTCTCTGCCTGCCTCTCTGTCTACTTGTGATCTCTCTCTGTCAAATAAATAAATAAAATCTTTCAAAAAAAATTTTTAAACTGAACATATCAAGTGTAGACCAGAATATTGAGTAACCAGAACTCTCATTCACTGCTCACAGAATTGCAAAATGGCACAGGCATTTTGGAAAACAGCGTGGCAGTTTCTTATAAAGCTATACAAACATACATACGTACATACATGCATAATTACTCTACGACCCAGCAATCCCCCCTTCTGAGTTCTGAGTACTTACCCAAGAAAAAGAAAACTGATATTCATATGAACCCTAAATATGAATGTTTATATTGACTTTATTCATAACTGCCAAAAGCTGGAAATAACTCTAATGTCCTTCGACTGGCGAATAGATACACAAACCGTGGTACATCCACACAACATAATACTACATAGCAACGAAAGGTAATGAACTACTGATACATGCAACAATATGGATGAACCTTCACTGCATCATGTTAAGTGAAAAAAGCTAGACTCAAAAGGCTACATACAGTATGATTCCATTTACATGACATTCTGGAAAAGGCAAACAATAGGAACAGAAGGCAGATGGTACAGGATAACCAGGAGCTAGGGATGAGGGAGGGACTGCCTACAAAAGGGTATGAGGGAATTTGGTTGGGGGGGGGAGGGTGATGAAAATGTTCTGTATCTTGGTTGTACGAACTCCTCCTCAGCCATGAGCACCCAGCTGAAAGATCACCTCCTATAGGAAGTCTTCCCTGGTTGCCCCTCCCAGGCTAGTTTGGGAACACCGCCTACTGGTTTCGCCAACAGGGGCATTCACCACACTATACTATTATAATTTGTGAGCCTCTGCAGTGGTTACACAAATGGGTACATTTGTCAAAACTCATAGAGCTCATAAAAAGGGCAAACTTTATTATGTATAAATTATATCTCAAACCTGACGATAGGGGGGGAAAACTACCAATAAAGTAGGGCACCCATTCCACAGTTTAAGAAACTAAGACAGAGAAATTTCAAAACGAGGCCCCTCCAGATCTGTGCTCTTGACCACAGAACTCTACTGAATTCTCCTATCAACCTTCCTTCAAGGAAGCCTCAACTATTCTCAGGGAAATTAAGACCTAGAGAAAGAAACATTTACCCTTTGAGAGGTTATTAGTCACTGGCTTTCAGCTAACACAAGTGTCCCTGTGATCCATCAGCCAGAGTGGAGGTTTATGGGGGTCATGAGATAATTTTTTGACTCAACCTGCCTTGCCGTGGGCTGGTGGGATTGCAAACCCATTCCTCTTTTTTTACGCTCAGGAACTAGCAAAAAATACACTTTGGGAATCCAGTAGCTGGGAAGGCAAAACAGAAGCCCCTGGAACTCTTACTTGCTGCCAAAATAGTAGGGTCACTGGGGTGGCTCAGTCTGAGCACCAGATTCTTGATTTCGGCTCAGGTTATGACCTCAGGGTCGTGAGATTGAACCCCATGCCAGGCTCCATGCTCAGTGGGGAGCCTGTTTGAGATTCTCTCTCTCCCTTTGGCCCCCCACAAATAAGTAAAGAAATCATTAGGGATGTCTGGGTGCCTCAGTCAGTTGAGTGTCTGCCTTCAGCTCAGGTCATGATATCAGGGTCCTGGGATTGAGTCTCGAGTTGGGCTCCCTGCTCATTGGGGAGCCTGCTTCTCCCTCTGTCTGCTGTTCCCTCTCTGCTTATGCTCTCTCTCTCTCTCTCTGACAAATAAATAAATAAAATCTTTTAAAAAAATCTTTTTAAAAAAAAAAAAAACTACACCTGGGGCACCTGGGTGGCTCAGTGGGTTAAGCCTCTGCCTTTGGCTCAGGTCATGATCTCCGTGTCCTGGAATCAAGCCCCGCATCAGACTCTCTGCTCAGCAGGGAGCCTGCTTCCCTTCCTATCTCTCTGTCTGCCTCTCTGCCTACTTGTGACCTCTCTCTGTCAAATAAATAAATAAAATCTTTAAAAAAAAAACTTTAAAAAATAAATAAAAAATAAAAAAGCTACATCCTGAGGGAATTCTAAAAATTACACCACAAAAGACATTAAAAGTGAAGGCTGATGATTCCTATCACATCTCCATTTAATTATCAAGAGATGGTAGAACATAGGTGAGGCTTGGGGAAAGTTCCTATTTTCTACAGCACATCAGGGCGCTATATGGAGCCTGTGCCATGTCACAGTGGAGGCACTTCTCATGGCCCAATAAAGAACCAAGAGCCTTTTTATTCCCCTCAAGAGAAAATAGTTAGAGTACCTGGCTGGCCCAATCAGTAGCACAAGCAACTCCTGATCTCCAGGTCATGAGCTTAAGCCCCACATTGGGCATGGAGCCTATGTTTTAAAAAAAAGGTAAAAAAAAAAAAAAAGAATATAGCTATTCATAGAAGGAGGCCTGGGTTTGCTATAAATCACTTTGTGTACATGAAACACCAAGATGGACTGAGTTGGCAGCTATCTGGTCTACCTAGCCATGTGCTAGCTGGCGGCTATCTGGTCTACCTAGCCATGTGCTAGCTGTATCCTTTAGAGTCAATCAAATAGAAAGGGAATCCATGGGAACAAGGCCAAGTAGGTCCTGAAGGCATAAGCAAGCATCCTGTGCAGGCCACTCAACAGGGCCTGGACTAGGGAGAGGTGGACAACAGGCCTAGGGTATAAATTTATGGAGGCACTCACTCAGGCGCTGACCCAGTGTTTGCATGACTCTGACAGTGGGGGCCTCCCTACATTTTTTACCACAGGCAGCTAACTTGCCGCTGCCCCCACACCATGATGTGCCATCCCCCACTCTACATCTCTGAGCCCATGGGGAATCCCTAACACTGGATGACAGAGAAAGAAAAATTTCAAGTTTAGTTTGTAGTGAAGTAGGTCACCCATGGCCAGAAATGGCCCGTTGCTATACAGAAGAGAAGAGAACCTTCCTCGCGGGCAGAATGCTGAACAGTCTCTTTTGTGACCCACTCTGTCTGTAGGGAGAGGTGGCCTGAAGTAAGGATTTGTACTGTGTGTATGGGCAGTGGCGAATGCTTGAGGCAGATGGCAACGACTTGAATGAGATTAAAGATTTGGGGCAAGGTAAAGGAAGGAAAAAGCATAAAAAAGAATCTTAGGGGATGAATCTTTAAAAAAAAATGGGGTGCCTGGGTGGCTCAGTGGGTTAAGCCGCTGCCTTCGGCTCAGGTCATGATCTCAGGGTCCTGGGATCGAGTCCCGCATTGGGCTCTCTGCTCAGCAGGGAGCCTGCTTCCTCCTCTCTCTCTCTCTCTGCCTGCCTCTCTGCCTACTTGTGATCTCTGTCTGTCAAATAAATAAATAAAATCTTAAAAAAAAAAAGAATCTTTGGGGATGGATATAGAGTGTGAAAATATTTGTGTTTTATGGACTTGGTCACTGCAGAAAGGGTTCTTTTATTTTTTTTAAAAAGATTTTGTTTATTTATTTGACAGAAAGAGATCACAAGTAGATGAAGAGGCAGGCAGAGAGAGAGAGAGAGGGAAGCAGGCTCCCTGCTGAGCAGAGAGCCCGACGCGGGACTCGATCCCAGGACCCTGAGATCATGATCTGACCCCAAGGCAGTGGCTTAACCCACTGAGCCACCCAGGTGCCCCACTACAGAAAGGGTTCTTAATCGTCAGCTGGGGAGTACCTGGGTGGCTCAGTGGGTTAAGCCTCCGCCTTCCACTCAGGTCATGATCTCAGGGTCCTGGGATTGAGCCCTGCACAGGGCTCTCTGCTCAACAGGGAGTCTGCTTCCCTTCCTGTCTCTCTGTCTGCCTCTCTGCCCACTTGTGATCTCTGTCTGTCAAATAAATAAATACAATCTTTAAAAAAAAAAATCATCAAGTGGAGATAACCCCCACCCTCCCCGGATCTCAGTCTCCTTTCCCAGGGAACCCCGGGGACTGCTTTGGAACAGATGGCCCCAAGGTTGAGATGAAAGCTCTGTATGAGCTCAACATCTCACCAAAGCAAACCTGGCTACCCTCACTGCAAAATGCCCGATTCGCCAGCAGCAGCCATCAACCCCAAGTCCCCCACACTCTTCTAAAAACCCCAGGGAGACCAGGGTGTATCTAGTGGAGGGTTTTGATATACAGTCACTGAGCATCAAGCTTCTGCCAATACTTTCATCCACAGATTTACTCTATGCCTTATAACTATCTGGTTTCCCACACATCATTGCTTCTTAACAAGAATTTGTTTTGCACTTAAGAACAACAACAAAACAACAAGCTAATGTCCGTGAGATTCCCTGACCTTACTTCTGTATCCCATCAGCCACAAGCAGCTGATTTTGTAGATCCATGGAATGGTGTAGTAAAGCCTACAGCTTGTCCCCTTGAACCTTCTCCCTTTCTCCTGAGCATATGGGTGTCCACCCAAGGACTACATGTCCCAGCCTCCCCCATCATTGATTCTCCTCCATGGAATGTGGATGGAATTGAGAGGTACAGCTTTCAAGTCATCTTCTTAAAGAGCTTGTCTTGGAGTTGCCGTATCCTTTCCTTCCTGCTGGCCAGGATGGACAACTTTGGAAGGCACTTGTTGAGGCTGGCAGAGTTTTCTCATTAGCCTGAGTCTCTAGATGTGCTTACAGAACAGAGCTCTCTTTCTTCCCTCGTTGTAAGACAAAAATAAACTTTTATCTTGTTTGAGCCAGTGTGTTTTTGGAGTCTTTTTAGAACTTAGAATTTTGTGGTGGGGGGTGGTAGTACTTCAAGGAGGGATTTATGCTTTGAACTAGTGATTGATACCAAGATGTTATTTCTCCCAGAGCCCAATCATATGGGTCCAGAAAGAGGGGTGGCACTATCTACAAGTATCCAATACCCTCTCATTTCCTGTGACTCTTGTTTCTGCTGGATTAAGGTTAGAGAGTCCTGGAAGGAAGAAAGTTCCCACCAGGAGAAACAACATTTTTACTGCCTAAGGAGAAATTGCTGCCTGGTCACTTCTGGTTGCTCTTGTCAACGGATGGACGGGTTAAAGGGGGATAGTGAGATTAGCCAAGGTGACTAATTCTGAATATCAAGATCTAGTAGGATTTTTACTGTACAAAATAGGCAACAAGAAACATTGATGGAATCAAGGGGGCTCCCTTGGGGTGCCTCCCAGTGCTATTATGTCCAGTGGTAAAAGTTAATGGAAGGCTACCAGAGCCTTCATAAGTAGAATCATCAAGGACTCAGATCCTCAGGAACAAAGGATTGCTTCTTCCCTGAGTAGAGAACACAAACCTGCTCACATGCTAGCTGAAGGCAAAAGAAACATGGTATAGAAAAGGGAGCAGGGATGTCATAAATATAGAACAGAATCTCATATTGCAGAAAGAAAGATAGGGGCTTTCACCTCATAACCTTTATCATGGTAGATGCTTGTATATTTCCACTTATTTGAATTTTTCCAGTTTTTATTCCCTTGCTGTTGTATTATTATGTACAGTGGTGATTAACCTTATAATTTGGTCTGGTCCACAGGTTGCAGAAGACTGAGACAGGATTCCAACAAAACTAGAAAGAAAATAAACAAAGATCCTGGCCTGAGCCTAGAGCTAATAAGGTCTGGATTTTCTCCTTGGGGCTCAAGTTGAATACCGTCTGTGTGAGTGATAACAGCATATGCTGGATGGGGGCATTTTTGGGGGGTGAGGAAGGACTGTAAATTCAGAAAGAAAAGCACGTGTGGATGTTAAGCCACAGAGGGTGGACTGTAGTGACATCATTTTCTTTTTTTAAAGATTATTTATTTATTTGAGAGAGAGAGCACAGAGTGAGCAGGAGAGAACATGAGTGCAGGGAGGGGCAGAGGGAGAAGAAGATTCTTTACTGAGCAGGGAGACCCACTCCGGGTTTGGACTCCATCCCAGGACCCCGAGATCATGACCTGAGCTGAAGGTAGATGCTTAGCTGACTGAGCCACCCAGGTGCCCTGTGACATTATAATTTTCTTCTTTTTAAACCTAGTATCTGAACACTCTCCCTGATTTTGGGAGATAGTTCAGAAATGAGGTAAATATTTGCTTTTCTTTTCTTTTTTTTTAAGATTTTCTTTATTTGCTTGACAGAGGGAGAGAGCGAGAACGAACATGTGCACAAGCAGGGGGAGCAGCAGGCAGAGGGAGAAGCAGACACTCCCCCCTGAGCAAGGAGCCCGATGAGGGACTCGATCCCAGGACCCTGGGATCATCACCTGAGCTGAAGGCAGATGCTTAACCAACTGAGCCACCCAGGTGTCCCTCAGTTTTTTGCTTTTCATATAGAAACCTAAGGGACTACATTCTCTCCCCATCTCTGTCAGCTGGTGCCGGGACATGTGTCCTAGATTTAGCCAATCAAATGATCCCACACAACGCTTTGAGTCTTGAGGGAGTAAAGGTCGCAATGATGGAAGGAGACAAGAAATGACACACAGGGATGCCCATGCTGAGAGTCTAGTGACTGGGTGCCCGCAGCAGTGCTCTAACCAGGGTTTCCTGCCCTTTGACCCTGTGGTGTTTCCTAAAATGGATTTTCCTTAATATTTCAGCCTTCTTGCCTATCCTAGCATCCCTGCAATAAGGGAATTTTTCTCTTGAGTTAGCTGAACCCAGACTTCAACTGATGGGCATGGAGAAAATCAAGGGTTCAAGGAAGGGGAGTAATCTCTGCAGGCTAGGGTTGACAAGTCTTCTCTGAACCTTATGTGGGTGAGACAGGCTTCTGTCCTGTACTGGCTGGAGAGATGGTGTTTCCTACAGGTCTCTTTTGTGGACTCTGGTCGCTAAGAAGGACGATTTATCAGGGCAACTGGTGTGGCTACTGATAGCTGCCAAGCCTGCAGCCCAGAGATCCGGGGACTGAGCACTCCTACCCCGCTACTCCTACATCCAAGGGCCATAAAGGCAGAGATGCAGGCAGAGTTCAGCTCTCTGGAGAGAAGCAGTCGGGGCTGGGGTTGGCTCTTCCTTTCCCCCCAGGATTCCTGCCCTTCCCAGGACTGTGACAGCAGCACTCACGGTTCACGGTGAGGACCCTCCCAGCACAGCTGCGGGCCAGCTTCCCAGCCCCACGCGCGCAGCTGTGCTTTCTCCCCAACTAATACGTAACAGCAGCACCTGGCCTTCTCTCCCCACCTTGCCCTGAGAGGCGCAGGACACACGTGGGACTGGAGACAAGGAGGCTCTGGGTGGCGCTTATTTGCATCCGAGAGCCACGGGGAGAGTGCGCCTTTCTCCTTCCAGGTTGGACCGTAGAGCCCTGGCCCTTGTCCTACTGGCCACTGGAAGAATCCTGACCCGAGGGACCGCACTCTTCCCAAGGTTTCCAAGCGCTTACCTTTCTTTCTGCGTCCGGGCGGGTCCGGTTCCCGGGAGCGGAGGCGCGGTGCCGGGGCAGGGCCGGTGGAGCGCTGCTTTGAAGTCTCAGCCCCAAACTCACAGGAGGGAAATCTTACGCCCGGGGTCCCTGAGAGGGGCGGGGCCGGGCACGGCTCGGCGCCCCTTTCCCATCAATACTGGAGGAGAGTGGGGGGGGGGGGGGGCGGTCCGGAGCCGGCAGAAAAAGCGAGGGAGCCGCGCCCTCTCGGTCTCGAGAGACCGGTGCCGCCTGGAACTTGGGTCGCTGGAGCGCAGGAGTAGAACGCGAGCCCTTCTCGGCCGCGGCCCCAGGGCGCCGCCTCCCGGGACACCCGCCGCAGCCCAGGACCGCCCGCGCCGGGCGGCGGGATTCTCTCCCAGGGCTCCCGCGGCGGAGCGCAGGGACTCGCCGCGGAGAGAACGGCCGGGTTGGCTGAATTCTTCCGGTAGTCGGGCCCGCAGCTCCCGCGGCCCGCGGTGTCCCGGCCCGAGCCGGCGGGGGGCGCGAGGCTGCGGGCGGGTCGGAAGCAGAAGGCGGGCGCACGCTGCGGCTTCCTCCCGACGGCCCGCCGGGCTTCAGAATGAGCGTCCGTCTCTCGTCCGTTTCGCATTTCTCGTTTGCAACCCAACTCGGCGACCCCTGCCCGAGTGTCCTTTGCTGTCCGGGCCCACAGTCTGGACGCTTCTGGATCGTTCACTGAGCTTCCCGGCAGAGCTCCGGGCCTGGACTCGCGGGAGGCGGCGGCGCGAGCAGAGCTTCCCCACGCCGGGGGCCGCTCCTGGCAGGGGGCCGCTCGCTGGGCTCCCGTGAACTGGGGGTGACGCCTCGTGACAAGCGAGGAAGTGACACTGCTGCGTGGAAGGGGCCGTGGAGCCCACCCCAGGGCAGAAGGCGCAGGGATTGCGGGGGCCTCCTTTGAATTGGGAGTTCTGCTCGGTTTGTGGAACCAGAGGCTCCCATGCCTTTGAAGACCGGCTGCTTCAGCCGATGGCCTATGCGAACGCGTCGCCATCTCTCCCACACCGCCGCCCCTCCAATTTCCTCGGCCCTAAGAAGCCTCTCCCACCGGGTCTAGGCCGCCCGTGCCACCAGCCCTGAACACCGGCCGGAGGAGCCTTCGCGGGCCGGTGCCGGCGTGCCCGGCGTGCCCGCCGTGGAAGGCCAGCTCCTCACTCTCCCCTGGGACGGTAATTAACGCAGAGTTGATCTGGGACTTCTGTGGGCTTAATAAACTGTCTTCTCCCTCTCTTCCTGCCCACCCCAGAGCGGAATCCACCCCATTTCGGTCCTCTGCTGACCCGAAAGAGCCCAGTTTCTGGCCTGAGGTATGAAAGGGAAGGAAGTTCAAGCCTGTGGATACGAAATAGGTCCAAGGTGATCTGCTCCCAGGCCTAGGCCCCCGAACAAGCTTGCCAAGAGAGCTGGAGCTGGCTTCCCCTAGACGGCGGCAGGGTCCCTTGAGCGTTTTCCTGCGAACCTACCACATCCGACCCGAAGCTTGTGTGCCCTGGGGAGGAGGGGTGGCCACATGGCCACCTAGGAACAGAGGGGTGAATGCACGCCATCATGCGTTTGCCTGGACGGGAGGCAAATGAGATCTGGAATAGCAGCTGGTGTGTAACCAAGACCTCTCGGGGGAATGAGGCAGTAAATGTCTAGACACAAAACACGACTGTTGACCTGTGTGGACACGGGGTCTCAGCATGAGACCCAGGCTGAGTGACACTGTGTGCTTGTGCACTCCCGTGGAGGGGTGTATGAGGGGGGGTGGTTGGGAAGTGGTGAGCCCTGCTCTGCAACGACCCCACCCCTGCCAGGCGCCTGGGGGAAGGGGAGGGCTCTAGGGCTGCGTGGGTCTCCACTGAGGGTTCCTTCCCTCGGGTCTCCAGCCAGCCAGGCAGGGTCGGTACCAGCTCCTTCTCCACCCCCACCGAAAGTGGGGACTGGATAATCAGCTCCTTGCTCAGAGGAGAGACGGGAAGAAGACTTAATACACAATAGCGCCTCCTTCAGATGCTGAGGAGGGAAAGCCCCTGGCCAGGGCTGCCTCCACTCCCACTTTCCCAGGGAAATCAAGAGTCTGGGAATGAGGTGGGGAGGGCGGCGCCCCTGCAGTTGGTAGGACCTGCCTCCTACCGCCCCACCCTGACTGGTGCCGAGAAAAATCAGGTCAAGCCATCCAGGGGCTCCCTGCACCTTTCCTGGAATACCAACCAAGAGCCAAGAATTTTTACCTGAGTTATCTCCTTAATCCCTTCAGTAATCCGGGAAAGGTTGGCTCTGTAATTTGGGGAACAGACGGTAGGCTCCTAAAATTTAATTAATTTGCCCGAGGTTAGGAAACAGAGAAGCTGAGCTCAAAACCTAGATGGATATCCAAAACCATCCCAGCACCCGCCTAGGAGTAAATAGGATTCTAGAAAGAGGGACTGGTGCAGAAGGAGAGGAAATAGGAGATCAGAGAGAGCTACTGTAGGTTACAGGAAAGGGGCAGGACGCTCCCTAACTGGGAGCAGGTGAGGAGTGTGGCCTAGGGGACAGGGATTATTTATTTTTATCTATCTATCTATTTATTTATTTTAAGTAGGCTCCACACCCAGCGACCAGGCCATCCTGGGGCTTGAACTCAGGACTCTTGAGATCAAGTCGATGCTTAACTGACTGAGCCGCCAGACGACTCTGGGGAGAGTGCATTTAAAAACCTATCAGAAGGGGTATCAATCATGTCTATATTTTTCATTTCTTTAAATAAAATGGGAAAAATACTCCTAGGCAATAAAATAAGGCTGTAGGCCATATGGGACAGGCAAATTTGAGAACCCAGGATTAGATCTCAGACAAAGGGTGATAATTTACCTCCTTGATCCTCCAAAAGCAGCATCAACAGCACCTGAAGCTTGTTCTCCATTCAGGCTGCCAGCCCAGGCCAGATGTGATCGATGAGAATCTGCATTTTAACAAGATCCCCAGTGAGTCCAACACATTCAAGTTTAAGAGACTTGCAGAATATATATATATATGAATACACCTTCCCATGTCTGGCATAAAGCTTACATACATGCATACATGCACACAAATAAAAGGGCCCCCGGGGGCTCAGTCAGTAAGGAATGCAACTCTTGATCTCAGGGTTGTGGGTTCAAACCCATGTTGGGCACACAGCTTGCTTTAAAGAATAAATGAATACACCTTACAATGTATATAAAAGAACTTCCTCAGGGACACTGCCCTACTCCCACCCCCCACAACTCTGGAGGAGGCAAGGAAGAAGGGAAGGCCATGTTCTCTTTTCTTTTCATATTCTGACTGAGCCTTACTGTCCAAACGGTCAAAATAAATCCCATGCCAGCTCTCTGAACTTCAGGCTGCACACTCCCACCCACCCCAAGCTGCTCCCCCATTCTCCAGCCCAGAGCTATAGGCTTTGCACGGAACTGATGGAAAAGGAGAGGGAGGATTTTTCTTCCTGGTTCTCCACTCCTTTGTCTAATAAAGGGTGATTCATTTGGTTCTATTTTTAACTTTCTGCTTGTTTGAGTTCTTCCACCCTGCTGACCCAGAAAAGGGAGGATGAGGAAGTGGAAGTGCAGAGAACCTCCTTCTAATCCTAGAGGGCTCCTGGGAGGAAACAAGCCCTGGCTAGGAAGGCCCAGACGATGGGTGCTGGACAAGTATGGGGAAGAAGGAGGAGGAGGTCTCACAGGCCTGGCAGTGCTCCAGGATGGGTCCTTAAGGGGTGGAGGAGCCAGTCAGAGCCGAAGGAGGCCCAGTGGATTGGCGTGGGTTGGAGGTGGTTTTTCCAGAGACTTAGGAGGTAATTTCCCAGCGGATCTCCAGGCTAAGAGCCTCCACATTACGAGAAATCCTGTGAGGAGGCTGGTTTGTTTCACCTCCAGTCCTTCCCAAATCCACCACACCCCTGGGCTCAGCCATCCCCCTCGCAGAGACCCTGGCTCTAGTGTTAGACCCGGAGTTGGGATACTGCCCCTATTAACAACTGCAAGCTCTTAGGCTTGTAGTTGCTTAGCCTCTCTGGTCTTCCATTTTCCTTGTCTATGAAGTGGGATGAAAATACCACTAACCTCATAGGATGGTTGTTGGAAATGTATTAGTACTTTTAAAACCTAGTGTAGTGCCTTGAACACAGCAAGCACTCAATACTGTTTTTTATTAATATTACTATTGTTATTGGGGCACCTGGGTGACTCAGTCCGCTAAGTGTCCAGCTTGGGCTCAGGTCATGATCTGGGGGTACTGAGATGGACCGTGTGGGGCTCGCCGCTCAGCGTGGGGTCTGCTTGTCCCTCTCCCTCTGACCCTCCGCCCGCTCTCTCTTTCTCAAATAAATAAGTAAATAATAAAATCTTTAATATTATCATCGTTATTATTTTCTACCACGGCTGATAGCACCGCCCCAGCGCGCCCAAGGGCCTCCCAGACCCAGGCTCCCACGGCCCTAGCTCCAAGGCGCCTCTCCCAATGCGGCCCCTAGAGGGCGCCCGGAACTCACTCGTCCTGCGTTTTTGCGTTGGTGCCTTAACGCTGGCTCCCACTTCTGGGTAGCTGCCGAGTCGCCGCCGCCTCTTCCAGCTTCTGGGTCTTGAGACTCTTCCCGAAGGAAGGGAAAATCTGTAGGCTGTGGGACTACAGGGCGGAAATGAGGGGGCGGGAGGAGCTCCCACCAAAGCGCCCCTTAGGGCGACACGCAGCAGTGGGGACCTTGCACCCCTGTTGCTTCCCCGGAACCCTAACAACCTTCTCACACACAAAAGGAAGCCGGATTTCCATAGGCTTCAGGGAGGCAGCGACGACCGCTGGACCTTCTGAGCCTGGCCAGGGTCTTTGGCTGGAATCCCTGGCGGCCCGCTACCCCCAAGCCCAACCTCAGCGTCTTGGGGTGTCCTCACCCACAGGAGCTGCAGGGCTGGCAACAGAAGCACGGGGCTAGGAAATCCCCAGCAGGCAAGTTAAGCCTCCCCCCTCCCGGCAGGGGACGAGGGGCGGGGAAGGGGAAGGGCAGTGCCCTGCGGGGTAACTGTCCCAAGGAGCTTAGTGGGGCCCAGACTGGCGTGAGTTTGAGGGAACTGAGAATGCAGGCAGTGGAGACTATGTGTGTGCGTTTCTAGCACCCAAACACCTGTAGCTCCTTCCCCTGGTGCAACATCTCCCGGCCCAGGGGTTGCACAGTGGGAGGCCCTCTGTGAGGTTGTACACATAGATGCGGGCTGTGAGATGTGAGTACCCTCAACTCAACACGGGTACCCCACTGCCCCTTCCACTCACCACCCCACCCCCTCCATCGAACACACCATCTTACCACGCAGCTCTGAGCTCCTTGGAAAATCCAAATGGGCTCTAGCTCTTGCTCCATCCGTTCCTATGTGGCTCCCCAGGATGAGGAGTCCAGGACTGGGTGCAGGGGAGTAGTGCCAGGGGCCTCCCAGGACTGGCATTGGGCAGCAGATTCGAGCCACACGGGAAAAGCGAAAGTAACTCCTTGTTAGTTGCCTGAGCAGCGGCCTGTTAAACTCTGAGCTGATTAGGGAGCAAGAGTCTCAGGGCTGCGTGGGAGTGAGTAGTGGGTGAAGGTGGGTGTGGGGAGAGCAGGGGGAGCCAGCATGAGGGAGGGGGTTTCCTCCCACATCTGGCTGGGGGCCTTAAAGGCTGCCCCAGCGCCCCAGCCCACCCCCCCCTCCATATACTAACATCTCCAGTCCTGCACAGCCGGAGGGAGGTCCCTCTTAGTAGTCTCATACACCTGGCACATATCTTGCCCACCTGCAAGTCCCACCATAAACAGGATGCCTTCCTGAGTCCTGGGCCCAAGGCAAACCCAACACCTGAGACCATAGTAGGGGCGTCACAAGGCAGGGCTCAGGCCATGCCCACACAGCCCCCCGAACGCAGATCGGCACAAAGCCGCTATTATAGCTAACAGGTTGAGCCAGATTCTCTGTGTACCACCGGCGGCACAGCACGGGCCTCTCGGACCCCAGCCCGGCCTGGGTTCCTGGGCCCCGCAGGCCACCACCCACTCAGCCCCCACGCGGGGCTGTGCCTAGTCTAGGCCGGCGCTCGGGGCTCAGCCACGGCGGAATTTGGTCAGTGCAGTCGACTCACTCAAGCCAAGGAAGGAAGAGGGCCTTTCTGCTCCGACAGGTTCGTGAATTCCTCTTCTCGTTCCGCACCTCTCCACACAATTACTCAAATACTGAATTCCTTTTCTGTTTTTGAACAGAGACCGACCATTTCCGGCAGGCGCGGTGGCAGGCCCGGAGTTGCGAGCTTCCGACTGCGGGCAGTTGGCCCTGAGATCCTCGCAGCCCCCACCCCTCCAGCCTTCGCCCCACCCGGGACAGGGTATGCGAGTCCAGCTGTCCCCCCCCACCCCCGGCGGGCCCCGCCGCCGTCCCGGCCTTTCCCCGCTGCAGCGGCTCTCGGCCAACCCGGGTTTCCGCGAGATTCGGTCCCAACGAATTCCGGGCGGAGACAGAGAGGTCGTGCGCGGCCCCTGAGCGCCGGGAGCCCCGGTACCCCGGGGAGTCTGGCACCGCTGGGACGCCTCGCCCAAGGGCCTGGGAGCGCGGGAGGGGCCCCCGGGAGAGAGCACGACCCGGGCCTCCTGCAGCCCGCGAGCGCCCAGAGCCAGCGCGTACCTCGGGAGCCGGAGCGCCGAGCCGGGAGGACTCCAGCCGTGGGCGAGCGGCCCCAGGGCTGGGGATCCCCGCCTGCCGAATGCCCACTTCCACGCGAGGCCCGGACAAGCTGGACGGGGTTCTACAGCAGTGGGGTGGAGGGGGCATTCGTCCGTGTGGGTGGGCCCTACCTGTTTGTGAAGATCCCGGAGCAGGAGGTATTTCTGGGAGGAGTGTATGATGCCTAATTTTGCTCACAATTTTTTGTTCACAATTTGTGTTGTAAGAGGGTATGAGGGGTTGGGCGTAAAGCCTGGACTTTGGGGCCGGTTTGGGGGTCTTGTTTGTTCTGGGTAGCGGGCCCTGCACTCCTGCCGGGACTCCTCATCTGGTCTATGGATAGAAAGTATCCAGCAGCCTCCAGGGCCAGCAACCTCTGGAGGGATCCTGGGGATTGGGAGGTGGGAGGAAGGCTCCAGTCTCTGGGGAGGTTCAGAGAGACTCTGGAATCTTACAGCTGGGAGGCACAAATGAGGAAGATACAGTGCCACACAGAGAAGGTGTAGGCCAGGTGGCTCCAGTCCCCGTGGGAGAGGAGGGATATGCCAGACCTGCTCAGGCAGAGGAAACTAAATTCTCCCGGTCCAGGAAGCCATGTCCAGATTTCTCCCTGGCTAGATCCTCCTGTTTGAACTGATATAGAAGGGAGGCCAGCTGCAGACCCATGCAGACCCAGTGTTGTGGCCAGAACCTTCTCCCCACGACCAACACAGCTTGTCAGGGCTCTCACCCACTGGGCCTGGGAGGTGGGAGCAGGAGGGCCAGACTTAGACTTTTGGACCTAGAATCCTCTTCTGAGAAGATCAGGCTCCATGGGGGCCAAGGATGAGAGATGGATGAGCCCTGCCCCTCCTAGTCACATTTCTCTTTGGGCCTCCGGGGGTGAGAGGCTGACGTGCTTTGTCCCCCTCTGGGAGATCAGGTCCAGGATGGCAGCCTGGGCAGGGATGAAGGACAGTGTGTCTGATGCTTTCTGTGACTTCCCCAGCCCCTCTGGGTACACACAGCTCTGTATACCCAAACAAGACCCAAACCCACTCACTTCTAGTTTCTAGCCAGAAAGTTCTCTCACTCTGCCATCCCAGAGAAAGAGCCTCCTACCCCCCCCAACTTTATTCCCCCAAGACAACATGTCCCTAGACCCTCCACCACCTAGCGTCTTCCAGAAAAGCGGGCCCAAGTTGGTTTTGTGCACCTGAGATTGGTCTAGTAGGTGGGGGACTAGATGTTAAAGGGAGTGTTGTGTACTGTGGCTGTTCTCCTGCCTAGCGTACTCTGCGACCTCCCTGGAGGTCCCTGGGAAGTTGCTTATACAGATCTCTCCAAGGCCAGGCTAGTGCTGGGAGTGGGAAGTCCTACTTAGAGCACCACAGAGAATCCTGGCCCAATTATTGAGTCTCTGTGCTCCAATCTGTGTGGCTTGCTGGGTGAGGGCCTAGAAATGTGGAACTCCTAGCAGATGTTGGTATACTACCCCCAGTGTATCTGTACAGCCAACTTCAGACCCCCCACTAGCACTGCACCGTTACACCCACTCAGTCAATCATACACACACTCACTGCAGAAGTCACCCACAATGATCCCCACTCCCCCCAGTTCACTCCCCCATTACATACTGCCACACACATATATAGGTAACATACACATCTCGTGTATGAGATTGCATGTCACACGATTACGTGTCACACACGATGACACATCACATACAATGATAGTTGTACAATTATAGATGATTCACAATTACAAACATTCACACATTTAACACAAAAACAGATTCACGAGGAGAAATGAATAGGTACACTCACACACATCAGCACAGAAATCATACACAGTCACACACGTACAGGTGGGTGATCACAATTACCCAAAAAGACACAATCACATTCACACACGGTTACAGACACACCACTGCAAGTTCATGCGTGCAGTGATAGTTTCGATTTGCAATTTAAGCAGAAACAAGAGCTTCCAATAATTGCAAACACAGTGACACGCTTAAACACTATTACCTTCATTATCTGTACCATCCCAATTGGCCACACCATCACAAACACAACACAAGCCTGTAACCCTCACACCCAAAGACAGTATATCCTCTTGGGCATTAGCTGGCCCAGGAGAGCCTAGCACTCCTTCCTTTCCTCAGGTCTGCCCTCTCTTTGTTTGTCCCTCCCCATTCCCCAGCCTGCCCCAGGTGTCCCTCTCGCAGCAGCAGCACAGAACACCAGCAGCTGCCCCAGCGCCATTTCACACCAGATCCAAATAGCTATAGGGTGCCGGGCTAGGCAAGGAGCAGGCAGCCCTGACTCCGGATCCGGAAGGTTTTATTTTTTTTTTTCACATAAATTACACAAGCACTTTATAAAATGGTTACACAGAAAACACCTTATAAGTGCATAACTTAAGCTCCCCTATGAACAGGATCTGGAGAAAGAGGCTGAGTTTGTGTGAAACCTGCCTGTGCGTACCTGGGTGCGGCTAGGACGTGTGATGAGGGCCTGGCAGGTCGTGGCGTTGTTGTGTGTGGGATAGTGTGTCACAGTGCGGCCGTAGCCTTGTGTTTGTGAGAAGTGCCATGCTGTTGACAATGAAGCTGGGTCGCCCCTAGCTTATGCCTGATAGTGAGGGTTAAGGGTGTGAAGGCTATGGCCCCACGGGTGCCTGACACTCTGCCACAGGTCCTCTGTGTTTGACTGTGGGTGACACCAGGAGGGACGGTGAAGTCACCTTTGGGCGGACCTTGGGGTGTCATGTGTGATGGGGAGTGGGATACAGAGGGGGACTCCCCAGAGCAAGTTCAAATGACAGCTCATGCTCTCCTCTGAGGACCTCAGGAGCTCTTCTTCCCCCACCTCCTCTGCCTCTCTCAATCCCACTTTTAAAATCAGAATAAAATAAAATAGACGCAAACTGAAAGGACTCTGAACAGTTCCAGAGGGCGTGGGACCACTTAGGCATCTGGAAAGAGGTCCCCGTCCCTGCGCTCTTTTCTTCCCCCATCAAAGAGGAAACAAGGTGGGCAGGAGCGCCCAGGCCAGTGCGGAGGGGCACTGCGTTCCCCTCCCGCGTGCAGTCTGAAGCGGGAGGGGGAGAGAGTCCTGGGTCTCAGCCTCAGCAACCCTTTGGCTGGACCCGGGTTCCTGTGGGGTGGGGCAGGCAGGCTCACTCGCAGGCTGAAGCCACCGACGTGACGCTGGTGATCTTGGTGGAGTCGTCGGACCACGGCTGCAGGTTTTGCAGGGCGAAGAGCGAAGAGTTGTGCACACACAGCGGGTCGGCGGGCAAGGGCTGCGCCAGACTCTTCTGGAAGGCCTCTTGCTGCAGCTGCAGGAGGATGCGGTTCGCCTGCTGCCTCTCTGCCTCCCGCTCCTCGGCGGTCTGCCGCCTGCACCGGGGACAAGCCGTTACCCAGGCTCCCGGTGTGCTCCCGGGGAAGTAGCCTGGAGGAGCACTGCTCCCTTCACAGCTCCCAGCTCCGGCTTGGGGCCCTTTAACACACACCCTTATCTTGAGGGTCCTGACTCCGAAAAAGACTGGAAACCCCAAAAGTAAATGAAGCGCAGGTATCCCGGGGGAGCTGTGGGAAAATCTGCTAGGCCAAAGCATTTGGGGTTCCCGGTCTCCCAATAGCCTAGGAAGGCACAACTAGGGGTAGGATGGCACCTCGCCTCTCCCCAGCTCCGCTGGCCCAAGCCTGAGGCGCCCCACCCTCCCCACCAGCCCAGGGCAGAGACAAGGGCCAGCGGATTGAGAGCTGCCTTGCCTGACTTTTCCTCTCCCCCTTTTCTCTACGATCCTGTTGCAGGCTTCCTGCCTCCTGCACTGAGCCCTGTGCCCTGCGGGGACTCCCACCACGGGACCAGCCGCCTTCCTCCGAGGTGGCCCGGGGAGGCAATGACTCACTTATTCCATTTAATGCCCCCCCCCACCCCGTCAACTGAGATCAAACGTCTGTCTCTAAGGTGGACAGACCTAATGGGAGTCCCGGGGGCCTCCAGAAGCAATTTGTAGGCGATCGATGAAGCCGCGCGAAGCCGGCAAGGGCCTCTCCCAGCGGTGGACGCCGGCCTCCTTCCCAGCGCCCCTTCTTGCCTTTTGCTCCGTGTGTCTTTCTGTCTCTCGCCTTACCCTTCGGTCCTGCATTTCAAATGGCCTGACTGGTTTTCTTCCTTTTAGGCATCGTGTCTTTATCTCCTATTTTCTCTCACCCACACTTCCTTCGTTCTCTCAGAATTAAGAGAATTTATTTGAAACGGAAGTGGAGGTTTAATCATATCCATTGCTTTTGTTTATTATCCTAAGACTTCTTAAGGTGCCTGGTTTTTCCTTTTCTCCCTGGGGTGGGCTATTTATCCTTGCCGGCTCCCCTCCCTTTGCCTGCTACTCTCTTCCCCTGTGCCCCTCTCTTCCAGGGACTTGTGTTGCTCCCTCCCCTTGCTTAGGCTGCAGCCTGCTGGGGCCTTGGGAATCCTAGTGCCCCACCCTTATTCAGCTAGCCCTCACTACCCCTTTAGCCTTCCAGAGATCTGAAGCCAACCCCCATTTCTTCCCCAGTGCCAGCAAGGAGGGGGGGGGGGCAGTGGCTTTCTTTGTGGCCAGGAACGTGGAATGGCGGGCAGATTCCTTGCTTTCATTCAGAAAAAGAGGAAACTCCAATTCCTTTCTCCAGCTCTAGGCTCACCCCGCGCGGAGCCATGGACTTTGCCTGGCCTCTCCCGCGCTCTCCCCCCTGAGGCCTGAGCTATCGAGAAACTTTTTCTCCTGTGTGGAACGGAGTATGCAGGCCAGATGTGCAGGAGGGTGTAGGGGTGCAAGTGAGGCACCTGGAGAAAGCACCGGTGGGTGCAGGGAGTTAGTTTGCCGAAGAGTGTGGGACGCTTTATGAGAGGGAGAGAGAGAAATGTATGTGTGTGTGTGGGGGGGGGGTTAGTGTGGTTGTGGGTGTGTGACGGGAGAAGGGTAAATGTGCCTCTTTCTCTCACACACAAACACCCATCTGCTCCTAATTGATCCCCCTTGCAGTGGGACTCCAAAACCCCGCCACAGCCGGTGCGGATTGATTTTCCTCTCCCAGGGTGGGGAGCCTGGCTGTGTGAGCGCCCTGCGGAGCGCCTGGGGAGAAGGGAGTCAGCAGGGCCCAGGCCCGCGGTTTGGAGCCTGACGGCTCAAGCAGGAACCCCGGCTGGAGCGCAGAAACAAGGCATGGGCCATCCCACCTCCAGTCTCCGGGATGGAGTAGGCATCTCTGTTAACGCGACTTTGCAGAAACAAAATGTCCCTTAGGACTCACTGATCCCCAAAGCCCGAACTGCACGGACTGTGCTCCGCCCCGCCATTTCCCCAAGCAGCAGCGGAGACCAGCCTCGTCTACACCAGCACTGAGTGTGTCGGCCAGAAGGTCAAGAAACCTCCGGTAAAACAGAGCCGGGGCTCTCCAGCCTCGCCCCCGGCAACGGCCTCAGTTGATTCCCGTTCCCCGCGAGCCTAGCAGGGAATTGATCAGAAGCCGGCGAGCGGAGGAGGGTGTGAGCGCCCCAAGAGAGACCCAGGGGCAGAGAGCTGCCCGTCCAGCGCGCTCACCTCCACTTCGTCCGCCGGTTCTGGAACCAGGTTTTGACCTGCGCGTCGGTCATTTTGAGCGCCTTGGCAAGGGCGGCGCGCTCGGCCGAGGCCAGGTACTTCTGGCGGTGGAAGCGCTTTTCCAGCTCGCAGATCTGCAGGCGCGTGAAGGACGTGCGCGGCTTCTTCTTCTTGGGGGGCGTCCGGTTCTGATAGGGGTGACCTATACGGCGTGTTACAGTGAAGGGTGAGAGGGCCACTGGAGCGGGAGACAGACAGACGGCAGAGGCAAGCAGCAGAGCGTCAGGAGGCGTCCCAGGCCCGACTCCCCGCGATCAGCGAGCGCAGCGGCTAGACCCCAGGAGCGGGGCGGCGATCCTCCCGTCAGCCCAGCTCCAAGCCCGCGGCGGGAAAGGGCCCCCTCCCGCCCGCCAGGCCGACGCCGCCGCCGCCGCCGCCGCCGCCGCCGCCGCGGAAGCCTCTGCAGCCCGGGGCTCCCACATGCTCAGCCAGAAAAGACGTGGTCGCCTCCCCAGTCTCCTTGAGGGCCCGTCTGATGCGAGCTAAAGTTCGCAGGCCCCCACTGCCCCAGGCAGCAAGAGGCAGTGCTTGGTCAAGGGTGGGGGGCTGGGTCTTGACCTGAGCCACCACAAGACACACACATACCACAGGGGCAAATTCTAGATCTATACACCCCGTCTGACACACAGACACAGGGGCAGGCACACAGGCAGACACATACAGGACACATAGCAACACAGGTGACATTCATTTCCTCAGAACCTTCTTCAGGCCTGAAGAAGATTAGGGTGTACTGTGGCTGTAGGTCCTCAGTGGAACGCCTTTCGCTAGAGACCCAAGACCAGCAGGTTCTGGGCTGAGGTTCCATTATAGCCCTTCAGGACTGGCCTGGCCTGGGTTGGGGGAGTGCAATGGGCAGCAGACCTGAGAGAACTAAGGTTGGGGACTGGGGTCCCTTGAGTACAGGATCCTTCCTGAAGGCCCAGAGCAGAATGGTTGTAGCCTCTGCTGCACACCTCCCTCCCTTCCCCTGACCTAGCTTGAGCCAAGGTTCCAAGGCCAGAACAGGAGCAAGGGGCCTGGGGTGACTTGGGGCCGCCTAGCTGAGTGTGTAGCTCTAAGCTGCCTATTTCCTTTCCACCATTGGGCCTGGATCCCGAGCCCCATGGGAGTCCCACGTCGCCATCGGCAGCGGCCCGTACCTCCCGCCTCCTTTCTCTAACGCCCGGCCAGGAACCCAGGTTCAACTCGTGGTTACTTCTAAGCGGGCAATGGAGCTGGCCTGGGCGGGAGGATCCAGGATCCTAGGAATGCTAAGGGGCGGCGGGAAGTGAGGCGGGAGAAAGGGGCCCGCTCGTGAATGAGAGCTGAGTGCCGAGTGCCGAGAGCGGAAGCGAGAGCGGAGGGAGCCCGGGCGGACGGGGGAAGGCGCGGAGCTGGCAGCGCAGAGGGCCGCAGCCGGCCGCGCCACCGCCGCGGAACGCGTAATCGTCCCAGCAGTTGTCCCTGGGCCGCGGCGGATCGATCGCCAGCCAGGCCTGTGCATTATTCACACTGGAGGGAACAGGGCTGGGCCCGGAGGAGAGGACGCCATGCCGGGACCGAACGAATATGAAGCAGGAAGCTCAGCTTCACGCTGCCACCGACCTGGACGATGCCCGCAGTCCGGGAAGAAGGGCCCGGTAGCTCTGCTGCTTTACTCAGGCTCGGGGCCTCTGCTGGGTTCGGCAAGCGCAAAGGGCGCTGGAGCTCCGAGCGCGAAGTGGTGTGCGTGTGCGTGTGTGTGTGCAGGGAACGAGAGAGGTGGGGAACCTGTTCTCTCCTTGCGTCGGATTCTGGGGCTCGCGGTCTCAGCCAGAGAACGCTGGCCGGGACGGAAGAAACAGTTCGTTCACATCGCGCCCCTTTCTCCAAGAATACCGAGCCCCAAATGCCGGTTGAAGGTAGTCCCGAAACTACATCCCCCTTTCCCTCCGCCTGACTGAGCCCAGGGACTCCGAGAGGGGATCAGAGAGAGCTTTTCAGAGTAGGGGTCCTGCGGGAGAGACGGAGAGGGGCTCAGCCTGGGAGAACTCTTGGAGCCTGGCGATTCCGCGAGCGTGGAAAGGTGGCGGCGGGCGGCTGCACTTGGGGGAACCGCCGAGAGGACCAGGGCAACCTGGTGCGCAGAGGGGGCTGCGGGGAGCCACCGGGCAGGGGAAAGGTAGCGCAGAGCCCGGGCCGCGGCCAGGCGGGGCGCGCGCGGGCCGGACTCACCTGTGAACCTGTCCTTTGTGTATCTGCGGTTACTCTCCATCCAGGGAAAGGTGAGGCCGGTGAGGTTGTTGACACCCGGCACCGCAGGCACGGAGGGCACGGTGGGCAAGCCAGTAGCCAGAGGCTGAGGGTGGGCCACCGCTCCGGCTAGCGGCCTATGCGCCGGCACCCGGATCACTCCCGCAGCGGTCAGGGCCCCCCCGCCGCCGCCGCCGCCGCCGCCCCCGCCGCCGCCGGGACCGGGGCCGCCCGCCAAGGCCATGTTCACGTTGTAGGAGCCAGCCAGCGGGCCCATGCTGCAGGCGCCGCCGCCGCCGCCGCTCGCCGGGCCACCAGGGCCGCTCGGACCGCCAGCACCATAGGCCCCCGCGCCCCCGGCCCCCGCCCCGGCCGCGGGGCCCCCGCCGCCGTAAGCGTAGGCGCCTCCAACCAAACAGCCAAGGCCGTATTCTCCGTCCTGGAGGCGCGAGGCGGGCCCCATGCAGCCGCCTTGGTCCGGACTGTTGAGAATCTGGTCGATGCCGAAGCTGATGGGCTCCGCATGGCCCGGGTGGAGATGGTGCGGGCCCAGGTGCTCCATGCTGGCCCCCGGCCCCGGCCCCGCGGGGGGGCCTGGGCGGCGGCGTTTGCTGTGTTTGGCTCGGGGGGGCAGCGCGCAGGGGCGCCGAGGCGGCAGGGGCTCCTGGCTGCGCGAAGACTTGGAGGCGAAGTGCGCGGAGGGCTAAAGTAGGGGGGAGGGGAAGGAAGAGGGGGCGCCGTATTCTTCCCCTCTCTGGCTGCTCCTTCCCCTCTCCGGCTGCTTGCTAGATGTTGACTCTGGGACATCAATCACCGGGCGAAAAAGCCCGGTGCGAGAGAGCCTAGCCGTTTCGGCCGGGTCTCTCCATTGGCTGTGCGCGGAGAGGAGCGGGGTGAATGACAGCGCGGGGGGAGGGGCGGAGAGGGGGAGAGGGAGGCCGGGAGCAGAGACTGATGCAGGAGCCAGACACAGAGGGACGGAGACCGAGGCTCGGAGAAGTAGTTTCAGGAAGAGAGAGAAGGGATTCAGAGACTTAAAAGGAGAAAAAGAACAGGAGGCGGCCATTCCCAGAGACCTATGAACAGACGCACCCAAGGAGGTGGAGGACAGAGACCTTTTCCCAGCCTGGCAGGAGTCTCCCCACTTTGAATTGGGCCAGAGAGGTCCGACTTGATAGGCCTCTGGGGAAGGGTGTCCGTGAGCTACCGGAGAACCTCCCCAATGTCTCGGCTGGGAAGCACCTGTCCGCCAACAAGAGGATTTACTCCAAACTTCAAGTCTGGCTTGTTAGAAAGTAGAAGACTGTCTACTCCCCAGGTATGGAGCCCAGACCCCTGAGGCAGGAAGGTGAGTTCAGGCTTGCCCTTTTTTAAAAAACACAGGGCTAGGAGCAACTGGCTAGATATTGTTGGAAAAATCAACAACTGTCCCAACTCAGCCTATTTAGAGAAACTGAGGAAAGGAAGACTTTCTGAGAGGCAAACACAAGTCAAGGGAGTTGGCTCCCGGCCTGCTGCCAGGGTGCCCATGCCTCAAGGTACCCTTTTCCTTTTAAATAAACAGAGTCCTCAAGAAGTAGTTCCCACAGCATGTGAGTGAATTCAGTTAGATTGCTTTCACCTAGTAACTAGCCCTCGCTGGCTATTCCAAACAAGGAACCCTTGGATAGCTATGAGGGGAGGGAGTTATTTTCTTACTTTTGGAATCCTGGGAGGGAGGTGTGGGGGATGTAAGACTGTGGGGGCTGGGTTTGGTGGGACCAAGATCAGGGCAATCCATCCCGGCAAACAGAGGCCTTTTAATTAAAGTTTTGCCTGTGGCTGACTGGCTTAGCGCCTGGGAGAGAACGAGGAAGCTCCCTTTTTCTGCTTCCTCTCTTTTTTCCCTCTTCAGTAGGGAAAGGTTTGCTCCCTCAAAGAAGCCAAGCTCTGGGATCTGTTTCTGGTCTTATCATATTCAACAGGTCTTCGAGGAGGGACTGTCTCTATCAGGCAAGATGCTAGAATATGAAGGTTTGCATTCCACTTCTCAAATCTCATTACAGTCTATTTGCTTTGGTCAGGTCTGTTAATTCCACTTGAAGAGACCTCGGTGGAGGCAGGGAGTGGCTTACTCATCTCAGTCCCCCCTCCCCACCCACTGTGGAGTACCACCCCAAAGAGCAGGATATAGTCATCCTGAGTGAATGAATGAGCCTCCTTATTCAACAAATATTTATTGAATACCTTCCACGTGTCAGACACTGTTTTTGACATTGGGAAAACAGCAGTAAACAAAACAAAGGTCCTGCCCTCACGAATTTACATTTCATAGAGGGGGTTAGACAATAAAGAAGCAAATACATTAAGTCAGATGGTGATAAGTGTTATGGAGAACACTATGAACTTCCCCAACTCTTCAAGATGAGTATTATCCCTATTTTACAGACGTAAGAAAGTCAAATTTCAGAGAGGCTAAGTGACTTGATCGAGACGGAGGAGCTGGGTTTGACTTGCATTTATAACTTAGACTGGAAATCTGGCTGCTGTTGGAAGCCCATCTCTGTGGGAAATATCATGTTTGGGCACCAGGCAGGTGGACAAAGGCCCACTCAGAGCAAGGCCAGATATGAAGTAGGTAGTGGTTTGGAAATGCTACGCAGAAACAGGAGAGAGCTCTATTCCCTTGCCAGTTTGCTCCTCTCCATCCACCCAATTCAGGTTTCACACCTCTACCCAGGGTAACTTTCATCAAAAATTGTTTGAACTTAAATCTGTCTCTTTCCTGCCTTTTATCTTGGGGGAACTAAAGCAGAGATAAACATAAGTGTTTTCTTGAGAAAATCCTATGTGCTGGGTACCACACCACACTGATCTCATTTAAGACAACAACTCTATGAAGTTAATGGAAACATCTCTAATTTTTAAATAAGAAAATTGAATGAATGTTCATAGCAGTATTATTTATAATGGCCCAAAAGTGGAAACAGATCAAATGGTCATCATGCAATGAATGTATAAATAAAATGTGGTATAACCATACAATGGGATATTATTCATCCCCCCCCCCAAAAAAGAATAAAAAGGAAGTCCTAGTTCATGCTACAACATAGAAAAGCCTAGGAAACATGATGTTAATGGAAAGAAGCCAGGCACAAAAGGCCACATATTATATGACTGCATTTATATGAACCATTCAGAACAGGCAAATCCACAGAGGCAGAGAGTAGATTAGTGGCAGCCTGGGGTTGGAGGAGGGAGGGTAGGAAGTGCCTGCAAATGTATACAAAGTTTCTATTTGAAGTGATGAAAATAGTCTGGAATTAGATAGAGGTAATCATTGCATAGCTTTGTGACTAACTTAAAAACCGCTGCATTGTATGATTTAAAGGGAATATTATGTTATGGGAATTATATTCATTTTTTAAAAACAAAAACAAAAACTGAGACTTGGTAAAATGAACAAACTTGCCCAAAGTTCCACAGACTGAATAATGTTGATCTGGGTTCCCCAAACCTGAACTCTTTTCACTGGATGAGGCTGGAAAGTATGGAGAGGGGTGCATTCACTTACTTTGAGACTGGATCACAGTGGCCCTGTTCCTTTTCATTAACTACAGTTCTGCCTGCTGCAATTAAAACTGTCTTTCTAGGTTATCCTTAGAATAACTTTCCTTTGCTGCTCTCTGGCCCATGCAGGAAACCCCCTCCATGTTCCTAACACTCTCCCCATTCCTCCCTCCGTCCTCCTCTGGATGAATCTTTCTAGCACCCATGTCTTTTTGACCTTGCCCATTTGGGCATCTGCCTTACTTACTTACTGCATCTTGAATTCCTCAGATCTGGCATCAGTTGGCCAGGGTCCCTGGCAGGAGGTATCACCTTATTGGCTCAGCCCAAGGTTGGCAGAGGTCACAGCTGCCTAGTGACCCATTAAGACTGTTGGGATGCTCTTCTCATCAAAATCCCCAACGAAACCCAGGGACATCCTGACTTTCCCCTGCCTTTACATCTGTTTACCTCTACGTCTCTTCCATACCCCCCCCTCCACCCCCCACCCCCATCTCTCCGACTTGCCAGAGTCAACTTTTCTCCCAATCCAGTTCTGAGGTGCTGGCCTCCTCCAAGGTGGGGTTCTTTGTGTCCAACTTGACCTCAGCCTTTGTTTTCCAATGAGGCAGTTGCTGAGGTCCTGGGGTACACTTTTCCGGTCCCTTCTCTTCCTAGGAAGTTGAGACAAGAGGGTCAGGAGTCTCTGGGTTCTGGTCCCCACCCCTCCTGGGTTCCCTGAGCTCAGCCCTGCAGGTTGGAAAGTGTTCTGAAGGGGGGTAGTGGGGGCTGGGGAATGGGAGTGAGAGGAGACTCACAGGGAGCTTAACCTTAGGTGGTGCAGCTTTTGCATTTCTACAGTGTTTCTGCATGTTGTGCAGAGTAGCGCTCCTTAGGAAGGACTAGGGGAGGAAAAGAAAGCAGGATAAGGCACAGTGACATCCTAGGCACCCTCAGTCACAGTGATGATCTTGTGTTGTCCACCAGTAACCCAATGGTGTTATCTCCATTTTGCAGATGGGAAAACTGAGGCACTAAAAGCCAGGAAGCGACAGGAACTAGGCTCAAATACTGTTTTTTGGACTCCAGGCATTAGAAGCTGATTTCTTTCTTTCTTTTTAAGATTTTATTCATTTATTTGACAGACAGAGATCACAAGCAGGCAGAGAGGCAGGCAGAGAGAGAGGAGGAAGCAGGCCCCCCGCTGAGCAGAGAGACCGATGCGGGACTGGATCCCAGGACCCTGAGATCATGACCCGAGCTGAAGGCAGCAGCTTAACCCACTGAGCAACCCAGGCACCCTAGAAGCTGATTTCTTAACACCAAACTTGGTAGATAGTAGATGTCCTAGCTTTGCAAGAGTCTCTCGAACACACATCTAGGTGAGTTCCAGCCCTGAGGCCACCTAATAAACTGCCCCCTACCCACATAAAGCACCACCTACTCCCCTGGCCTGCAGAATAAAGAAGTGCCTCCAATTAAGAAAGGAGCAGCTGGGGCTGAGGCTGGGGCTGGGGGAGGAGAAATAGGAGGGCTCAGCCACAGAGGGCGGGCCCCTTCAGATCCCACAGGGTTCCCTCCCCCCTCTGGGAGAGACCCCTGGGCCAGGGGTTGTCCTCTAGCTTAGGGGTGTGTGTATGTGTGTGTGATAACTTAATTACCTTGTGTTTGGGAGACTGTGTGTCCATGAGGGGAAAGCCAGATGTGAAAGTGTGCATGACAGTGCGGATGGCCACTTAGATAACACTGGGCATGTCTCCAAGGAATAATTTTCTAAATTTACCCAGCAACTATGTATTGGGTGTCTATTATGTACCAGCGTTAGGCTGTTGGGATTCAACTGCAAGCAAAACGCATGTCTGTAAGGGGGCTGGGGGAGAAGGGAGTCTGGGCCATTTTTGCAACTGGATTTGTCTGTGTAAGAATGCAAGTGAATGTGTGTTTTCTGTAACAGATAAGATCAGGTCTCTCCAACTGTTCCTGTATGATGAGCACATATGATGGACTGAGGGTGTCCCTTGGCTACTGTGTGAAAGTGTGAGTGTAATCATGGTGTGTGTGTATGTGTGTGTGTGTGTGTGTGTTGTCTTATTTTCTAGTGTAGCTGTCAGCACAATGGCCATATGTTGGACTGTGGGTGTGGAAAAGGGGCGACAGGATATGCCCAATAGATACACACCAGGGACAGTGAAGGACAAGCTGAGAAATGTGTAAGGGGAGGTGTGAGATGAAACAGTTCATGCTGGGGCCACTGGGATCTGGATTTTCAGCACCAAAGGGGCCAGTTCTGCCTTGCTCACCCGCCTCGGGAAGGAGGCAGAAAATGGAAGGGTTGGTGCAGCTGGGGATGAAAGCACTTAGAGACCCACCCAGTAAAGGGCACCCCACCTCCAGGGTGTGTGGGAGGGGGTTCTGTCCAGGAAGCTAAGTTGAGGAAGGAGGGAGTGAGCAGGTCAGGCTGGTTCTTGCCATACACTCTGTGATTTCTCAGGGCTGGGGGTAGGGGTTGTCCGGGGCCAGCCCCCGGGTGCTTCTTCCCAATCCTTATAGCAACAGGGATTGAGGACCTCTCCAACACGGCAGGGCAGGCATACATTTCATCAGTGGGGGCACCCCAGCTAGACTGAAAGCAGAGGGACAAGGGACAGACCTTTCCTGCTGTAAGACACACCTCAGCTGTCACCTGGGTTAGGAGCCAGCACCTTTCTTCTCCTCCTCCTGCCCCTACCCCAAGGCCTGCTTGAGCAATGGGGTCATGAAGTCTAGGCCCTGCCCTGTAAGGCTTCCCCTTCTGATATAAAGGAAGCTATTGGCTCCATCACCTCTGGGCCTCAAGCTAGGGCCTCAGGCTTCTCTCTGACCAACTCCCTTCCAAAGGAGGCCTGGACACCCTCAGGTCCTGCCATCTAGAACTGCTGCCCTTGACAGAATATATCTTTGATGCTTTCGTTCTCTCAGGATGCCAGAATGGGGAAAGAGTTGGGCAGGGGGTGGCCTGAGGTTCAGGGGAGGACAGAGCTCTGTGGTCCTGCCATCCCCTGAGGGGCTCCCTGGGCACCGACATTGGCTTCCCACCACCAGACCCCAGGAGAGCACTCCAACCTAGGACCCAGGACCACAGGCACACCCCAGCATGCCCATCCTTGGTCTCCAACCTTGGCCTACCCAGCTGACAAGTGGGTCTGAGCTGGTCCGAGGAATTGTGGAATTTTGGGAGGCAGAGGGCATTCCACTGCCAGCCCCTGAGTGTGGTGCGGGGGAAGGAAGGAGTAGGGAGGGCAGTACCTCTGAGGGCCCTTACCACCTTCTAGGCTCCTACTGCCTGTGCTGGGGGCTGGCAGGCTAGAGTTCTGTGGGTGTGCGATGCCCTCACTCTGGCCCCTCAGTCAAGATGAACGAGGGGTTGGGAGGGTTCCAGCTGGACCACAAACCTGCAGTGGCCAGATCTACCCAGATTTCTCACCTAATTCAGCTCCCCAGCCCTCTAAGAGCGTACATTTGGGTCGCAAAGGAGGGGCGGAGGAGGAGGGGAGACACCTTCCAGTTCCCAAAACCCATATCCTTCCAGGACTCTGGTTGGGGAGCCTGAAGTTCCCCCGGTCACCCAAAAGAGCTTGGGCCATCTGGAAATTTCCGCAGGCGTTCAGGGCATGTCGGAAGCTGCAGGCACTGGCTGAGCTCCGGCCACACCGCACCAGGAATGGAAAACCAGTCCAGCTCAGACCCCCGCAGGCTGAGAGGGCCGGCCCCGCGCTGCGCGGGGTGCCGGATGGGCTCGGGAAGTGTCCTCCGCGTAAAGGAGTTGAGCCAAATTGAGCCCGAGCCGGGGTTTGAAATCAACTCGCCAAGCTCCTCCTCCATCAGGGCCGGGATGGGGTGATGGGGAACGAATTCCAATTCCTCCTGGGAGTCCCAGTTGCTGCCCCGAGGTCCTGGGTTCCACGCTAGGTCCTGACTGCACATGGCCCCCGCATAGACACCCTGGCAGACATAACCAACACCCGAGGCTTTCCAGATACAGCGCTGGAGCAGATCCAGCACCCTCTCTCAGGCCCAGAGTCACAGACCTTGCACACAAAAACGCACACTCCTGTGTGCAGTCCCGACAGCCGCTCTGGAGGCCTCTTCCGCGTGTCCCCATACAGGCACACACAGAAGTTGCAAACCTACAGGTACACTGGCTTCCTGCGCCTCAGATAAAAAACACATCCCTCCCTTCAGGCACACATTCTGCCGGCCGCATTGGGCCCACAAGCAGCCGCACAGTCTCCCAATTTTTCGGGGGAGGCCGAGGGCAGAGAGGGTGGGGGAGGGAGAGCCGCAGGTGCCAGAAGTTGGGGTAGGGGTGCCTAAGGGGGAGGGTCCGTATCCATATGTATGGGTTCCGCACAAAGAGCAGCTGCCCTAAGCTGAGCCCCGCGGGCCCGGAGTCGCACCGAGGCGGCAGCGACCCAGCTAATTGAATTAGACTGGCCAGGCCCTGCCACCCGCGCGCCACCCGCGTCCGCTCTGCCACCCGTCTCTGGTCGCCGCAGGCGCTCGTTGGGTGCCGAGGGACGGATTGAGGGAAGGAGGCAGCGCCGCCTGAGCCCCTGCCCAAGGCGCCCTCTCCCCCCGGAAATAATCCCATTGTTCTGCGGGCTGCGTGTGGCACGGGGCGCCTGGGATCCCCAACTGGACTGCCACGCTGTGATTAATGGGACGGCGGCGAGGGAGCTGACACGGGGAGAGCCCGCGGCCCTCCTCCGCCCACTCTTCTCCCTGGTTCTCAGCTGCCTTGGTTTCGGGTGCCCCTTCCCGACCAAGTCTGGGGAAGTGAGGGCCGAAGGGGGAGGGAGGGCAAGGGGCTACCGGAAATTAGACCAGACGACGTCTTAGTGAGGAGGGGCGGGCTGCTGCCTTAGGGCGGGAGAGCTGTGAGTCCCTCTGTACTGGGGGTGCTGGGGATGTGTGTGAATGGGGCTTCAGGGTAGAGTGTGGGGTCCTGTGTGAGATGTGCATAAGGTATGGGCTCCAGCACTGCCTTGGGTCCCCAGGAAATGCCTGCTGGGCACCTGCCTTCTCATAATGGATTTCCACGAGGCCTCACCCAAAACCCCACCCACCCCCACCCCCCCGCAATTGATAGTGTGGCTCCTGAACCCATCCCCCACCTCCCTGTCCCCACCTTTGTGGAGAATGGTTTCCAAACACAGGCATCTTTTCCTTCAGCTCTTCTCCGTCTCTGACATCCTCCGCCCCTCCATTGAGTCCCTGCTGGCTGGGGAGACTCACAGCGCCTTCAGCCAGGGAAGCTCCCTGACCTGCTGCTGGGAAATAAGTCCTCTGTCCAAGGCGACCTTGAGTCCCTGAGGTTGGGAGCGCCTCTGAATGTCTGTCCTGCTCCAAACAGCAAGTACCCGGGGCCACGCCAGAGTCCCGGCTGGCCCCTCAACACTGACACCCACTCACAGGTGCTCTCAGCACCAGGGACACCTCCTCCTGCGGCCAGCTCCACCCAAGGGCTGTGGAGTCCGGGGCTCTCAGGCAGCTGGGCACATAGCCATGCTTCCAAGGCCATGGGGCAAGTTTACCTCCTCACCTTCTCCACCCAGAAGCAGGACACGTAGGACTAGCCCAGCATGTGTGTGTGGGGGGGGTGCCTAAGGACTTTGAGCCATGGATCCTAGGAGGGTAAAAGAGGATGGCCACCGGGAGAACCTAGGGCTTTGGCCATCTACGGGTCAGCACTGCTACTGAGACCCTGTCCCAGCAAGGACCTCTGGCCCCCAGACTTCCTGCTGGCTGTTGCCCTCCACCAAACCACCCAGGTGATGCAGTCAAGGCAATGTACCCTAGAAATCCAGCTAGGGGAAGAAATGAGCCAAAGCTGGGGGCCTCGTGCCCACCAGAAGGGCTCAGTGCATCTGGCAGGGACCAGGGCCCTTTGAAGGAGTGACACGAAGTGGGGCAGTGGCTGGTGCCTCTCTCCACACCCTCTTGCCCCGATACCCAGGGCCCCAGTGAGGTGGTGGAGGTGGGGGGCTTCGGTCAGGCGCAGGCCCTGTGGGTCACCCTGAGAGTACCGGGCGCCAACACTGCCCACTCTCAGACTGGGGCCAGGCCTCGGCGGCCCTCACTGTATTTCCTGGGACTTTTACTGCAGCGCCAAGATGAGCAGTGACATCCCCCTCTCCCCTTTCATAAATATTGCATCTTCCCAATGCAATTACAGGAGACGGAGCGGCATGAGCGTTTACTAAATAAGATTATGGGGCAATGCTAATGCAGTTTATGTCTACGTTCTGACACCAGACAAACTCCCTATTAATAACCTCTCAATGAGGTGGGAGGCTCCGAAGGCAGAGCCTGGGGCTGCCCAGGGCCCAGCACTAGGTAAGAATGGTCACAGAATGGCCAATCTGCGCTGGGTGTGGGGGAGGGGCTCGCAGGGCTCCTGCCCTCCTCTTTGGGACTCTTGGCTGGGAGTTCTCTCCCCACTCCTTAGGAGGCAACCTGGGCCTCCACCCTCAATTCCAGAGTCCCACTGACACCCTACTTCCTCCACCTCACTTCTGTTTCTCAAGTTTGATTTGGGCTGGTGCCCCTCCCCTCTGTTTGGAATTCCCACCACTGGAGGGGCCCAGTTCCCTCCTCTAAAGGATGCAAGGCACATTCTTCTCTGGCTTAGGAACCACTCACCATTGCCTATGGGAAAATCCACGCCCTTTATCTCACCATTCAAGGCTTTCAGTTTACTGTTTCACAGGTAGTCCCCTCCCCCAGTCCCTGGCCACCATGGACCACTTTGTATCAACTGAGACAAATACTCTCACACCTTTCCCCTCACACCCACCTCCTCAGTGCAATGCAATGACAACACCCACTTCTCCCCTACCCCAAACACACACACACATCCTATTCCTCCTACTTAAAAAGCTACGTCAAATTTCTGCCTCTCCAGGCATATTTCATGAGTCCAACTGGCCAAGAGCACACAAGTCTTTTAAAAAGTCTTAGTTGTTGCTGTAGATTTGGAGTCACACACACATGGTTTGGAGTCCCAGCCATGCTGCTTTGTAAATCCGTATCAGAACAGATCAATTAACTTCTCTAGCCCTTACTATGTTTGTTTTTGTTTATCAAATAGGGACAATGGACTCTGCCTCCGATTTCAGCATTGTCGGACTCTTTGGAGTTCATTGGGTGTATCTCTGCTTTACCATCTTCCTTATTGTAATCAAATTTGTGTAAAATGTTCGTCATCCCTACTTGTCTGGGTGTCATTGAAACTCAATGTTGTTAGTCCTGCTTAGTTTCCCAGAACAGTCGATGAGCTTCTAGAACTTGTAGAACTCTTCTTTTTGCCTCCCTAATTTCCCTCCTCTTGAGGCCTTTTTAAGGTCTCATTGAGAGGCTAGGGCTGAGGCAGTAGAGACAAGTTCTGGAAAAACAGAATAGAGCATCAGTGCAGCAGAAAAGTATAAGCAGGATTTCAAGGTCAAGAGAGCCAGTCCCCTGCTTCGGGCCCTGGTGCAGGCTGGTCATTAATGCAGCCCTGGGTTCTTCTTGGCCTTCAAATAAAAAGACATTTCATGCCCAAGGACCTCAGTAATGAGGAACCAGGGAGGGGCTGGGTAGCCTGCAGGCTCAGCAAAACCTTCCCCACCTCAGAGGCCTTCCCTCCTACCTCCCTCCTCCTCCGTCTCTGAAGTCAGCGAAACCTTTCAGCAGCTTCTGGAAGGAGGTTCCTTTGCCTTTGGAGCAGGGAGAGAGATGAAGGGCTCTGCTCCAAAGGCAAAGGAACCTCCTTTAGAAGCCTCCTGGAGGGACGCCTGGGTGGCTCAGTTGGTTGAGTGGCTGCCTTCTGCTCAGGTCATGATCCTGGTGTCCTGGGATCGAGTCCCACATCGGGCTCCTTGCTCAGCAAGGAGCCTGCTTCTTCCTCTGACTCTGTCTGCCTGTGCTCACTCTCTCTCTCTGACAAATAAATGAATAAAATCTTAAAAAAAAAAAAAAAAAGAAGAAGAAGAAGCTTCCTGGAGCCTTGCTCCTCTGCCCTCATCTCTCTACCAAGGACAAACCGTCTTTACCTCAGAGAAGCCGATCGTTCTGTGGGGAAAGGCTGAGGCCCAAGGCCTGGAGGATGGACACAGTGCTTTACCATCTTCTCCAGTCGCTCATGCCTTAGGACCAGGGCAGCACCTGATCAGGCTGGCACATACTTACCACTAACTCTAACCCACTGTTCGTGCCCTGGGCTACAGGTGACTTGGCTGAATGCTGCAAACCTGTCTGAGTCTGTCTGGGCCATTTGGATTTACCACAGCATCCCTTCACTTATTTGCGAAACCTTAGACTTGACTCTTTTTTCTATTTTCCCTTTCTCTGTACCTTACCTGTCCTGTCCAGTCTCCCTGCTGAGTCTTTTCTTAATACTGATGGACTGAGAAACTTCCTAACCAGCCCTTTACCCAACTTGTACATTGTGTGCACACAAACACACATGTAAACTCAGAGGTACATGCCGACCATTACTCTCAACAATACTTGAACAAAAGTCCTGCGCATGACCCATGGACCCATCATGAAGTCCTGGAGCCCCCTGCGCAGACACGCATCGTGCTGTCTCCCCCCGAAAAGCATGCATGCAGAGAAAAATACGACCACATAGGTTAGCAAGTTTGCACAAACACACAACCAATCAACGTGCCAAGCACAGTTTCTGAAGTTGGTACTACCGTCGAATATTCCAGAGTTTTCCAGGGACCAGGGAAGTCCCTTCTTTTATCTTTGGGGGCAACTCAGTACACATAGGGTAAAGTATGCTCAGGGGTATTTGGCACTTATAGGATTGTATGACGGGATGAGGGAAAAACCACTCCCCACAACAAACCGAGCTCAGAGTCCTTCCAGAGGAGTAGGAGGAGGACACATCTGAGCAGAGGGATGTGGACTTGTAACTGGAATCAGAACCTGCCCTTTGTCTTCACTCTGTAAATCAGGTGAGGATGCTAAGGCAGGAAGTAAGGACTTAGAGGGTGGGCTTCAAAGGGGCATGGACTTTGAAAGAGGAAAGGGGGAGCACCTGGATGGCTTAGTCAGTAAAGCATCTGCCTTCAGTTCAGGTCACAATTCCGGAGTCCCGGGATGGGCTCCATGTTCAGCGGGGAGTCTGCTTCTCCCTCTGCCCCTCACCCCACTCATGCTCTCTCTCTCTCTTGCACTTTCTCTCAAATAAATAAATCAAATCTTAAAAAAGAAGAAGGAGAAGGAGGAGGGGAAGAAAAAGAAGAAGAACAACAACAACAACAACTACAAGTTCAGGGAGGTGGTGGGGGTGGGTCAAATAGGTGATGGGGATTAAGGAGGGCACTTGTGACGAGCCCGGGGATGGATGGAATTGCTGAGTCACGGTATTGTGCACAGGAAACTAATATAATGCTACATGTTACCTATACCAGAAAGCAATCAATCAATATTTTTTTAAAGCCCAATCATAGAAAAGCAAGTTTGACCAGATGTTAAAACATTTTATTATAAGGCAACGGAATGAAAACTGTGGATATCAGCACCAAAACAGACATTTAAATCAATGGGACAGAACAGAGCCTAGAAACAGACCCAGCTACACCTGGATTTAACATAGGTGTTAGAAAACAAAAAAGAAGGGAGCCTAACTCAATAAATGGTTTGGGAAAAGCTTTGCCACTTTGAAGAGAAGTTATTTTATTATTATTATTTTTTTAAATTTCAAGTAGGTGCCATACCCAACATGGGGCTCAAACTCATGACCCTGAAATCAAGAATGGCATGCTCTACTGACTGAGATAGACTGGTTCCCTGGAGAGAAGTTATATTTTTGTAAGATTTTATTTATTTATTTGAGAAAGAGAGGGAGCAAGCACAAGCAGGTAGAAAGGTAGAGGGAGAGGGAGAAGCAGGCTCCCTGCTCAACGAGGGCTCAATCCCAGGACTCCAGGATCATAACCTGAGCCTGCTTCCCACCCCCCTCTCTCTGCCTGCCTCTCTGCCTACTTGTGACCTCTGTCAAATAAATAAATAAAAATCTTAAAAAAAAAAAAAAACTAGGTGACCTTGGACTAGTAACTTAACCTCACTGGGTAGCAGTTTTCTTATCTGTAAAGCTGGATAATAACAGTAATTACACAGAGAATAATGCGATGATTTCATCAGCCAACTCCTGGAAACCTACAGAACCGTGTCCGGCCTAGAGTAACTTCTCAGTAAAACTTGGTTACACTTCTGGTTCGGTTTGAAGGAACTCTAAGGGAGGAGGCAGAAAACAGCATTTTTTTTTAAGATTTTATTTATTTATTTGATGGAGAGAGAGATCACAAGTAGGCAGAGAGGCAGGCAGAGAGAGAGAGGGAGAAGCAGGCTCCCTGCTGAGCAGAAAGCCCAATTCGGGGCTCAATCCCAGGACCCTGAGACCATGACCTGAGCCAAAGGCAGAGGCCTAACCCACTGAGCCACCCAGGCGCCCCCAGAAAACAGCATTTAATTTCTCTGATGCTTACGTCTTCTGGGTCTCTGGTTGGCTTTAAAGTCTAGCACACCTGGCTTTCTCCCTTATCTCAGCTGATGAGGCAAGAGAGACTTGACCAAGAGGGAGCCCTTGGTGTAGACCAAGAATCCAGTGCTGACACACAGGGCTCAGCTGCCTCATATTCCTCCTGCCTACATGCCGTACCCACCCTGGCTGGAGCTGGCATGGATGGCCTTCCCCTACCCCCAGGGGCCAAGATCAAACCAAATCTCCCATCTGGGATTTAGGGGGAAATGGGCTTTGTGCTTGGGGGATAAAGAAGTGGCAGGTTTTGAACACTTGGCTGCAGGCTCTGTCCCACTAAGCAGAGGTAACTCCCCAGCCGAGGACCAACTGAAGACAGGAGCTCCCACCAGAAGTTTCCAGGCATACAGAAAAGTGCGGATGCTTTTCTTGAACTGTGAGTCCTCTGGCTAAGTCAGGCTCAGATGGGGGGACAAGGTATAGTGGGTCCGTTTCCTGTCATCCTTCCCCTTATGTCCCTTGCACAAACCTGGGAGTGTCCTTTTCTTTGGGTGAAAATTTTGTTTATTGCCATATTGTTTTGTTATTATCACTGTTATTACAATTAAACGAGGTGGGACTTCCCCGGATGGACTTAGTGGCCACTTAATGGCCCCCTGGAGGAGCAAAAGTGAGTGACTTCTGGATGGAGAGACATGAAGGCAGGGATCTTTGAGAGCCAGATTGAAAAGCACTTTCTTCTTCTGGGGACTAGACCAGGTAAACCTCTAATAGCCAAGGAGGGCTATGGAACGAAGGGAGTGTCAAGCCCGGGAGAGGGTGCCCAGAGGGTCCACTGCAAAGAGAAGACAAGGGGGAGGCCTGGAAAGGACTGAGGCTCCTTCCTGACTCCCCAGTGGCGCCAACCCCATATATGTGCTCGGAGAGTTTTGAATCCAGAGTCAGGGAGGCTGATTACCAAGAAACCTTCTTTCCATTCATCTACCCATTCATTTATTCACTTACCTGTCCACGCAGCCACCTCCTTCGTTGAGCTTTGCTCCAAGCCAGGGACTGTGCCTGCCCTGTGTGAGCTAGGCTGGCGCCCTGAGAAAGGGGTTCAGGGGGAACCCCTGGGGGGCAGGCCCAGCAGTACCTTCACGGCCATCAAAGCCAGAACCAACCGCTTCTCAACCTTTCTGGGGCTCTAGTGCCTTTGTCGTTTGCCTGTGTTTGTTTGTTTTTGCTGACCCCTATTTGTTTGTAGTTTCTGGTGGTTAGAAAAACAAGCGGGGCAGGGCTTAAATGGGAGAAAGGGCAAGAAAGTGTGCAGGTCTCAGAGCCCAGGAGCAGAAGTGTCCTGGAGAGGCACCAGGAAAGATGAGTCTAGGGAAGGAAGAACCCAAAGTCAGCCCTCTTCCCTGTCCCCCTCCCCCCCACGTTGCCCTCACCCTCTCCCCAGTGTCCCCCACCCAACCTTCTATATGCTTTACTCCTTCCTCTCCGCCGCTCCCTTTAAATGTCACCTACCACTCCCCCTTGGGAGTCTGGCCTTGAGCCTTGGGTGCGGGAGAACTTGGGCTGGGCCTGAGCAGACCCCTCCCTAATGAGCTTTCGTCTTGGGATGAGCCCGGGCCTCCAGGGGTCAAAGGTGGCAGCTTTATTTACTCCCAGCCCTGCTCTCTCCACTCGGGCGCTTTCATCATTTTGTTATAATGGAAACAGCCCATGGCCACAGGCGGCGCCCTGGGAGAGACCTCCCCGCCCGTTACCTCCCCTCTCTGCTGGCCTCCAGACACACAGACACTTGTAGCCCTCCAAGAAGGGCTCGGATTTCTCAACCAAGTAGAGCTTTGCTCTCAGGACAGTTTTCAGCTGTCGATTTGATCACATTCCTGTGTCTGCCTAGAGCCTGTGCTGGAGAGGCTGGGGGTTGGCCAGCCTGTGAGAGTGGGCACGGGTGTGAGGAATAGGTACGGTGTGCAAGTCTGAGAGTGCATGGCATGTGTGTGTGTGTGAGAACGTATACAACTGTGTGTAAAGCATGCGTTTCTGGGTGGATGTTTAGACACGTATGTGTATACTGATAGTCACATGTGTGAGTGTGATGAGAACAGGCATATGTGCACGAGAACCTGGGTGTGTTTGTGTCTGTGTGTGTGCACATTTGTATCAGAACCTTATAAACGAGCCTGCCTGTGTGCAAGCCCTTATAAGTGTGTGTGCATCTCTATGTACAAATATCATTTGAGGATGTGTCTGCACAACATGGGTAGATCTGAGAACTCTAATGTTGGGCAACAGAAGGCAGACAAAGAAGTTAACAGACTCTGTCAACATTTGTATAAAGTATAAAAACAGAAAAAGTAATCTATGGTGTAAAAAGTCAGAAGAGAATATTGTGATTGGAGAGCGGGCCAGAAGGGGCTACTAGGCACTGATAAAATTCTACTTTTTGACTGGGATGCTGTTTACATGTATGTGTCTGGTTGGGGCGATTCACTGGCCTGTATACTCCTATATAATGAAAAACCATAAGGCGTATATAATTTTACTGTCTGGATATATAATTCAATAAAACATTGGTCCAAAAAAATTGAATCTGAAGACTGTCCTCACATGCCTGTGTCACTCACCTTCTCCAACCTGCCCCTTTGCCTCCTTCTCCTCCTCACAACCCTTGACAGTGCTGGTGTCTATGCTCAGGAAAGGCCAGTGTCTCCTGATGGCCAAGACACCTGCCCAAATCCAGCTCCCCTCCAAGCTTCTCCCCCCAGCCTTCCTTCTTACCTCTGTCTCACCTTTCTTGGTCCCCTCTGGGAACTCAGTGACCCACCCCCTTGGAAGGCAGCGTCCTGAGGGCAGAACTTAGAAGGGAGAAGATTTGGCCACGCTGTCCAGGAGGTGGGGGGGGGGGCACTGCTGTTGTCCTGGATCGGGTAAGACCTGGGGTGGGGGCGGGAGGTATTGGAAGGCCAGCCACAAGCTGCAGAAGATCACACTGGGAGGCAGGGAGCGGCTGCAGGGCATTAGTTAAGTATGGCTTTTAATGAAAGAGAAACCTTGAGGATCTCCCTTTGAAAACTCCCAAAAGTGAGCCTTGGCTGCACTATTTGAGCTCTCAGGATCTGGTTTCTTAATCTGTTAAGTACCAGAAAGCTCTCTGGTTTCCGGCACTATCCCTGTGATTGTCTGTGCCTGGGTGTGCCTGCAGGTGATGTGTGTGAGTGTGGGTACGCTGGTGCCTGCGTGAGTGGATGAGGTCCTGTCTGATACTCAGATAGTGTGCTCGTGCTCCATGCAGGAGGCAGGGTAAGTATATCCCATTCCAAATTACTTTGCTCTGTGATTCCCACAAACACTTGCTGAGCTGTCCCACTTGGGGGTTCAGAACCTGTGATTTCTGCAGGTTTCCGGGACATAGGGTCTATACTGGGAAGGGGGCTGTGGCTCCAAGGAGGAGATCAGCCAGCTCAACTCTCTCATCTTCCTCCAGGTTGGGTTTATTCCTTCCCCTCAAAGGCTGGCACCTGGCATGATACCCTAAGGAACCTGGCTCTGTCACCTCGGTGCCTGGCCCAGGTCCCTCCCCCAAGCAGGGCTCCTCCAGCCCTTTCCCAAACCTGCTCAACCCGCCTGGCAGCCCAGCATCTCCCAGAAGTACCTCTGGTGCCCCTCTTCCAGGGAACACCCATCCCACTGGTGCCCCTCTTCCAGGGAACACCCATCCCACTGGTATCAGAAGAGGCAGCAAGAATGGGATGGGGTAGGGGGGAGGGCAGGCTGATCCCTGCGGAAGGGGTTGGGGAAATTAGACTTGCTCCTGCAGGGAAACTGCCTTGAGGCTTCTCTCTGGATGTAGCTTGTCGGGATGTAGCTTGTCGAGCCCCACCCCCATTGTCCCTGGTTCCACTTTGCTGCCAGCCTGAACTCTCCTCCTCACCTCCAGCCTTAAAGATTCAGTCCTCCCTCCTGGCTCAGCTGACATTCTATCGGATTGACCCAAGGGGGCAATTGGGGCATTGTCCTAGAATGTCCTAGAAGTATAGAAGGGATGAAAGCTAGGTGTGAGTCACCCCTCTCCTCCCAGGGCTCCCTTTGAGGACAGGTCCTGGCTCTGGATCAGCAAGCACAACAGATCACTGCAGCAGGGTGACCAGACAGACCGGGAGAGCAGACCTACCCCACCATCTCCCCTACCTGACAAGAGACAAGCTGGGACAGTATCCTTCTTTTAAGAGTATTAGAAACACTCACAGATGCACACACACACAAAATTGTTGAATATTTACGTGCCAGGGACTGTTCAAAGAGTTTTATAGAATCCAGCTCATTTTAATCTTGGTAGCAATCCTATAGAGTAGGTACATTCATTATCCCCATTTTAAAGATAGGAAGACTGAGGCACAGAAAGGCCAAGTAACTTGGTCAAGATCATATCTCCAGTAAAGAGTGGATTCAAGATGCCAGCCCAGGCAACAGGACTACTGAACCTGTGCTGTAAACCACCACCTATAATGTGTGTATAATTACCCTTCAGGATCTATACACCCACTCGTACTTAGAGGAGGCCGGCTCACGTGCGTAAAATTATATGTACATAGAAACATATCATTACCCAGATGCTAATCAAACCTAACATTTATACAGCAATTTATTTACAAATCGCTTTTACACCTAGATCCAATGCCCACTAAAGAAGGGATTGTCACTCTGTTAACAGACAGCAATTAAGGCTGCCACTTACTGACTCGGCTGAGGCTCAGTTATTTGGCTGGAAATGGTTTATCTTTTTCCTTCCTTCCTTCCTTCTTCCTCCCCCTTCCTTCCTTCCTCCCTCCCTTTCTTCCTCCCTTCTCCCCTCCCTCCCTCCCTTTCTTCCTCCCTTCTTTCAGTTTATTTCTTTGAGGTGTAGAGCACAAGCCAGAGCAGCAGAGGGAGAGGAAGAGAGGATCTGAAGCGGACTCCACGCTGAGCAGGGAGCCAGAAGTGGGGCTCGATCTCACAACCCTGAGATCATGATCTGGGTCAAAATGAAGAGTCAGACACTTGGCTGACTGTGCCACCCAGGTACCGCCGTTTTTTTTTTTTTTTTAAGATTTTCTTTATTTGTTTGACAGAGAGAGATCACAAGTAGACGGAGAGGCAGGCAGAGAGAGAGATAGAGGGAAGCAGGCTCCCCGCTGAGCAGAGAGCCCTATGTGGGGCTCACGATCCCAGGACCCTGAGATCATGACCTGAGCCAAAGGCAGCGGCCCAACCCACTGAGCCACCCAGGAGCCCCCCCAGGTACCCCTTTCTTTCTTTTCTTAGATAAAAGTAAAACAGGCTTCGTAGTAAAATTAAAACAGTACAAAGAGAATAAAGTGAGAAGTAAAAGTTCCCCTTTCCCTCCTGCTGTCCTCATCTCCAGTGGTAACCACTTGTTGACAGTTTCTTTATTTGCCCTTCTGGAAATTGTCAACACATGAACAGAGAGTGTGAGAGATTATATGTGGCTTTTATTCCTTGCAACTTCACACTGGTGAGGAAGCTCTGATTCTCCTCATTTTACAGATGACAAAACTCTTCAAAGTGGGGTGGTTCTCCAAGGTCATTCTAGCTGCCAACCCAAGTTTTCCTGGCCTGGAACCCGCGTCTTTCTCTCTCTCTGCCCCAGGGTTCCTTGTCTCCTCCAACCCATGCTGGTACCATGGGCCCAGGCGAGGGGAGAGCCCCCATCACCCCCATGGACAGGCCAGGACTCTGCTGCTCTGGGCTTTTAGGGCAGGGTGACCCTCTCTGACCACTCAGTTTAGGGGAGAATTTGCTGATGGGGAGGGCAGGGAGCAGGCCCAGGACCTTGACTGAGATGACTAGAGGGTCCAGCTCAGCTGTGTGGTACATCCCTGGGTGCCCTCTGGGGTCCACCCGGACTTTCACTGAAGCCTTGAGGGTCACAGAGAACCATAGGCCTCAGTTTCCATGGACGGAGACAGGATTGGGGAGGGGAGGTTCTGGAGCTCCCACGGAGTAAAGAGACCTTTAGATGAAAACTGCAACCCTCCAATCCTCCCTTTAGGAGGGGGCTGAGCAGGGGCAAGGAAAGTACTCTTGCCTCTGATGGGAGGAGAGGCTCTGGAAGGCTTCTGCCCCCTGGGTAAGCTTTCTGAAGGACCCCCAGACCTGTTTTCAATTCCTCTTTCTTACAGAGCCTATAGGTTGGTACCTTAGGAGACGTGAGTTGCCAAGATCCAGCCATAGCTGCTGAAGCTTTGGAGACTTTCCCAAGGGAGGGGCATGGTGGGCTTACTGGGCTGTCCCTGCCAGGGCCTGAATGCCTCGGGCCTGTGTCCCATTTCTCACATGCCTAGTCTTATACAGACTGTAGAAAATGGACAAGACCAGGGCCAGACGGGGACCTGCCATTTCCCAGTCCTCATGGGATGCTCTTTGGGACAGATTTCTCAGTGAAGTCCCCCTTTCAGGCTGTCCAAGAGGGGGTTTATGTCAGCGATCCCTAAGGCAGTGCTCAGGGGAGGGAGAAAACCCACAGCAACACTTGCAGGCCAGAGGAGGGTATGAAGTTGGACCCATTCTGCAATTTCTGGACCAAGCTGACTCCAAGGACAAGGCAGTCCTCCCTGAGGGGTTATTCTCTCCCTCTGCACACGGCAGAGCCTCCCCAGATCTCTGTTACCCCCAGGATCACATCCACACACCTTAACATGGACTTACCACTTTTGAAGACCTGTTGAGTACTGGGGGGACATCTGTGGTACACCCCATTTCTATCTGTTGACAGTGATAGTGCTAGGCTGGGAGTCCAAGGACATGGGTCTCTCTTCCCAGCTTAAAGGTCGTGGACAAGTCACTTCCCCACCCTGAGCCTCAGTTTACCCATCTGGGATATAGGAGAGTTGGACTGCATTTGGAATCTGGGAATGAACTGGTGGGAGTGGGGCTGGCAGTGGGAGTTCTGCCTGTTGAACTAAGTAAGATCTCTCTCTAGGGGACTAGGGAACACTGTGAAAGAACTCCTGAAAGGAGTTTAGGGGTTTTAGGAACTCCTAAAATGTTATTCTTGGTCAGGAGGAGAAAATGCGTAAGTGTTTGCTAGGAATGCTTGTATCTGTGTGTGTGATGTGCCTATACGTACACGTGGCAAGAGTGTATGTGTAGGGGTGTGTGTGTGTGTGTGTGTGTGTGTGTGTGTACAGCAGCTAATTGATCCCCCTCTCCCAGCTGGGGTGGGGGAAGGGATGGAGAAGGCAGTAGTCACTCATTAGGAGGCAGCTAATGGGCCCAAATGGCCGTGTCAGCAAAGGCCGAGCTCAGATGAGCTTCCTCCCCGAGGGGGGCAGGGAAGCCTTGTGAAATAAGAAGAGGGAGGAGAAGAAAGCAAAGGAGAGGAGAAGGAAGGGGAAAGGATGAAGCTTTCCCAAGAGGAACTGTAAGATCTACCATGTCCTGACTTTGTCCCCATCAATACATGCTCCCACCTGCGTAGAGAAAAAGCCCCTGGTGCAGAGAAGGGGAGGCGGGTGGTGGAGGAAAGCACCCACGCCTTTGGGAGCCCACAGACTCAGGCTCGCCAGCCCTGCACTCACAGACCACCTGCTGTGCACACCCATGAGGCACGTGGGGGTCACGTTCTCAGCCAGGGACACGCCCCCCGGGCTCACACCAAGCGCACACAGATGCAGGCACACGTGTGCTCTCTGTGTGACGGGCAGGAGGACAAAAGTGCAAAGGACGGGTCCCGGCCCCCTGGGGGCTGACATTTTAGTGGGGGTGGGGTCTCTGCTAAGCAAAGAGGCCCGTCATGTGACATGACACACACCTTACACCTGGCGCACACATAGACACACCTCCCAGGAGGGGGGGGGAGCACCTGCCAGCCCTTTGCCTGGAGCCATTTTCGTACTGAGGGGTGGGAAAGCGGGAGCCAAGGGCAAATTGTGTACCTTACTCAGCTAAGCCCACTGAGGGGACCCTCGCCTCCATTTCCCCCCACATCCTTCCTTCACAGTACCAGATCCTGGCCATTGCATGTGAGAACACTAACAGCATGCCTTGATGCTAGGGAAGCAGATTTCTGGTCCAGAAACCTGATGATGCTGGGGGAGTCTCTAAACTTGACTTTGCCAGAGGATTATTTCTCTCACTCACCCCTTACAAAGTAGATTCCAGAGGAAATGAAGACCTGACTCTAGAAATGTTAGAGGCCGATATACGTTAAAATAAAATAATTTCACATTAGAGAGGGCTGTTTAAAATAAGACAAAAACTAGAGACGCCGGGGTGGCTCCATTGGTTAAGCGGCTGCCTTCGGCTCAGGTCATGATCCCAGTGTCCTGGGACTGAGTCCCCACATCGGGCTCCTTGCTTGGCAGGGAGCCTGCTTCTCCCTCTGCCTCTGCCTGCCACTCTGTCTGCCTATGCTTGCTCTCGCTTCTCTCTCTATGACAAATAAATAAATAATCTTTAAAAAAAATAAAATAAGACACAAACTCTAATGGCCATCTAGAAAAACATTAAAAATTTTACTATATCTAAATTTAAAACTGCTTTCTGATAAAATGTTGAAAATAATACAGAGAGAAGAGCAACCAAATCATAACAAATCATAACATCCCAAATAATGAATTCTAATACACCAATAAAAAATTTTTCTAAACTGTTAGAAAAATGGGCAAAGTATATGAACAGGCAACTTATACACATAGAAATACAAAATGTCCAATAAACTTAGGAAAATATGTTCAACATTAAAGAGATGCAATCAGGAGCACCTGGGTGGCTCAGTGGGTAAAGCCTCTGCCTTTGGCTCGGGTCATGATCTCAGGGCCCTGGGATTGAGCCCCGCCATCAAGCCCCACATCAGGCTCTCTGCTCAGCAGGGAGCCTACTTCCTCCTCTCTCTCTGCCTGCCTCTCTGCCTACTTGTGATCTTTCTGTCAAATAAATAAATAAATAAAAATCTTAAAAAAAAAAAAAAAGATGCAATCATAATTGGGAAAATGCAAAGTAGAGCAAAGATAAGATATATTTTTGCTTGACCCATTAGATTAGCAAAATTCAAAAGATTGCTGGTATCTGATGTTGGAGGGAGTGTATGAAAAGAGGGTTGTCTCATCAGCAACTGAAAGTACCATAAACTGACATTGGGGAGGGTATGTACTTTGGTGAGTGCTGTGAAGTGTGTAAACCTGGCAATTCACAGACCTGTACCCCTGGGGATAAAAATACATGTTTATAAAAAAATTTTTAAAAATTAAAAAAAAATAAAAAGAAAGTACCATAAATTGATCCAGTCTCTTTGGAGGGTACTTTGTCAGTTTCTATTAAAATTAACAATATCCATCTTTGTCTTAGCAACTCTATTTCTAGATATCCATTATCCTAACAAAATACTCATGTCTCCCCACAGAACCACATACCAGGGAGTTCACTGGGCATTGTTTATACAACAAAAAATTGGAAGCCACCTAACAGTCTGCTGGTGAGGCATGACGAAGTAAAAATGGCACTGTATGCTATGGAACATAGTATACATTGCAGCTAAAAATAAATGAGGCAGACCTATAGGTATTGATTCAGGACAATCTCCAAGCTATATTTTTACTTAGAAAATCAAATTGCAGAAAAATAATACTTGTATACAAAGATAAAAACACACTCAAAAACCTGTATATTTCTTTGTTATATATATATATATATATATATATATATATATATATATATGTAAATTCATAAGAAGTGATCTGGAAAGGGGCGCCTGGGTGGCTCAGTGGGTTAAGGCTCTGCCTTCACCTCGGGTCATGATCTCAGGGTCCTGGGATTGAGCCCCGCATCGGGCTCTCTGCTTGGCAGGGAGCCTGCTTCCCCACCCCCCAACCCCTCACCTGCCTCTCTGCCTACTTGTGATCTCTGTCTGTCAAATAAATAAATAAAATCTAAAAAAATAAAAAAGAAGTGATCTGGAAGGACATCCAGTAAAGTGACCACAGCAGTGGCCTCTGGGGAGAATTCTGGAATTAGAAAGAGTACTTCATTTTCCTTTCTTTCTTCTCTCCTTCCTTCCTATCTTCCTTTTTCTTCTTTCCTTTCAATTCTTTCCTCCCTCCCTCCCTTCTTACCTTCCTTCCTTCCTTCTATTCTCCCTTCCTTTCTCTTAATATTTTATTTGTTTATTTGTGAGAGAGGGAGAGAAAGAGACCAAGCAGCAGGGGGGAGCAGAGGGAGAGGGAGAAACAGACTACCCGCTGAGCATGGAACCCAATGCAGGACCCTGGGATCATGACCTGAGCCAAAAGCAGATGCCCAACCAAGTGAGCCACCCAGGCGCCCCCCAGTGAGCACTTGTACCACAGAAGGAGCTCTGTCAAAGAAAAGTGTGACAGAGTTTGGGAACTACAGAAGAGCAGCTGTGGCTGGGGGATGCTGAGGCAGCCACCAGCTGCCACCAGGGGGAATAAATCCCCAAACAGGATAATGGGCCCAGTGTGTTTGGAGTGGATGGTCTGACAGACAGTCAGAAGTCATTGTGAGGGGTGGGGGAGGGCTGGGTCAAGGGCAGGACGGGGCCCATGTGCCAAGCAGAGAGGCCAGGAGAATGGCCTGGGACAGGTCTTAGGGGTACTTAGGATCTACAGTGAGAGTCAGACAGATAACATCCATGAGTTAGGGTGCTTCTTGGACCTGATTTTCCTTCCTCTGGGCTTTTGTGGCTAGAAGGGAGCCAAAAAGGGATAAAGTGGAGGGCCATGATATCCGAAGGTGGAATCCCCAAAGCAGCCTCCGAGTCTTGGCAACTGCTGATAGGGAACGTCCAGAGTCTTTAAAGGTCAAGCAGAGGGGCTCTCTAAGACAGTTCCACAACATTCTCCAGGCTGCTTCCTGTTGCCTCTCCCCACCCTAGCCCCACGGGAGCCCAAGGCCAAACAATTACCAGACTGTGGCGGGGCAGCCAGTGCGGAAGGAAGCTTCCTAACACATAGCCTGTGTGTCGAGCACTCTTGTTCGCCAGTTACCAACTCAGCAGCCAACCCAGGAGCCGCTCTTCAGTCGCCCTCACCCTCCACCTCACTCCACACCCACCTGACCATGCAACCCTCCCTAGGATTGCAAACTTCTCCCTCCCTTGCTCTCTGCTTCCTCAGACCAGGCCACTACCTGCCTGGACTGAGGCAATGGCCTCCTGGCTGCTGTCCCCTCCTCCCATCCACCGTATGGGGCCACAAGAATATTTCTAAAGTATTATCTGAGCAAACTACCCCTCTGATAAAACAAAAACAAAAACAGAAACAAAACAAAACAAAAAATCCTCAGTGAAGTGACTCCTCATGGTCCTGGGAACCAAGTTCAAGTTCAAGGTCTTTGTCAGGGTTTGTAAGGTCCCTGCTTTCCTCTCTGGTGTCATCTCTTATCATTGACTTTCTCGTTACTGTGTGCTCTGGCTGGCTCTGCTTAGAGTTCCTCAGGCTCTCATCTCAGGTCCACTGGGCTGGAATCCACACTTCACCCAGCTCCCTAGGTGATTCTTGGCACAGCAACGTTTGAGAGCGCAGCTCTGCGCTGGTGTCTCTCAAATTCCCTGAGAACTCGAATCACCCGGCATGTTTATTAAAAATGCAAATCCCCAGAGTCCCCCCCTAGGCCAGCCCTAGGTGAAAATCAGAATTTTCAAGGGAGGGACTTGGCAAGCTGTGTGTTTAACAGGCATCTCAGGTGACTCTCTTCATCTGGGAAGTTTGGGAACCATCATCAGGGGTTCTCAATCTTGGCTGCCTGTGAGAATCACACGAGGGAGCTTTAAATCCATATTAATGATTGGGGATGGTTGTCTGGGGTGCAGCCTGGCTGGCACCAGGATTTTTCAGATCATCCCCCCAGGGGAGTCCTGGGTGATGGGCGGCCAGAGACCCGAGCTACCGCACCGAGGATGGTTTCCAAACGCAGCTGCGTGGACTAGGGGCACCAGGAACACCTGGGAAGCTCGGTGACGGCTCAGACTGGCGGAGCCATGGCCCTCCAACCCTGGAATCATAGTGGGGAATGGTTTACAGGTCAGAGGGGGAACCTGGACAGAGAGCTTCCCTCCCTGGGACCTTTACCTTCACAGAGGGAGGCGGCCATGGTTCCAGAGCGTGGAGGGCTACAGGGAGACGGAGCAGAATTTCCTGGCTCTGGAGCAGAGACCGGCAGTGGCGGCCTTGAGCAGAGCACGTGGAGCCCGAGTGGATGGGTGTGGCCACTGCGCCTGCGCCTCCTCCCTACGCCCCGCCCAGCCCTCCTGAACCCAGGACCTCAAGCGCTGTGGCGTGCCATCCCGCTGACGCGTGGAACCTGACTAGGGTGAGAGAGGGAGAGAGGCAGAGGATGGAGAGAGCTCACTGACTTTCCAAGACCCTACACTGGACAGATTACAAAGTGCTCGCCACCGCACAGCTGCATGGAAGCCTCAGGATTACCCTTTGAGGGGATTCCCCCACCTGCAGGTGCAGAAACAGACTCAGAGAAGTCACACATCCAAAGCCACAGAGCTGGTCAACAGCAGAGCAGAGCTTGGGCTCTGGATCTTCTGGGATTTTCCCTCCAAGAGCCACAGGCAGCAATACCTTCACTACTCGTTCTTTGCTCTAGCACCCAAGCACGCTCATCCTCCACACTGCTCAGTGGCAATCACTCTTTCAAAGACCCACATGTTCACATTCACAGTGACTGCCGCACTCAGCCCCAAGGCCACACGCCTATGCAGAGTGACAGACTTGCATACTCTCAGTCCCCAGCAGAAACACTCACAGACCCAGGAGCAAAGGCACCCACATCCACTCTCAGAAGCCCCTGGTGGCTCTCCCTCTTTCCCAGAGGCCAAGTCTCTCATCTTAACCCTGACTCTATTCAAAGTGTGTGTTGGGGGCTGAGTCTGGGCCTCAGAGTGGCAGGGAGGCAGGTATCTGGCCCCAGGAGCTCCCCTTCCATCTCTCTACCTGCCACTTGTGGCTCCTTCCCCGGGCCAAGAGGCTGTCTGTGTATCCTAGAGGGAAAACCCCCCAGGGCGGAATGAGCAAGAAAAGCCAGAAAAACAGAGATCAGAATAGAAACCCACCATCATCATCCTCAGGCCATTCTGAGTCTGGAGCTGGACCCCTGGGCTCAGAAGTCAGACCTACTTGGGTCCGAATCCTGTCCTGCCGCTTCCGAGTGGTGGCTTCAAAGCAATTCACTTAACATCTTTCCGTTCCAGTCCCCACTGCTGTGAGCAGGGCTGCCCGCTAGGCCCACCGAGCCACACTGGTAGGAAGATGGGTCTGCAAAGGCATCTGGCACAACATGTGGAAAGTATTCAACTAATAGGGGCAGTTTTTCGTCGTCGTTGCCATTATCATCAATGAATTTTTTCCATCATTATGAAGAATGCTCCCAGGTATGGCCCACTGCAGAGCTCAGCCAATGGACAGATGGGCCGTGGTGGCCTTTCCAGGACGGAGCAGAAGGGCCAGTGTGGGGGTAAAAGCAGGTCCTGGACAGAAGTTAGAGAGGACAGTAGTGAGCAAGGGGGCTTCTTCCAGTGGGGGACAGACACAGCTGATCAGGGCGCTGAGCCTGTCCTCGGCTGTGTCCCCTGGTTCAGAGGGCAGTTTCTGCCCTATCACAGAGGCAAATGGAAGCTGGGGGCCCTTCCCTAGTCTTCAATGCCAGGTTCCTATCCCTCGGAAGCTCTAGATGGAAACCAGGGTCCACCTAACAGCAGTACGCCCATTCTCTTTGCTATCTGTTGCCGGCACCCCGAGTCAGCCCCATATCCTGTTCACCAGGGCTCCCTGAGAAACCTCACTGCTTTCTCTGGGCACCCCAGCGAGGCTTGCAGGGTCAAGACTGTTTTCCTTCCTGAAGAGTCAGACTGGCAAGCATTTACTGCTAATTGACCTTGAGACGGGAAACTGAGGCGCATGACCCCAATCCAAGTCACAGGGAGAATCCAGCAGAGCTGGCGCTGGAATCCCTGACCTTTACTTCCACCCCAGACATTGACCATGGGTCTGGTAGGGGATAAAAGGTCTCGCTGGGTTGGCCTGAGTGGAGGGATCAAGATCTACATCTTCAGGAGGTAAGGCCAGATTTAGGCGGGAGCTGGGGACAGGCAAGACCTTTCCAAGGTGCCCCCAGGCCTCTGTTGAATGAGACCAAAGGGAAGTTGAGATGGGCTGGGATAGTGCAGAGGCCAAAACTGCCCTCTCTATGGTCTGGGCCTAGCTGAGGAGGCCAATTACCCAGGAGCCCCTGCTCCCCAGAGCCCCATCACTAGGAGCAGCTCTCATCACCTCCAAGCCCAAGCGGATCCCCCTTTATCAGGCCCCCTGGCACCAGCCTGTCTGAGCCTCCCGCACCTCTGACGCCCAGGACATTTGTTTTTGTATCTGTGGTGACTGTGGTCAGAACATAATTGAGTCAAAACACCCACTCGGACCCCCGAAGGATAAACAAGCTAGGCTGGGGCAGCCCTGGAACCTATGTGAAGACAGACATAAAGACAGTGGCCCGAGGAAGCCAGGCAAGCTGGGTGTGGAAGAGCGGGTGGGGAAGGGAGAGGGCCCAGGTGGAAAAACAGGGAGGAGGCCAACCACGGGCCTCTGCTGCAGAGAAGTCAGGGTTCCGATGCCAGCTACGAAAACCTCCCCACCCCCACCCGGCTCTGGTCTGTAGTGGCCCTCAGGAAAGTTCGGGGCTAGCGCAGGCTTTCCCCAGCCTCCGAGGAAGTGTGCTGCACAGATGGTGGACAGGTAACAGTGCCGATCCCAGAGCCCATCCACACAGGCTGCAGCCCAGGAGACCCACTGGGAAAACCACTGGTCTTCACTGATGGGGACATCCTGGCCTTGCCTTCCGGGAACCTGGCAGCAGGAGATAGGGCCCTGCCTGGCGCTGGGACTTCCCATCAAGACACAAAAGTCCTGGAGCCAGGAGGGGCCCTCCAGGATCCTGGCTAATGCCCTGTGGAGAGCTGGTAGGGAGGAGCTTACAGCAAGGACACCTAGGCATGACCTGCCAAGGAGACAGAGGTGCAGTTGTTTTCCTAGGACTCCAACTGAGGCAGCTGGGCAAAAGGAGCCCTGGCTGGCCTTCAGGGCCTTGTTCTGCCAGCTCCACCCTTGGGGCTCAAGGCATTTAAAGGGCCAGAGCCCTACGTCCAAGAGAAGGGGCTGGTTAGCTAGGTTGAAGCCACAAGTCTCCTGAATCTTAGGACCCATTTGTGTCTCCAGGTGCCTCACCACTAACATGGAGGAGGAAGCAAGGAGTGGGTCCATGGGGGGACAGGGGTCCTTGAATGGAAAGGGTCCGCACAGCTCACAAGACTGTGTGTCTGAACGATCGATCGGTCTGCAGGGACAGTGAGCAGTCCAGATGCTGAGGGGTGGGCTTTGCTGGACTCACTGACCCTGTTACACCAGTAGCTCCTGTCTTGGCTGCTGTCAAGGGTCTCCCAGCCAAGACGGGAGTGGGAAGTGATGGGCTTGAAGCCTGGGAAGAAGAGCCTTGACAGTGGACTACATTTCAGGGGGGCTTGACCTGGGCGGTGAAAATGGAACGGGCCGCATCCTCCTCAACTCAGATCCTGTTGCTCACAACCACCTTCCAGGCCCCCAACTCTTCTGTGATGCCCCCATTTGAGGACGGCACCATGTGCAGTCTCATGTGTGAGATGGGTACCATCTTTTGGTCCCACTGAGGCAAAGGGCTCTTTCCCTCAGCAGGACTCCCCCATCTCCAGCTCTCCAGCTAGCCACCCTCACCCCCAAAACACACACACACACACACACACACACACACACACACGCACACTCCTGGAGAGCCCAGCTTTCCGAAGGCACTTCCTGCAGAGCTGCGGTCCTGGGTTTGAGGTCTGCCATCTGGTGGACATTGCCAGAACTGCTGTCACCACCTCCCTGGGTCTTTGGCCTTCTCAGAGGTGTGGCAGGAGACCACAGAGAGACAAGGGCCCCAGAGGGACAGGGCCCTGGGGGAGGCCAGTCTCCCAGCCCAGTGAACACGCCCACATCCTGCTTCCTGGGACGGGGAACTCCCAAGACCTGGGCTTGATTGACAGCAGAGGCGCTCGGGTGTTGTGCCCAAACCTCCAGGTAAAGGCTCCCTTTGCTGCACTCTTGGCTGCCTTAGGAAGCCCAGGGACCACCCACAGCCTCTCCTGCCCCGTTTCTCCCGTCCAGAACCAGAGCAGTTTGTAGCTCTGTTTCCCAGAGCTGAGAAGTTCCCTTGTGTGTTGTCAGGTGGAGCAGAACCTCGTAGACGGGGCCCCGCTCCCCACCATCCCCTCAACCCCTTTGCCGGGGGTTCCTTGCCTGGGCCAGACCAGTGGAAGCCCACAGGCCTGTAGAGCTGCCACAAGGACCTAGAGGTCTGAAGATCCGCCCCACAGATCCAGGTGGAAGGATGGAAGTCCTCATTACAGGATTCCTCCATGAGCCCCAGCAATGATGAATAATTTATGTACAAGGCGGAGGAGACAATAAATCAGTGGCAATGATTAACATGAGCTATTTTACGTGTGAGAAAGATCTATGGCAGGAGGCTGCCAGGTTGCTGGTGATTAATGCTGCTGTTTGCACTGGCTTCTGGGCCTTTATATTCAATTATGGACCTAGAGTATGTGGGGGGTCCTGGGGATGGCATAGGGGAAACAAGCAAACCAGGGACAGAGTAGTTGATGCCTAGGACCAAGGCTGAGGTGACAACAGGTGGCAGCCCAGCCCTGTGGACACCTTTACTGATGAAAAGGTTACGTTAGTGGGACAGAAAGGTGCTTCCTTCTGTAACAGCAATCACTTTGTCCCTGGGATCACCTCTAATTCCCAGGGGGTGCCCTGGGAAGGGGGCACAGATGGAAGGAAGCATCCTTGGGAAAATCTGACCCTTCCAGAGTCAAGAGTTAGGTTTCTGGGTCCCCCTTCTTCCTCCACAGCGCCAGGAGTGAACTAACAGCAGCCAGCCAGTGGGGGTTACTGCTAGAAAAAGTTCCGCGTCAGCAACAGGGCCAGAGAATCATGGCCTGTCTTCATGTCCCAGGCAGGAATGGTGGCAGGGGGGACGGCTGGGGAAGAAGTTTCTGGGTGCCCTCCTCCCAGCTGACCCAGGAAGCCCTGGGAGGCCCCCTCCCTGCATTCCCACACTTGGGCCTCTCATCCCTGGCCAGCTCCAGCTGGCCCCTGTCAGTGCCGGGGCGGGTAGGGGGGCGTGTCCAAAGACCAGCGGCGGCTTCGGGGTTAAATGATTTCCCCCTGCCCAACCCCTCCCTGCCCTGGCTCCTATCAGCTCCTTCTTCCTCTTCCTCCTAGTCCTCCTCCTCCTCCTCTCCAGTGACCTCTGTGCACTGTGGCCCTACGTCCCCTCAGAACCCGAGGCTTGTCATGAGGCACAGGGTGGGTGTGGGGGGGTCTGCTGGGGGCTGAGCTGACAGCTGGGCTCTGGGGACCCCCTGGAGGACCAGGGATGTGGAGGAAGAACTCCCTCCCTCGGGGCCTGGCTGGGAGCCTGCTGTAAGTCTCCCCCAGGCTAGCACGGTGGCACTCCAGGCCTGGGGTGGGAGGAGGTGTGTGAGACAAGGAGGGAACACCGTCACCCTCCTGCGGGGTGGAACGGGGCGCCAGAGGAGGCTGGTGTTGGCAGGGCAGACGTCCTGGGCTCAGAGAGCGTTTCTGGCTCACCGGCCCCCTTCCTTGCATGCCCTGAAGCTTCCTGGGAAGTGGTTCCAAGTCATAACACTGTGTGTCTCTGTGTTGAACGTGTGGGTATGACATTCTGTATGTCTGCCTTTCCAGGTCTCTGACAAGCATCTGGGCCCGTGGCTGTGTGCACCTGCGTGTCTGCGCACCTGCTGTGTCCGCGTGAGCACCTGGATGCTGAGCACATGAACGCACAGCCTTGAAGCTGACCCCCTGCTTGGGCTTCTCTCACCAACCCTCTGACCCGCCATTCCCGGACAACTGTCTTCCTCAGCCCCTAATCCCCTGTTTGCCTGGCTCATCCCCCGGACTCCCTGGGACTCCATTAATGCGCCCTGGCCGCCCCAGGACAAGCCCCAAATTAACCCCCCTGCTGACCCCGACACTGACGCCTGTAATTAGGCCAGGAGTGGCCGAGGCAGAGAAGGCCCCGGGGCTCTGAGGGGTAAGGGCAAGGCTGGGCCGGGCAGGGAGACTTAATGCCCAGGAATGCTCTAAAAGCTGTGCCTGGCTCCAGGGCCAGCCGCCTGGCTCATCTCTAATACCTCACAAAGCCTCCCAGACGGGGCTCCAGGGGGATTACCATCCCCCCACCCAGAGGCCCTGGAAGCGGGCAGGGCCACTCAGTGGGCCCACCCTGATGGCTCTGGGCTGGGGAGGCTTTATGGAAGGGGCCAGCTGCCCCCAGGGCCTCAGAGCCCAGTGGCTAGCTACAGGTTAGCAGCCTGGAGCCCGAACCCCTGATAGCAGCTGCCCAGGGAACCGCCAAGTCCAGGCGGGCTGGTGCACCCCCCTCCTCCCAGAACCAGCCCCTCCCGCCCCAACTTGTTTTGTTTGCTCTGTGTAGCGTGTCCGGTAGCCCCATCTGCATTAACCCCTGACCCCGGCTGTAAGTCTTCCTCCCCTCTGACAACTGCTGTGTTTACCTAGTTCTCTTTCCTGCCTTTCCCCCTCCTGCCCAGCCTCTCCCGGGGAAAGCTGCACTCTCCTTGGGACTCCTCGATCTCAGGAGCTACCTGAAGAAACCTTGCCCATGAGTGTGCCCGAGTGCTCAGGGGCACAAGTGATGTGGCTGCGGCCGAGGGCTTGGCTGGCAGCACACACACAGGTGGAGGAATGGGAGTAGGTTGGTTTTTGCGATCTGAATATCTATCAGACATTTTCTGTGAGCAGGTCATTTGACCCCACAGTTCCACATCTAGGAATTTGTCTATGTATGTCCCACACTTGTGCTCAGACAGATGTATATCATGAGTATTTATGGTCACATTGTAAGAGTTAAAGACTGCAAACATGCTAAGTATCTATCTAGAGGACTAGCTAAATAATGAAACCACAGCCATACAGTGGAATACTATGCAGCCATTCAAAAGAGTATCTACATGTTCCCATCATTAATGATCTACACCTATGAGGGTAGCAATGTGCAGATAAAAAGGAAGGTGCAGAACAGAGTCTAGAATGCACCACCATTTGGGGAGGGTGGGGAAGAGGGGGAAATAGGCAAATGAGCATTCACCAATTTTTGAAAATGTGTATTTTTAAATCTTTAAGAAGGAACAGTGGGGTTACTGAGGGCAAGAGTGACAATCCTTTGTACTTCATGATTTTTTTGACCTTCGTACATATTTGACCTTTCAAAAACAAACAAGTTCATGATACCACAAATTTAAATAAAATATATCCTGGGGCCCAACTATTCCATTTCCAGAAATCCAGTCTATAGAAATAAGCAAGTACACAAAGATGATCCAAGGATGGTCCGTTGTTTAAATGTCATACGGTGGAAACAACTTACACGCTCACCGATAGGTTCAGCATTGAAATAAGTAATGGTTTATCCAAACTGTGGAATAGCGAGCAGCCATCCGAAAATGAACCTGATCTGCTCGTACTGACAGGCAAACGCTACAAAGACACATGTAAGAGGAAAAAGCAAATTGCCAACCAGTACAAAAATATCATTCCATTTAAGGAAAAAGAAAAGGAGCAGGACGGAGAAGGAAGGAAGAGAGGAAGGGGGTTCGGAGGGAGGAAAAGGAAGGAAGGAGAAAAAGAAAGCTGTATGTTTCTCAATGTACATAGATATCATGTAAGTGTATCATCCAAACTCTAGAAAGATAGACATCAAAGTGATGGCAGAGGAAAAATGGGAAGGGGACGTCCACTCTATGCTTCTGCATCCACAGTAAGACCTAAAGTCCTTCTTGCGTAATTACACAAGCAAATAAATAAAAGCTTGATAAAGAACAACAGCTCCACAGTCATTCATCTGGTTTCCTCCCTCCACACCAGCTTCGGCAACTGACAGGAGCAATTATTATCCTCCTGTTGGGAAACGGAGGCTGAGAGAGGTTATACAATCTCCCCAAGGTCCACAGCACACCCAAGCCAGAGTCAGGCCCCAAAGCTCCAGCTGGTCCATACCATCTCTCCTTGGAGGTGCCATTTCTCCCGTGTTCCGAGCCTCCTCAAGGGCGTGGACATCTGGGTTGGGGTTAAGAATTTCCCTCCTGCTCTTATGCATAGCACATGGCAGACCCCTTCTCTTCCTGTCCACCTCACCCCCTCCAGCTCTCCAAGGATAGCTCCCAGCCTTGGCATAGCTGCCAACTTCCCTGTCACCTGCTCCTGTTCTGGCTCCTTCTACCAGTGAGAGCTGAGTACCCGTTCCCGGCCAATATTCCCCATCCTGCCACAGAGCACCCCCTTAATTACAGTTAATGGCAAAGACCATAAGAGCTTTATTAACTTTATTATGGACCCAATTAGCAGCTAATGCCCCATGACTACTGTCCCCCCTCCCCAATAATCCCATTAAACATAATGAAGCAGCCTTCTCCCTCCCCTGCTGGGTGGGGGCCGAGGGGACGGGGAAATCCATCTTCCTGGGCCTGATTCTGACCCCTCAGGTCCATTGGACACCAATTCAGGCCTGGAGCTTCTGGACCAGGGCTGGGTGCGAGATTAATCAGCAAGAATTCTGAGGCCAGCCATTGAGCCTACACATACATGTGCGCACATGCACACACATGCACACACACATACACACCACCTGGCTAATGTCCAAACAATTCCTTTCTTGAAGCAGGGATGTGGAATCACACACAGTCTTCCAGCTCAACCCTGTCCAGCACACAGATGTTCTCCCTGTCTTGTCCAGGAGTTCTTCAGAGTGGGATGTCCAAGTTCAGGGCCTCTCTGCCTGGGCTTGTCACCTAGGGAGGGATCAGGAGCTGGGAGACAAGGGAGGCTGAGGGTGAGGAAGAGTCATTCTCTCCTAAAGCCCATACCTTCACCACGCCCCTGGGTCTCCCCTGCTCTGGCTGATGCTTTTGATAATTATTCAAAATCTACAAGGTGCCAGACACCGTGAGAGACCCACTCTCACATATCACTCGAGCATCACCACAAGCCAAGGAAGTGCACACTATTCTTCCCATTTCACAGATAAAGAAACTGAGGCTCACAGAGACAGCCAGGATTTGAAACAGGCATTCTACCTGATTTGTCTTAAATGACCTCTCCTCTCCCTACCCCAGCAACCCACCTTTCCCCCCTCTGAAGGAGGTAGAGGTCATGAGGGCCGCTCCCTACATAGGGAACTACAGCACAGAGCAGATCCAAGGGACCGTGACGGGAATTACAAGACAGCCCTAGACAGTCTCATCCCACCCCTGCCTTGATGGGGTGAGAGGGTTAGAAGCCAGAGAACACCCCCTAACACTACTACCATAAGAGTTCCCACACGGGCTAGAGACCACGCCCAGACCCAGGATCTGGCCTAAACCAGAAGGAGGGAGAACCAGGGGTGTGGAAGGAAATCACAGCAGAATAAATCCTCTGTTACCCCCATGATCCAAACCTGAAGACTCGGGGATTCTGCTCCCGGAGGGTCTATGCGAGGGGTCTTCATCCAACCCCACCCCAAGGACAAGAACAGCCTCAGGATGGGGTGGGGGTGGCATGCTGTCCTGAGCCACAGCCACAGCCCCGGATGGAGCTGAAGGAGGGGCCGCCTGAGACTGACAGGGCAGAATCAATGGCTGCCCTGAGCAAGGGGGCAGGGGCTCAGGAAGGGAGACCCTTGAACCTCTGCTTGGAAACAAGCTCCCTGTTCCCGCTCCCCCTCCCTCGGCAGGCCCAGCCTGGAAGCAGCCACTTGAAATGGGTCCCAGGGAGCCTGGGAGAGAGGGGCTGGCCTGGCTGCCGCCCAGTCAGACCCACTCCCCCACCCCGCCTTGGGCCCAGCCCCAGCTGGGGTCCGGGGAGAGAAGGAGAGCTTTCTCTCCAAACCCATCCCAGTCGGGGTCCCTCCCTGCCACACACACCCAGCGAGGAACCTCTCCAATTGTTCCAGCCCTGGAGAGGTGTAGGGAGGAGGGGGAATGTGGGTATGTCAGCACCCTCTCCTTTCCCAAAAGGCCATGGGGCCTGGGGAGGGGGCAATCCTCCTCCCTGGGGTTACTCCAGGGCAGGGCACTGGGGAGCCTCCCCGGGTGGGGCCCCTATTCTTCTCTTTGCCCTGGATGAGTGTTCTCTGACACCAAGCACCCCCCCTCCCCTGAACAAACAGCGCCACCCTCCCCACCCACCTCACACCCAGAGGGATCTAGTGTCCTAGTAAGCTCAGCCGGAGATATCCAGGATCAGCCCACTGAGAAGGGGCCCGGGGTACACTGGGGGGGCTTGGGTAAAGTTAGCCTGTACTGAGGCGCTAGGTAGTGGCAAGTATGGGCTTTACTATTTCCTGGTTATGCCAGCTTAAGCACGCCTCCAAACCTCTCTGAACCTCAATTTTTCATCTGTAAAATGGGGCTGTAAATAGAACCTACTTCATAGAGCTTTTTGTGAACATTAAAGTTGTGATGTATGGGGTGCCTGGGTGGCTCAGTGGGTTAAGGCTTCTGCCTTCGGCTCAGGTCATGATCCCGGGGTGCTGGGATCAAGTCCCACGTCGGGCTCTCTGCTTCGCAGGGAGCCTGCTTCCTCCCCACTCTCTCTCTCTGCCTGCCTCTCTGCCTACTTGTGATTTTTCTCTCTCTGTCAAATAAATAAAAATTAAAAAAAAAAAGTTGTGATGTATGTAAAACACTTAGCTTGTACCTAGAGATACTTAGAACACAATAAATGACAGTTGTATTGTCTGCTGGGTGAGATGGTCCCTAGATTGTCAGTAAGAATAACAATAATAACAGATAACACTATTAGACCAAGTTAGGGACCATGGCCTCCTCCGCTATCCCACTGGTTCTCACTAAGAAAAGTGGAGAGGACCCTGTCTCCTCACCTCGACCCTCCGAGGCCTCCACTACCTATAGCCTACCCTGGCCTGAGGATTTCAGAGGGCAGACTCAGTCCTGGCTCACTCCCAATAAGCCCTAAAGGTGCCCCCATCACGTCTGTATCCGTGCCCCCCACACGCACCCACAAGCACACACATGGTGTTCCTCCTTCCCCCTTCCTTTCCCTGGAGCAAGGAAGAAAGAGTTATCAGAGTTTGAAGGATGTGAAAATTACCTAGAGCTGAGAGGTATCAATTTCAAGGAAGCACCCCCCCGCCGCGCAACACCCCATCTCTGCCCAAGGGATGGTGTCTCCACAAGTCTCTGCAGGGAGCCCCCAGCCCGTCCCAGGTGTGGACTGACACTGTCGAGCTGGGAGAGTGAGCAGGAAAGGTGGTTTGCCAGCTAGAACATCTGCCCCAGCCCGGGGGTCCGGGCCTGGGCTGGGCTGCCAACCCACCAGCCCAGCACTCAGAGTCATGGCCAGGGTGGGAAGAGGCCTGAGTTGGGGTCAGTTGGACCTTCTGGATCCCAGCTTCCTTGGCCAGAGCTGAAAGCACCGAGGGTTTGTACCAGCTAGTTGGGGGACAACTCTTTCCCTGGGAAACAAAAGGGATCTAGGACACTGCCCTTGTCTCCTAGTGCCTTCCCAACCTCACCTCCAGCCTGCCTAACGGTCCTGTTGGAGTCCCGGCCTCGGTTTCCCCACCTCTCAAAGAGGGCCACCAGCTGTTACTTGCTCAGGCTTTTGCTCAGACTGAGCATCGGGTGAGGGCTGTGGGAGGGAAGGCTGGGGCAGAGGGGCGGCCCCTCATCCTGTCTCTGTCATCGTTAACAGCCACAATTATTATTATTTGGAGAGACGGGCCAGAGGTGGTCAGGGACGCGGTTGGGGTGAATGAAATGAAGAGGTCCTCGGTATGTGCCGTCTCGCCAGGTTAATACTCCTGCCTGTCGGCCTGACAGCTGCAAGATTGATTACCCGGGCCTTCCGCTCTTTATAACTCGATCAGTCGAATTAATCTCTGGCTGTCGGCCCATCTGATGCCTGAATCACAAATTTAATTTGGAGGTGCACGGCTCCTCCCCCATCCCCGTCTCCTCCTCTCCTGCCAGCCCCCTCCTCCTCCGGCCCTGCCTCCTCCTCCTTCCCTTGCCTCCCCTGGCCTCAGCTTCTCCCCACTTCTTCCTGTTCCTCCTGCTCCCGCTTCCCTCCGCCTCTAGGGCCCCTCAGGGAAAGTGGGCAGAGGGTGAGGGAGAGAGGGGTGGGTGGGCCTGAGTCAGCAGCCCCTCTGCCCGGGCCAGGGGAGGGGTCATGTTCACCCAGCCACCGGGCAAGGCGCCCACCCCACCATGCTCCACCCCAAATGGAAAAAGAGGCTTAGCTGACACTAAGTAAGACATATTAATGTACTAAAGACTTAATGAAGTTGGGGGGGGGGGGTGTAGGGTGGAAAGTGCTTGCTTTATTAGTTTATGGCCGATTAATGGGGACGCCATTACTGTGATGGAGATGGATTGCTGCTGTCAGCAGCCGAGGCTGAGGGCCGGCCGGTGCTCTTCCACGGGTGGTGGGTGCCCTGAACAGAGTCGGGGAGAACTTCATTAGAAGGGCCTATAGGATCCCACCTGGGGAGGCCCAGAGGCCAAGCTGGAGGGGTGGGGGCAGGGCTCAGCTCTAGTCCTTGGGAGGGGAGTTCCAAGGGGTCAAGGACTGGGAGCAATTATCAGTTGGGAACTCACCCAAAGGCAGCGGGGCAGGGAGGTGGCTCCAGACCTGCATACAGCAGGGGCCCACCAATGTCACCTGGAGGAAAGAGAGGGAGGAACCTGCCCACTTGATCTGCCTGAGACTCTTCTCAGGAAAGAGAATGAAGACGAAGGGAAGGGAGCCCTATTGCTTCCATCCTTCCTCAGAAGGGGATGGTGCACAAAGACCCCGGGACCCACTACGCAGAAGGACTGGGACACTCACCACCAGGCGGCAGTCTGTCCTACCCAGCACCAGGGCCAGACACGTCACCCCACGCTCTACAAATGGATAGAGAGAACGCCTCATTGCCTCAACTACCTGCCAGCTCCCGACTGCCCAGGCAGCCACAGTGGAGGTGGAGGTGGAGAACAGGGTGGTGGGACTTAGGGGAGAGCAATGGGGGGATGGGAGAGCAGATGCTGCCCAACCTCCGGGCTTTCTCAGGCCTGCGGACAGGGTGTCCCAGTCACTGGGCAAGCTGTACCACACCCCCTCTCGGTGGCATCCTTCTACCCCCAGCCCCTCACCTCCGTGACCCCAGCTCCACCTTGCTTACTAAGATGGGGAGAAGGGCTGGATCTAACACAGCTCTACTCATAGGTGTCACTCTCTATTTGGAAGAACCCAGAGGCCCCCATTTCTCAAGAGTATACGACATATGGCCATTTTGATGCAGGAACATTAAACTTCCTGACTTTTTTTTTTTTTTTCTTTACCAAGTGATGTTTCAAAACAGGCACTCTTCAACTCCTCCTGAAACCCCACTCCACTTGGTCCTAAGCCCTGCCCAACCTCCCACTCAGCCCTGAGAGGCATCAGGGATGAAAAGAGAATCCAGGACGGACTCAGCATCAATCTGTTGACCCCAGTACGTGGTAACGTGTGTATTTTGACACACGTTAGACCAAGCAGCTGTGGCAAAACGACTGAGCCGAAGTGTCCTGTTTGGTCTCCTTGCTCTTCTTGCTCCACGCGGGATTCTGGGATTCTACGTGCGCATGCGCCCAGCTCCCCTGGCGCCCCACGGCAGAAGGCCCCCCGGGGGCTCTGAGCTCTGCGGGCTCCGCAGGGCCTGCGCTTGCGGGTCTGCAGCTCAGGTGGACACGCCCTCCTGGGGGGCTGCCTTTGCCACTATGCCAGCTGGGCCGAGGGCCAATCACGGGCTCAGGGGTCACCACCCAGCCTCCCTCCCCAAGGTAGAAGCTACCTGCTCAGCCTAACTGGGAAATAAATACCCTGTTTCTGAGAGTAATTTAATTATTGGCTCCTGCGGACTAGTGGGTAATTAAATTCCGTAGCTCCCAAAGTAATTAATTGCTATGCAAATAGTAATGCCCTCTGCTTTGGAGAGAAGGATCTCGGCCTGGGTTTGCCCTGCAATTAGAAGCTAATAATTACCCTGTCAGTTCCCAGCCTCTGCCCGGTAATTACCTGCTGCTGCCCCACTGGTCACTGAGGGCCGTTACTGTCGCGGGCTGCAGTGGTCCCAACAGCCAGGGCAGGGCAACTCGGGGGACCTGGTCCATCTTGAGGTCTTCCCCAGGCTTCATTGTATCCAAACCTCAGGAGCCCCAGAGAGACGCCCTCGCTTCTGACCCCAGACAGCCACGGCCACAGCCCCCTCAGCCTCCCTTTGTTAAGAGAAGTGGAGCCTCAGCCCCTCAGTGTGTAAATTCCTGCTAGGTCCACTTGGGGAGACTCTTAGCTGCCGGGAACTTCCCCAAAGAGTACCTAATAGATAATCTTCATAAAAATAATTTTTGCTGTATAATTTTCTTAGATGCGCCCACCAGGCTAGGCCCAGACTCAAGAATGGCAGCCACCACTCTGTAGCAAACACACACCTGCTCCTGGTATTCAAGAAACACTTATCTAGGGCCTGCTAGATTTGGAAGACCTCATTAAATTCCCTAATTAGTCAACCTTAAGCTAGGGAGAGCATCCCCTGTGAGCCTGCCCCAAGCAGGAATGCTTGAGAGGGACACGCTCTTCCTGATGCAGGACACTGCAAAAAGGGGCAGGCTCTCCCATTGCTCTCCCCTCGATAGACTCCTCTTGGCAATGCCCCATTGCCAGCTTGTTCCTGAGCTTTTCTCTTTCCTACCTGATTGCCCGAGCTACAGATGTTGGCCTTGTCTAGCCGACCTCCAGAGCCGCATAAGCCAATTCCTTGAAATAAGTCTCCTGCAAACAATATATGTGTATTTGAATGCATCCACACTCTCCTCTCTCCAGCCCACCTCCTTAGAAGGAGTCAGAGCATCAAGAACCCGGGCTGCCAGCCCCCACAGTCCAGTCACATCAGTAATAAATCTCTGTCCTGGGTTCTTAACCTGACTGACTTTATAGAGATGAAGAGAGTGGAGTCAGAGACACAACAGGGGCTGACATAAGATGCCACCGCTAGGGCGTGTGGAAACAAAGTGTGAAGCCAGGTGCCTGACTGTGTGACCCCTTCCTATTCAGCAGCAGGGTGTGGCTCCGGGTCTCAAGTCCAGAGTGGGGACACCTGTGCCCCAAGGGGAAGGTATCTGTGAATCCCCATATTCCATAACTCTCAGTGTCCCTGTAGTTCGGTGGCTTGTTCGTCTCTCATCTGGATTTCATCCCCTCTGTCAGCTCCCAGCCTCTGATGCCCAGGTCTCTGATGCCCTCCTGTGACCGTGGGCCTGGGAGCAGCAGCACCACGTGCCTTCTCAGCACCATTTAAGGAATACCCAGATCCCATCTCCTCTAGATCCTTCCCCTCTGGGTCTGAAGTCTTTCAGCTGAATCCCCAGGGGGAAAGTGTCTGGGTGAAATCTCAGAGTTGGGAAGACTCTGGGGAAGCTGGACGTGGGGCAGGGCGTGGCTGGTGGAGGAGGACTTGCGGAGACCTCATTGAAGGGCATTAGGCTAAGAAGCTGTCCCAGAAATCTGGGAGAAAAGTGGTATAAGGAGCAGAAGGGGCCATGAGGCTGACAGTCCCCATCCTGCCCCACACTTGGGCATGTCCCCCTCACCATCCAGTGCTCCGCTTCAGTGCACCTCCTCCGGGAAGCTCTCCCTCACCCCTAAAGGAGGGTGGGCCACAGGTGCCATTCTCTCCCTCCCCTCCTTCTGCTCCTTCCATCCTGGGCCAAATGAGCAGAAGAGCAGAGGACACAGGCGATGCGGGTGACCAGTTCTCCTCAGCCCACAGGACCATGTCTAGGACTAGAGGTGACAGGAAGCATGGCAGGCTTTGAGGCCAAAGTCCAGCCCTTGAATGCCTTGCCCTTGGGTCAGACTCAATCTGGGGTGAGTTTGTGCCCCTTAAGGCAAGACAATCGCCAACACTACTGACTGGGATGACACAGAAATGGCAGATAGACAGTGGGCGCCAGGAGAGCCAGTGGTGATGAACAAACAGGCTTCCCAAACTGCACATGAGGACATGGGCAGGAAATCCATGCCAGAAGGGAAAAGTCACTTGACACCAGTGAGGGTCTCATCTGTTTGGGATAAGGAAACCTAGGAGATGTCCCTTACCTGTCTCCCTGGCTTCCCTTGGCCCAGTTCCCCTCTGTGGTAGAAAGAAAGTAATCGTACCCCCTGGCCTGGAGTCTGCAGCTTGCCTTCTATGCCCAACTTCTGTTTCTGATTTGCTGCAGGAACTGGGAGGAGTCGTGCTGCTCCCTGTGCCTTCAAGAGGAGGCAGTTTCTTGCCGCTTCCTAGAGATTTTAGGACAAAGATGTCTGTTAACTTCTAAGTTAGTACTCTTTGGAGAGCTGTCTAGAAGGCGGGGGCCATTCTCCCCCATTAAACTGGGAGTTCCCTCCAAGCAGGGGACCACATATCTCCCCTCTTAAGAGGGATTCCCAAAGGCAGTTGATAGTTCCCTTCTATCTTCCTCCTCAGTGCCTGGCACCAAGTCCTATAAACAATGATTCTCAAAAACAAAAATTATAAAGTAGCCTCATAGGACCAGGGGTCTCAGAGCAGGGCCAGGGCCTGCCAGGCACCCTCTGCACAGTCTGGCCTCCTGTCTTGGCTGGTGCAGTTACTGCCCCACTGACAGCTCTTTAGAATCCACTCAGAGTTTTGGCCCTGCTGTAATCTCTGGGTGATGAATATTTCCCCTAATGAACAACTGGGAATTGGGTTAGGCTGGAACGTCCGTGTGCTTAGACCCTCGCTGATTAAACCTCCATCTGTGCAGGTATTGCCTGTGAATAGGTCGTTACATATAATTTTTTGAAGGAGGGAAAAAATGGTGTTGGTATTTGGGTTTTGCAAAGGAGCAGAGGGAAAGTAGAAGAAAAATGTCTATCCAGAATTTGGCAGGGTCTAGTTGCTTTAAAGGTGACCAGGCCAGCACTCCACTTTCCCCCACTCAGGCCAAGGGTTGCAGAGTTCAGATGCCTGCACTTTTACCCAGGAGCCCTGCCCAGGGTTCTCTGGACTCACACCTACCTGTCCCCTGCAAGGAGCACTGACCAGATACAGAGTTGCTTTGAAAAAGCCAGGGGAGGGAGATGGGGTAATAGTGGGAGAAGTCAGACCTGAGCGTTTAGTTCTCACCAGATGAGGCTCCAGATCTTTGTTTCTACTCCAAAATCATCCAGTCTCCTTCAAAGAAAATTGTAGGGAGTTTGGAGACCCATTCGGGTCAGGGGCTCTGGGCTATTCCTGAGCCAATTGTCAGTCAGGACCAAGGATAGCACCTGTGCCAAGAATCTCCAAACTTCCCAGCTCCTCCCCCCATCATCCCTCTTTCCTCCCCGCTGAACATGTTTGTCCGTTGTTTAACACTCCTTCCTCTTCCTCCTCCTCCCCTTCCTCTATCCCTCCCTCTCTCCTCCTCCTCCTCTACTCATTCCTTCTCCTTCTTAATCCCAGGGACAGAGCCTGGCTCTGGTTCTTCACCACCAAGTACTTCATCCCAGGAATCTCTCAAGAAGTTATTTAAAAAAAAAAAAAAAAAGGAAAATAAAAGTTATTTAAGCACCCCAAGAAGCCTAGCCTATATAGCCTCTGTTAAAAGCCTTATTCCCAGGATTGATATTCACCCACACCATACAAGAACACACACACATGGGGTGCCTGGGTGGCTCAGTGGGTTAAAGCCTCTGCCTTCGTCTCAGGTCATGATCCCAGGGTCCTGGGGTCGAGCCCTGCATCAGGCTCTCTGCTCAGCAGGGAGCCTGCTTCCCCCTCTCTCTCTGCCTGCCTCTCTGCCTACTTGTGATCTCTGCCTGATAAATAAATAAAATCTTAAAAAACAAAAAAAAAGAACACACACATGCTGATACATGGTGTCTAGCAGGAAGGAAGGTCAGAGTGGTTGTGTTTCAAAGACTGGCTGGACAACTCTCCCCATCTCCAGTGGGGTCAGGGATTGGCCCACCTGACTTAGGTCTTCCCAGCATAACTTCAACTCCAACTCCACAGCCCTTCCTCTCTCTTCTCTCCTCCCACCCTTTCCCTCCCCCTCCCTTCCCCTTTGCTCCTCTCCTCTGTGTCTCTATGAAAAGTGGCAGCAGCTGCTGGAGAAGGCATACCCTTCAATGAACATCACCGTTTGTGGTGACTGAGTGTCCCAGCCTTCTTTCCTGGTTAATCTAACTTGGGAAGAGTTGAGGTGCGCTCTGGCTCTGCTGCCCATGAAAGGCAGAGAATAAATAACAAGCCAGAGGCATAAACAGATGTGCGGATAAACGCAGCTGGCGCTTTCCTGCCAAATTACCATGGACGGAACACTGGCAGGGGGCCAGGATGCCTCCCCCTTTGTTTGGAATTTGGCCACCAGGACCCATCCAAGCTCACCATCCATTTGGCAACATCTGAGTGAGGGGAGGAGATGCAAGGGAAGGGAGTAGAAAGGCTGCAGGTGCCCTTAGGTTTGGTGAAGAGCTCTGGAGCCTTAACACGAAGACTCAGGCGGGTGGGGGGTCAGTGGGATAGGGGAGGAATGGGGAGTTCTGACCCATCCCACGTGCAGTTGCCTTAGAATAGCATCCTCCAGGATGTGGCTTGAAGTGGCCTGAAGGTCGACTCTAACAATGCCATATATACATGTAATGGGCCCTATGTTGCCAGCCTCCCTCTCACCCAAGGACTGGGTGTTCCTGTGATCTTTGATCACGTACGGTACTGCTTAGTGTTGGCATGGCATGCGGCGGGTGGGCAGCAGCTGGATGACAGCCAACCAGAAACGGCCCCTCGTGAGAGGCTCTCCCTGAAGATTCCAGGCCTGGAACAAGGAATGGGGGAGAACTGGTTGGAACTTTTGTGGAACGAGGGGAAAATGCAGGTGAGCAGGGGGAGAGAAAAGCGTGAGCGGGGTGGAGGGGGGAATGTTGCCAAGGAGATCTCCCTCTCTGTGGACACCCCCAGATCTGAATTCAGAGACACACCAAGCCACTTGTCAGGATTCATTCAGATCACACAGAATCTTTTCTCTTCATCAATTATTAATTTGTCTTCCTCTTGCCAGGCCAGCTCACACAGACGCGGGGGGGGGGGGGGCATGGAAGAGTGTTTCCAGGGCCCAGTGACTAGCATCCATGGGCCCTTGCTTGGAAATATGGGTTTCAAGCTTGAAAGAAAAGCCCAAGTAGATATACTAGTCTTTGGACTCAGCAATGTCATTTTTAGAAATGTGAACCTCAGAAATACTCATTCTTATGCAAAATGACATATATTTAAAGAGGCTCGTTGTGGCATTGTTTGTAAGAGACAAGCTTGGGAACAACCTAAAGGCCCACTAATAAGGAATTGGTTAACTCTGTTATGGAGCGCCCTGTAAGGTGTGTCTATATGCATTCAGGTATGTCCTTATATGCTGGCCTGGAAAATATCTCTGATATTTAAGTGAAAGGAATAACTAATAAAGTACAGTATGGCATGAAAAGTCTATGTAATAATTGTTTTTAAACCTAATTTGGGTGTGTGTCTGTCTGACTGAATGTATGTGGTGAATGTAGAAAAGACCTAGAAGAAGACACACCAAATAGTTAAGAGCAGTAACTTCTAGAGAAGAGGGTAGGATCAGAGGGAAAGAGGGAAGAGGGGCTTGTCCTTCTTACTCTACCCATTTCTGGATTGTTTGAAATTCTCATAATCCTATATTCATATACTACATTTAAAAAATAAAAACAAGGGGCTCCTGGGTGGCTCAGTGGGTTAAGCCTCTGCCTTCAGCTTGGTCATGATCCCAGGGTCCTGGGATCGAGCCCCGAATCAGGCTCTCTGCTCAGCGGGGAGCCTGCTTCCCTTCCTCTCTCTCTGCCTGCCTCTCTGCCTACTTGTGATCTCTGTCAAATAAATAAATAAAATCTTTTTTTAAAAAAATAAAAACAAAACAAAAAATATGTATAAAAAAAAATAAAAACAACAAAAAGGATTCTTACAGACAGATAGGGAGCTACCTTATGAAGGTGAGGGGGAAGCTCTGAGGGTGAGAGCTGGGTTTGGAGCTGGAAGATGAGGGCTATACCCCCAGAAGGGGAGCTAGGAGAAAGGAGGCAAGTCTGGAACGTGCCTGAGGAGAGTGGAACTCATTTCTGGCCTCCAAGGGTGAGACAGACTCTGCCCTCCACATGTGAGGCTGTCCAAACCATCCCTACAAACTCCAAGCCTCCCCCTCAGCAGGACTGATTTGAAACAAGAGCCCAGCTTTCTTCCAGGGCCCCTCATGTGTCTGTTCCAGGCCCCATGCTCTTAGAGAAAAACCCACTTCTATCTTCAGTGCCACACTTGCCCAGAAGACCATCTCAGCAATCAGGGGCACCACACTGCGCCGGGTGACCCGGCGCCCCCCATCCACAGGTGGCCCCAGCCCAGGCGGCCTTGATTCCTTCCTGCTTCTCTCCTCTCCCCTCATGCTGCCAAAATGCCCAGCACTTCCCCAGGTGAAGAAAATAATAGCCAGAAATGAATTCCCTTCTGGAGGAGAGCTGTGTGTTTGGGGGGTGGGGACTGAAATCCAAGGGACAGGCAGCGGTGACTCACAGGGGCTCCTCCCCTGGGGAGATGGAACTGACAGACCAGGGTGTGGGGCCCTTGGAGGTGATTTCCTGACAAGGCTGTCAGCGCATTTCACTCTTCACTCCCCACATGAGTCCCCTGCAGGGGGCTGAGCCTTCTTTCTCTCTCTTCACCTCTCCTGGCTCTCTTCCGTTTTCAATGCTCCCTCTCCCCATTTGGCAAGTCCTTTCCAGTGCTAACTTTCTGCCTTGGCTCTCTGCTCTCCAGTTCTGCTAGGCTTTCTTCTTTTTCTCTTAACAGAAGCATATAGAGTCAGCTTTTCTGTTGGGGTGCCCTAGCCCCTGGCTCCTTCCCAACCACAGCAAAATTTACAGATGATTGGGAGTCCAGGGATGCACAGTGTGGGGAGGGCCAAGGAGGGTTGGGGGGCAGAGCCGCAGGGAGAGCAGCAGGCGAGCTAGTGAGCACCTTTGGGGCTCCTTATATGCTGCTCAGGGGCCGGAGGGTTCTGAGCATGCGTAAGGGGAGATGCAAGCACATTTGAGCCTGTTAATGTTCCTCAGGTCTTAGAAGATCACAGGACATCAGGATGGGCAATATCTATAGTGTGTCTCATCCGTCCACCCCCCCCCCCTTTATAAATGAGCAGCCTGAGGTCCAGAGAGGTTAAATGCTTTCTTTATCTTCCATCATGCAGCTAGCTAAAACTGGTTCTGTTGGCAGAACCAGGATGAGAACCAGGAATCCTGCCTCGCAGACAATGCCATGTCCACAGTTCTAGCAGAGACTTTAGAGAAAAGGTCCTATTTCTTAGACACTGTAGATGACAGATTTGACTAACAACTTCTCAAAAAGATGGAAAAAGCTAGAATCCCCCCGGCCCTCAGGCTGCCCAGGCGGGGGCGGGGGGGGGGGGGGGGGGGGACTGGCAGGGTCCTGTCTCTCTATGCCCCCAGGAGGCCCAGCAGTGACAGCAACAAGCAACACCTCTCCTTCCCATCTTCGCTGTTGGCTGTTTCCCAGCTCCTCCCTGGGGTCACTTCGGACACACAGCAGTCTGTCTGGGAATAGTTCACATCCAAATTCATCTCCTTGGCTGCAGACAACTCTTGCCTGACCTAGAGTCTCCCCTGCTTCATCAGAGGACCTAGCCCCAAACAAATGCGTCTTCTGTTTTTCTAAGCCCTGATTCCAGCCACCCCGCCCTAAGGCTTTTGTTTTTGTTTTTACTTTTTAGAAGTGTCATCCATCTCCCACCCCAGATCTGGAGAGCTTTTAATCCAGGGTCCCTTGGCATTGGAGCCACTTGCCTCTCCTGGAATAACACAAGACCCCTCCCCTTTCACTGCTTGGAACAAAAATTAATCCTTAACATAAGCTCTAGTCATTTGCCATAAATGTGAGATATTGGCATGGCCATCCCCAGGGCCACGTGGAGCAAAGCGGGTTCGTCCTCAGGTCTCCTCTTGGCACTAAACTAGCCGACAGAGGAATCTCCATCCCCACACAACTGTGCCCCAGCTCCCCCCCAGGGCTACCGGAGGCGCTTGAACTCGCCCATGTGAGGGGGAGCGGGGAGTTGGCGAGCGCACTAGGCTCTCTCCAGTTCTTCTAATTGTCCCTCCCAACCGTCCGCCATTCTCCGTGAAGAGAGAGTGGAAAGAAGGGTGTGGAAAAGAGGTTGGCAGGGCAATAAAAATGTCAGGGCCTTTCCTCTCGGTGGCTCCCTGCCCTCTCAATCCTCTCCCGCTTTCTCCCTCTGTCCCTCTCCATCTCCTCCCTTCCCTCCCGTTTTCCCTCCCGCAGACCCCGCTGCAGCCGAGGCCGAGAAGGCAGCATTTGGGGTATGAGGCGGGAGAGGTTAATTATGGCTCCCCCGCCCCCATGCCCCCCCCCACAAGATGTATCTGACTGTCAGAAGGGGTGACAGATGAAGACAAAGTACAGGTAGGCTCTGCGAACCCGGCCCTCCAAGTACCAGCCAGGGGTGGGAGTGGAGGGGGGCGCGCTGCCGAAGTTTTAACCCCTCTGACGCCGATCGCACAGCCCGGCCGCGCGGTGCGAGCTGGGGAAGCCAGGGTTGGAACCTGGGTTCCGGGCCCCTGCGCGAACGGCGCGCCCCGAGGAGACTTGTTGGCCTTCTCTGGCCCTGCAACGGGGATCTGGGGGAGGCGGGTTGGGGGTGGTAGAGAGGCGGAAGGGAGGCAGGGAGTAGCTCTCTCCCAGAGGCTGCAGACTCAAGGTCACCAGCGGTCAACCCAAGATCGTATAGGTGCAGAGAAAGGGACTCTTGGAGTGGCCTAGGGGACAGGTAGATTGGGGGCCCAGAAGCTCCAATGAGAGAGAGAGTTCCAGGACTCCTCCACCTTCTCCATGACAATGTGTGTGCCCGGTGTCCCGTCCCCCCCACCCCACCCCGCCAGAGTCTGCTCCCCTGTGTCCTGGTCAGGATGTGCTTGGTGTCTGAGAATGAGAGTTGTGTGTTTGAACCTGTGTGTACTTGTGATGACAACATAACTCCAGAGGCTGGGAAGGACTTGAATCCAGTGTGTGTGTGTGTGTGTGTGTGTGTGTGTATGTGTGTGTGTGTGTACCTGCACATACAACGCTTAAGGGCCATGTGCAAGTATCTGCAAAGAGTGCCCGTACCGCGAGCGCAGTGTGTTGGTGAGTGTTTGTGTCTGGATAGAGAGCTTTGCCCTACAGGCACAGCTTCGGGGAAGGAGTGTCTTCAGGACAGTGTAGACCCCCGCTTGTGAGGGCTGAAGCATCTATACTGGGGAGGGATGGACAAGGCTTGTCTTTCTCTGGGTACACAACGTGTGCCTGTGTGAGGGGATATATGTAGATGCTGCTGTAGCACGACTGTGTGTCTGTGTGTGCATGCACACGCGTGTGTGCGCACACGGGCTGGCCCGAAGCTGCCAGCCTCTTCCTCTCCCTGGCATCCCTCCCTTTCCTGACTCTCTCCTCTCCATAAGCAAACGAGGTGAAATAATTACTTTTCCATTTAAATGCCCCATGTTCAAGCCAGAATGAAAACAAAGTGATTTAATAAAATTGTCTTTAAAGGGGAAAAGAGGAAAATAAACGTCTGCTCTGCTCCTCTCCCTGGTGTTCAGGGAGGCCCCAAGCCCTTCAAAGTTAATTAAAACAGGAACTAAAATCACAGAATAGCTTAGCAACCTTTTCCCATCTCTGTCTTAAAGGCAAGGCAGCCCCCAGAAGCCCTGCCTTTGGCCCAGAACTTGAGGCCCACCCTGTTCTCAGGCTCAGCTTCACCCTGAGACTAGCCTTCACCCCTGGCAGGCACCCCTGCCTTCCTGTAGCCATACCTAGGGGAGGAAGCTCTGCTCCTTTCCTCCTCCCAAAGAGTCCTGAAAGTCCTTGTCTGAACATTTGAAATCTCGGATGGACACTGGTCCCCATCAGAAACTTCCGGCCCTTGCCTCCTCCCAGTGCACAGCCTTTCCAAAGCCCCTCCTGCTCCTCTGCCCCACGGGTCCCCTGAGTCCCCAGCTGCTCTGAGTTTTATCTGTCTTCACTGACCCCCTGGCCCGGTCCTCAGCTCCAGCTCGGAACAGTTCCGGCTGCTTCCGCCTGGTCTGTATCTGTTCCCCATCAGAGGCCCCACTGGAGTTCCAGCCCTTCAGCAGCCCAGATAAAAGAGATGGATGGAGGTGAATTTGGGGGACGCCCCTCCCTACAAGTGCAGAGCTAGAGCCCTGGGCTGTGACAGGGGCTCCCTGGGGAGGGCTGAGAGTGAGGGTGAAGACTGCCAAGTTCTCTGGAAGCTTGGTTCCTAGCCGTCCCCACCCTGCCTTAGCCTTTTCCCTCCTCCAAAAGCCCAATTCCTAAAGCCTCCTCCAGGCAGGCACCAAGACTGCGATCACCCCATCCTCCAGCGCACACTTCAGCAGGAAACTGTACTCGGCGCCCCCAGCTCCATGCAGCTCGCCTGCCACGAAAGAGCAGTAGTAAAATGACCATTTGCAGAACACCTTTTGTGTTCCAGACACATTACTTAGAAGATCTCTATTGTCATCATAACCCCTACAGAGCAAGTTTTACATTCTTTTTCAGAGAAGGACACAGAAGAAGGAAGCCAAGAAAATCACCCAGGGTATGCACTTAGATGTTCAAACCTGTATTGCAAAACCTCGTGTGCCCTTGTCACGCTGTCCTTGACCTCCAAGCCCTGGTTCTGTCCCCAAAGACCCATCACTGTCCTTGAGAGAACATTACCCCTGAGACACCCCCCCCCACTACCCCCAGAACTGAAATCTTTCTGACACCGGTTCACACTGTGGGGGAGGGGCAGGGGGAGCTGGGGAGCCAGAGTTAGAACCTGGGTTTCTCCAGGACCAGCTGAGTCCAGGAGGCCAAGAGGGCCTTCTTCAGCTTCAGTGATCTGGGATGGGAGTGGGGGTGGGAGGTAGGAAATATTTGTCCTTAGGTCCTCAACCTAGGAAACATCCTGGAAGACCACATCACTTCTCACAAAGACTCTTTTCTCCCAGGGACCTCCAGAGCTGCTTCAGCATCCTCAAGTCCGTGCTGCCTCCCAAGGTGCTACCTACCAAGGGGACCAGGTGAGAGTTGATTGTGGGGCAGCATTTGTCACCCAAACTGGCTTTCCTGACTGTTCATCTCATCCAGAGAGCCTTCAGCCACTCCCACAGCAGAGAAAACGTAAAAGAGAAGAAAAAAAAAAAAAAAAAAAAGAGAAGGAAAGGAAATCCAGATCAGGAGCCAGACCATGTCTTCCACCCCTCCTCCTTTCCTCTGACCAGTGGGGACACAGCACAGGGATCTAAGCCCTCAACCCTGGGAAGGAAAGAGAGACTGAAGGAAGGGGAAAGAGGCAAAGAAGGGACAGAAACCTTGGTTTTAGGGTTAAGTAGTCAGGCAAAGGTGTGGCCACAGACCAGGGCTGAGGATGGTACCTGAAGACTTCTGGCCTTGACCGTGTCTGGAAAACATCTAGCAAAGGAGGGAAGGAAGGAAGAAATCATTCCGAAGCACCTTTTCTCACTCAGCCCCAGGAATGTGTGGGTGTATATGCGGAGGGGGAGTCTGTGACCTTTTCCAGGTCCAGGCCTCACCCATGTTTGAACCCCTGCGCTGAACCCAAACTGAAAGCTGGTAATGGCAGCGGGGTGGGCAGTGGTCCAGGTGGCTGGGATGAGGCTTCATGGTACAGTGGCGTCGGGAGCCCGGCCCTACCTAGCCTACCGGTGAGTCACCTAAGCCAAGACAAGCCCTGGAGCCTATACTCTTCTCCTCTACCACCAGCATATCTGAGACCCAGCTTAGGCAGAGAGAGGATGAAAGAACAGAGGGGCCCCAGCATGGAGAAGGGAGGGTGGGGAGAAAGGCAGGGATGATTCCATCTGAGCTGGCCTCCAGGTTCCATCCTAAGACTGCTGCTTGTGCCTCTGTCTCTGTACCCCCTCAACTCCATCCCTGATGCTGACCTCATTCTTGACCCCTGGGCCCCATCTCTCTCTATCTACCAGCCCATCCCTCCCAGAATCCTCAAACCATTTCCATTACCCACAACTAACTCCTGGAGTCATTCTAGACCAGATCCCTCCTAGACTCTACACCACTGCCCTCAGAGAACTCATCCCTACCCCAGCTTCCCAGACCCCATTCCCACCCATCCCAACCATCATCCTTCCCACCCAAGATGCTTTGCTTTGAGATGTGAGAGTAACATCATTAACATCTCATCACCCTGTGGATTCCCATGGCTGTTCACCATTTAGAAAGAATCTAGGCATTTAGAGGGCTTGCGGAAGTGACCAAAGTACATCCCAGAAGGTAATTAGCCTATGTCTCTAGTCTCTTTCTCTCTGCCTCAAGATGCCTGCACACTTAGAATAGAGTCCTAAGTGATGGCACCAGAATTTTTGAGCACAAAAGAGCTCAAGGAATCTCCAAGTCCATCAGAGGAGTGTTTAAGCCTGTCTTCCCCTCATGTGTGTAGACAGTGACACATACATGTGCACACAATCCCATGCACATACACATATATAATTACTCTAAGAATATGTACATTCACATGCACATGTTACAATAGAATGTGAGCTCTGCAAGGTGAGGGGTGATGTGGATGATGTATCTCCAGTTCCTACAACAACATTGGCCCATGACAAATATTTGTTGAAAGGAGGGCACTTAATGGAACTCATACTTGCAAGTAAATGTATATATAGAGTTATACAAATGTAACAATACATCCCTCTGTACAATGCTTATGCACACGCATATGTATCTACATGGTTATCCACATACACACATATGCTTTTAGATAATCCACGTGTGTAACATATATTATGATATATGTGTATATACACTTCATATACAATGCTATAAGCACACGCATAACTATGAATATATCAATGATATTAAATATACGTCACACACAGATACCACATATATATACTAAACACATATGCGCATGTTCACAAAAGTAAGTGAATACAAATGGGAGAAGCATCCTTTTTCCAATTTAACTCTCAAGACCCCCTGACCCAGACCTCGCTGCCACAACCAGAAATGTCCACCAGATGGCACTCTTCTGCCACTTCACGTACTCCCAAGCGTGGCCACGGGTGTCGCCAGAGCTGTCGCCCCTTCTGGCCCACCACGCTCAAAATTTGCGAAGCCGATGTACCCCAAGAGCTTCCCTCTCATTCCGCCACCCAGCAGGGCGGTGGGCGAATTCTTGGTCCCCAAAGTCTGCAGTCTCGGCCATCTCCAAAATCGGGCTCGTCCTCTCGGGCCTCCAGGATTCTGTTGGACCGGCGGACTCGCCCTCGGGGGCCCCAGTTCTGCTCAGCCCTCAAATCCACCCTGGTTCACCAGTGAGCCAAAAGTTAGGCTTCACCCGTCAGAACCGCGCTGCTGAAGGACCCCTACTAGGAGGCTTCTTAGTAATAAACAGGCCGATGCCCCACGACGGCAGAGGAGGGAGTCGGGGTCATTCACGGCTCCTACGCACCGGTACACACCGCCCTCTAACCGGCGTATTCCCGACCTCCTGCCCTGGACCGCCAGCGGGGGTCAGCCGAAAGCAGAGAGAATGGCCAGACCCTAGGACCTAGTACCCTCGGCTGGGGAGGTTCTGGTCCCTCCCGCACCAGTACAGTGTAGACTACCGATCTCTGGCTCGGAGTCGGAAGGAAGAGCATTCTCTCATCTTAAGCAAAGCACTTAGAATCCCGAAGTTGGGGGAAGTTGGGTGAGGCAGAGGTCTTCCCGCCTCCCTGCCTAGGCCACTCCGAGTTAGCCCTCCTGGAGCCTCACATTTCTGGTGTGAGCAACCTCGAACGAAAAACGCAGGGAAGGCTTGAAAACCCGTGGGGAGGCGAGGCCGGGAGTTCTGGCAGCGGCTCGGCTTCCCCCTCCTCTTCCCCTCTCTTCCCCGGGGAGCAGCGGGAAATTATTTATTAAAACGCCGCCCGCGCTCTCATTTATTTGCGGTGAATAATCTCGGCATCGCAGCGCGTTTATTAAACCTTTCCCGTCCCCGCATTACTTTAATAATAAATCGCGTGTCACTTTCCAGCGACGTTATTAAAGCCCGTCTGTGGAGCAGAGGCGGGGAGGGGGCGGGCGTGTGGAGCAGCAGGGATTCCTGCTATTCCAGGCTGTGGGGCCTGAACCAGCAGGGCTGGGAGGGGGAAACTGAGGCCGTAAGAAGCCTGCACTCGAATACTCTGTGAAGTCTGCAAAAGCGATCAAGGAGTACAGACTGCCGGGGTGCCTGTGATCCCCTTGGGTCGGGTGGAGCCTCGGCTCTGCAGGTAGGCACGGTAGTAGCAATAGACCCGCCAGGGGGCGCCTTCGAGCACGGCTGGGCGGGAGACTGCCAAGAACTCGACAGGGTCGGACCACCCACACCACGTCCCCCTTTTCAGTGCTGAGTAGAACGTCTTCTGGTCCGGACGCCTAGCAACATGACCCCCTCTCCCCGGCACACCGCTCACATTCCCACTCCTGCTTCCGCGGTCGTCCTGGAATTCACCCCAAGTCTCAAACCCGCTCGAGCTGTGGCGTGCAGTTCCTGGGGCCACCAGGCTCTAGACAGACCAGTTACCGCCAGCTGCCCCCTCGCTTAGCCTGCGGAGGAGCCCTGCGGTCCCGCGGGAGGGACCGCCAAGCTCTCGGGTGGGGATTCTGGGCCACGCCCTTCCCAAGAGCCCGCGCTGCCTGCCTTGGGCCCCAGAGGACAAGCTCAGACACTGAGCCAACTGGGACCTCTCCGGTGGTGGCGCCAGACTCGGGGCGGGGCCCCGCGCGCGTAGGAGACTGTCGCCATCCACACACAGGGTCTTGGCCTCCCGAACTCAAGTTTTCATTTTCTGCTTCACTCAGCCAATAAACACTGGGCCTCCTCACCTAGGCCAGGTACAGCAAGTGTGGAGATGTGGGGAGTGACCCCCCAGCCAGATAGGCCAGGTCACAGTTGATAGATAAGGAAACTGGCTTACCTGACTTTGTCTGGTTTCAGCAAAAAAAAATGGGTGAATTCCTAAGGGAAACCTAGGGTGCAGCCCACGCTGCTCGCCAAGGTGCTCCCCTCCATCCAGTTTGTGTTTTTACCCTGGGGCCCTACCCACATGGACCTGGTTCTCCACCGGCTGGGGCAGGCCAGCCCCAATGGAGCGCAGATGGGGAGAACACCCTCCCTCCAAGCAAGTGTCTTCAGTCTTGCTCCCTAGAGGGCAGGGCAGCCCCGCCCCCACCTGCCACCCCAAGCTCCCTCTCTATATCCCGCAGGCACATGCCTAGGGAGCAGCTTCTAGAAGCCAGTGTCCTACTGCCATGGGAAGCCTCCTAGGGAAATGTGGTCTTCATGTGCACACCTGCATGAAACACCTGTGCATCTGTGTCTCAGTTTGTTCATAAATCTTTATTGCATGCCTACTGTGCCTAGTCCTGTGCTAGGCAGTGTCCAATACAGAGTGGTATAAGATATGGTCCTGGCCTCGAATTTTCCAGAAGGACAGAAGTAAGACATGACCAAATGCCCATCTTAATGCACTGGCCTAAACCGTGCTCCATTATGCTTTTCCAGACCACAGATGGCCAACAGCAAAGAAGACTGCTGTTAGTAAGTGCAATTAGAACTTAGGTGAGGGGGGAAATTTCTAGGTGAGTTTTGAGGAAGGGAAAACTGAGGCTAGGCAAAGGTTAGGGACTAGAAAAATAACAGTAGGAGTTGTGGCAAAGGGTAGTTCAGAAGACCTGCTGAAGAGGGCTGGAGGGAAGGCGGTCAGGAAGAAGCAGAGGATCCTGGCTGCCTCTTTGTGTTTCCTCTGCAACCCCCTTCCCTGATACTCCCACCCAGCCTAGCGACCAGGAGGCAGCTGCTGTCTTCTGCCTGGTTGGTTTATGCTGGAGGCTGTCCTGGCCAGGGCACCTCCTCCATAGGCCTCTTTGCTTCCCACTTCCCCTAGCGTCTGCCTCTCTCCCTACGCTCTGCCAACTTTTGTCTCCCTACTTAACCACCACCATGTTCCCGCTACGAAGGGCACTAAAGCAATGAAAGGGCCCTGCTCCCCCTTCCAGGTCTTTTCAAGAGCAGGGATGAATACTCTCCCCACTCACGCACCCCCACAGGCTGGGGCTGCAGACCTAATAGTAATCCTCGCCCTCTTCACTCTCAGCCTCCTCCCCAGGAATCAGATGCAGGGATGGCAGATGGGGGATGCCTGTGGAGTTCAGTTGGTCTGCAAACACATGTGGGCAAAGGAGAGAGAAGAGGAAAGAGGGGCTGTCAGTGAAGCCATAATTGCCTTTGAACCCACATGCACATAGGCACATAGACACACATTCAAGGGCTTTAATCCACCACCAGCACCCCCCCCCCAGTCCCCAGAGCCCAGGGCTCACCCTTACCTGGTGTAAGCACTGTCAGGCTAGCTGGGGCCTCGACCTGGCCCAGGGCGTTGCGGGCCAGGCAGCGGTAGATACCTTCATCGCTGGGACGCACAGCCTGGATCTGCAGCCAGCCTGTGACCTCAAACCTCTGGGGTCCACCCCTGAACTGGAGCCAGAGGTGGGGTCAGCAGGGTCCTTCTAAGAGGACCCTGGGCTGCCCAGAGGAGGCCTCGACTCCCTCTCCTACCTGCACTGAGATGTGGGGGTCATCCCCTGGTAGCTGAACATCCAAGCCGTCCTTCCTCCACTCGATGGATGCCATGGGGTAGGCAAACACCTCGCAGCCAAAGATCACATCCTGCCCCGTCACATTCCAAACGTCATATGGGTGCAACACGATCTGGGGCTCTAGGGATGGAGATGGGAGGCCTGAGAATGGGCACATCCGGCCCCAGAAGCAGGCTGTGTATGAACCATCATGGAAGTGTTTGTGGGGGGAAGACAGTCAACGCGGAGGTAAATACACACTCATACACGTGACTTGATCGGTACACATGGGTACATGTAAATGTAGGTACAGGTACACGCAAGGTATAAACTCCGAAATGGTGAGGTACAAGCAGACAGGATGCCGCAGCTCAGCAGCCTTACTCCATCCCTGATCTCTCCCCTGTCCTCATTCTACCCTAGAGGCCCCTATCCTGCCCTACGTGTAACCAACACCTCCCTCTACCCTCCCCCCTTCCTAACCAGATCCAGTTGCCAAAGACCCCAGGAACAGCCCTTCCCTCCCCCCACACACACACCCTGGGACCAGGGAAGGAGGCAGAGGAGGGGGGATTCCCACATGGGAAAGGCAGAGAACCTGAAACCAGATCTGGGCAGCCGACAGAAAGCCTGCAGTTATGGGGTAAAGTCTTGGGACCCCGCCGGTGTTTGTTTTCCTGGCAGCCCCAGCCAGTCCAGATCCCTCAAAGGGGCTCAGGAAGTGAAAGTGACTAACGCTGCCAAAGGAAACCTGAGGCCTGAATGGCCCTCAGCCCCCGGGGGTAGGAGGGAGGAGCTGGAAGAGCCCCCTCCCTCACGGATCCTAAGGCACAGAAGAAACCGAAGGGAGGTGGGGGGAGGTGGGGAGACTGGGCGAACAGCTTGCTCTACGAAATCGGAATCTGCCCAAAAGAAACCCGATTGCATCTCTCTGGAACCCAAGTCTCGCTGCCTGGGCCCCAGCAGTCTGGGCAGACTGGGAGTCTTTGCTCTCTCGGTTTTGAGACCAGTCATTGGCCCTATGCCTGCTCCCTCTGAGGAGGGACCTGGCCGGCCGGGTCTGGGGCTTCCACGCGCCTCAGGGGGGCTTCCACGCGCCTCAGGGGGCTTCCACGCGCCGTGCGGACAGAGCTCGGCCCCCGAAGGTGCTGGTCTCTGCGGACCAACGGCAAGAGCGGGCTTATACTGGACTCGAGGACTCCCCGGCCTCAACTTTTTCGCTCCGCTGGCCAGAGACCAATTCAGTAGCAGGTCGGGGAGCAATGCCTCGAGTGCCTGGAGTGCCCCAAGTGCCGGGGGTAGGGCCCGCGGGCCGTGCGTACCGGATTCGCAGGGCCCCGGGTGCGCCAGCGTGAGGTTGGCGTCAGGCCGAGCGCGGGCCGCCTCCTGCAGGCGGCAGATATGCGCGTAGGTGCGGCCGTCCGACCCGCAGAGCGGGCGCTGCGAGCGGCAGGCACACAGAGGCTCCGGCACCTCTCCGCGGCTCAGGTCGCCGCCCGCGTCTAACCGGCACTCAAGCTGCTCGCCGCAGCGCCCATAGAAGTGGGCGCTGGGGTCCAGGTCGCAGAGCTGGCCCTCGAGGTTGGCGCATTCCCAGCAGCAGCCGCACACGTCGCGCACCCGTCCGGCCAGGCAGCCCCGCGGCTCGGCGCACTCTTCTGGCCGACAGGGAGCGCAGCCCTCGCCCTCCGCCAGCAGCCGCAACCAGCCGCGCCGCAGGTAATCGGGGCCTGGGGACGGCCGTGCGCCTGTCGGGGGCGGCGTCCGCAGCAGCAGCAGCAGCAGCAGCAGGAGCAGGAGCAGCGAGGGCGGCGCCCGGGCAGCTATGGGCTGCTGCGGCATGGTTAGCTGGAAGCCCTGCGAGCACTCCGGGCATCAGCGCGTTCGTGGCACCCTGCCAGGGAGGGAAGCCAGGTCAGGAGGTCAGAAGCGACCTCACTGTTCCTTGTACCAAAGTTTGACCCAAGCACACTGCCCCCTCCCCTGCTGCCTTGGCGTCCAGCAGATCCTCCACAAGATGCCTGGTGACTCTCTAGGAGCCATCCAGTGATTGACTAGACTGTGTTTCTGGGGAGGTAAGAAGAACGGGTAATAAAGCTCAATCACCAGCGCGTGCGCCCGCGCACACACACACACCCCAGCGGCAGCACCACAGACCATCCAGCTCTGAAGCTTCCTGCCCTAGAGGAGGATGAGAATTGATGGCCCCAGAACTAAGGAGTTGTTAATAAGGGTGAGAATGGGGAAGAAGGAATGCTCCCGGGCCCAGAGCACTCACCTAGTGTCCAGGACTAAGCCCTTCAGAACAGCCGTTTCTCCGGTGGGAAAAAGCAGGCGGTGGAAAGAAAGCAGAGGCCAACAATCCGCTGGGCCTGCCAGCCACCTCTGCTCCAGCTTGAGGATCTGAGAGAGCCCACGGACTTGGACTCAGAGAGCACCTCCTCCGCTCCTCTCCCCGCCTCTCAACGTCGCACTCAACCCCCTCCCTCCAGTTCTGAAGCTGCCAATTTCATGCAGCCGCACGGGACCCTCCTGGGCCACTTCCCCTAGCTGGGCCAAAGTCACAGTGAGAAGTGAGGAGCCCGTAACCGGACACAGAAGCTGGGAGAAGACAAGGGGCAGGGTGGGGTGGGGGTTGGGAGTAGGGGATATGGGGGTGGCTGGGAAGCTGGAAGGGTTCAGTGAAGGTCGAGGGCTTGTCCCACCGGACTTTACAGTCCCTGGGGTCTGCCAGAGCAGCTGCATAACAGCGAGGCAGTAGGAGCTCAGCTGCCAAGTCGCGCGTTCCTGGAGGGCAGGGCCAACCAAAGTAGTCGCCCCGAAGCCCAGGGCTGGTTTCCCGGGGGCTATTGCAGTCTTGCCCATCCAGCTTCCCTACCAAGGCGCTGACCAGAGACTTGGCGCTTCCATCCGCCACGCCACAACTGGTCTCCTCCTCCCTCCCCACATCCGGCAGGTGCTTCAGCGCGGCGACTGATTATAGAGGTCCCAGCTGGCTGACCAGCAGCCGCAGGGAGAGGTGGGCGGGGCGCCTCCCGCGCGGACCTCGCTCCGGGTCGGGATTACAGGTTACATTTGCAAGGCCGCCAAGGCTGGAGGCGTTCGGTCTCACGGCCGCCACCAGCGCCACCGTGGCAATCTGGGCTGGGGGTGGGGAGGAGAGCGTTCCTGGAGGCCCGCCCGGCTTACCGGGGGTCTGCCAGGCCCCGCCCTAGCCTGCCCCAAGCGGCTTACAGAAGCCGTGCTGCAGTACAGTTTGCAGGGAGCTGAAACTGAACTTTGCAGTCGGGGAGGTGACGGTATTTAGACGGTATTTACTCGTCCCAGAAGAACCTGGCCCCCGGCCTAGCGGCCTGGACCTGGGCCTCCTGACCAGCCCCGAAGTTCAAGGCGGGCGACGGCCTCCACACCACCCAGGGGGATCGGCTCCGCATGCGTACTGAAGGCCTGGAGATTCAAAACTCCCGGATGCAGCCCAGGACTCTCCCTCTGGACCTGAACTCGGCCAAACCCTTTCACTTAGGGGTTCCCTAGCCGCATGCACGTCACTCCTGGCCAGGGTGGGGGTGGGGGCTCTGACGAGGTGGGCGAAAGCAGAGAAACTCTACCCCCCCATCTCCAAAACTCCAGCAGGACAGGGAGCACACTTCACGCGATGCCTCGAAACTGTCGCGAGAATCAGAACAGGAAGTCTAGGAATTCAAAGCAGGAAAGGCCCGCGGGTTTCAAACAGGAAAAAAGAGTGGGCGGAGCCAGCGGTGGCTGATCGTTGTGGGTAATCCCTTGTCTTAGGCCCTGGGTCCAATTGCAACTGTTGACCTAGAGCAGAGGTGGACTGTAAGAGAACTGCAGGAAGCCCCGAACAATAAAACGAGGGAGGGGGTAGGAAGGGACATGAAATTGCGGAGCTGACTAATGGAGCCGCTCAAGCTGGTCTGTGGCTCTGAATTACAAAATGCCTTGAGGGTGGAGATCACTTCCAGTGTACCCAGCGGAAGCCGTTCGGGATCCCAAAATGAATCGTTACCGGCTTCTAAGACTTGGAGCCAGTATTTAAACAACAAACTCAGGGGCGCCCGAGTGGCTCAGTCCTTAAGCGTCAGCCTTCGGCTAAGGTCACCATCCAGGGGTATTGAGACCCATTGCTGGGCTCCTTGCTCACTGGGGAGCCTGCTTCTCTCTCTCCCACTCCCCCTGCTTGTGTTCCCTCTCTTAGTGTCTCTCTTTGTCAAATAAGTAAATAAAATCTTAAAAGACAAATAAACAACTCCCCAGACCTAGAAACTCTTCACTTACCCTACTTAATTGTACCCGGTTGTTTACTTTTGAGTCTTCCCTGCTCTCTAAGTGTTTGGTATTAGGAATCGTGCCTAATTCTTCACTGTATCCTGTGCACCTAGCCCTGCACCTGGCAGCACAGTAAATTCTCGGTAAATATTTGTGTGGATTAAATATGAAAGACTTCCCGTGTGTGAAAGTCAAGTTTAATTTGGATTTTCCGAGTCTCTGATTGAAGGCTAGATAGACGGGGAAGGAGCGCCCTCTGGTGGGCTTGCTGTTGGTGACAGTAGCATGACTGTGCACACAGTAGGCACCGAAGATGTGGACTTATACAGATCTGCTTTTATTAAGTAAAGATTTATTGCACATATTGTAAAAACATTTTTTATATATTTTAAAACACCACATATTGTAAGAATGTTTTTAGAAGGGATTTTTTTTTACAGAAGACAATTTGAAAGTCTAGATATGTTCCCAGATCCCCATTATCTGACACTATCCATTCAGACTGCAAAACACATTCAATATATCTATTCCCATACAATTACAGCATATCCATACTTTGAAAGTGTTGGCTCAGTTTGGGTCATGCAAAACTGTTGGGCCACAAGAAAAGGATTCTCTAGTTTAGATAATGTGAGTACTACAAGGAGAGGAGCCAGGTGGCCCCATCTTTGCATCTAGATGAGAGAGACTAGATTCAGATGAGGAGGGTGAAGTTAAAATTTCTTGAAGAACAGATAGTCCTGCCTCTTTCTCCTCCCCACCCTTGACTGTAGATGCCTGGACTGGAGAGAGAATGACATCTAGAATGTAGTTTGCTTTCCACTGTGAATCATAGCCTATACTTCACAGGCTATCATATCTTCATTTTCTTTCAGCCACTGACCCATGAAATAATTGTTAAGTATAATGACAGAATGAAATGGGTCTTACACAGATGAACAGCATAAGATGAAACAAGGTGTAAAGGATCAGTGTGTATCTTGTAAGAAACTACTTGGGAAGGGGCACCTGGGTGTCTCAGGCCCAAGTAACGATTCCAGGGTCCTGGGATCGAGCCCTGCATTGGGTTCCCTGCAGAGCAGGAAGCCTGCTTCTCCCTCCTGCTCTGCCTGCTGCTCCCCCTGTGTGTACACACTCTCTTTCTGTCAAATAAATAAATAAAATCTTTTTAGAAATTACTTGGGAGAACCCCACATTCTAACCTGTTACTTTATGAACACTGTTTTGACACAGCTGGTGAAAATAGTGGGGTTGCAATTTTGATGAAGAAGCAGAAATGAAACAAATGATCCAAACTGACCCATTAGAGATGGATACAGAGGTATTGTGCTTCCTGTGAACATTAGAATTACTTAAGTCAAAAAGGCTCAACATAGATAATTAAGATGGAATAGCTTGTTGACACCTACTGTAAGGGCCTAATCAGCCAGAGCGGCCCCACCCCGGTTGAACTGCCCTTTTGTTATAAAACTTAAATTGACCTTGCCCCCCCACCAAGGGAACTTTTTTAAAAGCAAGTCCGGGAAACCAGTCCCAGGTAACAAAGTCCAAGTACAAGGGTGGGTCAGGCCAGGTGGAGGTATTCAATCAGTGGGGGTGCATACTGTCTCCTAGCTACCAACGAGTATGGGCCCCTGCCTTTTGGGCACCAATTCTGAACTAGGTGATAGGCTGATTCAAATGTCTACTAGGGTAAATTGTAATTCAATTGGTCGCCTAGCATCACTGTGGAGTTTCCTGTGTGTGTTACAATCTCATTGGCCACCTGTGTGTGGCTAGGCCCAACCACATGGCCTTTGCTCTATAAAAGTTAGTCAGGAAAGCAGGGAGGGGTCGTCCTCTTTGTAGGGGTGGCCACGATCGGTTTGACGGTCCGTTTGATTCCTGATGCTTGGCGTGAAATAAAGCTTTGCTTGACTTTCACTTTGTATCAGTCTCGCTCCTTTAATCACGGACCCATTATTGGGGTACCCAATTTTGGGGGGACCCAACACTACTATAGGTGAACTTTGTCAAAGTGAAAAATACGTACAGGAAGATAAGTTTAAGTGAAAAGGAGAAGTATATGGATACTGTTTATCATATATGTCATCAATAAACACCTGAAGACAGGGGTGTCTTGGAGGCTCAGTTAAGAGTCTGACTTTGGCTCAGGTCATAATCTCAGAGCCCTGTGATCTAGCCGGCTTGGCAGGGAATCTACTTGCCCCTCTCCCTTCCCCTCTGCCCCTGCTTGTCACCCCGCCCTCCTGGTTCATGTTCACTCTCAAAAAAAATAAAAGTAAGTAGGGGCTCAGCCATTGGGCGTCTGCCTTTGGCTCAGTCATGATCCTGGGACCCTGGGACAGAGCCCTGCATGGGGCTCTCTGCTCGGTGGGAGGCCTGCTTCTTCCTCTCCCACTCCCCCCCCCCCCCCGCTTGTGTTCCCTCTCTCACTGTGTCTCTGTCAAATAAATAAATAGAACCTTTTTTAAAAATAATAAATATATAGATTCTTTTTTTTTAAAAGCCACCCAAAGACAACTTGAAATGAGGCAAATGGTTGTGTATAATGCTCACTATTTCTTTGTTTTGTAAAATTATTTTCCATAATAAAAAAGTAGAGGCTATTTTTATAGGTAAATTAGGATGCTGAGATAAATTTAGAAACATGGGACAGCCAGGTGGAAAGAGAAACATAATTCAGCTACAAATAATGTTACCAAAGAAAGCTGGAATACCCAGGAGACTAGCTGTCTGGAATAGCTAGAGGCATTAAGTCAGATTAAATGAGCTTTAAGACATGCAGAGAAAGATCAAGTGAAAATTTCTTTAATTTACTTTTCCTGTATCCAAAGAGGCAACTCTCCCCACCGCCCCCCCAGTGTCCCACCCACCTTTGAAATGGAGAATGTAGCTCCATCTGAGCTGATGACTTGGCCACGTTATGTATTAATAAACTTAGAAAGGAAGTTTAAATCATTTAGACTTTTTCTACACTTCTTGTTCTCTTTTTAACCGCCCCCCCATTTTGAAGTATAACAGAAAAGTGCATGAAATAGTGATAGAGTTTAATTAATTATTACAAAATAAATACTCATGTGATCACCATCTGGATCAAGAAATAGAACATTGTTAACTTCTAGAAACCCCCATCATGTCCCATCACAACCATTAATCCCTCCTTTCCCCCCTAGACAATGATTTCTAACGCCACATTTAAATTTTATCTGATTTTGACACCTATGTAAATTGCAATACATCTAGGAATGGAATTGCTGCATCCTGTGATATACATGCGTTCAACATTAGTAGTTATTACCAAACCATTTTTCCAAAGTGACTCTATCAAGTCACACAGTCCCCAGAAATTAGTGAGAGCTCCCACTGCGCCACATCCTTGGCAACACGTGGTATTGTCAGTCTTTTAAATTTTAGCCATTAAGTAAATATTTTAGAGCATTAAGATTCTAAGATGGCCAGTCCACAAGGATTCCTTCCCTGGATTTTTTTTTTTTTTTTACTTTATTTTGAAATAATTTAACATTTGCCTAGAAGTTCCAAAAATAGCACAGAAAGTTCCCACATACCCTTTACCCATCCTAACCCAGTAATAACATTTTATGTAACCATAGTATGATTATCAGAACCGAGACATGGACATTGCTACAATACTATTTTTTAAAACAGATTATTTATTTTGGGGGTGGATGGGTGGGACAAAGGGGCAGAAGGAGAGGGAGACGGAGAATCTCAAGCAGACTTACCACTGAGCCCAGTATGGGGCTCGATCCCACCACCCTGAGATCATGACCTGAGCCAAAATCACCAGTTGAATGCTTAACCAACTGAACCATCCAGGTGCCAATAAGTTGCTTTTTAAATTACTATCAAAAGTCATTGAAGAGAGGGGCACCTGGCTGGCTCAGTCAGTGGAGTGTGCAGCTCTCAGGGTTGTTTGATCCCCACATTGGAAGTAGAGATTACTTAAAAAATAAAATCTTTTAAGAAAAATGTCATTGAAGGAAAAGGAGGTTAGCTTTCAGGAAAGCTAATTACATATTTTCATGGTCTACATCTACCTGTTGGGGCAGCTGTGGGCAAGGCTCCAGGGTCACTGGTTGAGGTCCACTGTTCATTATGACACACTCAGAAGGAATGATCTGGTGTTGACAAGTGATGTTCTCCGAAGTGGCAGGCTCTTCAGTCTCGCCTTACTTTTTACTTGAAGACAATTTTCTGTAAGCAAGGCCAATGAGATAGCTTTCTGTTGGCATCTCGACAGTGATTCCACCTTCCTTCTACCATGATTGTTTATGTCCAGATGATTCCCAGATTTCCATCTCTGCCCTAGACTTCTCTCCTGAATGTCACACCAGTATGTTCAAACTGATGAATCCACTTCTAATATTTTCTTGCAAGCCGCGAGGGAAGAAGGCTATAAACAGCTTCTGCCTGCATAAACTTATGGCTTCCAGAAGAAAAAAAAATCAATATATCAAATCACAGGGCAACATTTTATTGACTCTGCTTGAGTGATATGCTCGACAAGAATTAATGTCATGGCCAAGGCCTGGCCATCCTGGAGCATGAGTCTCCCCCTGTAGCAGACGCAGTCAGTGCCCCAGCCATTTACCCTTGGCCACACCAAAGCTTACCTGCAGACGGTTCCTGTATAAGCTCCTGGGTCCCTCTGCCTGAGGGAGGCCTCCGGCCCCTAGAGTGAGCTTGGGTAGCAGGGCACGCTAAAAATGCCCAAGTTTACTCAAAAGCAAGCCACGTCTGATGAGGGCCAGGAGTTGAAGGATAAATACCTCTGCTTCCTTCCTTCCAGTGGCATAATTCTGAGGTGTGTTCTATGCGGTCTTCAAGGTGGCTCAGTGGGATTGAGCCCCGGTTGCCCTCAGTGGTAACTCGCTCCCTGATGCACTCTTTGCTTTTCCTCTCTTCCCTCCCTTCTGTCTGCTCGTTCTGTTTTCTGGGAGGGTTCCCAAATAAACATCTTATACTCAATCCTTGTCTCAGGATGTGCTTTCTGAGGAACCAAAACTAAGACAGCTCCTGGAAAGGCCATCTGTCTGGGAGCCCCATCAAGACCTATGACCAGGAAAAGGTCTCAGATTCCAAACTACATGTATTTGTGACAGTATTCTTGCTCACATCCCACTCTCAACCTTTGCTTTTAGGGTACAACAGTTCAGTAATGGCTTCTGTGAGGAGTTGGGCAAGAGGTTAACATCCAAGATCCCTCTGAACTGGCTATTTCCCTGAAACCAAGGAAGAATCTGGAAAACGTATGCTTAGAACTCCAAGGAAGAAATGGTGGGATGTTTTCTCAAGGGTTGAGGTAAGATAAAGAGCACTACTAGGCAGGAACTACTCTGCCTTTTTTTTTTTTTAAAGACTATATATATTTATTTGACAGAGATCTCAAGTAGTCAGAGAGGCAGGCAGAGAGAGGAGGAAGCAGGCTCCCCGCTGAGCAGGGAGCCTGATGCTGGGCTCAATCCCAGGACCCCAAGATCATGACCCGAGCCGAAGGCAGAGGCTTCAGCCCACTGAGCCACCCAGGCACCAGGAACTACTCAGCTTTTAAAGAACCACACAACAGGGGCACCTGGGTGGCTCAGTGGGTTGAAGCCTCTGCCTTCGGCTTGGGTCATGATCCCAGGGGCCTGGGATCAAGCCCCGCATCAGGCTCTTTGCTCAGCGGGGAGCCTGCTTCCTTCTCTCTTTCCACCTGCCTCTCTGCTTACTTATGATCTTTGTCTGTCAAATAAATGAATAAAATCTTAAAAAAAAAAAAAAAAGAACCACACCACATAGAGAACCTTGGGCCCCAGGCAAGCATCAAAATATGGTAAGGACAATCCTGACCAGAAAATAGCTGTCCTCTCTGGTCAGTGTGGACAACTCAGCATTAACTGAACAAACATGTTAGAATAAGCTGGGGCGGGGCACCTGGGTGGCTCAGTGGGTTAAGCTTCTGCCTTCAGCTCAGGCCATGGTCTCAGGGTCCTGGGATGGAGCCCCACATTGGGCTCTCTGCTTAGCGGGGAGCCTGCCCCCCCCCACCTGCCTCTCTGCCTACTTGTGCTCTCTCTTTATAAAAAAAAAAAAAAAAAGGAATAGGCTGGGGCGCCTGGTGGCTCAGCCAGTTGTGTGTTTGCCTTCAGCTCAGGTCAGGATCCCAGGATCCAGGCCTGGGATTGAGCCCCATGGGCTCCCTGCTAGGTGGGGAGTCTGCTTCTCCCTCTGCCTCTGCCCCTCCCCCACCTGGCTCATGTTCTCCCATGTGTGTGCTCTCTTTCAAATAAATAAAATTTTTAAGCAAAAGAGGAAAGAAAAGTCTATAAAGAACAAACATGAGGGGCACCTGGGGTGGCTCAGTGGATTAAGCCTCTGCCTTTGGATCAGGTCATGATCTCAGGGTCCTGAGATTGAGTCCCGAGTCAGGCTCTCTGCTCAGCGGGGAGCCTGCTTCCCCCTCTCTCTCTGCCTGCCTCTCTGCCTACCTGTGATCTCTCTGTGTGTGTCAAATAAATAAATAAAATCTTAAAAAAAAAAAAAAGAACAAACACAAGGCTCAGCATGAACCTCTGAGCATGTTCAGAAGCCTATAAGCTGGGACGCCTGGGTGGCTCATTCGATTAAACCTCTGCCTCTGGCTCAGGTCATGAATCCTGGGTCCTGGGATCGAGTCTTACATTGGTCTCCTTGCTGGGTGGGGAAACTGCTTCTCCCTCTGCCTGTTGCCCCCCCAGCTTGTGCTCTTTCTCTCTGACAAACAAATAAATAAAATCTTATAAAAAAAAAAAAAAAAGGGCGCCTGGGTGGCTCAGTGGGTTAAGCCGCTGCCTTCGGCTCGGGTCATGATCTCAGGGTCCTGGGATCGAGTCCCACATCGGGCTCTCTGCTCGGCAGGGAGCCTGCTTCCCTCTCTCTCTCTCTGCCTGCCTCTCCATCTACTTGTGATTTCTCTCTGTCAAATAAATAAATAAATAAATAAATCTTTTAAAAAAAAAAAAAAGCCCTTAAGCCTCACATGTCAAAATGCTCAGGCATATGAGCCTCCAGATGCCTTTGTGCATTTTCTACCCTTTTCCCCAACAGTAAGGTACCGGAAGAGAGGTACCAAGAGGTAACAATCAGGAGAACTGTGCCTAGCAAGCCTCCTGCTGGCTCTGTCCCCATTGAGAGAGACCAAAGTGGGGAAATTTTTTTTTTTAATTTGACAGAGAGAGAGATCACAAGTAGGCAGAGAGGCAGGCAGAGAGAAAGGGAGAAGCAGGCTCCCCGCCGAGCAGAGAGCCCAACGTGGGGTTCGATTCTAGGACCCTGGGATCATGACCTGAGCTAAGGCAGAAGCTTTAACCCACTGAGCCACCCAGGCGTCCCAAAGTGGGTAATTTTTTAAGTAGAATCACACTGAAGTTGGGCTCAAGAAATGTGTAGAAAATAGCTCTTTAAACAAAATTGGTATCTCCAGGGTCCCAAGACTTGACTTAATGTCACACTGCCCTCTACAACATTTTTTAAAGAATTCGGGTTTCTCACACAAGCGAAGAGTGCTAGGACCCAGGTCCTGTGCCTCAGGAGCTGCCCGGGGCTAACCCTGGCCGCCTCTGCAGTGGGTGCAGCTGAAAAGGTCCCACAGGGTAGGAAGAGCCTCACGGAAGTTCTTACTTTGACTTCGAATCCAGGCTTCCAGTCAGCTTTGCCAGCAGCTGCGACCCATCTGAACCTCAGTTTCTTCTGAGAATCGAGGGTGAATTCAGCCTTCGGACATGTTGTATTTGGCACAGTGTTTGGGAGTTTTTATCTAATTGCCAATATTTCTGTGGTGAGGGTTTTTATATAGAAATCCAGAATTTGGAGGTCAGAGTCATCAGGCCAGGATGTTCAGAGAAGCAGGGGGCTAGGGAGAGAACTCCTAGCTGCTCTTAATATGAGCCTGGAGTAAGAAAAGTCAGAGCTAATATCAAGCTGTTGGTGCTGCCAAAAATGAAAGAAAGAAAGAAAGAAAGAAAGAAAGAAAGAAAGAAAGAAAGAAAGAAGCTGGGGAATTTGTTCCATCCAGCAACCATTGAAGATAAGCACTGGCTGCTGTTTTCCCTGCGTCTGGCCTCTCCCGTTCCCCACATTCCTGACGACATGACCAACTTCCCTCACTTAAGACTCCTGCCTGCCCCAAGGGGCTTTGCAGTTCTGATCCTTGAACCAGATGGTTCTTTGGTTCTCGTTCACAACAAAACAGCAATAGCGACCACTTAGCCAAAGGTTCCCATGTGCCAGGCGCTCTAGCTGGCAATTTACATACAGGAGCTTGTTTCAGACCTACAAAACCTTGCAAGGTAGGATTATTAACCTTAGTGCTTAAATAAGAACACCAAGGTTCAGACCTGTCCGTAAGTTTGCCCACTGTCACACTGACCAGAAAGCAACAGAGTCAAGACTTGAACCTGGGGCTGCCTAGGTCCCAGACACGATTACTGCCATCACGCTATCCTGATGCTATCACAGTTCTCTTTGTCAGCCTAACTTCAGGACACCTGGAGCGGGAACTGCAGCGGGCGGTTTATGACTGTAAATGCCCCATATGCTGAGCCAGGCCCTAGAGATGCGGGTGAGCGTGTGCCCAGTGAGCTGAAATCCAGGAGGTGGGAGGTGAAGCTGCATATCCTGGGTTACAGCATCTGGGCCCCTGAGGTCAAGGTGATTCACGGTGAGTATCGAGAGAAGACAAGAGAGATGAGCTGGGGCTGGGCGGGGGAGGCACGTCAGTCTCCCGGGAGGACAGGACCCTTGAGAGGCCTTGGGGAGAACTTCCAGATGCTCCAGCGCTGAGACAGGCAGGTAGAGGGTGAGAGAGCTTATGGCTCACACAGCAGCCGCTGCTGTTGGCAGAAGCTCTCCCGGCTGTGGGTACTTGGGGTGAGGGGTTGTGAGGGTGTCTAAGCTGGAGGGGTGGCGATGTGAGCCTTGGAGCCATGGGGCTGAGGTGTCCCACTCGTGCTGTCCTCCTCCCTGCCCCTCTCCCCTCCTAGTCTGAGTGATCTGTGGTAACCAAGGAGTTTCCTTCGCAGGAGGCAGCCCAGCCCCCTATTTCCAGCAGGGGGAAATAGGATTGAAGCCTTTCTTAGATGCAGCAATTTACCTAAAGCGTCTGGACCACCAACCCCCTGCAATGCAGGATCGTGAGAAGGACCGGGAGGAAAGGACTAGCTCTGAAGCCCTTCACCTCGGCGCGTGGACTGATCCACGACTTACCTGGCGGGGTGGGTAGCAGGAGGGACGAGGCACCGTCAGAGCGCACCGCACCGCGCGGTTCCGTGGCTCAGTCAGGTGAACCGCGCGATCCCAGAACGCGGCGCGGGGCCGGCGATCCCGCAGCCAAGGCCTGGAGCGCCCCCTGCGGGGGGCCGAGAGCACCGCAGGCAGGAGGTGGAGCGGGGCGAGGAGGCGAGTGGAGGGAGCTCCAGCCCCGCCCGGGGAGCCCCGGGCGCCCCCAGCCCACCTGCGCTAGGGCACCCCGCCCGGGGGAGGAGGGGCGGGAGTCCGAGGCGGGTCGGATTCCCAGCCAGCTCTCTCCTCACAGGAGGCGGCCCATTATCCGGCGTCGTTAAAGAGCAATTAGATGGAAATTAAGCCGAGAACAAGTATTGATTATCTCATTAAGGCCGGGGGAGCCCGCTCTGTCGGTGAGAGTTTACCGCCGCTCACCCCATTATCTGCAAGGTGAAAGCCTGCGGTCATCAAAACCCACTGAAGTATCGATCTTACCCCTATCCCCAAACCCAGTCTGGGGCCCTCCCACTAGGTCTCACCTTTAAAGAAGTGACGGGGGGGGGGGTGCGGGGCGGGGAGGGGGTTGTGACAAGTGAAGGAGGATCTCAAGTCCCCACTGTCTGGGCTTAGCACTTCCTCTGAGGTTCCTTTCATTTTCTTTTTCTAAAGCATTATTTTACCCTGATGATATGGTGGGTGAGGGGGCTCGAGACCAAAGATAGTTCACATCTCTCTAGGGTGGTAGAGGGGAGTCCCCTAGTTTTTACATCCATGGAAGATGAAATAAAGTTGAAACTTAACCGCAAGTATTTGCCTCTGTCAGCACAGTGTTTAGGGCATCCCTGAGCCCCAAACTCCTTACCCTGCAGGGAAGGGGGGGAAACCTAGCTCTGGATCACCACCATCTCCAAAGGAAGAGATACTTTGGACGGCCCCCAAGGCCCCCAAGTTCTAGAAACCTCGAGTTCAGAAGGGGCTTCCCCAGGGTCCCAGATGATGTGACCTTTGGAGAAAAATCACTGCGTTTTAGAAAAGTTGTTTTCATCCTAGTTTTGCTTCTAGCTAGCTTGAGGCAAGTTACTTGCCTGTTTAGGCCACAGAGTCCTTACAAGAATAGGGTCGGAAGAGCTCTAAAGCTTCTGTGCCCTCAGACACAACAATCTGTCAGACAAAGTGCTGAGCTTAGGCTGGCAGGCCCCAGGGGTGCAGCCCTTGCCTGCCCCCAGGAGCTTATGCCCTCAAGGGGAAGAAGACATTGAACAGATAATCATGGAAATAATTAATAAGTTACCATTGCGATATAAGTGGGAAGGAAGAGTGCAGGTGCTATGAGGCTGTTTAAGAAGGGAGCAAAGGGAGGTTGCACAGGAACCAGGTGTTTCAGTAAAAACACGGAGATCGCCTGTTGCCCACTAACTCATTCAACAGACAATTACTTGCTCCAGTGAACTTGCTCCAGTGCCCATGGTGAGCAAAACGATGGTCCCTTCTCTCTGGAGCCCACAGCCAAGTGAGGGTGACGGATATCCATGATATAACCACAAATAGGGGCGCCTGGGTGGCTCAGTGGGTTAAAGCCTCTCTGCCTTCGGCTCAGGTCATGGTCCTGGGGTCCTGGGATCGAGCCCCACATCGGACTCTCTGCTCTGCGGGGAGCCTGCTTCCTCCTCTCTCTCTGCCTGCCTCTCTGCCTACTTGTGGTCTCTCTCTGTCAAATAAATAAAATCTTTTTTAAAAACCGCAAATAAAGGCAGGAACACACATACGATACGTATTCTGAAAAATATGACGGAGCAATGAGCGAGAATGAGGAGGAATCGACTCGGGGAAGAGAGGGTCAAGGAAGCATCTCTGAGAAAGCAATAATCCGTCCATCATTTAAGATCCGAAGTCCTCGGATCGAGTCTTTGGGAAAGCTGGGAGAGTCTCCTGGAGAGGGCGCACCTTCCTCCCCAACTCGCCTTGCCTTGGAGCGCGCCCAGCGCAGAGACCACGCAGAGCATAGAGTTCGGGTCTCTGACACTCCCGACCCTATTGTGGGGCTCACCTGAGCGAGTTCCAGGAGAGCCCAGGGAAAGAGGGGAAGAAGGCGGAAGGGGGCGGGCGCGGAGGGGGGAATGGCGGCTGCAGGTGGTACGCCCGGCGCTCACCAAGTTGGCCCGAGCTGAGCGTGCGGCGCTGCTGCGGTATCTGGGCTCCTCTCCCTGCCCCGGAGCCGGGCATCTATTAATCTTGGTTGACGGTTTCTAATGTCCTAATTGGGAAGTGGGGAGAGCGGCCCAGTCCGCCCTAAAGGTAGAAGCGGCTAATGGGCCTCTTCATCACCGCCAGGAGCGGGTCCCTGGCGGAGCGCAAGGGGAGCTGCAGCAGGTGAGACGCGGAGCTGGCGGAGGCCCTTAATGAAGTCGCGGGGCCCGGGCGGCCGGAGCTCCCGGGAGGGAGGCGGTTCCGGGAGCGAGAGGGTGGTGAGCTCAGCCACGCGCGGGAGCTCACCTCGGCGCCCTCCACCTGAGGAGGCCTCCTGGGGGCGCGTGCGGGGATGGGGTGGGGTGCTGGATTATACCTGAGTGTATACGGATCTTATCAGAGGTGACAGGAGCTGAACGGGATGGGGGCGGGGGTATCGCCCTGCAATAAGCGAGGCCCCGGGCGCAAAGTGGGCGCTCCGCAATGTGGCGGGTCCACGAGGCGTGGGCCCGACGCGTGCCGGGCGGAGATCTTAGAAGCAAGTGTGCCTTCGCAGGCTTCCTGGACCCTGCTTCCAGAGCGCCTTGTCTTTTCGTAGCCGCGGCCCTGCCCCTCTGAGACTCAGTTTCCCTTCTGGAGCGGGTTTGTGGTCTCCCAAGCCCTCCGCCTCTCATGTCGGCCCTCCCCCCACCCGCGCTTTCCAGGATATCCTAGCGGGACCTGCAGCCAAGCTAGTCCCACCAATCCAGTTCCCCTCACCCACCCCGTGTGGCCCAAACCGTCGGGGGAAGGGTTGGGGGGGGGGGGGACGCTTGGGCCCACCCAGCCGGGTTGGCGCCGCTCTCCCCCTCCCCTGGGAACCGCTGCGTCCCGGAGCCGCGGCTTCTCTGCGGGTTTCGCTGTCTCTCGCTCTCTGTCAGCCTCTCTCTCTCCCGCCCCCTTCTCCCTCCAGCCGCCTCAGAAATATATTGTATTCTCACCTAATCCGGTTCAATTACAGCATAATAAAACACATAATAAAAACCTAATTCATTTTTCTCCCTCACCCGCCCCCCCCCATCTCCCGGCATCTTCTTGCTCGGGATTAAAAATCTGTCTTCATGCTTGTGGCACCGTAGTCCCGGCGCGTCCACATCTTTAATGTATGAGCCCGGGAGCTAGGGACCCTCCAGTCGCCGTCTTCGCTCAAGGAAGGCGTCCGCTAGTCACCTGAGGATGCGGGCGCGGAAGGAGGAGAGAAGCGCAGACCTGAGTGGGGCCCCATTTGCAGCCACCCCTCCCCTCCACCGGATGGCTTGGGGCTCAAAGCCCCCCAGATTTCCAGTGGCGAGGCGATAGCCCGTCGGTCCGAGCCAAAGGACCCAGTGTGGCCTCCAGAGGGCGCAGCGTGGGGCAGGTCTCGGGATGGAGTTCACTGAGGAGACTTGGCAACCCCATGGGGCCCCGTCCCCTGATGCAAGGCAGAGCCAGGCGAGAAGGAACCCCAGTGTCCTTAGCCTCCATTCTCTCCTTTGCTTCTGATCTCAGCTGGCCCGGCCAACGCGCCTCTGGCTTCTAAATTCCCACCACCATCCCCAGTCCCTAGGGACTCTCTACCACCCTCTGATCACATTGTGAACAACCTGGATCCCTGAAACAAGGTTAGAACTTCCCACAAAGAATTATTATGAATTCAATAAGAGAAAATTTCCTACAAAGCCACAGTGCCTGGAGTTTACAGAGGGCAGCCTTGAGACCCATTACACCCCAGTGATATTCCCTCATGCCTCCATTTCTTCCCTCATGCATTTAGGGCAAGAGGTCCCAACTTTCTAGAATTATGAACCCTTAGTTTTCTAGTAATTAAAAAAAAATTTTTTTTAAGATTTTCATTATTTATTTATTTGAAAGAGAAAGAGAGATCACAAGTAGGCAGAGAAGCAGGCAGAGGTGGGGGGGGCAGGCTCCCTGCTGAGCAGAGAGCTGGATGTGGGGCTCAATCCTGTGACCCTGAGACCATGACCTGATCGGAAGGTGGAGGCTTAACCCACTGAGCCACCCAGACACCCCTAGTAATTTTTTCACAGTACCCTAGGCCGAAAGAAATATCTAGTAGCTCCCTATAGGTACTTAGGTTCAAGCAATTTTGAACATATTTATGGCCTAACTCCTTTGTACTCTTTTGAAAAATGAATACTCATACATTGGGGGGAATAAAGAATATATATTTTAAAGATTTTATTTATTTATTTGAGAGAGAGAGTGAGTGGGAGAGAGAGGAAGAGAGAATCTGAAGCAGACTCGTGCTGAGCGAGGAGCCCAGTGTGGGGCTCGGTCCCACAAGAGCATGACCTGAGCTTGAACCAAGAGTCAAACGCTTAACTGACTGCGCCACCCAGGTGCCCCAGGTGTTTTTTTATGTAATTCTCTTTATTATTATTATCATTATCATTATTACTTTCTTTCTTTTTTTTTTTTTTAAAGATTTTATTTATTTATTTGACAGACAGAGATCACAAGTAGGCAGAAAAGCAGGCAGAGAGAGAGGAAGGGAAGCAGGCCTCCTGCTGAGCAGAGAGCCCGACATGGGACTCGATCCCAGGACCCTGAGACCATGACCTGAGCCAAAGGCAGCGGCTTAACCCACTGAGCCACCCAGGCGCCCTACTTTCTTTTTTTTAAGATTTTATTTATTTATTTGATGGACAGAGATCACAGTAGGCAGAGAGGCAGGCAGAGAGAGAGGAGGAAGCAGGCTCCCTGCTATCCCAGGACCCTGAGATCATGACCTGAGCTGAAGGCAGAGGCTTTAACCCACTGAGCCACGCAAGGGCCCCGATCATTATTACTTTCAAGTAGGATCCACACTCAACGTGGGGCTTGAACTCACCACCCCAAGATCAAGATTTGCGTGTGCTACCCACTGAGCCAGCCAAGTGTTCCCCCCTTTTATGTAATTCTTAACCTTTGTTAGTTACTGATTGGACGTTGAGGATGCTGAGATCTGCATTACTTCTCAAAGCTTAGAATCAGCTTGGCTATTGCCATTCTTATTGCCTGTGCCACATCAATTCTTTTTGTCACAACAACCATCAAAAATCCAGTTTTGCAAAGACATTGAAAATAACACAGCATGATCTAATTTTGGAACCGTGAACTGGAGTTTATAGTTTGTGCAATGTCCAGATGTGGAATATTGCTGGGTTCCTCTTGAAAACAGAAAATGTCCTGTAGCAGTTTTGCAAATTCATTGTGGCACTCTGGGATGCCTCCACACAGTTTGGAAACCACAGATTTAGGGAGTCTGCCTGTTTCCTTTACACAACAATGGTCTTGGAAAGTTTAGGACAATTAGAAAGTTTAGGAAGTCATTTGATTTGGCAGAAGGAAAAGAACTTGAATTTCATCCACAAGTCAGGGTCAGCTATAAGCAGGGGAGTCTGGGGGCGCCTGGGTGGCTCAGTGGGTTAAGCCGCTGCCTTCGGCTCAGGTCATGCTTTCAGGGTGCTGGGATCGAGTCCCGCATCAGGCTCTCTGCTCAGCAGGGAGCCTGCTGCCCTCTCTCTCTCTGCCTGCCTCTCTGTCTACTTGTGATTTCTCTCTGTCAAATAAATAAATAAAATCTTAAAAAAAAAAAAAAAAAAGCAGGGGAGTCTGACAGCTTGAGGTTTAGGTGTTGGAAGCCAGCTTGCAGAAATGGGGCCTTGAAAGAAAATCACTAGCCGTGAGGAGCAAGTCCAGCCAGGAAGAGTCAGGCTCAGCAGAAGGCCTGAGTATCATAAAAAGGAATTCCTTTAGGTAGATTGTAGGAGGGATGCTTAATCTTACATCACTACTACCCAGTACCTTCCCACCGCATCGTGCCTTGGTGCCTTGGAAAACAGGCCATGAAAATGAAACCATATGACCAGAGGCCCAAGCAACTCTACCGTGGGACCACTCAATGGGAACTGGACAAGAGTAAGGCGAAGATGTCTCCTTTCCAGCATGCCTTAAATGATGGCAGCTCAGTGCCAACCCCAAGAAGCTACAGAGGGGGGCACCTGGGTGGCTCAGTGGTTTGGGCTGCTGCCTTCGGCTCGGGTCATGATCTCAGGGTCCTGGGATCGAGCCCCGCATCGGGCTCTCTGCTCCGCAGGAAGCCTGCTTCCCTCTCTCTCTCTCTCTCTCGCTCTCTCTCTCTCTGCCTGCCTCTCTGCCTACTTGTGATCTCTGTCTGTCAAATAAATAAATAAAATCTTTAAAAAAAAAAAAAAAGAAGCTACAGAGGTAGAGAGACGGTAGGTCAGCACCACGGGCCACAAACTACCACAGGAAAGAGGCATTGACATGGTGCAGAGAAATAGACAACAGAGTGGAAGACAGTGGCTCTGATTACATGTGAAACACTCTCCCTCACCCCCTTTCATTTGGGGCTCCTGGAGAGACACAGAAGAGATGGGGCTGAGCTCCTCTCCCTGGCCATCATATGTAGGGACATTTCTAGGGACAGCTTCACTTTGCCTGAAGGACTTTTCAAGCCCTAGGGTTCTTTTTTTTTTTTTTTAAGATTTTATTTATTTATTTGACAGAGAGGTCACAAGCAGGCAGAGGGGCAGGCAGAAAGAGAGGGGGAAGCAGGCTCCCCGCTGAGCACAGAGCCCCATTGGGGGCTCGATCCCAGGACCCCGAGATCATGACCTGAGCCGAAGGCAGAGGCTTCACCCACTGAGCCACCCAGGCGCCCCTAGCCCCCAGGTTCTGATAAACCTCCCTGGGAGGATATTCTCTCCCATTCTCCAGGCTGAATGTCACTAAAGACATGAGCCATTGTTTCCTTTGTAAATATGTGACATATTTTAGATTTGCTGAGGAGTAAAACAGATTGAGAACCACTGTGTTAGTGATCTTACCGAGGACCAATCTATAAGTGGGTTTAGGGCACTTTGCTTTCCATTCATTTATTCAGCAGACATGTATTCAGAACTTACTGTGAGTCAGGCAGCATTATAGGTGTTGCAGGTGCAAAAGTAAAGATATGGGCTGTTGTTTAACAGCTATAGAGTTTCAGATGTGCAAGAAGAAAAAGTTATGAAGATCTGTTTCCCAACAATGTGAATATACTTAACACTAGTGACTTGTACACTAATAAACAGTTAAGATGGTAAATTTTGTGTTCTGTGTTTTTCACATTTTTTTAAAAAGATCTTATTTATTTATTTGACAGACAGAAATCACAAGTAGGCAAAGAGGCAGCAGGAGGGAGGCAGGCACCCTGCCAAGCAGAGAGCCTGATGTGGGGCTTGATCCCAGGACCCTAGGATCATGACCTGAGCTGAAAGCAGAGGCTTTAACCACTGAGCCATCCAGGCATGCCTCCACATTTTTTTTTTTTTTTTTTAAGGGTAAGATATGGTGCCAGCCCTCAGGGAAGATTTCATTTCCGCTGGAGACAACATGGAACCAGTAATAACACATTGTGTATTAAATATCAATCATGGCAATTCCCAGCTCACAGTTATTGCCCTACTCCCCAGTCATAGAGCTAGACCTGAACCAATGATGTCCACTGGTCCTTGTAACTTGACCCTGACCTCTGGCCACCTCCTGGGAGGAGACAACTGATCTAACCTGCACAGATTTCTGAAACTTGAATGGGAGATCAGAAACTGGAGCTGTTGAAGCTGCTACCTGAATGGGGGTGTCTAGAAACTCCAGTTGCTGAGGCCCCAGAGCTGCCCAGCTTCCGGCTCTTTGCAAAGCCAGGCTGGCTAGTGCTGCCTCTGGTTCCGAGAGCTGCTGCGGAGTCCTTCCAATACATCTCTGTTGACTGAAGCTAGCCACAATCACTGTTGTTTTCCACAAAATAACTTGAATTAAAAATAACCCAAACCAGAAGTGCTTCTTCTGGGAAATGAAATTGCAGTTGATTAAGGACTTGCTGGTGATAAGAGAAGGAAGGTCTTTAGTCAGGTAATAATATAGGTGGTTGATTGGTTAGTTCATAGATTTACACAGCAAATTCTTATTCCATAAACAAACACCTTACCTTGAAACTGCTTATGGCTTGTTAACAGGAGCAGGTTACTCTCCTATTGGATGTACAGGGTCACAGGAGGAGGAAGGGGTTGTGTGTGTGGCCCAAGCTATGCAGGGTTCCTCCCCCTTCTCCCCGTCCTTATTCAGTTGCAAAACTTTGCTAAGAGGCGCCTGGGTGGCTCAGTAGCTTAAGCCTCTGCCTTTGGCTCAGGTCATAATCCCAGAGTCCTGGGATCGAACCCCGCATCGAGCTCCGCATCGAGCTCCGCAACGAGCCCCGCATCGAGCTCCGCATCGAGCCCCGCATCGAGCCCCGCATCGAGCCCCGCATCGGGCTCTCTGCTCAGCGGGGAGACTGCTTCCCACCGCCCCCGCCCCCCGCCTACTTGTAATCTCTGTCTGTCAAATAAATAAACAAAATCTTAAAAAAAAAAAAAAAAAAAAAAAACAACTTTGCTAATAGAGGAAGAAGGAGAAGCGGGAGGAGGTTGGGATGCAAAGCTGGGGACTGCAATTGTCCCTCTGGCAGCCAGGGTTGGGACAACTGCCCGGGAGGTAAAAGGTGTGTGTATTTAAAAAGAGAGGAGGGAACTGCCCAGGAAGCTCCCTTGGAGGGGATGATGCAACCCGGTCAAGATCCCTCCCAATTTCCTAGCAAAAGAATGCATCTGCATCGGGGGCCAGAGATCGTTGACAGGTAGGGAGACCTACGTGGAGGGGATGGAGAGAGGCTTAATGACTGCTGGGCACAGGCTGTGTCCCTGTAGCTGGGAAGGGCCTCGGTTCACTCAACAGGCCATTTCTACCCAGCTTCGGCCACAGAGCCACTCTTAGCAGAGTTCAGTAAACGTTTCCTGAACTGTGCGAGGCAGGTGCAAGAGGCAGGGCCGATAGCCTCGCAAGCCGCGAAATAACCCGGGCTTGGGACCTAAAGAGGGAGAGGCCTCGCGCGATTCCTCGAAAACCTCGCGGATTTCCGCGCAGGAAGTCAAGGGGCGGGCGTCGAGGTGCTCTTGGGCTTCGAAACTGGAAAGGAGGGAGGCGATTTGGCGGATTTAAGGGTCCGGGACCGAGGTCACCCGGAAAGCGGATCTGGGCTCCTCGCTCAGACGGGGAAGATGAATCGCATTTCGGGCCGGGGAGGATTAAAGTCGTTGCCTGGGAAACGGAAAGGAGGTGGAGCCGAGCCTGACTTTGACAGGGGCCAGAGCAGGGGCGGGACTCTGCGCCAGACTGGCTTTGCCCCCGGGGGGCGTGGCCTACATATGACTGACAGGCACCCACCCACCCCCAGGGCGGGGCTGGCTTGAGACCGACAGCCGGACTGAGGAAACCCGGCTTTGGCTGTGATTCGTCGGGCATCGCGAGGGGACAGGGGACTAGCCTAGTCTGGCTGGCATGCGCCCACAGCGCCGGAGCTGAAACTGGCCCTCATCACTGCCCCTAAGATGCCGGCCTCAGTGACCCTAGAAAAGAGTAGGGGACTCCAGAACAGAGCAGGATATACTGACTTGGCCCCCTCCCTCTGGCCAGGCTAAGCCAGAGGGGAGCCCTTTTCTTCCTTAGAGCATGGGCTGGGAGAGAGGGAGGGTTGTGGTTTTCATAATGGGCAAAGTGGGGGCTCTGGAGCAGATGAGGCCAGGCCAGGGGAAGAAGGCTGGGAGGAAGACCAAGGACGCAGATGTAGGCTCCCAAAGAAGGGTCCCAGAGTCTGAGCAGGAGGAGGAGAAAGGGAGGCCCAAGAATGGGAGAGATCGCTTTCCAGTGAGAAAAGGGCTGCCTCTGCCCAAATGCTGACTTCTGAGGAAAAAGTCCAAGAGTCTGGAAGCAGTTTGGAAAAGGTACCTGGCTAGGCTTTGCCCCTAGAGAGCCAGCCGGTGAAGTGAGCTGAAAGCAAACTTTTGCTCTGAGAAGCAGGTGTGGAACTAGGAAGGAAAGATGGGAAGAGAGCCTTCCTTCCTAACTGTCCCCCCCCCCCCCCCGCCCCAGTGTCTTGGCTGGTCGTCTCTCTGATAGGGCTTGGTGTTATCTGCAGAGTGTAAATAAGTACATTATAAAATGTTCTTAGTGATTTTAACAGAGATTCCTGCACCTCACTCCCCAAGTAGGTTTATTTTACATGGATTTTCCAATAAAAGTTCAAGGCCGCTTTTCAAGGGGGCTACCAAAGGCCAAAGCTGTACCTTCAGACAGAGGCTTGAAGAGTTGACCCAGGGCCCCATGGGCTTGGTGGGAGGCAGCACTCAAGACAGGCAGAACAGGATAGAATTGAAATGTGTCCTCTAAATGTCACCCCATATTAAAAAAAATTTTTTTTTAAGTAAGCTCTGGGTTGAAGGTGGGGCTTGAATTCATGAGCCCAAGACCAGGAGTCACATGCTGGACTGACTGAGCCAGCTAGGGGCCCCCTCTAGATGTTGCCACAAATTCAATTAAGAAAAAGATGGGTCGGGGCGCCTGGGTGGCTCAGTGGGTTAAAGCCTCTGCCTTTGGCTAGGATCATGATCCCAGGGTCTTAGAATTGAGCCCCGCATCGGGGGCTCTCTGCTTGATGGGGAGCCTGCTTCCCTCTCTCCCTCTCTGCCTACTTGTGATCTCTGTCTGTCAAATAAATAAATAATCCCAGGACCCTGCTTGGGGCTTCCTGCTCAGTGGGGAGTGTGCTTCTCCCTCTCCCTCCTCCCTGTTTGTGCTCTCTCTTTTATTCTCTCAAATAAATAAATTAAATATTAAAGAACAGGAATCTTTGCTCATGCTCCTTCAGCTATAAACCCCTCAACTCTTCTGTGGCTTTAGTAAAAGGTCTGAGTATACTGTGGGCCTCAGTTTTGCTGGACTATAACCAAACTGGGCCCAGGGAGGAGACGCCCTGAAATGTCAAAGGGACCAGGAGAACTATTTCAGGTTTGGCTGGGGACTAGCAGGTCAGGAAGAAGCTTATCGTCGTGGCTTCAGAGTCACCAGGCTTGGCTTGAATCCTGGTTCCACCAGTCCCTAGTTATGTAGCTGCGGGCAACTTTTCACATGTCTTTAAGCCTGTGTTTTTGCTAAGAGTGGATATAACATGTCTGGCACCACAGTGGGTTGTGAAGATCATAAAAGATAATGGGCTTAGGGGCACCTGGGTGGCTCAGTGGGTTGAGCCGCTGCCTTCGGCTCAGGTCATGATCCCAGGGTCCTGGGATCGAGCCCCGCATCGGGTTCTCTGCTCAGTGGGGAGCCTGCTTCCTCCTCTCTCTCTGCCTGCCTCTCTGCCTGCTTGTGATCTCTCTCTGTCAAATAAATAAATAAAATCTTAAAAAAAAAAAAAAAAAGATAATGGGCTTAAAGCACTGGGCTTTATTAAGCCTGGCACCACACATAGGGCTCAATGAGCAGTGGCTGCTATCACCTCCACTGCCCATATGAGTGAATTTCTACGGCCCAAGACGCATAAGTGAGCCCAGGCCTAGGTACCAGGTTCACTTCTGGCTGCTGTGGGAACATGTGGCCCTAAAGATTTTTCCCTAATCACCTACTGTGAGAGGTTTGAGCTGACAAGGGGAAATAAGGTCTATGCCCTGCTTGGAGTAGACAATGGATTTTACCCTATATTCATTCATGTTTATTCTTTTGCATCTTCCAAAGACAAGACTTATGGTAAAAGATGCAGCTATAAACTGTTTAATAATAGCTCTCATCATCTATTCATAGACGTGAAAATTTGGTCTCAGTTTTCCCAGGAAAAAAAAAAGGGTGGGAGGTTGCATAAAGAGGAATGGAGGAGGGCCCTGGGATGGGGGTGGGGGGTATTAACCAGCAAATGGTCTGTGCCAGGCTTATTCCTGTGTTGTACTGATGGGGTGTGAAGGGGTATGGAGGGTGTGCTGGTGCCCTAACTTCTCTCTGATAGAGCTGGACAGTCCTTCCTCTCTCCAGAGGCTGCCCCGGGAACCAGAAGCTACCAACCCATGCCAAATGCCTGAAGGGAACCAAGAAGCCCAGAGACTGGGTTGGCCTGTAGGTGTGTGATCAGCCTTCTTAGCAAAGAAGGAAATGGAAGGCATGTACATCCCTTCTAGGGTAGTTAGTACTCAGGGTGTGAATGGAGGACTGATTTTCTAATCTCACGGCGCCCTCTGCTGGGAGCTGAAGTTCCTTACAGAAGGGGAAGGAAGAGACTAAGACCTTCATTTCGTGGGGAGGGAAGGCAAGGCCACAGGCAGGAGGCTGGCTCTCCCTGGACCCGCAGGACATGGAATCAAGTGAAGATCAAGAAGTAGACAGGGTAAAAAAAAAAAAAAAAAAAAAAAAGAAGAAGAAGTAGACAGGGTTTCACTTTATTGAGTAACAATGGCATCATAGTTTTAGTTGCTGGTGGCAGATAGCTGGGAGAGAAGGAAAGTGCTCTTAGAGGATCCCATGGGGGCCTTCCTTCGTTGGCCAGAAGGCCCAACTCACTATTCTCACTGTGCCACCCACTGCTTCGGCCACAGCTCGTGGGAGTTGAGTCAAGGTCCAGCCCTGTACCCTATGAATGTATCATCATATATTCCATTCCCAAGCCTACCTCTCCTTTGGACCCCCTGTGGATGCCCCGGCCCTTCTTCCTCTTGGGAGATGAGGGCAGTAGTAAGGGTAGGAGCAGGACTAAGCCTCAAAAAAGAGGAGCTAAGGTCGGACTTCTGCTGAATGTCTAAGAAGAGCCAACAGAACACAAAATGTCCTGTCTTAAGATTGTACACTCAGGGCCTAGTTGCCCTTGGGGGTGTCCTTGTCACATCCATCCACTCAGATACCTGAGCAGGGTAAGCACCATGCCCACAGCTGTGTCCCTCTGTAAGAGGGGGCAGTGGGAGCTCTTAAAGGGGAATGTTTGCTCTGCCTTCATGGCTTTTTGGTGTGAGGAAGGAGTTGGGACCGTAGCGTAGAGTCTATGATGACAGAGCAGACCAAGAACTCTGAAGGTTGTCCCTAAAGACGCCCACACTGTGGTGTGGGGGAGATGGAAAGATGGCAGGGGTGCTACAGGATACTGACACTCCTTTGTTCTCAGAGAGGAGAAAGGATGAAGGTAATCTATTTCAGGATGTGGGGGATGCCTAAACTGCCTGTCTCCCTTATCCTGTCATGTCTTCCTCTGCCAGCCCAGTTCCCAGGTCAACTTTGGGAGCTAGGAACCAGAATTCTGAAGAAGTCAGCCCAGTTTGGCTGGCAAGTGTCCCTCCGTCTCTGCGCTGAGATCCCGCGGCTCCTCCTGCATCTAGAAGGGGCGAGGTGCTGCTAGAAATGACTTGGCCAGTGGAACTGTTGAGGCAGGAAAGTCGTGTAGCCTGGCTGGCTGACAGGTGGCGAGAGGCCAAGAGAAGCCAGATAGCAGGATACCCTAGGACAGCATGTCTGTTCCTAGTTTCCAGATCAGCACGTACACACACACACACACACACACACACACTCTCTCTCTTACGCACATGTATCGTATACGTACAAACGTAGGTAGAGAAGCCCAGCAGAAAGGGATTGTGTGGCCCTGCTCTTTGAAACCAGAAAGGAGAGAAAAAGGCTGAATGGAGGCACCTCTCTCAGCCTAATGGACTGCTGGTCTCCCCGGCGGCTCCCCCACCCAGACCCCACCCAGTACCAGGCAGATGGGCAAGGGAAGGGGAGGGAGAGTGAGGCTCCAGGAAAGCAGCAGCCCGAGGAGGTGAGGGAAGGGGCCAGAGACTGACCCTCCCTCAAAGCCCCTTGTTGTAGTAAACCACTTCGATGTCAGGGTTTTGCTCACGGATCCGAGCCCTCAGCTCTGGCTCCAGCCTGCTCACAGGTAAGGAGCTGCAACAGAACAGCAGAGCTGGGCTGAGTATTCCCGGAACCCAGCCTGCATCAGGCCAAGCGATCACCGCCCTTCCTCCTCCCGGACTGAGGAATCTCCTTCAGCGGCCAGAAAGCCCAGCTCACTATCATTTCCCGGCCCCAGAATAAGTTTAGTGCCAGGCAGGCCAGCCCTCCTCCTGGAACACACTGAAGGCCCCTAAGGGCAGCTGCTTCCACAGATATGGAGACCCATCCAGAGCCCCCAGTCCAGCCGGGGGGCAGCACTTACCTTCTCTGGGGGAACAGGGCACAGCACAAGGGGGTGGCAAATACCAGGCTGGGGAGAAAAGTGTTGGAAAGGTTTGTGAAGTTTTGACCTAAGGCTGTTCCCTCCCTGCACCCCATGCCTTCTCTGGAGACAGCCCCTAGGGGTGGAGACTGATTAAAGCCAATGGTGACATTAGGTTCTGGCTGAGGGACGAGCCTCAGGGCAGCGACCAGAACCAGAGGGCCAGAACCAGCAGTTAAATGTGCATGAAACTCCTGGATGGTACCAAAAGGTATATTTTCCTGCTTTCCTCTCACAAACGAAGACTAGAAATATCTCTTTGAGGGGCACCTGGATGGCTCAGTGGGTTAAGCCTCTGCCTTCAACTCAGGTCATGATCTCAGGATCCTGGGATCAAGCCCTGCATTGGGCTCCTTCTCTGCTCAGAGGAGAGCCTGCTTCCCGCCCCCCCTCTCTGCCTACCTCTCTGCCTACTTGTGATCTCTGTCTGTCAAATAAATAAATAAAATCTTAAAAAAAAAAAAAAGAGAGAAGTATCTCTTCGACTAGACTCTTGTCCTTTAAAGATGGAGATCAACCACAGCACGCCCTACAAATGTCCCAAGACCCCCTACAAGCCAGATGTATGAATGAATGAAGTACATGAACATCTTAAAGTCAATAAATATCCACCACACCCACCGTGGAAAGCACACTCTCACACACCCTAGCTGAGTCTTCACACACTTACCAGAAGCCCACCAGTCCCACCTGCAGGGGCGCCCCCAGCCAGGGGCGACGCTGTGGAGAAACAGAGACAGTGGAATGGTTTGCAACCCCTCCTCCCCTCCCCTCCGCCAGGCCTGCTTGCGGACACCCTCCTTAGCGTCCCATCACCCATTCCCCCCTCTCGGAATGGGTTCACACCTCCTCTAATCCTCTACTCACTTCCTCCTGGCCTAGTGGCCTCCATGAACCTGTCCCTTCTCGATTCACTCCAGCCATTAGGGACCACCATTCTGTTCCCCCCAATGGACCCAGTTGGTGCTCAATACTTGTGAATAAAAGATTCAGTGAATGAGCTTATATTCCTGTGTCCTGCTTCTCTGTTCTGTTCGTGCATGTGTGAGCCCGTGTGTCTTACTGTTGTCAGTAGGTGACCGCATGAATATGCTGTCACGTGTGATTGTGGTAATCCATCCCGGAGTCAGAGGCCTCAGGAGTGACACTGATTCTCTTCAGGACAGAAACCATTTCCTTCCTTCCCTTATCTTCTCCTCCTGTCCCCTCAGGGTTCCTTCACCCCAGACCAATCCCCTCTTGCTAAAGGAATGAAGGGGGAGGAGGCAGCGCAGGGGTGGGGCAAACAGGGGGCATGTCTCGGACTCAGGCCAAGCTGGAAACAGGCTCCGGGGCAGGTCACTTCTGCTTCCAGCCACTACCACTTCCAGGATGGGAAAGGTGAGAGTGACCTACCTTTAGGAAGTCTTTCTTCTCCAGAGTGTCCATGATCACGGGGGGAATGGCTGCAGGGAGAGTAGGGCAGCAAAGGAGGGAGTTAGTGACGTGAACATCGGGATGCCCGGGAGAGACGGATCACTCTTCACAGCTCCTCCCACTCCCCCCGAAGCTCACAGCCCCCAGAGTGCTCAAAGCCCCTGGAGAAGCCCCCAGCTGCCCAGGCGCCTGTGCCTCACCCATGGCAGGAATGGCCATGCAGATTCTTGATATCACCACCTGGAAGATTCCTTGCTTGGCCGCAGCCACCGAGTGGCCAAGTCTCTGATTTTCCTCATTGGTCACTGGGATGCCCACTTGCAGTTCCCTGAAAAGGAAAGGGGGTGGGGAGGGGGGGTCACACCACAGGCCCTAAATCTTACCAGCAATGCCCTCTTGGGCAGCTGTTCCCTGGGGTCCCCTCAGGTGTCAGAGAGTCAAAGGCTATAGTTCCCAGCCCAGGATCCCAGAGTCAGACTGAGACTGTGCCCAGAAACTTCTGTTTGGGGAGGGAGAGAACTGGGCCCCCCTGTGTGGCGGGTCGGTGTGCCCACACGTGCACCACCTGTGTGGTGGGCGCGCATGCCCAGAGCAGGAGCCACTCACCTCTGCCTCATCAGGGGGATGTTGATGCAGTTGGCAGCCGCCACCGCGGCGAAGGGCACAAATCTGCCGACCAAAGGGGGCAGGTGCTGGGGGAGGGAAGATATCACTTAGTGACCCTAAGGGCCATGAGGTAGGAGGAACTCTGGGGAGAGATGTGGGGAGCCTGTGGATTGGTGTGGACAAAAGATGAGGAAAAGGGAGATGAATAAAGGGCACATGAAGGGCATTTACCTTGGTGAGGGATTTGAGCCCCAGGGCTGTGGCCACGGCGCCTGTGGTGGCACTCACATAAGCCGTCCCCAGCTGCCTGTGGTGACAAGAATCAGGACACAATGTGGGAGGTGAGCAGTCCGGCCCTCGGTTCTTTCTCTCAGGGAAAGGCCAAATCCTCCATACGTGAGGCATGGAAGACAAGAGAAATTCCTCCCCTGCCACAGTGTAGGCTTGTCTGGAAGCTCCGCTCCCTCCCTTTCGAGAGAAGAGGGGCCCCCACAGCGCATGCAAGGGGATGCCATGCCCTCAGGCCAGGAAAGTGGGGAGAGGCGCAGGCCTTGAGGAGGGCTTTGAGGCATCGGACCAACAAGCACAAGCACTGGGGGAACAGTAGCAAACAAGAGGGAACAACAGGAGGCCGGGGCGGAGTCGCTGGGTTCGAGCTCTCACCTCACAGTGATGGGAGCATCGCCACTGCGGTTGGAGTAGTTGACAACAGCATTGAAGGACTGATTCACCCACTGCCAGAACACCACGGTCGGGGTCTTCCTGAGGGAAAAAAGACGCTTACTTCTGCCCCCTCCACGGTGTCCCTCATCCTCAAATTCCTGATAATGCAACCCCAGAGGTTATGCCCAAACTGTCAGGATGGGCCCAGCTGAGGACCCTGGGACTTGCTCTGGTGACCCCCGCACGACCCTCCCCACCTGCCCCACTTACACAACCACAAACCCTGTCTCTGGGGTACGGGGTGGGTGCCTGAGGCTGAGTTCCGCACAGTGTCTGGGATTCTAACACGAGTTCTCACCCACCCACTATTTTCAGCCCACCCAGCCTCACCTCGTCATCAAGCTACACTCTGGCATGCCTAAAGTACTCAGGGAGGGCACCCATGGGACAGGACCTGCCTGTAGAAGGTGAGCATGCAGCCAGTGATGGTCATGTTCATGGGCACCTGCGCCGACATACGGCCAATCAGGACCACCTTCTCCCCCGTGTCCGGATGGAAGGCTGAGTCATACACATACTTGGCCCTCCACAGCTGGTCCTCGGTGAGCCCAGGTGTCACCACACCAGCCCTGCAGAGAATGGCAGGGAGGAGACAGGTAACTGGAGGTGGCAGATCTGTCCCTGTAAGGCCTGACCACTCAGCTCAGGGGACGTCTGGGCAGAGGACCAGGAACTTTGACCCCCGATCTCAGAATAAAGGAGCTCCTTGTCTCGGTGGGAGAACCACATCTTCCCAGAAGAGTAGGCAGGTTCCTATTTCTGTTTTCCTTGTAGCTATACAGAGAGGGGTCCCCTTCTCTTTCTGCCTCAGTGCCTGGTCGTGGGTGATGGTGGTTCCCAGTGGAGTGAAATGGCTAGGGGCATCACAGGGGCTTATTCTCCTGGAAACAAGGGGGAAGCTCTCCTTCTCCCTGGGCTCCACGTTGAGACCCTCTGTTCTTGTAGAGGGTGGCCTAGCAGTGGGACACGCCCCTTTAGAGGGTTTGTGAAATAGACAGCAGTCCCCTGCCCACCAATATCCATGCCACCTCTTCAACCCAAACACCCTCAGATTCTCTGGATTAAAGCTCTGTGCCATAGCTGTCTGTGAGTCCAACACATAAGGCCAGGGAAGAAGAGGGTTGAGGAGTGGGGCAGGGTCACTCTCAAGCTTGGGGAGATAGATGCAAAAGGTACTGTAGTCATGGCAGGGAATGAGGCTCTGGGCTACAGGGTCAGACGGGGGATTGGTCTACCTATAGTTCTGCACGATGTTCCGGGAGGCTTCCAGCTGTGCTCCAGACAGCAGCAGATTTCGGGGGTCGGTGACAGTGAAGAAGTGCCGGGCTCTGCCCAGGAAAGTGCTTTGGTCCCAGCGAGGTTCCTGGATATTGATATCCAAGGGCAACTCACCCATTTTCTGCAGGGCAAACACCAGCGTTGGGAGGACTCCAAGGAGGGGGTCCAAGAGCTCTGCCTGTGGGAACCTCTGGTGGGCCCTGCCCTAGTCCCTGGGCCGCTGGCCAATCCCTTCCAGAGCTCAAGGTGACTCCAGATAGGTTAGAAGGTTGGGGGGAGGAGCTGTTTTCCAGACAATGTTCTGCCACGGAGACTTGCAGCCACGGGAGGAGGGGGCAGGGGAAAACAGAACCAGAAAAACAGATCTCCTTTGCACTCTGGCCTGGTGCAGATTTTCACCAGAGAGGGCTGACACGTGTATGGTTGACGCAAGAGCAGCAGCTAATCCTGTGTAGTTACTCTCGGGCTCTCTAAGCACAAAAATACATATTATATGCATTATATATCCATGTTCACGTCAGCTTTAGGGCCCAGCTGCCTGGAGACCTAGATGCAAACTTCCAAGGCTGCTGGGGAAGATGGCATAAGCCATCCAAAACCCCAGCCCCTGATTGGAGGAGAGCAAGGGCTCAATGGCCACCCCAGGGGCTTATCTATTCCAGATCTCAAGTCAGGGACGCTGATGCCGGTCACGGTCACGCATGCGTGCTAGTGGGCACGCCCCAGTCTCCTCTCCAGGGGCATCTTCCTCAACCCACACTGAATGGCCCCAGGCCCTCCTTGTTCCCCAGCTGGGCGGGGCTGGCACAAACACCCGTCCACCTCTCCCCAATACACCTACGGCCCAAAAGGATTCAGTAAGTGCCCTCTCCACCCAATACAGAGAGGAAAACCTGAAGCAGCATCTGGCCGTGTTAGGCAAAATCCTACAATATGACTAATCCTCTCCAACCACACTTCCTCCCTCCCTGGAGACACACCCTCCCCTCTCCCGCGCACTCACACGAACATACCCACACACATACATACATGCCCTACACAGACACACGGAGGACACGCCCTGCATACCCTAGCCCACAAAGACCGTTATCTGCACGCTCACACATGCACGCACAAACCTTGGCCATCAGCTGCAGACACCTGAATGTACAGCCCCATGAGGCCCCACCCTGACATTCCTCCCCGCAAGCCGCCTCCCCTCGCGCCCCAAGGACTCCTAGAACCAAAGATACTGAGTCCGGAGAGGACAGGGAGCACACTTCAAGGCAGGCTTCCGTCCCTCTTAGCGCCCCCATCTCCTACTCCCCTGACCGCCGAACCCCGCCCGGGACAGCAGACACTCACGCTTTCTTGAGCTCCGGGGCTTCTGGCCTCTGCAGCTTGCAGACCCGCCTTCCTCTAGGCGCCGCGCCCCTGCTCCTGCCCTCCCACCCATCACGCGTAACGTCACGCGTGACGCTAACCGGCAGGAGGGACAGGGGCTCCCCGCCTCCGCGCGTTCGCCAAGCGTGCCCAGGGATTGGCAGAGCTTGGGGGCGGTGGGTGTCATTTGGGGAGACGCCCCCAGCCCGGGCTCCCGGGACCTGGCCCAGCGCCGCCAATCAGGGCTCGGGAATCAGTTCTGGCCAGTCCCCAGCCAGAGAGAGGAGGCGGGGGACGGCGGAGCGCTGCCCCTTTGCTTGCAGTCCCTTAGCTGGCCTCTGGGGGGACCAGGCCTCGGCCCCAACGTGTCTAGGTTCCCCCGGCGAAGACTCGCAGCGCCTTCCACGGCGCGGAGGAGCCATCCTCTGATGGTGCGCTCCGAGGGCCTCGGATTACCGCCCGGCTTGTTGCCAGATGGCCGCCTGGGCAGCGGCCTCTGCCTCATTGGCCCCCAGGGCTCCTACCCCAGTCCCCACAAGCTCTTGTCGCAGCACTCCGGCATTCTCAGCCCTTCACAGTCTATCCTCCTGCCTGTGTCCTCTCCATGTCCCCACCCTTTTCCTCCTCCAGCCCTCTCCTTATCCGCCTCTTGTAACCCCTAGCTCCACTGGGTCCCCAGTTTCCTTCTGCCCCCTACGCCTGCACCGCAGACCTTGGCCCTAGTCCCTGCCCTGGGATGTGTAGGGGCAGAAGGCTCAAGATACCCCTGTCTGCATCAAGCAAGTGGATCAGAACGATTCTTCCTCCCCCTAGTGTCGTGGAACCAGCGGCTCCACCCTGTGCCCTTTCCAGAACTGAATGGCCGGAGAGACAGCGACACAGAAGGAGGATGCAAGTGAAAGAAGGCAGTACACACACACACACACACACACACACACACTTCACAACTCACCCAGTCACCTCAGAGAACACGCCTGCCCCGTACCCAGGTGCCAGCCCACGCTGTGCCAACCGAATGCTTACACCCCCTCTGCCCAGGTGCCATTCCCTCACTGAGGCCTTGGGGGTGGCAATTCCAAGAGCCCTAGTGTCTGGCTTGGCCTGGAGAAGAAGCGGTTCTGGGCTCCCCTGCACTGAACCCGTAGCGGGAAGGGACGAGGCGTGACCCAAACCCTAAGTTCGTGGGGAGGGGTAAGGCATCAGAACTCGAACTGCAGCGGGCAGAACCCAGCGGCCTCAGCCCAGGTGACAAACTGCTGTCCTGCGTGCCCAAGGGAGGGGACGGAGGCAGTGACTGGCGGCTGTCGCAGCCAATGGGAGCCTGCACCTACGCAGGCCGCCTTATTCCCGTAGTCTGGGCGGAGCACGGGCGAGGTTTCCCCCGGTTGCTGCGCACGCGGGCGCCTACGGGCGGGGGAGGCCGCCGGCCGCCGCATCAGCGAGCAGGTGAGGGGAGCCAAGCTGGAGAGGTGGGGGCCGAGAGGACCGACCCGAGGGTGGGATGCTGCGTTCTGAGTCCCAGAGCTGCTCTGGGGGACTTGGCTCCGGGTTTTGTGCGCACTGTTGTGGGGCTCTAGCCTGCAGGTCCTCCGCCAAAGCCTGGCTACCTCTTTAGAGGAGAGAGGAGGGGGACGGAGGGGACAGCAGCATGGGACCAAGGAAGCTGTGGTGGTTGGGGAATCTCTGGGACCCTTGGCTGCAGCTGTCCCAGGTCCTTAAGCCCTGCCCTAGAGATCCAAGCCCCCTACCCACAAACACAAGGAGAGGTGTGCAGGGAATTGTCCTGGCCCCAATTTCCTTCACACCATCTGAAGCTCTAGGGCCCGCAAGAATCCATCTCCACTCTACCCAGGACTGGGCACTGGGGTAGATGACTCCGCTGAGAGTCGGAATGAAGAGTGAATGAGAGGCTCCCACTGGCCTTGTAGAAATGGCTCCGAAAGTCTTGCGGTGATGCCTGGGCTGGGCCGGGGCTGGAGAGGAGAGGGGTCTAAGGCATGGGACGACAGGATGCTCAAATTAGGGCCAGGGTGGAAGTTCTAGGAACAGCGAGGGCAGCGATTACACCATTGTCCCCATCCCTGCTCTCCATCCGCAGGCCTGGAGCGCACACTCCCGAGAAGCAGCCGAGGTGGGGCGCTCCCAGTACTGAGACCCCTGCCCCGCACAGAAGGCTCATGGAGCTGGGGGGCACGCAGGGCCCTTTTTGCAAGGGCTAGCAGGTTCCTTCTGGACTTGTAGGGCGTCGGCCCAGGCTAGCCACAATGGCGCAGGGTTTTGCAGTGGGCTTTGACCCACTGGGCCTCAGAGACCTCAGCTCGGGCTCCCTGAGCTCCCTCTCCTCCCGCGGCCACCTGGGCAGCGACTCGGGCTCCGCAACGCGATACCTGCTGAAGAGGCAGCAGCGGCTGCTGAACGGGCCCCCCCGCGGAATCCGAGCCTCATCGCCCATGGGCCGCGTCATCCTCATCAACTCCCCCATTGAAGGTGCGAGCAGGGCCCACCTCGGGTCTGGCGCTGAGGGTGGGGGTAAGGGCCCCGCTGGGAGGAGGAGCTGGAGAGATGGGAGTCTTAGAGCAGTGGGGCGTGGAGGGCCCCTGTTTAGCCACACACTCCTCCTCCTCAGCCCTTTCCTCAGGTTCAGGCCAACCCTATAGGGTTGCAGGATTGTAGAGAGGTGGGAGGAGGGAGATAGGAGTGTGGAGGCAGGGACAGGTGTGTGTGATGTGCTAGCTCCCCAGCCAGCAAGGTAGGCTATGGAATGGGCAGCTCCATCCTAAGGTCTCCGCCTTTCTCCTTTCCCTTGGTGTTCGCCCCTCGGCCTGGGGGGAGCAGGATGGAGAAGGCTCTATCCATCAACCAACCAGTGTGTGACCAGCTCCATGCTGGGCTGTAAGGACTCAGTGACCACTGGGGGGACAGAATTAAAGATTTCAGGTGCAGGGGTGCCTGGCTGGCTCAGTCCAAAGAGCTCATGACTCTGGATCTCAGGACACGAGTTCAAGCCCCAAGTGGGTGTAGAGATTATGTAAAATAAGTAAATAATTAAAAAAAAAAAGATTTCAGATGCAGAAGAAAAAAAAAGAGGTAGGGTAGCAAATGTTCTAAAGAGAGGGGAGAGGAGGAGGGTTGAGGGTCCAGGAGGGAGCCCCAGGCCTGGGCCCCGAACCAGGGGGTTACCTGATCTGACCCAATTGCTTCACGCTGTTACATTGCACACCCGCTCTACACCAGGTCCTGCGGGGGACCTGGAGAAAAACGAGGGTCAATCTTCACCTTCCAGAAATGTACAGTGTAGTGGGGCTTAGAGACAGAGCGATGAGAGAGGTTGGTGCTGGGATGGAGGTTTCCCAGACAGGGCTGGAAGTGGAAACGGAGAGCACAGGGCGGAGGCCCTGATGGGGCGGGGGGGGGGGGGGGGGGCAATTAGGAGCCAGTCTGGCTGCAGTGACAGATGTGAGGCGACAAAGAGGCAGTGAACAAGGCAGGACCTTGAGTGTCAGCAGGGGTGGGGAGCAGAATGGGCACCCCCTGGGGCTAGGCTTTCTGTGGGACAGATGTGATAAATATCTCCAGCTCCCCTTCTGTTTCCCAGCCAGCAGAACTCCTCTGGCTGGATCCCACAGTGGACTTTTCAGAACCATCTCCTCCCCTCTGACCCAGCTGGCATCACTGTCCCCTACCCCGGCTGCTGGGGTGCTCAGGGTGCAGGCCTTCCTGCACCAGTGGCCCAGGCCTGCTCACTCCCATCATCTGGGTCTCCCCCACCCCAATGAGCACCAAGGCTTACCACCGTCACTCGGGTCACAGAGCAAAAGTCCGCAGAGGAGCTAAGGGACGTGGTAGGGGACAGGGAAGGGAGTGGGGCACGACCTTTTTAGGTCCCATTGTATTAAAAGAACATATACATCCCCCTCACACAGCCCCCCAGACAATGCCCCAACTATGGTGTGACGGCTCTGTGCGCTCTCCCCCTAAAGATGCTCTTGCAGAAGTTCCAGGATGGCTCTATCCAACTGCCTCGCCCTTGAGCCCTGCTTCTGCTGCAGCTAAGGGGAGGGCCAGACAGACTTCCACCAGCCAGCCCTTACCCTATCTGGGCTGGGAGGCCCTGAGCTCAGAATTTTCCCTTCCACCTGAGCACAAACATCTCTCCAGTCACTGCATCCCGGAACCTTTCCTCCTTGTTACTATTTGGACCATTCCAGAGGCCTAAAGTAACTGATAAGGGAGACATAATGGGGAGGGAGAAACCATGACCCTCCTCACCCCCGTGACTTCCCACCAGCTTGTCAAACTCAGCGGGTCCCAGAGAAAATTCATTCTCTGATCCAAACCAGCCCTTCCTCCCCTCTCTCCTTCATCCATTTATTCTTCTACTTACTCAAAAAATCCTTGGCAGATACCAAGTGCTGTGCAACATACTGGAGATACATTGGCAGAAAAGGATTACAAAGTCCCTACCATGAGTGAATTTATAATCTAGTGAAAGGTGACAGACAATAAATAATATGTGAGCAAGCCAGTCATAAGAAAGGATGGTAAGACCCTTGGAGGCACTAATTTGCATGGTAGGATAGAGTAGTGGCTCGCAAACTTGGGAGGACATCAGAATTGCCTGAGGGGCTTGTAAAAAGATAAGCTGCTGGGGTCCCACATCCAGAACCTCTGATTCAGGGCACCTGCAGCGAAGCCCAAGAATACACATTTTTTAAAAGTATACTTTTCTTTTAAAGATTTTATTTTTGAGTAATCTCTACCCCAATGTGGGGCTCAAACTCACAACCCTGAAATCAAGAGTCACATGCTCTACTGACTGAGCCATCCAGGTGCCCCAAGAATACACTTAAAAAAAGGTATTGGTGGGGCGCATGGGTGGCTCAGTGGGTTAAAGCCTCTGCCTTCGGCTCAGATCATGATCCCAGGGTCCTGAGATCAAGTCCCGCATCGGGCTCTCTGCTTAGCAGGGAGCCTGGCTCCCTCTCTCTCTCTGCCTGCCCCTCTGCCTGCTTGTGATCTCTGTCTGCCAAATAAATAAATAAATAAAAAGTCTTTTAAAAAATTGTATTGGGGCACCTGGGTGGCTCAGTGGGTTAAAGCCTCTGCCTTTGGCTTGGGTCGTGGTCCCAGGGTCCTGGGATCAAGCCCCACATCAAGGTCTCTGCTCAACGGAGAGCCTGTCAAATACATAAACAAAAAATTTTAAAATGTATTTATTTGAGAGACAGCAGGGGGAGGAGCAGAGGGAGAGGGACAAGCAGATTCCATGTTGAACTCAGAGCCTGTTGCAGGGCTCGATCCCAGGATCCTGAGATCATGACCTGAGCTGAAATCAAGAGTCAGTTGATTAACCAACTGAGCCACCCAGGTACCCCAAGAATACACATTTTTAATAAGTTCCTAAGTACTGCTGGTGACCTGGGGGGCACGGTTTGAGAATCACTCTAATAGAGGTCTCCTGGGAGGAAAGGAAGGGACTTTAGGGAGGGTAGACCAGGAAAGCTTCTCAGAGAAAGTGCTGTGTGGACCAGGAGGGGCTGCAGATTGGGAGCTGGCTTTATGAAGTTCTGGGCAAGAGTTTCACAGATTGAGGGAACACTGAAATGATTAGCCTGTGAGAGGAATAGGAGAGAGGTCAGTGTAGCCAAAGCTCAATGAGGTTGGGATGGCCAAAGCTCAATGAAGGGAGAAAGGTGGGCTGAGGACAGCCCACAGAGGGCCTTACTGGGCCTAGGGGACTGTGGAGTTCCTTCTAGAAGCAGGAGCATGTGCTGAAGTTTTTAATAAGCAGGACTGATCTGTAAAGGCTGGCTGTGGCCATTGTGTAGAGAATGGCCCAAAGGGGGCAAGACTGGGAGTGAAGAGACAGTGAGGAGGCTGTGTGCTCCTGGAGTGGGTGGTCAGTGGGCAGGGGTAGGCCAGTGGAGGTAGCGAAGTGTCTATCCTTAGAGGCCCCAAGCTCCTATGCTCAACACTAGAGATTGGCAGCCCACTGGCCCAGGGCCCTAGGAAGGGCCCAGGGAGGAACTGAGAAGAAAGAGGGTTGGGGGACAGGAGAGCCACAGACTCCTGTGCTGGGTTGAGATGTGTGCAGACAGAATTAGGCAGGAAGCCTCAGGATGCCACACATATCTGTCTTGCACCATCCCCTACCCACAGGCTGCCCTTGGAGATTTCTTCCAGAGCTGCTCTGGTCATGTATTGTAACCTGATTTCTCGTACATCAAGCAGAAGTGTGTGTGTGTGTGTGTGTGTGTGTGTGTGTGTGTCAGAGACAGAGATAGAGAGAGAGAGTTCTCCCTCTCAAATACCTCTAGAGTAAGCCTTGCCCAAGAAGAGATCTCACCTTCTCACCTGGGACCCAGCTTCCCTCTCCAGTCTTCTTAACTTTTCTAACTGAAGACCTTCTCAAGGACCCACCTCAAAGCCTTTGCTCACTCCATCCCCTCCCTCTTGGCGCCCTCCCTTTCTGCTCACCCATCTTGTCTTCCCAAACACCTTCCCTGGCAACTGCAGCTCCTGGGAAGCCTGCTTCTCTGACGTTCCCCAGTGCTGATGGAGAGGACCACTCTGGGAGCTCTGGGCATATACTGCAGCAGAGTGGTGTTTTGGGTTTCCCTCCTCATCTAGTCACGTAGCTCCTTGAGCCCTTACCTTCAGAATCATAGAGTCTAAGAGATAGAAGGGGCCTCAGAGATCCTTCTACAACACCCCAGACAGGGATTTATCAAGTGCCAACTTGTATGCCTCCAAAGATGGGGAACTCACTATCTCCCTTGGAAAACTCATTCCATTGTCTAACAGCTGAAGGTTTTAGAAAGTTTTTCCCTACTAAATTGGCCTCCATGGAAGTCCACTATTGAGCTTGGTTCTGCCATCTGGGTTACACAGACAAAAACATCCAATGCCTTTCACAGAATAGCCCTTCAACTATTTGAAGACAGAGCTTGAATATTCCTTTCTGCTCAAGATGAAGAGCTCAAACTTGGCTCAACTCTGCCCCATAGAATGGAACCTTGAATTTCTTTTCTATCCACCTGACCCTCAGAGTGGCAGGGGTTTTAGGAGTTTGTTCTATCCCAGGCCTGTGGGAGTGAGAAGCTTAGTTAGCACTAGAAACACACACACCCCTATATAATCAGGGAAGGAGAAGAGCATCTTCTAATATGGAGCCCTGTCCTGCTTGTTCCCATACTCTCTCCCTGACCCATACTCTCAAAGGCACCGAGAGGGAACTCAGAAATTGGCTGCCCTTAGGCCTTAGGTATCTGTGCCTAACAACCCAGCCCAAACTGGGAAACCCAGAGGCCCTCTGTGCCCAGACTGGACATGGGAGTCATGCCCGTGTCCCTCCCTGCTCCCGCCACCACACAGCCAACAGTAATGAGAGTGATATCATCCGCGCTGTCCGAGTGGAGAAGAGTCCAGCAGGGAGACTGGGTTTCAGTGTGCGGGGCGGCTCTGAGCACGGCCTGGGCATCTTCGTCAGCAAGGTGGAGGAGGGGAGCAGTGCAGGTGAGCAGGGCCCCCTGGAGGGAGGTGCTGGCTGAGGGTATGAGTCCCCACCTCACTGGGGTTCTGGAGCCCTATTTTCAGGGATGACAGGAAAGGGTCCTCAGCTTTGGAGGGACTGATCTAATGGGGAAATGGGGCCGCCTCCCCAGATGGAGTGGGCTAATGGACAAGTCCCTAGTCTAATGAGGAATACCCAGACCTCATCTGGGGACCCCAAATCGCGTGGAAGGAAGCCTGGTTGCGGGGGGTGGGGGGGCAGTGGAAGGCTTAGTTTTGCCCTGGGGGAATTGTCCCAAGAGGCCCATGCCAGCTGCCCCCCTCCCCTGGTGCAGAGCGGGCTGGCCTGTGCGTGGGGGACAAGATCACGGAGGTGAATGGGCTGAGCCTGGAAAGCACCACCATGGGCAGCGCCGTGAAAGTGCTCACAGGCAGCAGCCGTCTGCACCTGACGGTGAGACGCATGGGCCGAGTGCCGGGCATCAGGTTCTCCAAGGAGAAGACCACATGGTGAGAAGGCCTGGTCCCGGCCCTGACCTTGCCCCACCCTGTCCAGCCCACCCAGCCCACGGCAGGAGAGGCAGGAGACAAAGGGCTCTGCGTGGGACTTGGCTATCCCTGGCTCCTGCTCTTTCTGTCCCCCTGGTGCTGGAAACACAGTGATCCCAAGGCCTGACACTGCAATGAGACAAGGCCGTGTCTGTCCCCCAACCCTCCTCCCAGCTCTGTCTCAGATGCCAGCGGTCCTGCCCCCAGTGCTGCCATCGCTCCCCGCTCCCCGGAGCCTGGGCATAGTAACAGCTCCTCACCCTCAGGGCTCTTGTGGGGATGTGAGAGGAGCCGTGGCACAATGGGCTGCTCCACAGAGAGAGGAAATTAGGGCAGTTTCCCTACCTGATGAAGGGGACTTCCCACTGAAGGGCTCAGGACTGGGGAGTCCCCCAAGGCAACCTCCCCTTACCTGTGCAGTCGTCGGGGATGCTGGGAAGAGAGGGGGTGCCTGGTGGCGGCCTGGGGGGGCCCAGACTGATGGCTGCTTGCTGCTGTCCCAGGGTGGACGTGGTGAATCGGCGGCTGGTGGTGGAGAAGTGCAGCTCGACGCCGTCAGACAGCGGCTCGGAGGATGGCGTGCGCCGCATTGTCCACCTGTACACCACGTCGGACGACTTCTGTCTGGGCTTCAACATCCGCGGGGGCAAGGAGTTTGGCCTGGGCATCTATGTGTCCAAGTGAGGGTTGGGGCAGGGCGTGCAGTGGAGACGGGTTGGCAAAGAAGGCTCAGCCAACCGCATGATCCAAGGAGGGCCTAGGTTAGGGGTGGGGCCTGTGTAGGGGTGGGGGGCTCCAGGAGGAGGGTCAAAGATTTTGGCTGGGGTGTTCCTGTATCTAAGTGAGGGAGGGTAGGCCAGGTGGCCTCTCAGACTGCCTCCTGTCTGACCCCAGAGTGGATCATGGTGGGCTGGCCGAGGAGAATGGCATCAAGGTGGGGGACCAGGTCCTGGCGGCCAACGGCGTCAGGTTCGACGACATCAGCCACAGCCAGGCCGTGGAGGTGCTGAAGGGCCAAACACACATCATGCTGACCATCAAGGTGGGCAGGACTGTGGGTGTTAGGGAGAGGCCAGACTATAGGAAGGACTTTCTAGACCTCTCTAGTACTTCATATCTGTTGCCCTACAACTTAGGACTTTTCCATAGCCATTTGTGAGGGCCAGACATTATGCTCATCCCTACTGCACAGAAGAAACAGAGGCTCAGAGAGGCAGAGTTATTCAGGAATCACGGTCACTTTCTCAGCTGGCCAGCAGCAGGACCTGCTTGCAGTCCTGCTCCCCAGACCTGGAGGGCAGTGCCCTTTCCGATGAGTGGTGGAGGTGCAGGAGTGGAAGGAGAAAGCATCCTGCCCAGAGGGTGGGCACTAGCTGTGGCTTTGGGAGGGGCCTGGGCACAGGGCAAGGAGGCTGGGCTGGGGCCAGAGATTGGATTTCAGGGGAGGCACCTGCATTCATGATTCATGTGGGTCTCACACTTGCCTGAGGATCATGTCATTCTCACTCTGGCTGCAGGGGAGGGACGGCTCTCTCTCCACTGGAACCCACTCCGGCCCCACTCCGGCCCCGCTCTGCTCTCCTCCCTTCCCTAGCCTTCACCCATCTCGCTCTTCAGAGCCTCCTCTGCCATTCCTCCCCGCCTTCTGCCACTTGATTTCCTCTCCCGCAACCCCCTCCCCCAGCCCGTTTCTCCCTTTCCTTCCTCTCACATGATCCCAAACACTCCTCCTCTCTCCTACTCTGCCCCTCGTTCATTCACTCAACATTTTTGAATAGGTACCGCGTGACAGCCTCTCTGCCAGGTGCTGGGGCTACCACAGTGAGCAAGACAGAAGAAGTCTCTGCTACGAGGGGTGGGGGGTCCTGGGGTGGGGGGAGCCAGGCCAACAGGATGCATGCTGACTGACAAATGCTGTAAGGAAATTAATAGAGAAAGGGGAGGGGTCATTGAGGAAGGCGCTTTTAGCCTGGGGGTCAGGGCAGGTCTCTCTAGGGGGCTGACACCTGCAGAGGGAGAAGGAGCTAGCCAGAAGATGAGGAGAAGGAGGAAGGAAGAGAATCCAGACCAAAGGGGCAGCAAATACAAAGCCTTGAGTTACAGAGGAGTTTGGCATGTTCAGACATAAAGTAGCCCATTTGTCTCGAGCGTGATGAACTTGGAGGAGAGAGATGGAGTTGGAAAGTTTATTCCTATCCCGTCACTCCCCCTTCTCACCCACCCCCTTCTCACCTACTCCCCCATGCCCTCCTATGCCCACCACGATCTTCCCAGGAGACTGGCCGGTACCCTGCCTACAAAGAGATGGTTTCTGAGTACTGCTGGCTGGACCGATGTAAGTGGCTCAGGCCCTGGGCTGGAGGGAAAGGGCTGAGGCCCGACAGTGGGTCAGAGTCTCTGAGGACTAATTGGGCAGGAGGAGCAACCTGCGTGGGACTTCCTCACTGCCCGGAGCCATTTCTGGGCTCCCCTCTGGAAGTTGCAGGTTCAGTTCCTGGCTCCCCTGGCTCTGGAGTTCCAGGTGGGGTGGGGGTGGGAGGCTGCCGTGAATGGAGAAGGGACTCGCCTAAGGTCTCTCAACAAGTCAGGGGCAGGACTGCTGAGCCACCGGTTCCCCAGAGCCCGTGCTTCCAGCCTCTGCGGCTACCCAACACTCACCCAGCCCCATACCCAAGGTGGTCTGCAACCCTGGCAGGGCCCTGAAGCTGTCCGGCCTTCCCCTGAGATGCCCCTGCCTTCCCCACTGCCTGCAGTGAGCAACGGGGTGCTGCAGCAGCTGTCCCCCGCCTCTGAGAGCAGCTCCAGCGTCTCCTCCTATGCCTCCAGTGCCCCCTACAGCTCCGCTGAAGGCTCGGGCTCCCTGCCCTCCGACCGCATGGATGTCTGCCTGGGGCCCGACGAGCCAGGCAGCTGGGGCCCAGGCTGGGGGCGGGCAGACACAGCCATGCAGACAGAGCCTGACGTGGGGGGCCACGTGGAGACCTGGTGCAGCGTGAGGCCCACCGTCATCCTCAGGGACACTGCCATCCGCTCCAACGGACCCTGGCCTGCCCACCGCCTGGATTCTGCGCTCTCCGAGTCCCCGAAGACTGCTCTGCTGCTGGCCCTGAGCCGGCCGCGGCCCCCCATCACGAGGTCCCAGAGCCACCTGACCTTGTGGGGTATGTAGGGAAGGGGCGGCTGATGCTCTCTCCAGAGCTCCCAGTAAAACGCCTGCCGCACATCCAGCCCTGGGCCCTCCCTTGGCTCTAGGCCTCGACTCGGCCTCATTTCCAGCCCCAGAATGCACTGAGATGCCACTCTGGGCCCCATTGTCAACTGGTCCGGGCCCCAAACCCACCCTCAGATCCAGTCCCAGCTCCTGTCAGCTTTGGGCCCCAAACCAGCCCTAATCCATCCCTGCCACCCTACACACACACAGGCACAGACACACACACCCCGGCCTTCTCGGAGAGTCCTCACAGAGCTGGAGCCGTGGGTGGGGGGAGAGGTGGAATGTGAAGGGGGAAGCCCACCTATGTCCATCCCCACCTCCCCACAAGGCTGGGGGTCCTGTCTGCCCCTCCTGCCCCTCCTCTCTGCCCCTCTTCATACCCCCGCCCCTCGGCCTTCCCTTCTGCCCACCACCCCAGCACCCTGGGTGCTCCCTCATGTCTGCAGAGGAGAAGAAGCAGCGGAAGAAGAAATTGGGGTCCTCTGGGGAAAAGGGGGCCCTGCAGCGCTCCAAGACACTGATGAACCTCTTCTTCAAGGGAGGGCGGCAGGGGCGGCTGGCAGGTGATGGGCACAGAGAGGCCTGGACGCTGGATGGAGGGAGCCCAGCCAAGCCCCGCCCCCGCCTAGACCCGGAAAAAGGTAAGCAAGCAGGATGAGAGACGGGGAGGAAGGCAGTACAGCCCACTTTGGCATCCAGCAGCTCTGGGCTGAACTCCTGCACTGCCTTCTACCAGCTGGGAGTCGCTACCTGCCCCCATAAGCCTGTTTGCTTATGAGTCGCGTGAGAGTAGTGATTACCTATTTCTTCAGGAATGGTGAGGAATAAGAGAATGGTTGTATGTAAATCACTTAAGGACATTGTCTGGCATACAGAAGGTCCTCAGAAAACGCAGTGGTCATTGTTAAACTGTCTCATCTCCCCACTTTACAGAAAGGAAAACTGATAGAGCCACAGCCTAGCCAGGAAGTTGAAGGGCTTGGGTCAGGTCTCTGTGCTCTTGGTTCTGAGGTGGGTAGGGCACGTCTCTCCTGGAATATTTGTCTTCAACTGCCCTGGCCAGAGCTCCACAGACCCTACCTACCCAGTTCTAGAATCATCCCTGGGCAAGGCTGTTTCTAGATCAGGGCTCAAGTGGAAGGGCCTGAGCAGGCTTCACTTAAGACAGGGGCTTCCAAAGGACCCTCAGAGAGGCCTCTTGTCTCTCAGGAGAGGCTCCAAGACTGGACCACAAGTGGATGAGTAAGACTCTCAGGGTTGTATAAGACAGAAACCCAACTCAAATTAGGTTTAAAAGCACTTCTCAGCTCAGCTACTGATGTAAGGAGGTCTAAAGGTTTAAACAGTCTCATCAGAACTGTTTTTCCCCTTCCCCTTCCCCTTTGGTTTCCCTTTCCCCTGGGTTGGCTTCATTATCCTGCAGGTTTTGCCCACTCAGAGGGAAGATGGCACTGCCACTTAGCAACCCAGGGACAGAGGAGAGCTTCTTAAAGAGGTCCTGCTGAAGTCCCAGGCTCTCATTGGCCCTGCTGGGCCACATGCCCAATGGGGCAGGCCCATGGTACTTTCATGGGCCTTCCTCAGTCACAGACCCACCCTGAAGCCCATGGACTGAGAATGGAGATCCCCAGATGAAACTGCGGTGCTGTGTGTGGAGGGAGAGTGGAGGTAGGGTAGGCAAAAAGAATGATGGGATGAGGATCTGGACCCAGCCCCTACTGGGGGGCTAAGGTGAGAGTCCCACGGAAGAGACAAGCTCTTCAGATCTGGCCAGGCCAGCCCCACTTCCTCAACCCACTTCTTTTTCCACAGCCCCCTGGGCCCTGCTCTCACCTGACGCTTCTCCTATCCCTCTGGATACCCCTCTCTCTCCTCCAAAGGCTCCTCTTTTTTTCTCTGTCCCCTGAAGGTAGGTGCTCCCTCAAGCTTTGTTCTTTGCTTCTAAATGAATTTCCACAAGCAGAACCCAAACTGTACCCTCTCTCGATCTCAAACTTTCACTGACTCCCCACGGCCTATGAATGAAGTCCCTAGGGGACCGTGGTCCCTGAAGACCTCAGTGGCCTGGACTCTTGCCTCCCCATTCTACCTCCTTCCAGCCTGAGTTCTTCATTTCAGCCAGTGACCCAGCCACCCCTGAGCCCTCCAAGCCCTGTGTTCAGATTGGGAGCCAGGGCCCGCCACTGAGCCTTTCTTCTCCACAGCAGGGGCAGTGGGGCCCGTGCAGAAGTTTGTCACCTGGAGACTGAGACGCGGTAATTCATGCATCTCTTTTCCGAGGCCTGGTTGACATCAGAGCCGCAAATGGGGTGCATGTTGGGGGCAATTAACGGGCTTTGGGCTGAACTCAGTTGGGGACATGCATGAGGGATTGAGTGCATACTGGAGGCAACTAAAGAATTAGGCTAGGCTAAGCTTACCAGGAGAGACAGGGCTGCAGAGAGATATTGGGGTGCATTTTTGAGAACTGGGTACATGGAGGGACTCCTAAAGACAGGTTTTGGGGAATAAGGGAGCCTGGGCCAGAACTCCATTGAGTACTATGACAGTGACTCTTCATAGGACACCAGCAAGGGACAGACTAGTTTAGGGGTCTGTGTTGGGGGCCAAAGGGTCTGGATTGGAGCTCCCTTGCTGGGCAGATCGTTACAGGAGACCACGGTGGGGAGATCTGGGGCTAGGCTGGGATTCTGTCAGCAGTACCTAGGCCTCTCAGCTGACCTGTTCTGGGGTCTGAACCCACTGAGAGAAGCCCCTGTCTCTTCCCCTGAGGGTTCCTGGCTCCATCATCATATGCCTTTGCTCCTTCCTTGCAGAGCGGGAGAGGGGCCGGGCCCTGCTCTCTGCCAGGTCAGGGAGCCCCTCCAGTCAGCTGCCCAGCATGGATGAGCAGGTGCAAGCCTGGGAGAGCCGGCGGCCTCTTATTCAGGACCTGGCCCGACGGCTGCTGACTGACGATGAAGTGCTGGCCATCACCCGCCACTGCTCCCGGGTGAGCTTCCGGCCTACGCCCAGCTCCAGCCCGCGGTCACCCAGCCACCTAGTCCCTTATTCATTCAGGCCACAGTCTCTGGTCAGTATCTGAGCTTGATGCCATGAGGCCAGTGGTCGGTAAAAGCAGAAGTCACTCCTGTTGTGCACGTGCACACGTGTACACGCACGCGCGCATACACACACACACACACACACACACACACTGAGCTCACAGACAGGAAGAAGAGATACAATAATTAGAACCTAAATACTCATAGTGACAAATCATGTCAAGTGCTAGGAAAGGAAAGAACAGGAGAAAATAACCCAAAAGGTACAAATTAGGTGGTGTGGTCTAGGAGGGCCTCCTTGAGCAGGTGATGTTTCAGCTAAGGAGAGAAAGAACTGGACAGGTGATGAGTCGGAGGACATGAGTCTATGTGGTCACTGCCTTCGAGCTCCTCAAAAGCCCAGCCTTCTCCCGGAACCCCTGCCTCCCTCTATACCTGGGTCAGCCCACAGGCTGACTTGATGCCACCCCCCCTCCCCTGTTACCCAAGTAAGTAATCCTTTGTCACTTCCCCATACACACCTCAAGCCTCCCCCAGCATCTGCACTGTTGTTCTGTTTCCTTCTACTTCAAACAGAAAGTGGGGCTCCAGGGTGGAGTGCAAGTTAGATGTGAGGGAGTCCTTGTGGCCTGGATGTTGGGGAGGCTGTGGGAGGCACAGCCTCCCCCTTCAGGGGGATCAGAAGGCCCTCTGCTCTTGTCCTGTCTCAGAGTCCCCGGGTTTCTTGTCCTGATGTCCCCGTGAGGTGGCGGCATCAGCGCACATTAAGCCCGCACGCAAGAACAAGCTCCAGGGGCTCCAGGAAGTCGCTTCTGATTCCCCCCACGCCCTCAGCCTGGTCGGAGTGGGGCTGTGTTGTTTGTCTGTGTGATGTGCACAACTGTGTGCCTGTGGGCTACCTAGGTTTGCGTGCGTCTGTGTTTGTGTCTAGCTAAGGCAAGTGCATATCAACTGGAGACTGAGACACAATAATTCATGCATCCCTTTCCCGAGGCCTGGTTGACAGCAGAGCCACAGATGGGGTGCATGTTGGGGGGCACCTAGGGCCTTTGGGCTAAACTCTTGTCACCACCCTCAATTCAGTGCTGAGTGGGAACCCAAGCACCAACTTCCGCGAGCTTGCACCTCTGGCTCTGGCCATTAGGTGGCGCGCTGTGTCCATTTCTTGGCTCAGCTCCTTTTCCATCAGCCCTCGGTTCCTCCCACCCTCTCCAAGCCAGGACCACCTCTCACTGCACCCCCACAGCACCTGCATACCCCCCAAACCTGACCCATGCCTCACCAAAGCAATCAGACCCTCTGGGGTGGAGCTCTGCTCGGAATGACTAGTAAATCTCCCCTAAAGACTCAAAAGTGTGGCCTCAAACCCTAGGCCTTCCTTCTCTCTCCTCTGTGTCAGCTCTCCATGGCCACCAGGCCAGACTTTAGAAACCCCATCTTGGATCACTTGACACTCCCCAAATCCCCTTGCAATCTCTTACCTTTGGTGGAACAGAGAAAGTTTCTCAGGCTCACATTCAAGGCCTTCCCTGCTTTGACTCCCCAGCCACGAACCTCAGCCTTCCCATGGTTGCCATGTCACCACCTCGTCATCTTCTGTTGGCCACTGCCTAGGGTTTACACATGTGATGAACCGCACAACGCTGGGCCACCACTCACCCCGCAGTCCCAACCTATGCAGCCTACATGGAGGCCCTTCTTGTAGCCCGCAGTCAAGCTAAACTTCCTTCTATCCATTATTCCACCCCACCCTTAGGGCACTTTCCTCTGAGTATTCATGCTGTTCCCTGCCTGTATCCTTAAGAGTAAATGTAAATGAAACAAACCTACCAAGAGGGGTCAGGGTAAAGGTCGCTGCCTCCAGGAAGCCAATCCCGGACTTCGCACGCTCCTCTGAGATTCCCTCTGCCCCACTGCCAGTGTTGTGTAGTCCACTGGGGCACTTGGCTCCTTCTGCCCCACGTTTCCCGCTAGACTGACTTCTGAAGGATTTGGAACAGGGTCTTCATCGTGTGCCCCCACTGCCAGCACAGGGTGTGACATTTAGTAGGAGCTGAATGCTGATTTGTGGCCTTGAAGTGTGTACCTATGTGACAGATTCTGTGCAATCATAGATCTCTCTCTCCAGACATAAGGAGGTGTATTTTGGACACGTGTATGTGTGAGTCCCTGTAACTTTATGTGTGTTTAGGACCACATAGTTTATATTTTATTTCCTGAAATTTATAATGTCTCACTCTGACCACCAGGGCTTGCTGTCTGTGTTTATTCCTTTCCAGGATGAAGGGGGGGGGGGAGGGAGAGAGAGAGAGAGAGAGAGAGAGAGAGAAAGTGTGTGTGTGTGTGTGTGTGTGTGTGCGCGCGCGCGCGCGCGCCCCTCTGAATCAGTACTTGTCTCCATTCCACCACTAGGGGGCAGTGTGTTGTCCAAAAAGGGAGGCTCCCAGTGTTCCGTTTGCCAGTTTTTCTGCGTTGGTGGGGTGTGGCTGGTGGCATCGGGCAGTGCCAGGCAGAAGGGCTTCCACTCCCGCCCCCGCCGGGGACTGATTGGAGAGGCTTTCTGTCGAGCCACCCCTTCCCCAAGGTCCCTATTCCAGCACTGAACAAAGCTTAATTGGTAGGTCACTGTGCAGACACAGGCTGGGCCCAGCGGGCCCAGAGCCTAGCGTTTGGCCCCGGTTCCTTCCTTCTGCCTGGAAGGTGGGGGCGGGGAGGAGAGTCCACAGCCCGCACATCCTTTTCCGCACCGAAGCTGGCGGGAGCCTGACTTCTCAGGTTCCAATCGCTCTTCACACTTCCTTATCTGTGTGGCCTTGGGTAAAGTCCTTCTCTCTCTGATCCTCAGTTTCCTCAGTCTGTAAAATGAGAATAATTCGTGTTATCTCTCAGCGTCACTAAATGAGAGACCAGATGGGAAAGGGCCCGTCCCAAAGCCGTTGCTGCCCCCCGCCCACCCCACCAGCTATTATAGGTCTGTTAGCTCACTTGCAGGCTTCGCCCTAGTCACCAACACTGCCCTGTCCTGGGGACAGCCTGGGGATGGGGAGCAGCTTTCCTAAACATGGGGAACCCCACAGGCCCACGCAGCCCCTCCCCCCAGCTCTGGATGTCCCGGCCGCTGGGTGACCTGCGGCACCTCTCTCTGCAGTACGTGCATGAGGGCGGCGTGGAGGACCTCGTGAGGCCCCTGCTGGCCATTCTGGACAGACCCGCGAAGCTGCTGCTTCTGAGGGACATCAGGTGGGGTGGAGGCTGTGGGGAGGGCTTGGGGGCAGAAAGGAGACCCCAGAGAACTCCCCCTACTATACCCCACCAGAACTGTGCCCCTGCCCACCTCTCATCTCTCGCCCTCCCCCAGGAGCGTGGTGGCCCCCACCGACCTCGGCCGCTTCGACAGCATGGTGATGCCCGTGGAGCTGGAGGCTTTTGAAGCCCTTAAGAGCCGGGCAGGTCAGCAGCTGGGGGTAGGACGCACAGATTCCGGGCCCCAGCTGGGGATGGCAAGAGGGCCTCCCAGGGGAGAGGAGGCAGACATGACCTTCAGCTGTGTCCATCATGGAGCCTGGCAGGGGCCCAGGCCTCTGAGGGGATCTCCTTTCCCAGCAGTGCGGCCTCCTGCCTTGAGACCAGCCCGGCAGGACACACCGCCCAAGCGTCACCTCATTACACCTGTGCCTGGTCAGTCGGAGTCCCAGCGCTGGGGGAGGGGGCACATCCCTGGGGTACTGGGGAAGGGAGAACGGGTCTTCCATCCCTGCCCCCACATAGGGTGTCATGGCTTCAGAACACCATCTGGTCCCCTGAAGGAAATCCCTTGTCCCCCAGAGTCACATTTATCACTGCCACTCATCACCTGTACTATTATTTACTTAATAATTGGTTTTAAACCCACTCACTTTTTAAATCTAGTCTCCTTCTACGTAATAATCTCTGAGAAATGACCAGTTTGGTGTGCGAGTCATGTTTTTTCTAAGACATAGACTGTGATAGAAAGCTTTCAAGTACTGTGTTAGCCGGGAACCTAGGCAGAGTCCCTCCCTGTGGGAACACTTACCGGAGGGCCTGAGCCGACCAAGCCAGGGTCTCACGCGCCCTCCACCAGCAAAGGCAAGGACTGGAGCCTGGCAGGGTGGCCTGGGCTGGTGAGGATGGGCAGCCTGACCTTGACCCTCTTCCCCAGACAGTCGTGGAGGTTTCTACCTGCTGCCTGTGAACGGCTTCTCAGAGGAGGATGACAATGGGGAACTGAGGGAGCAGCTGGGCGGCCTCCAGCTCTCCCTGGGGGCCTCTGCTCCCCACCATCCTCATAAAGGGATCCCCCCTCTCCAAGATGTGCCAGTAGATGCTTTCGCCCCACATGGAAGCACCAGCACCCCCCCTCCCCAGCCACCTCCTGTCACTCCCCGGCCCCCAAGGCCTAACTGGCTGCTGACGGAACCCCTGACCCCAGAGGACCCGCGGCAGAGCCAGAGCCAGGGCCTGGCTCAGAGCCGCAGCCGCAGTCGCAGCCGCAGCCGCAGCCACAGCCGGTGCCGAGGCAAGTCCCCGGGACGCAGGCGCTCCCCATCCCCAGCACCTATCCCCACCCTGAGTGCTGCTGACGGGCGCTACCACAAGCCTCGCAAGGCCAGGCCCCCTCTTCCACGACCTGTGGATGAGCAAGCAGCCAAGGCAGGGAGCCCTCAAGGCCACTCTGAGAATGGAACTGGCAGGACAGCCAGGGAGGCCACCGAGAAGGCCCCTGGCGGGGAGCTGAGGACAGTCACGCTGTCTAAGATGAAGCAGTCCTTGGGTGAGTCCACATGGGACTGGGCCTGGCAGACGGGACCCTTGGGTTTGGATGAGATTCCTGGCCTTGGTTTTGGGGTACAACTCGGGGGTCTGGTGTTAAGATTTGGATATGGGGGTCTATTGGGGAGGTTTGAGATTGGAGGGGGTGGGGACTGGAGGATTTTTGGAGTCAAAGACTGAGTGGGAACCGAATCTGGGGATTTGGGAGAAGTTGGGGTCAAGACTTGGTGCTGGGGTGCTGGGTTTCTTCTGGGAGCTCTCGGGTGAGGGGAGTGGCCGCACACTCACCCAGTGCTTCTCTCTCAATAGGCATCAGCATTTCTGGGGGCATTGAGTCCAAGGTGCAGCCCATGGTGAAGATAGAGAAGATCTTCCCTGGGGGGGCTGCCTTCCTCAGTGGGGCCCTGCAGGTGGGTGAAGAGTACCCAAGCCCACTCCCAAGGTCCAGAGCTGAATTGGGGAATGGGGGTGGGGGGTGGGCAGAACCTGCTCATCTTCCAGCCAGACAGGTTTAAACCAGGTCACAGGAGGTGGCTTAGGTGCGGGAGGGGGGGGGGTGGAAGGGTGGAGGGGTGGGGGTGGGGGAGTGGGGGTGGTGGTCAGGCCGGCAAGATGAACCAGCCCAGGGAGAAATCTTTCCCCTCATGCCAGCCTGGGCCTGAGGGTGGCCCATCCTGTTCCACCCCTATCCCCAAGGGACAAAGGGCTATTGTCTGTGCTTCACCCTGCCCCCCAAGGCCCCAGGCACAAAAGTCCCATTGTCCATCCTCTCCACCCAGATGGGGAGGAGTGTCCTAGCTGCTGGAGGTGAGAGGTTGGATGGTGGGATGACCTGAGAAGGGATGGCTGTGATTTCCCCACCCCCACCCCAGGCTGGCTTCGAGCTCGTGGCAGTGGATGGAGAGAGCCTGGAGCAGGTGACCCACCAGCGAGCAGTAGATACCATCCGCCGGGCTTATCGAAACAAGGCTCGGGAGCCCATGGAGCTTGTGGTCAGGGTCCCTAGGACCAGCCCACTACCCTTACCCTCGGACTTGTCAGCCCTCACTGATCAGTGCCTTCCTGTTGACCATTCCCCTGCCCACTGACCCCTTGATGGTACTCCTTCCCTCCCACTGCCTCCTAGAACCTCCCATTAATGCTCTGATTCCTCCCACCGATGCCAGGCTCCTCCTTCAGAGAGCCAGCCCAGTCCTTTCTCTAGGCCTCCAGACTCCTGATGCTAATCCCAGACTCTCCCCACCTATGCCAGGACTCTTCCCACTGACTTCAGATCCTCCCACTGACTCCCAGGACCCTCCTGCTATCTCCCAGACCCCACCTACCAACCTCCTTGGGACTCAGGAACCTCCCACTCTTGCTTGACTTGGCTCCTCCCAAAGCTCCCCCCACCTTCTTCCCTCTCCAGCTATCACTAAGGCTCTGCCCTTTCCAGATAAACTTGGTGTCAAGGACAAGGTGCTCCTGGGTAGCCTGTGTCACTCGCTCACTGCCCACAAACTCCCAGGATGGGAAGAGGTTGGGAGAAAGCCAAGGTCTGGAGCTTGGGATTCATGGGCACTTTCTCCCGATGTTCCTTTTAATGCCCAAGCACTGAGGAACATGGGCTCTCAGATAGGGCTTTGAAGGGTCATAGCATCCATCCCCCAGCCCCAAGTAGTGTTCTGTGTAAGGGACAGGACGGAAGGCCTTTCTAGTTTCTCAAACTCTGAGACACCGTTTCATGTCGTAGTCCACTGGGACCCCACACTTTCTACTGGATTTGTCCTCCCCTAATCACCCTCTCTCCCCCATGACCTCTATGAGGAGTAGGGGAATAGCCAGCAAATTGGAGCGGGAGCTGCGAGTAGGGGTCAAGTAAGTTCCCATCTCTACCTAGCACACTCGTCTTTTTTTAAAAACAAAAAAAATTTTTTTAATTTTTTTTCTTTGGGTTTGTACAAGAAATTTACAGTGTGGAAAAATATACAAGTGAAAACGAGGCCATAAACCTGGGTGTGGGGAGGGGCCCCTTGGTCACAAACACAAATAAACAAGACAATTCTGAGTTCTTCCTTTGGTCTGACTACAGCCCCCTCGCCCTAGGAGAGAGGCTGCAGGGCTGGAGCATGGGGGTCAGACCCCAGTCCCAGCCCTGGCCCCCCCACCCCTGACATAGGCAGAGAGGGGGCAGGCACATCTGGAGCAGCTGGTGCTATCTGGCTCTCTCTGGCTTTGGGGTAGTGGAGAGTGTGGAAAGGAGGGACCCCCCTCCTCCTCCCAGCCCCCCCCCACTCCCTCATCAGGGACAAATGCAGTTGGCAGAGTGGCAATGGCAGCAGCAGGAGGGGTGGGATGGGTCAAGTAAGTAGGAGCCTCTGTGAGACAGTGAAACGGGGACCTTCAAGGGGGCTAATCTTGCTCAACCACGTCAGAGGGCTGCCCCCAGGGCCCTGGCAGAGGCCCAGAAGCCTGGATCCTGGAGCACGAGCGGCTCTGGGGCCCTCAGACCCGGGGGACCTCCGTGGCCCCAAGGTTCCCGCCCCACTGCAGTCAAGCTCCCTGCCGCTCCAGGATGCCAAGGGCCCTAGATCTCGGTGGCAGTGATCTCCTCCAGGCAGATGCAGGGGGCCGGCTCGGCCAGGCCCAGGTCAGCGAGCTCCCGGGCCTCCAGCTCCAGGCTGAGCTGCTGCAGCTCCTGCTCCAGCTGCCGGTTACGCCGGTACATCTGGACGTAGTTGTGCTGCAGCTGCTTCTGGTAGCGGATCACCTGCTCCTTCTCCGCCTGCCAGGCCAGCCGCTCCCCCTCAAAGCTGTCCCGCTGCTCCTCCCCCCGCCGCCGCTCCCGTTGCAACTCTGCCCGCAGCCGTTCCACCTGGGCCCGCAGGCTGCCCCCGACCCCCGAGGCTGCCCGTTGTGCCTTGGCTTCATCACTCTCTGCCAGGAGGAAAGGGTCCGTGGCGGTAGGTGGCCCAGGGGGTTCCCGGAGTCCAGCTGCCTCCGTGTCCAATTGGCCAGCTTTCTCTCGGAGCCGCTCGGCCTCCTGGCGGTGCCGCTGCAGCTCCTGGGAACAGGCCTCCAGCTCCAGCTCCCGGGCCCGGGCGGCCTCCTGCAGGCCCCGAGCTCGGCCCTCGCTGACCCGGAGTGCAGCTCGGGCCTCTCGCAGCGCCACCCGCAGGGCCACCAGCTCACTGCCCTTCTGCACCAGCTCTGCCTGGGACTCCTTCAGCTGCTGCTTCAGCAGGGAGATCTCACCTGACTTCTGGCACACCTAGGAGTGGGAGGGGGTTGGGAAGCCTAGTGAGAAGTTTTCTCCCACAGGCTTGGGCCCCGAGATCACGCAGGCTCTCCGGGGACAGTTTGTTTGATCCTGACACCCACTACATGGACAGACACACTGAGGCGAGCCTAGTGACATGTCCAAGGTCATACGGCTAGTAAGTGGCAGAAGTAAAACGCAGACCCAGATCTTTTTCCTTCAAAGCAGGTGACTTCCAACCATCATGACGCACTGCAGAGCCCCAGGGACTGGCTGGTGGCAGATTGTGCAGGCATGGGAGCCACCAAGAGGCACCCCAGCATTTTGGGGAAATGCGCAGATGCTGGAACCACACGGCCCGGGTTGTGATCTCAACTCTGCCACTGACTAGCAATCATTCCGGGCTCCAGTCCTTCTCAGCTCAGAAATGGAGATGAACAACAGCCACCTCACAAGGCTGCTCTGAGGACCACAAGATCCACTCTTTAAGTAACAGCTAGAAAGTTCTGGGCGCAGAGCAGGCTACACTCCTATTCTTACTGGTTGGGAGGCAGTGGACGGAATTGCCACTGGCTATGTGAGCACTCGACCTGACTCGAGGACACCTACAATGGTGGCACAAGGAGACCCTCCCCCTACCCAGAAAGGGAAGCCTGAGGGGGATCTTCATCTCCGGGAGGTGAGGACGGGGAGGATCTCTGGGAGTAGCAGGCTGGAGGGGGAGTGGTATGGCTAGACCCTTTGAGCCCCGCTCCCTGCCCCTCCTGGCCTGGCCCACCTCCCACTTGGTCTCCTCGAGCCGTGGCCCAAGCTCCCGCTGTTCCCGCTCAAAGGTGGCACAGCGCCGCTCCAGCTGCTCCCGTTCCTGCAACAGCTGCGCGAAGTCGTCCTGCAGCTGGCGCTTCTCCTGCTGCAGCTGGAACACCTGCAGCTGGAGCAGCTGTTGGGCCCGCTGCGCCCGCTGGGCCTGGGCGGTGCTGTCGTCCCGCAGCGTCTCGCGTTCCCGTGGCCAGTGCCGCTGCCGCTCCTCGTAGGCCTGAGGACAGAAGGCAGACCTGGGTCCCAGCAGCTCCCCTCCACATCCAGCACCCTCCCGCCATGGCTTTCCACCACTCCCAGGTCACTGAGTGCTCTAGCAGCCTATGGCTGGGCTCAGGGACAGGAGACCCCACTCACCCATGAGAAAAATTAGGGTAACTCTAGTCATGACCACTTCTAAGATTCTAGAAACGTCCAGAATAGCAAACGCTTCTGCAGGAATTCCTAGGTGCCAGGCGTCATTCTAAGCACTCCACAGCCTTTGCCTGACTTAGTCCTCATAATAACCCTAGGAGGCCAGAAATCTCCCCATCTATAGCTGAGGGAAACTAGGCTCAGCACCTTGAAGTGTCTCGCTCAAGTCTGAAAGACAATCAATGGCGGTGCTGGCTGGGCATCCTCACCCCCCTGCAGGTGGAGCCCGACAGCTGGGCGGAGGACTCCCCAACGCCTCACCGGCATCCCCCGACCCCCCCCCCCACGTCTCCCCCCAGCACACACAGAAATGCTCCTGGGACTCCCAGCTCCTGTGGATGTCCTGCCACACCACCCCCGTTATTGCTGCTGGCCACACCTGGCACATGGTCACCTCACTCTCGTCCAGACTGTCCCGCAGCTGCTGCAGCTCTGCCTCACGGTCGTGGAGCTTTCCTTCCAGGACACAGTGCAGCAGGGCCTCATCCGAAGGGGGGGGTGGGGGTGGGGGTGGCGGTGGGGAACGCTCCCCACAGGAGCTGCTGTCAGGGGAGGCCCGGGTGCCGCTGCCCAAGAGCCCCCCAGCCACACGGCCTCCCAGGGAGCCTGTGCTCTTGCTGGAGGAAGATCGACCACTGTCCGAGTGGGAGGGCCCAGTCGGGGCCCCTCGGGCTGGTCCAGGCAGCGCCCCCCGCCCGGGGCCGTGGGAGGGCAGGTGCCCACCAGGGGAGTGGCTGGCTGGCTCGGCACCCCCGGTGCTGTAGGTGGGCAGGCTGGACAGTGAGTTTCGGCCCGAGTCAGACAGTGTCCCCGATGGGCAGCCGCTGGCCCAGCCACTCAGTGCCAAGGGTTTGTCAGCAGCCGAGGAGGAGGAGGAAGAGGAGGACGAGGCAGGGCCCCCAAACAGCTGTGTTAGGCTGCCCTGGCTCCCAGACAGTCCGGCGGCCCGAGGACCCAGGAAGCTAGGTAGGGATGGTGCCCCTCGAGGTTTGGGTAGCACTGGCTTGAAGGCTGTTGGGCGGATCAGGATTTTCTCCATGTTCTGAAATGAGGTGCCATGTGACACTGGGGATGAGCTGCCCGATCTTTCAAAATCCTTGTCATACTCCCTGCCCTCCCATCTGGGGTCCCCGATCCCCACGCATTAATACTAACTGCTACCAACAGCTGAGGGCCTCCTGACATCCCTTATATCAAGCCATTTAAAAGGCTCGTCTCCAATCATCCCAACAGTCATAGGATAAGATATGATCACTACGCCCATACTACAGAAGAGCAAGTGGAGTTGAAGGCCTTATTAAGGAGGCAAAGTTAAAGGCCTTATTCACAGTCAGATTCACAGCTGTTGCATTTGCAAGAGTCGGAGCAGCTCGCCTCTGAGCACATGTCGTCGTGTGACAGGGACCAGGCTCAACACTGACATACGTCATGTGATGGAATGCTCTCGACCATCACTGGAGAGCTGACATGGTGTGTCCACATTACAAATACAGAACCTCGGGCTCAGAAAGGTCAAGTGACTTCCCTGAGGTCATGTAGCCAGAACGAGGCCGAGCTGGGATTGGAACCCACGTCTGGTGACTCTGCAACCCACATCTCTCCTCTAAATTGGCCCCCAAATTCCAGCTTCTTCAGGGGGCTCCCGATTCCACCCTGGCCCCAAAGAAAAGGCTGGTCCTCACCTTCTCCAGCTTTCCAGAGACAGGGATGAGCTTGGGTGGGGGGCCGCGGAGATGGGCACTGCGCGCCCGCTGTTCTCGGGCATCCTCAATGTCACTGCTCGGGCTGGGGGGTGACTCTGCCCGGAAGTCCTCGTTGATGTAGGTGAAACTGGTGGCAGGGACAGCCTTCCTAGGGGGCACAGCTGGGCACAGCGGCTCCTGTGCCTCATAGCCACCCCGTAGCAGGCCATCCTGCTGGCGGAAGAAGGTAGGCCCAGGGGGGCCGTGGTGGCGGGGAGGTGCTGGCCCCCCGGGGCAGGGCCGGCCTGAGATGAGGCTGCTCACGCTGCCCATGGCTGGAGCTTGTGGGGCAGTGGTGGCCTCAGGAGCGGGCTCCAGTGGCACTGGCAGAGTCTGTACAATGGCCATGGCGACAGAGGCTCAGGCCTGGCCAAGGGCCTCCAGGGGAACCTGTGAGCAGGGCAGCGGTGTCAGATCCTTTCACCTTGAGCCCCTCCCTATAAAGTCCCTGAGTCCCTCTCCTGACCCCTTGTCCCACATCAAACAGCTTCCTGACATCAGTCCATGATGCCCTGATCCCCCAGGGCTCCTTCTCCAAGCACTGGCAGGAAACTCAGATCTTCCTGGGATCCAGATCACCGCCCAGCTCCGGCCTGAATAGGGCTAAGGGCTGACCCTACCAAGCAAAGACAATGAGGGGAAGGTAGGCCTGGTGGTTATGCAGGGCCCCAGCCCAAACCTGCATCCCTCCCAGAGGCTGGGACGCCAAATTTAGGAGGGAGTTCTCTACCAACGCCCAGCACAGGTTCCCAGTCCCCTGGGACAGGTGGCCTCATTAGAGGATACTTGGGGCAGAAGCAACCTCAGGGACACAGCAACTCAGATGGTAATTAGCGAATAAAGAGCCAAGGCCAGGCAGTGCCCAGCCTCCCCTGAGCTGGGCCTCAGTTTCTCCCAGACAGAGAGGCGGCAAGGGTGGAGCTGGCCAAACGAGTAACCCAGAGCTTTTAGGGAGCCCACAGGTGCCCTCTGGGGTCTCCTGCCTTCTAGAGGTGGATGCAGCCTCATGCTTGCTTCCATGCCAACTCCTAGCCTCACCACACCTAATGAGTCTGGCCTACAGGAGCTCATACAGGCCTGCCGCCAACCTCTGGTTCTGTGAAACCATCCAGCTTTAGACATTTCTCCGAGAAGCCCCTAGGGGATGAGGATGGAAGCCCCACCACCACCCACCATCACAGCAGCTGTTCACAGATCTCCCTTCCCTGGAACCCCCAGGGAAGAGGGCTCCACCTCCCCAGGCTCTGCTCCTTCCCGGAAGGGGACAGCAAGCCTCCACCCGGAACTCCCTCCCCAGTCCGGAGGCCGAAGACCAGGACTCCGGCATCTGCTGAAGTCATCATGCAGAGCAGGGGCCAAGAAGTGGACAGAGAATCGCGCAGGAATAGGAGTTTGTGTTTGTACTTATCTGTGTGTGTGAGACCGTGCATGAGTACTTAACAATGTGTGGATGTGAAAAGTGAAAATGTCAGGAATTAGTGTGTGTATGTGCCTGTTTGAGCAGCCGTATCAATACATTCCTATTATTCATATGTGCAGATTAACATGTCATATGAGAGTACGAGTATGCATCGGGATCCCTCAGAAAATATGTAAAAGTAATAACTGTGTCTATGATACATGAATTTGTGGTGTATGAGCTCAACTATCTTGAGTGTCTTTGGATGGATGTCCCTTCAGGTACACATGAGTTTGTATATAAAACTCCCCGTATCTTACATGAGCATACGAAGAGGAAAGTGAGGGTGCACAAGTATGTGCAGAGGAGTGTGTGTGTGTGCGTGTGTACAGAGCATGTGTGAGAGTGGGTAGGAGCCTGGGTGAAAGCAGGGCCAACTGCGTGAGCAGGAGCCTGGTTCTTGTCACTCACTGGAGTGTGGGGAAAGGAGACACACATTATCTGACTCCTTTGCCTGGTCTGGCCTCCTTTCGGGCTGGTATTCCCCTAGGCCTACCCTCCACCTCCCTACCAAGTCAAAGGACCCTGAGAACCAGGAAGGTATCCAGACTGAAGCCAGAGGAGCTAGGGGTTGGGACCTGGGGAAGAGTAGAGCCCACTACCAAGGGCCAGACCTGGGCTAAGCAGATGGCACATGCCAACTCCTGCCCTCTCCCGCACCACTCCAGAGCACAGAGAAAGCTGTGGGGAAGGGGATTCTTAGGGGGCAGTGGAGGTCGGCACCTCTGTCCACATTTGCCCACTTCAGTGAGCCCTGAGAAATTGAGAAATAAGGGCAGGAGAGAGACAGACTCAGAGAAAGACAGAGACCCCAAAGACAAGAGACAAAGACTCAGAGAAGCCCCAGGGTCAGGCAGACAAGGAGACAAGCTGACCCAGTGAGCCTGGGTCCCTGAATCCCATCCCACGGAGCCAGGGGCCCCTAAACCCAGAAAAGATAGAAAAACTGGAACCTACGAGCCAGACACCCAGGGAGCCAGGGCCAGGCCTCTGGAAAGCCAGGCCCAGCCAGCCCGGCTCCAAGAGCGGGAGCCCGAGAGAGAAGGAGGGGCAAGTGGAGGCTCCATTTTGAGAAATGCGTTGCGGCTGTGGGAGAGGGAACCCCTGGCTCCCCCCAGCACTCCCTGAGTAATCACTCTGGCCCAGCACACGCACACACACCCCCTTGGGCTGGGGGCACCGAGTGCTGGGTTCAGCCAGTGCCCGACGCAGGTCTGGCTAAGCTGAACTCCCACAAACCTGTTTTGGGGGCTGAAGAGTTGGGGAAAGTCTCCCCCCACCAAACTCCAAAGACCGGTCAAGCGGGATCAAGTCTGGGATCACCAGTTCCCATTCCGCGATGGGAAGCCAGAGCCCCCAACCCACCCTCTAAAGCCTCCCCACCTTTCCCCGCTTCATTAAGTGGGGGCGGCTGGGGGCTGCCGCCTCCCCACCCGCCCTCCGCCGCGCAGAAGTTGGGGGCACCCCCAGGTCGCCTCCCAGCCCCGGCCCCCCCTCACCTCCGCCGCGCCGCTCCATGCTCAGTCCCGGGCCGCCCCCAGCGCTCCACAGGCGCGCCGCCCGGCTCCAGCCCGCGCGCGGCCACTCGGAGCCGCCCGTCCCGGCCCGGCCCCGCCTCCGCGGCGCCCCCCGGCCCGACCGGCCCCCGTCCGGCCCGAGTGGGCGGCGCAGCGCGGGGGAGGGGTCCGAGGGGCGTCCCCGCCCCGGGCGCGGACACGCGCAGGCACCCCGCGTCACGCGAGGCTGGCGGGACGCACGCGGGGCCCGCGCCGCGGGACTCAAGATCACCCCCCAACAACCTCCTTAGCCCGGTCGGCTCAGGACTCGGTAGCGGCGGCGGGTCACCCTCTACCCCTACTCGGGCCCCGGGGCCAGCGGCAGCTGGTCATTGTTCAAGCACAAAGGACCAGGCGCCACGGCGGCCGCCCTTCCCCCTCCGTTCCTCCGGTCGAAGCCTGCCCCACAAGACACTCTGCGGCTTCAGAGTCCAGAGCGGGACGCCGAGGGTCAGCTGCCCCCACGCCTCGGCTGCTGGAACCTTGCTCCCCAGGACAGGTCGGGGACCCAGGCTCGGGCCCTGCCTGCCCCACCCCCAGCGGTTGATGGAGGCATATTCGGACTTGCGGAGGTGGCGCCACCTGGCGACACATTCGGAGAATACACCGTCATCCCCCCAGCCTTGGGGGCCCCTACCTGGCTCCCCAGCACTGTACCCTCTCGACCCCGCGAGCCCAGGCCTGCCCCGGGCGCGGCTGTCTGCTCCCCAGCCTTCCTTCAGAACCATTTGTTAAGAGAGAGGTCATTGCTGGGAGAGAGAGGCAGCCCCTGCCCCCTCCCCCCATGACTGGGGTGAGGCGGTCCAAACCTACAGTCCAAACCTACACCAGCCTCACAGCTGACAACACTCCTCTGTCTTCTCCGGTCACAGATATTCTCACCCTCTTGCAAACAACACAGTCTTCATAACACCCACACGACCTTTCCCACATTCAGTCCCATGCAGCCACAACCACAGTCTCATCCATCACGTGGTTCCATGTTCCTTCTTTCCATAATCTTTCAGTCTAACTCACACACAGACATACCTGGGTGTCACACACCTTGTTGTGCACAGTCTTTCACATCGACTCAAAGCCCTTCCTACACAGACACAATTTTAAATGGGCTTCCTCTCCTAAGCCTCTTCCACACACTGGTGGTCTCCTTCAGTCAGACAACTTACACACACACACACACACACACACACACACACACACACACGTGGTGTTTTACAAACATTTTACCACACAGACTTTCCTCCAGGGGTCTCTGTGCCCCAGTCAGGTCAGCTGACACCCACACCCCTGGGCAAGGAGCTCCTCCCACCCCCTACTTGCATCCCCACCCCCAAGGCCAAGGCCTGCCAGAACTCCTCTGCCCCAGGAAGGAGCATCCCCCCCTTCCAGGCCACAGCCCTGGCCGGCTCTCAGCTCTATTTTTAGCTCCATGGAAAGGGTTGTTTTTCTTTCTTTTTCCCTGGAAAGGGAGACATAGCCCAACCACCCTCAGGCTCACCCCAGACCCTGATCCTCACAAGAACAGACTGAGCCCCTCTCCCCAGTAAAGACCCCCTCCTCTGGCCTTGCCCTGGTCCCAGCCTCTTGGGGGACCAGGAGCCTCCTCCCCTTTCTGGCAGCCAGCCCAGAAGCTCAGGCAGCAGCTGGGCTCAGCATGTGTGGAGGGGTGGAGGGTGGGGCAGAGAAGGAGGCACAGGGCCGCTGCCCACTCCCTCATTCCCTGGGGGAGGGGGCTCATCCTCCCTTCTAGGCGAAGGACATAGGCCCACTCCCGTATTTAAGGGACATTTACCCTCATGCATTCTCCGGGAATGGAGGGCTTCCACTCTTGCACGAGTGGGCTTTCTGCTCCTACAGTGAGAGGAGGAGCTCTCCCTTCTGCAAGTTGGGGTGGTGGTAGGAAGGGGACCCACCGGCGCTCAGGCAGCTGCTCCCCAGACTGGAGGTATGATGCGGGGGCTGCTGTACACTGCCGTCCAGCGATACCCTCAGGGATGAGGGCACCATGAACACGTTGGGGTGAAGGTAGGAGAGGAGCCCAGGTAACCCCACCGAGCCCTACAGTCTTTCGTTCTGTGCTACCCGGACTCCAGGGGGCGTTGTGTTCCCATTTCTGGGGGAAGGCTTAACGTTTCAAGGCGGAGAATGGAATACAGCCCGGCAGGAGATCTCGCAGACTCGCCCAGGACTGGGGAGGCCGGTCCTCGCCCAGCTGCGGGGGTGGGGGAGCACAGCCCACTTGTCTGCGAAGCGATCACGTGCTCAGCGCCTGTTTACGTCTTAGTCTTCACCTGTGGGCGGCCAGGAAGCAGGAACCTCCGGAGTTGTCCCACCCGGCCCGCCCCCGTCGGCGATCGCCGGGCAGCCCTTTTCTCCCACCCCCGTCAAGTACGCGACAGCAGAGCACCCGGTCCGCTGGGGGTCCCTGTGGGCCCGTGGCGCTGCTCCAGGGACTGCAAGGGTAACCCACAGGGCGCGTCCTTTCCGGAGTGCACGTGTGTTCGTGTGTCCCAAGTGCGTGGGTCTGTCTGCGCGCGTGTATGGACCCGTCGGCGAGTTTCGTGTCGATTCCCTGTTCAGGCTCCTCGCCTGCACCCCCCACCCCCAGCCCAGAGTGGGACCCCCTTCTCACTCCGACCCCCGGCTTCCCTAGACCGGGAAAGTTCGCTCCGGAGCCGGGATGTGCGGGAGGCTGGAGTTCCGACACCTCCACCGCCCCACCACTCACCCCGCGCCACCTGCGCCGCTGCTCCAGCTCCCGCCCAGCTCCTGCTCCAGCACGGGGACCTCCTCGCCGCAGATCCGCCGGCTCGCAGCCAGCTCCGGGCTCCGGACTCCGGGCGCCCGCCTGGCCCGGCCTGGTAGAGCGGGGCGGGGCGGGGCGGCTGAGGCCGCGCCCCCGACCCAGGGAGGGGAGTGGTCTGCCCAGCACACCCCCTACCCGCCAACAGCCGACCTGGTACCCAGCCCCGCGGGAGCTCGGCGGTGGTGAGGCTGCCTGTCTGGCCTCCGACTTCACAGCTTTCTGGATTTGGTTTTCGACGTGGGGGAAGGGACGACTAGCACGTGACCGAGAACTACACTACCTGGCCGCCCTAACCCGGTCCGCGATAGGGATTTACTGCCACCTGCCTTGCCCGGTAGGGAATCAGGCCGGACCCACTCCGCGCATTCCCCAGGAGCAAGGAAAACCCCTAGGAAGCAGACAAAGACCGCTCGGGTTTCACCAAAACAGACCCCGCCCCGCCCTCCGGTCGGACGGAACTGCCCTAGCAGAACCAGCATCTCCCCTCCCCCAGAGCAAGAGTCCGCCCAGGTGAGCCTGTTTGCCCGACCTGGCCCCCCACAGAGCAGGGCCAGGCTTCCCTTCTACTCCCGAAGTTCCACCCACATGCACAAACAGGAAGTTGCACGGTACGGCTGGGTGGCACCTAGGGCTCCCTCCGGCACTCAAGGCAGCCTGTGGCAGGGTACCTACAGCTATCTGGGCCGTACTTGCAGCCTGAGTACTTGGGCAGCCGGCGTCCAGTGAATTTAGTCTCTTCTCAAACCCATGTGTAGTAAAGAAGCTGCTAGAGGACCCAAGATGCCCCCTCACAAATATGACGCTAAATCTGAGGACAGGGCTGTAGATGCAGTTGGCCCCTTTGTGGCCAGGCCCTTCCTGATCTCTCAGGGAGATTATTAGTATCCAATCGGATATAGGCAGAGCCCAAGTAATTTGCCTAGATCCACTCTGGTTGGGCACAGGGACAGTGGCTCCCAAGGACCTTACACAGGACCCAGGGATCCCCCACTGCTTTCTAGGCTCCCGGGACTCCTGAACACACTTTGAGCTAATCTTGATGTGAGTTTAGGACAGGTGTGCAGCAGAATGTGTTTGCGTAGGGGGTGGGTGTGGGGGAGCATTAACTTCCCCTCCCATCATTCTGGTTTGTGCTGTGTGTGGGGAGTCTGCTAGGAGGGCTGGGCAAGACAAACAGGCAAGTTGTATCTACTCTTCTATCCCCAATTCACAGAGACCTCAAAAAGGTCCCCTAATGGAAATCCCTAAAGGATTTCCTGAGAGAGAACACACCAGGCATTCCCAGTAAACCAGAGTCCTCAGAGGTAGGAATGACCTGGTGGTGTACATCTGGAACACATGGCTGACGTTCAATGTTACAGACCCTGGGTGAGGCAGAGACCAGCCAGCGGCTGGGAATGATTACTGCAGGATTAGGAGGACTGGCTCCAGCCAGTCTGGGAGAGACCCCCAAGAAGGGAGGCCCTGGAGGAGCTACCCCCTCCCCCCTACCGCAGGTTCTTCCCCAGAGGGCAGCTTTGTTTCAGGGTCTGTTTTGGGAGACAGATGTAGCTACAGTTCTCACACACAACAGACCAGAAACCCCAGAGCCTTCCACAGGGCCCCAGAAGCAGCCCCGTTGGTGGACTGGGAGGACTTCATAAGGCAGCCCTGCTTCAAGGGAACAGGAAACCTCTGCCCACCCTTACAAAAGTCTTCTCCCCAGTCCCCTCAGAACATCTTGCATTTTGACCATCCCTGCATGCAAATCTAAAGGGAAAAATGGGACTTTAGGGTATCAGAGGAAGTGAGATGGGAAAGTGCCCTCATTTAAAACTATTTCTGACAAGGTCTCTAACTTTACAATCTCCTTCAGTACTTGTTAAAAAAGAGGAATCCTGCACCTTTCCTCAGACCTCCAAAATTAGAAACGTCTGTGCATGCTTACTGGAGAGTAGGCCCTAGGTTCTGCATTTTTAAAGAGCCCCAAGAGTTTTGACACATACGAACATAAGAGAAACATTTGAGCATACAAGGACAAGGAAAATGGACGGAGAGCCAGATAAGAAGCCACTGAGTATGAATCCACATTGAGAGGTCATTGAGTGGCTCGTATCACCTAGGGACAGCTGGTCAGGCAGGGCCCAGGCATGTGGCCCAGTGACTCACACCTCTGCCACAGATCACATGGATATCCTCAGGGGAGATAGGGATAAAGAGGCACCATCCTGTCATCCCTAAGCCAAGAAGAGGCATAAAGGGATGTGTGGGTCAAGGTCCTTTAATGCCTCTGCTTCCTTGGGGGTGCACAGCTCAAAGATTCTCAATTCAAAGCAAGAAGAAAATCCAGTTATAGGCTGGGGAGACACCTGGTGGACAAACAAGAAAAAACACAGAAACAAAGGCTATGGCAAAAATTTTTTTTCAGTATAACTAGAAAAGGCTCTACAAAAAGTTATGACTGTGTCTACTCCAGTGGACTGAGGCAGCATAACATGGTATCAGTGTCCAGGTGGCAGGCACTCTGGGCTCACAGCTTTCTTCTCTGGCCAGCTTCCACCTCTGGGGCCCTGATATTACAGGGCCAAGCACCTAGGATCCGATGGTAGCAAGTGCCACCTCCTGGCAGGGTCCAGAGTGGACCGCAGAGGCCACGATGTATATCATCCTGTAGCTCCAAACCTAGGCTGGAGTTTTGGCAAGAAGTCCTCTATTCCCTTCCAGGTTCAGGGGGCCTGAACCCAGTGCTTTGAACCAACTTGCTCATTCCCACCTCAGGGCCTGTGTCTAATTTTCCCTCTGCTTGGATCCTTCTCTCTCTAGATGTCCACATGGCTCAATCCTAGTTCTTTAGGCCCCATTTTCAATGTCCTCTGCTTAGAGATACCTGTTCAGACCTTAAACTAGCCTATAAGCATTACTGCATTACTGTTTTTTCTTCATAGCATATCTCGCTACCTGAAACTATGTTTTGTTCATTTTTTTTCTTGTCTCCTTTACCAGACTGCAGGTTCTAGAGAAGCAGGGACTTCATCCGTCTTGTCATTGTTGTACTCCCAGGACCTAGAACAAAGCTTGGCACACAGGAGGTTCTCAAATATTTGCTAAACTGAATTCTCCGGTATGGAATTCTGCCCTAGGTAGGCCCCTCTGACTGAGGGGGGGTCCCTAGCTTGAGACCACAGGACAGAGGTAGCCTAAGCAGAGGACTAAGAAAGTCTATGTCTCAGCCTGTGTCTTGTCAGGTTCATTTCAGAGTCCAGCTCTCCAGTGCCTTCACCTTGAGGGCTTGGAGGGGTTTGGCTGGTTGGAGTGATGGGCCTGACCCAAGCAAGTCTCAGAGTTCTGGGGCACAGCCCCCTTTCTGCCAGAAGAGGGCTTTTTGGTCACTAGCCCATTGTCATCCTTGACCTTCTTGAGCCGAGCCTTGCTCTTTGGTGGAATGGAGAAGGTAAGAGAGCTCTTGTTGAATTCCAGTGGGAAGACACCTACGTCTCCATCAAAGCGGTTCTTGGACACCTGCAGATACCGTTTCCCTGGACCAGTGACCAGCTTCCTGTCCTGTAGAATCAGAACGTTGTCTGCTTCCTGGCTTGCCTGGGGGATGGGGGCAGGAGAAGGAAGCAGCAGTGAGAAGACATGAGAAGAAGAAAGGAAGGCTGAACCTCCAGGGAGGAATGGCAAAGCTCCCTGAACTACTGACCATGATGATGCAGCCACTTGAGTCTTTCAGTTGCTCGACTATCTCACTGCCCCGGATTCTGTAAATGCTGTTCCTTCTGCTTGTGACACTTCTCCTCCACAGCTCACTACCCCACTCTACCCCATCTTCTTGTCATTCAGGTCTCAGTCTAAATGTCACACTTCATCAGAGACCATTCCTGATTCCCACAAATGAAGAACCACCATCTTTGCACTTTTGTGTCACTTTCTTCCCTAGCTCCATGTTTGTTCCATTGTGGCATAGTTTGTGCTCCTCACCCTGGACTCCCCGTACCCAGCCCAGCCCTAGCATGTAACAGGCACTCAGCATATCCCTGGAAGTTCCAGGATCGGGCTGGTCCTGCTGCCCACAAGGCCCTCCCATTTATTCAATTATTTAACACTTACTGTCTACCAGAGCTCAACCCAACCTCTGTTGATACCTCCTCTTCCCAAATGGGCAAGAAGTCTCCCCAGATGTCCCAGGCCGACTCAGATGTCTTGTTGTTCCCCAAATACCTGTGTTGCCTATTGTAGCTCTTATCATACTGAGTTATAATCACTGTCTTACTATTTTCCCCACTGGACGATGTGAGCTCTTGGAGGGCAAAGAGGGCAAAGAACCAACTAACTATTATCAGCCTTTGTATTCCTAGCACACGTGTTTCTCATGTCATGGCCCCAGAGGCGGCTGTCTCTTGCCTCCTCCAGGTGGACAGTCAAGATGATTTAAGGCTGAATGAAGGCCATCCCTGGTCACACCTGTCCCCTCTACTATCCAAAGTTTAGGCTCCTCTAAAGGCCACTTACTTTGGCTGAACCAAAAATTGATGCTGTCTGCAGTTCCTTATCATCGTCCTCCTTCCGGGGATGAATGACCAGTGTCACATGGCAGCTATTGTCTGTTGCAAACTTTCGAAAGGCCCCAACGATGTAGTCTTGAGCCGCAATCCTGCCCCAACCCCAACAAAGTAAAGGCATATTCAGACAGAAGGATGAGAACATATCCATACTCTTGATTCATTTACAGCTCCCTGCAAACCGCCCACCCCACTCTACCCAAGGACTCACACTTAGGTCCCTATCCATCCATCCCACTGCCACAACTCACACGTCAATGAAGACAGAAATACACATGGGGTGGTGTGTGCAAACACACATTTCAAGTAACAAGAGTACAGTGTGCTGGCCTAGGGGCCAACTGCCTGAGAAGACATGCATGTTCGAGTGGGTTTTCCAGTGAGACAAGAGGATATCACCTGTCTGTGGACAGCTGCTCATGCCCCATCATGAACTGCAGATTGTCGATGACCACGTGACAAATGTCATAGACGTATACTGCATGTTGCATTGTGTCTATGACAGTCCTGGGGAGAGGAAGAGGCAAAGAATTCAAGAGTCAATTACAAGCAGTCTCTGTAAACCAGCCCAGCAGAAAAGCCAGCATTCCTGAAAATTCTGTTGGGGATCTGTTCTCCTGTTCTCCCATTCTTTGAAAACTCTAGGCCTCAGAACCTTACCTGATGCTCTGCTGCCCGTGGAAAGTCATGAAATAGAGAGGCAGGTCTTCAAAGCGGTCGGCCCACTCGTCGTATCTGTCCAATTGCTCTTCTAGCCGCCCCACAGCAAACTGTGTCAGCATGACCCGGGCTAGTCTCACGTTGCTGATCTCAAAGCTACCCCAGAGTGTGTTTACCCCCTGGGTACACAAGTCCAGGGCATACTCACTGATGAATGTCGTCTTTCCACTGCCTGTTGGCCCTGCAGAGGAGTTGAACACAGACCTGGGTGAGGGAGGAAAGTTCTACCCTTAAAACCAAGACCTGGAGCAAGGGCTTCAAAGTTGGGAGAAACCTCCTCTTTAACATTTGTCATGTCCCAAACCCATGTGCTTTTGTCACCTGATCCTTTGCCTCTTACCCCAAGTAGTGATTTCCCAAGGGCTCACCTGTGAAGACTGTCAGCTCACCCTTCCGATGACCTTTCAAGAGACGATTGAGGTCTGGGAAGCGGTTCCAGCGGATGCCAGCTGCCTGCTCCACATTTGACAGTTCTCCTAGCACCTCTTCCCGAAGCTGCCGGAAAGACACAATAGACTTGTGCCAGGCAGGCAGGGCAGTACGCAGAATACGAGAAAGATTTAAGCCTCGGTTCAGGGCCTCAAGGGGACGGGGCTGTTGGTCCCCAGGCCGCACCAGGGAGCATCGCTTGGGATTCAATTTTCGGGCAAACAACTTGGCAGCTTCCCAAGACCGAAGGTCATCTCCCAGCCAGAGCACAATACGTCGAAACTGTTCGAGGTAAGGGAGCAAGGCAGGGGGTAAGCAGGCCGTTCCTCGGGGTAGGGCAAGGGTGGGCAGTCCTGTGGATTGGTTCAAGGCCAGGCTGTCCAGCTCACGACTTGTCAGTACCACCTCAACATCTCGCCGACTGATCAGTGGTAATCCAAACAGATTGCAGTAGATACCAGGCCGGGGAATGGTGGTTTCCTTATAATGTACTTCATTTCCCTGGCCTTCAGCACTTAGTAGCTTCAAGCCTCGTAATCCCATACTTCCAGGGGAGAACCAAGGGAAGACAAGGCTGCGAGCGGGCCGCAAATACCGGACACTGTAACGCCTGAGTGTGTCATCTGTCACTTTGGTAAGGCCAAACATTACACGAGCCAGCTGGGCCTCCTCTGGTTCAGGCAGCTCCCAAAGAGGTATGGCTCGGTCCCAGATCCTCCGGATCTCCTCACTGTCCTCAGGTTCTGGGGCCTCACCAAGCAGGACCCCCTCTCTAGCCCCGTCCCCTTGCCCCTCCACGCTGGCCTGGAAGTCTTCCCAGCTCCCCTCTGCTAGGCTGCTCATGCAGAGAAAGCGGCCTGTGGTCTTGTCAATGAAAAGGCTGAAGGAAGCAGTAGCACCAGTCTGGTCCTTGAGCTGCAAGGCCTTCACAAAGGGGCTTGGTGCCCGCAGGCAGCTGTGGCCATCCTGGAAGGGGATCCCATGTGCTCGCAAATACTGACGGATTTCAGTTGCAGTTACAGGCAACACTGGTACCTCCAAGGCTGGGAGAGCCTCCTTCCTGTACCTTCTGCGAGGAGGGCCTGGGACCAAGCTTCTGGGCAGGCCTCTCCGACCCATCCACTCCCCACGCAGGGGCAGCAGGATACGGAGGGGGTACCCACCTCGAAGAAGTACCCACATTCTTAGTCAAATCGAGTAAGTTACTAATTGAAATGCTTTCCTCCCTGGTTTGGGTGCCTTCACTAGGTCAGGACCTAGGGATCCTCTGCACAGCACTCTACAGAGCCCACTCGAGGTGGTTTCTTTCTCTCAACTTGTCCCTCATAATCATCTCTCTGAATCCTCTTCACCCCTCTGCATTGCTACTTCACATCTGTGCCCATCTTTCACGGCCGTGTGCCTCTCTCTGGCTCTCTACCTCTATGGCTCCGTACACCCACTGCCTCACCTCTACCACCCTCCACGCTGCCCCTCACCGCTGTGCTTTCTCTAGATCATCTCTTTACCACTCCCGCCCGGCCAGGGGATCTCCTCGTCGTCTCCATCTCTACCGCCGCCCGCGTCGTTCCGGACTCCAAAGCGCTAGCCCCCAAGTGGAGGCCCTCCTCGCAGCTTCTGCCCTCAAAGGAGACTCGCCACGACTACAGCGCCACCGGGCGGCTCCCGCCAGTCCCCGCTCTCACCTCGACCCCGCGCCCGTGTCCTCCCTCGGCTCTACTGACCAAAGCTGTGCTGCTCGCGACCCTGACCGCGCGTCACTACCATCCTCTCGCCCATCTAGCCCGCAACGTGGGTCACTGGCGCGCCTCCCGCCGTGACCGCGGAAGCAAAACTCCGGGGCGCGAGTGTTCCCGGAACCGGAAGCTTCCGCGTTCGTCCCGCCCCCCACCCCACTCCTGCCCTCCAGGCTGGTCTGTGTTACCTGGGCGCTGCGGATATGACGGCGCGCGGGACCCCGAGCCGCTTCTTGGCCAGTGTCCTCCACAACGGGCTGGGTCGTTACGTGCAGCAGCTGCAGCGTCTCAGCTTTAGCCTCAGCCGCGATGCGGCGTCGTCTCGCGGCGCCAGGTGAGCCGGGCGAAGGGCGCGGGGTGCTCTCCGGGCTGAGGTCGCCCCGGGTCAGCGGTCGCTGTGCTTACTCTTCTCGGCTTCCTCAGGGAGTTCGTGGAACAGGAGGTGGCCGACTTCGCCCGACGGAACCCGGGGGTCGTAATATACGTGAACTCGCGGCCGTGCTGTGTGCCCAGAGTAGTGGCCGAATACCGTGAGTGGGGCCGGAAGAAGGCTGGAGGGCAACGTGCGGGGGAGGGGGGGAGGCTGGACCGGCTCGCCTTTCGCGGGTCTGACCCCTGATCCATCCGCTTCCTCCCACCCCCTCCCGTCGGCTAGTTAACGGGGCAGTGCGCGAGGAGAGCATCCACTGCAAGTCCGTCGAGGAAATTGCGACGCTCGTGCAGAAGCTGGCGGACCAGTCGGGTTTGGATGTGATCCGTATCCGCAAGCCCTTCCACACGGACAGCCCTAGCATCCAGGGTCAGTGGCACCCCTTCACCAACAAACCAACAACGCTAGGTGGGCTGCGCCCGCGAGAGGTTCAAGACGCTGCCATAGCCCAGGTGCAAGTGCCATGAAGAGTTGCTCCACCAACTCCAATCCCAGGCTTTGGACTCTCACCCCAGTGGGGGTGGTTCTTCCTCTTTTTCCAAGCCCACATAGGCAGATAGAGCCCATCGAAAGGGAAATTGACGCCAAAGCTTTTGCTTGGGATGAAGAGCTGTGTTTTCGTTGCTCAGGAGGCAGGGCAGTGACTTTGTCTCCTAATTCTTCCTTATTTGACATCCCTGAGACCTGACTTCAAGGATATTACAGGATCTGTTCTGAAGTCCAGTCTGAGAATAGTGATCTCAAATCCCAGCATGAGGTTTCAAGATTGGCATCTGAAGATGCAACCTTTTATGCAACCATTTATATCTGCAACCTTTGAGCTAGAGAAGAATTACACTCTGCTGTGAACATGGCATTAGGATAACCACTTTATACCCGTGTGAATGTTTAGGTGAGGGCGCCTGGGTGGCTCAGTGGGTTGGGCCTCTGCCTTCAGCTCAGATCATGATCTCAGAGTCCTAGGATCGAGGCCCCCATCGGGCTCTCTGCTCAGCAGGGAGCCTGCTTCTCCCCTCACCCCCCCCCCCCCCCCCCCCGTCAAATAAATACAGTCTTTAAATTTAAAAAAAAAAAAAAACCTGAGGTTAATAAACATACGTTTACACTTGAGGTCTTCAAAATATGTGTAGATTTAAAAAATAACCTCACTTTTCATTACCCTAAAGCCAGAAGCAGAACATATAACCCTTCAGGATGGTTAGTATCAAAGGCCATGTGGTTAATCTAGTCTGGACCCTTGGAGAGTGATTCTAAGGTCAGATCTCTGGTAACAAGCTTGCCGGGGTCCTATTTCCCAAGACAGGCCCCTCTGCAGAAAGGAATTCATGTTGTACCTTGTTGGGGGAGGGGAGGTACTGAAAAGCTTCCTGTGGATGAGCGAGAAAACTGATAAACCGGGAACATCTTCTAGGCTTAGCTAAAGCAAGGGGGAGGAATGGTGAGGAAAAGAGCCAGGAGGTAAAAACCTACAATCCTTTGTATGAATTCTTGAACAGTTGTAATTTTGTCTGTCAGGCCCTTATCACCATGATCAGAGAGTAATAAGAGTCCTATGAAGGCCTGTGTACCTGCCCAGGGCAGCCAGATGGAGACTGAGGATCCCAGTTTTCTCTGCAAATGGTTTTATGGGGAGCAGAGCCAACCTTGCAGCAGTGTATCCATAGGCTCAGAAGCCTGCCCCCTGGTGATCAGGGAAAGCCAGCCTAGACCAAGTGGAACACACAGAACTGTGGGGAGAGAGGGCATTTATTGACCAACAAGAGGGGGAGGAGCGGAACCCAGGCTCCCCACTCTGTCACATGCCTGTTCTGCCCACCTGGGTGGTGAGTGGGGGCATTCCTAAAGAAGTATAGCCGTTCTTACAATAAATACATTCATTGTGGGGTGGAGGTGGGAGAGGTTGAGTGAAGGGCAGTAAAAATCCGTGGGGATTCCACGTTCTCAACTACAAAAATAACAGTCATCCTCACCCAAGGGGAATGGGGGAGCTCAGTCAGGATTTGATTGTCCCGTATGGGCCTGGAGACTTCAGAGGCCCCTGGACCCTGAAAGTGCCCCGGTGAGGTAGGACAGGGGTGGGAGCCAAGCATCCAAACTCCCAGCCTCTGCCCTTTGCATAGTTCCAAGAACGGGCTTCATGTGCCAGGTGAGACAGCAGATCTCCTCCCCCTGCTCTGGTCTAGGGGTAGCAAATGCTTGGTCCCCCAAAGGGAGGCTGGCTCATTGCAGTGTTGGTCACCCATCCTAGGGAAATGTCTGAGAGGAGAGCTGAACGGGAGACGGCTCTCCCTCTGAAATGTCCACGGACCAAACCCAACAGCTAGGTCCGAGGCAGCAAAGGGAGGCTCAGAAATGCATGTGGAAATGTAAGCACATGTGTGTGAAGGGACATGCCTGGGGCTCTGTCTGTCACTCTTGAGAGTGACCAAGGGGATGGGGGTGCTGACTCACAAGGGCTACACATTAAGGAAGAAGAGGGGAATGACACACCCTGGCTGGCCTGTTCCCAAGCTCTTGCCAAAGAGGTCACTACATGGGTCTGGCTGGAACTAGGGGAGAGGACTAGATAGTATGGGATGTGGCAATTGGAAGGGTACCCAAAGTCCAGGAGAGGTGAAATACAAGAATGCACCAGGAGGTGGGGGTGGGGGCCCTGCAGCCCAGCTGATGGACATTCATCCATGTGCACATGTGAATGTACGCAGGGCTCAGGTGGCTCTGGCGGCTGGCAGAGGTCTTGTCTGGTTTCGGGACCATCCAGCACATAGGGCCATGCAGAGGGTGGTGACATTGAGGTCGTCTGGACCTGCAGAGCCCTGCCTGGGAGAAAGAGGAAGGGTTTGAGCAAAGAAATGGGGCAACCCAAGTGCTTGGGTTACGGGAATAGGAACCGGGACCGGGTCTACAGAATACCACGTCCTGAGGGAGTACCCACCTCTGAGGAGCACCGGTTGGCCTGGGCTGCTCACAGATGGGTCTGTGGAGACTGAGGAGGGGGCTTTGGCTGGGCCTGACTCTGCTAGCCCTACAGGGACATCAAAAAGTTGGGAGAAGGGCCTGGAGTTGCGGGGGTTACGACAGAGTGGCTGTGTGGGGGAAACAGCAGCCCGGCCTGGGGCAGACAGGCTGGCTTGGAAGAGCATTTGTCCTACGAGGCCGGGCTCAGACAGAGCTCTCGTCCAGGTGCTCCACGAGCTGCGTGTGCTTCCTCTTCTCCAGGATGCGGCTGAGCTCCTCCGCGAACGAGCAGGGCCCTGCTGGCACTCCATTGTTGCTCTGCCTCAGGAGCACGTAGCTGTTGCCGTTCATCCTGCGCAGCCGGCTGGGCAGAGCCACCAGCCCGTTGGTCAGCTCGGCCGGCGGGGGTGGGGGAGGTGGAGGCGGTGGGGCTGGGGCTCCCTCCCCAGGGATGATCTGGAGGCAGCCACCTTCCAGTCCCCCAGGCCCCTCCCCGTCGTCGCCCTCCTCTTCCTCTCCAGGACACTGGCCTGAAACGGTCTGCAACTGCACGGCCGAGCCCCCTGCCCGGCCTGCCCGACCCAGAGAGTATTTCCTTCGCCGCCCTCGTCTGCCTCCCTGAAGACAGGCCACGTAGAGGAGGGAGGAAGCTAGAAGGAGGCAGAGGCCGCCAAGTGCAGCGATGGCCAGCACATAGAGCAGCCTCACGTCAGGTGCCAGCTGCGCCCCGGGCATGGCAGGGGCTTGCGGAGCTGGGGCAGGTGTGGCTGGCCGGACGGTGAGGCTGTAGGAGGCCAGCAGGGTGCGGAGGCCGTTCTCCTCGGCATAGCAACCATAGTTGCCACTGTGCTCAGGCTGTATGTCTGTCACCAGTAGCCCATCCACACCCACACGGTAGCCGTGCTGCCCGTCACTCAGGCCCGTGCTCCCATTAAGCAGCCACAAGGCCCGGGCCAGGTTGGATGGCTGGTCACAGGGCAGGAGGACATCATCCCCTCGGAGTACAGAGCGAGTTTTCAGGGGTGGTGGTGGCCCTGGAGGGGGGGTGAGAGACAGGAGTGGTCAGTTTGTCTATCTCAGGGAGGACAATGGAGATGGCAGGCCAGATGGTTCACTGTTTGCGTCCCCAGCAGCAAGCACAGGATCTGGAACCACAGTGACAACTGACAACGGTCTCCTGCACTCATGTTCTCATGTAAGGTTCCCAAGGTTTGCACTGGCTCTTCGCAGTGGTTTCAATTCCTGCTATCCGCCAGTGATTCGTAATCTCAACCTCCACCGGAGTTCTCTCCTGACTGTCAGACTCGGACATCTTCCGCCTGCAGGGCTTCTCGGTGTGAGGCCTCTGGGGCATGGCACATGAACTAAGGCCAAAGCCTCCCTCCCAGACTATACCAGGTCTTTTCCTTGAATTGTCATCACAGTGAATGGCGCCACTAGCTACTCAATTGCTTAAGTCAGAAAGAAACCTGGAAGTTTCCTTTGTCTCTCTCTCCCCTTCGCTTTTATATCTAATCTCACCAAGACTCTGCTTCCAGAACCCATCTCAGACCTGTTCACTTCTCTTCTTCCCCAACTGGGGAAGCTGGTCCCCTCTGGCTGCCATCTAATCCATTCTCCATGCAGCAGTGGGGTGACCTTGAAAAACACCATACCAACTATGCCACCCCCCTGCCTCACCTTGGTCCCTGCCCACTTCTCCAGCCCTTTCTCAAACACACCAAGCCCATCTGCCTGCTGTTCCTTCTGCTGGGTTGTCACCCCCTCTCCTTGCCCTCCACTGGTTTTCTTGCAGGAAAGAGCACAGCAGTGATGAAAAGCACAAACTCCAGTCAGGCTGCTTGGGGTCAGGTTTGAATTCTGACCCTGTTACTTCCTAGCTTATTAACTCTGGGTGGTTTACTTACTCTCCCTGTACCTCAGAGAGATTGCCCCTCACAGGGATGGGGATCATGGCACCTGTCCCCTGACTGCTGTGAGAGAAAGTGACATGGTGTGTGTGTGTGTGTGTGTGTGTGTATTCAGTCAGCGCCTGCCACCAGGAAGTACTCAGTACATGTTAGCTGTGCCTATTAACATTTGCTCTTCAGGGAGCAGCCCAGGGATTTTCCTCAGGGAAGTACCCATTATCCTTCAAACCCTTGTCATAGTTGTAAATCTTCCTTTTCTAATAAAAACCAACGAAAACAATTATTTGTGTGGCCATTTAATTGCCTGCCCCCCCCACCCCCACATGCCTAGAAGTTCCAGAAGTGACAAAAACCTTCCATCTTGAGCCTGTCTCCTCATTTATGACTCCTTTGAGCAACAACTGTCTGTGAAGCACTTAGCTCTGTGCCAGACTCTGCTAGGACATCCTTGCCGAAAGCCCACAGACATGGCCGTCCAGAGACACACATGCACAGGTAAATGACAGTCTGTGCAGCCAGGCCTACTCACATCCATGAAGGTCACTTACCCGAGTCCCTGTGGCCTTCGCAGCCTCGGTTGCCTCTCTCCATGTCCTGTATCAGTGTTGTCCTGGAGGCAGAACCAGGGGAAGTGAGCATAGTTTTCCCCAGTGGCAGGGTCCCTAAGGCTGTCACCAACTGCCCCCATGTCTTCTACAGTCAGCAGGCCTTCCTCCTCCCCTGGGATTCTGACCCCCCCTGTCACCACTCACCTGCTACTCTGGGACCTGCTGAATACGATGCAGGCATGGGTGCCGGGGTCCCAGCCACAGTAGGGGTCCCGGGCCAGGATGCAGTCGTAGCAGGAGCGGTAGCGGGAGCAGCTAGACAGTGGTAGCTGAATGACTCCACTAGGGGCCCCCACGTAGAGGCTATGCTGGGAGCCAGAGAAGAAAGCTGGTTGGTAACACCCCCAGCTCCCACCTACAGACACACACGGCCACCCACTCCCTCCCCCCTACTCTGGCAAGGCCACATTGACGATCATGAATCAGAAGCTACCTGCACTGGAGAGATGACCAGATTTTCCACGGACTGGGGTTCCTTGAACACTTGCGTCTCTTCAATAATGTGCATCCCAGAGCCCAGCACCACAGCCTTGTGGATCCAGCCATCAGCTGGTATGGAGAGGACAGAGAGTCAGAACCCAGCGATGGAATCTGGTTCTGGTCCCATGCAATAGCCTGATGGGAGTGGCTCTGGAGTCATGAGATCAGGGACAAGGATTCAGCCAGGAGAAGTTCCTCAGGACACTGGGAATTCTGGGCTAGTTATGGCAGAAATTACTGGGTTCACAAGCATTAGTGATCAGGGTCCAATATCATGGTGTTTGGTGACAGGAGTCAGCAGTCACCCAGAGCCAGTGGTCACTGGGGGCCAGCAGTGAGTGTTCACTGAAGAATCAATATCAATGGTCACCAGGGACTTGTGATCAAAAGTCATCCAGGGCATTAGCAGTCAACAAGGGTCAAGGACTCGGTTACCTAAGGGCTCAGAGCAGGGCTCAGAAGTACCTGTGCCCAGAAAGAGCAGGTCATAGGTGGGCCCGGCGGGCGTGGAGACAGGCGTCCCTGTGAGGTGCGTGTAGCGCACGTTTCGCTTGAGCAGCAGGGGCCGTCCGCGTGTGGGCACCACGGGCCGGGCCATCAGTGGGTGCAACTTCACAAAGTCCAGGACCAGGGACGGCAAATCCTGGGATGAGTTGTAGCCACGCGTGCGCAGTGAATCTGTGATGCACTGGGGCAGGGGCAGAGGTGGCGAGCTCAGGAATCTATTGCCTGCCCATCCCTCGCCACCCCCAAGGCTAGATCCTTCTGCCCCTCCCAGGGGTTCTGTCTACCCAGGGCGGACCCCAGACTTGGGCACTCACTGAGCCAGGCCGAGGCTCCGGCACCCCACCCTCATAGCGGCCCCAGCGCCGGGCACCATCCTGGTACTCCATGTAGGGACCTGCGAAGACAGCCTGCACCTCGGCCAGGTCGTAGCGGCAGATGGCTGAGGCCTCTAGGGTCTTCCTAGGAAGGGACACAGGGGAAGGGGCTGAGCCACATGGAGTGGAGCCTGTCCCCTGCCCCCGCCCCCTGCCCAGCTTGGAGCCTGCTGTTACCCTGGCTGACCCCAGCTCTAAGCCTCAGGGCTTCCCCTAAGGGTGAGGAGGCCACTGTGGCCTCTGGCCCCAGGCTAGCTGGGTGCACCTGAAATCCTCTCTCTGCTGCCAGCCTCCCCACAAGGGATCCTAGTGTACCCTCACTGACCTCTGCCCCAGCCCCCACACTGTCCCCAGTTCCTCCTCTCCCCACTGTCCCTGCACTGACCACTGGGTGGTCAGCGTGAAGGCCGCGTAGAAGTGTGTGCGGGCTGAGGCGTTGGCATCCAGGCTGCAGACAGCACGGAGCAGCTCATACTGTGGAATGTGGCAGACGAGACGCGCCTTAAGGAAGGAGGTCCACTTCTTCTGCAAGATCTTCTTTCCTCCTAGGTCTCCCTGAGGAGGTAGGGGCACAGGGTCAGGGGTCAGGGTCAGAGGTTCAGCTCCTACACTCTTGCCCTGAACCTGGTCCTACTCACCTTGCACACACGGGCCACGCGGGCCACACGGTGGCTGTTGCGGCTCTGAGCAAAGCTGCTGGGGCCCTCGTCAGTGGCACGCTCCGTGAAGAAGTAGTAAACCTTGTCATCGTCCCCCACGGCGCTGGCCTCACTCTCCCGCACCAGGACAGAGAACACAAACTCAGCATCTGTAGGTCAGGCAGTTCAAATGGCCTCTGAGACAGGCTGGGGATCCCCTCCACTACGGCCCTCACTCAGCACCGCATAGGAATAGACAGGTGCAGCCGGGAATTTTAGGAGGGGATGGCCCAGTGCCGCAGGGAGTGAAGATGAAGCTCCCCGCCCCCCATCACCCTGCGCCTCATCCCCCTGACCGTTGAGCCACTGCATGGGCGCCTCCTCTGTCCTCAGGGCGTGCGGGTGCCGGCTCCGGCGGATGTCAGGAACGCTCCGGAATTCATACCGCGTGGCTGTGTAGAGGCCTCCATCTGGAGCAGAGACGGGCCGAGCGTGAGACACACCACAAACCACAAGGCACATAACCTACGTGGGTGGTGAGTCCTCGCAAGGAGATCCATGTCCCACAACCGTATGCTGGTGGGACAGGGCGTGGGGGGAGTGCACGCTCACCAATGACGAGGCCTGTGAAGCCACGGGCTGGGTCATAAGGACACTTCTCCTTCCCCTCTTCGAAGCTTGCTGGCAAGGTGAAGGCTTCAGCATCCTGCGGGAAGATGGCGCCAGAAGTCAGTGGTCTCGAGGACAGGCAGGGGCTGTGGCCCAAGGTCAGACCAGTCTGGGGCCATGGACCAGAGCCCGGGGGCCTGGGACCAGCAGTCAGGGCGGGGGCAGCCATACTCACAATGGCGGCGCAGAGGGGCTGGAAGGCATGAGTCCCACATGCGTAGAAGTGGGTGGCGTTGAGCCGCTGAAGGAATCGCACGTGGTTGAAGCACTCCGTCTGTGGGGTGGGTGGGAGAGGGCTGTGAGCCCCCAGCCTGCTTAGAGGCCTTTTCCATGAATCAATCCAGCTTTGTCATCCAGCTCTTGCCCCCGCCCATGGGACATGGCTCCTTCTGAGATTCCAGTGGGCCTGCTCACTGCCCCAGACACAGAACTTTCCTTGAACTCACTGTCTTTTGGCTTCCTAGTGACATGACCCCTCTTCTCAGCTTCTGTCTCACTGTTAGGATTACCTGAAACACTCTGCAAGCTTCGCTTGCATTGCCTGAAGTCCCCTGCACGCCCAGCTCTGGGGCCCCCAGGACTCCCGCCACCCTGAGATGTTTCTCTCACATCTCCTTCTCAGCATTGTCCCTCTGTCCTGGAGTCCCCCCGCCCCCCAACGTTCTTTGGGGTGACACTACAAAAATCTGTCTCCAGGCTCTGGCCCTCTCTCCACCTGATAGCCCACAGACACATCAAACTCACCAGGTCCCAAACCAAGCTCATTCCCTCCTCCCTAACCCGCATCTTCCCTCCTAAACCTGTTCATCCAGTTTTTCCCACCTCACTTCATCATCCAACCTATTTCTCAGTCCAGACACCAAGAGTCAGCCTTGCTGCCTCCCACTCCTTCACCCCCACGTTCAGTTCTCCTCCACGATTCTGTCATGTCTCCTGACGTGGTCCCCTTCCCCTCCACCTCCACCACCCCAGTCCATGTCACTGCTGCCTCTTCCCTGGACAAAGATAGAGACTGCCTGATTGTTCTCCCAAGCGTCCGCTGCTCTGTGAAAGCGACTTATTTATTCAGTGAATGAGGAATACATGCATGCAGTGTAAAATTCAAAAGATACAAAGGGCTATGTTGTAAACAGAGCATCTCCTTTTATCCCTGTTGCCTTCAAAGGGGACTGCTGTTACCACCGTCTGCCGTTGTCTTCCAGAGATAGTCTACCCGTCAGCACCCTCCGGCAACCCACTTTCCAAGGCACATTTTAAAATGTAAACCAAATCATGTCACTGCTCTATTTAAAAAAGAAACTCTGGTGGCTCAGCAGAGTCCTGAACCAAGGGTCCCACCACCTCTGCCCCTTCCTCACTCCCTCCAGGCACACTGCTCTTCTCTGCCCATTAAAGGCCTTAAGCTGAGGACCTCTTGACTTCTTTGCCTTGTCAATGATCCCTCCTCCTGCCGGTACCCAGGGTTTGAATCCCAGCAGGCCTCTTTGTCTCATCCCAGTCCCTCCCTCGGTGTATCTCTCCCTCCTCTCCACTAGCCTGCTCAGCCTCCTTCCTCTGCTCGCCAGGATACCCCCAAGCCCCATGGCCTTTCCTGCCTCCAGATTCACTCTAGTTTAATTCATCTAGTGCTTGGGGCTGGATTAATATTCTTCGAGGAGTGCTTCCCCAAGATGTTTACATAACAAAGAGGTGGGGGTGAGGGAGGAATTCTGTGGTCAAATAAGTTAGAAACCATGGTGAAAACCTGCCATATCAGGGGACTTTTCAGAGCCTTAAGGATATTGCTGTGCATTGTGGGATTGAGCATACAGCCCTTCCCAAACTCATGTGACCATTAAACCCTTCTTTTAAAAATTAATGTTCCTCAGGGGCGCCCGGGGGGCCTCAATCATTAAGCGTCTGCCTTCGGCTCAGGTCATTTTCCCCGGGTCCTGGAATCGAGCCCCGCATTGGGTTCCCTGCTCAACGGGAAGCCTGCTTCTCCCTCTCCCACTCCCCCTGCTGTGTTCCCTTTCTCACTGTGTCTCTCTCTGTCAAACAAATAAAATCTTAAAAAAAAAAAAAAAATAAAAAAGTAGTGTTCCTCAGAACATACCTTGGGAAATGTTCTCCTAAAGCCTTGCTACCTGAAGTGGGGCTTGGGGACCAGCAGCGTCTGTTTCCTCTGCAAGCTTGTTAGAATTGCTGAATCTTGGGCCCTTCCCCAGGCTTACTGAGCTAGCATCTGCATTTATAACATACCCAGGGGCTTCATGCGCACACTAAAGTTTGAGAGTCTGTCAAGGGCCAGATGGTGAGAGTGTCCATTGTCACAGAATAAAACCCATCCCCCAGCTGGGCACTTACAGTGCTCCGTGACCTGGGCTCCTCTTGCCTCACCAGCCCCACTTTCTACCCACACTACATGCTGGACCAGCAGGCATCTTTGATGGAGTCTCTTAGAGGTGCCTCTTTAAAGATTTATTTTATTTTAGAGAGAGAGAGCACAAGTGGGTGGATGGGCAGAGCAGGTAGAGGGGCAGAGGGAGAGGGAGAGCGGAAGCAGACTCCCCGCTGAGCGCCAGCCCCAGGAACCAGAGGGGCTGGAGGTGAGCGGGGAGCTCGATGCGGGGCTTCGGGGCTTCGGGGCTTCGTCTCAAGACCCTGAGATCATGACCTGAGCTGAAACCAAGAGTCAGACCTCAAAGGACTGAGCCACCCGGGGGTTCCTAGAGGTGCCTCTTTAAACACAGCTAATCCCAACACCACCCTAGACCTACTGAATTAGAATCCTTGGGCCAGGGAATGTGTTTATTCTTTTTTCTTTTTTTAAGTAATCTCAATGCCCAGCATGGTGCTTGAACTCATGACCCTAGCCAGGGCCCCTGGGAATGTGTATTCTTAAAAAGCTCTCCAGATGCATCTGTTCCACAGGCCTACATGGTGCCCCTGCAGACACCCTGTTCTTTATCAGGAAAGCACTGGCAATTCACTGCCCCCCTCCATGGGATCCTGGGTACTTGACCAATTCTCTCACCAAACCTCGTTTTTTACATCTGACAAATGGAAGATAAAACGATTTTATAAGGTTATGTTGGAATTAGGAGATCCAACAGCTAAGTCAGCATTTACTAGAGGTTACTATTGCTCTCCTGATTATTATTCAGGAGCCCAGGAGAGATTAAGATGCCACTACAGGCCAAGCCGGTAGGTCACCAGATGTTTGGACTGTAAGTGCTGCACCTAGAGCCTGCTGCTCCGGCTACACTCTTGTGCTTGTTGTGGTTGTTGAGACTGACTGGCTGATCCGTACCTCTCCATTTGCGTCCCCACCAACCCTGACCAGATGAAGAGGAGGAAGGAACTGGGGACAGGGCAGACCACATACCTGGTTGTTTTTCCCTTTCTGATGGCATTTGCTTTGCATCTCTGGGGAGGCCTCCCAGCGGATCTGGAGACAGGGAAAGGGAATGGGCTGATGTGCTGACCCCAGTACCCTTGTCTTTCACCATTATCTGTGGGACCAGGTGACAGGACTGTAGGGAACAGGGGAAACTGGGGTACAGGTAAGTTTCAGGAGTGACCCTGGATGGTAAAGGAGACCTGGCTTGGGAAGGGCAGTGCTATCTGACCAGAGGGCTATGGAAGGCTCGCAGGGTGTCCAGGAAATTGAGGTCCCAGGGAGCTGGATAAAGTTGGAGACCTTCTGGGTGCTCCAGGTTCTAGGGGCTAACCTCTTTGTGCGCCCCATCTCCTATGTCACGGGCATTGAGAGAGAACAGGGCACCTCGGGCTCCAACCAGCAGTCTTGCGGAGGACTCCTCCAGCAGCAGTGTTGAGTAGTTCTGGGCTTGACCCTTGAAGTGCCGGGTCCTAGAGAGCTCTGGGGAGAGTGGGAGCAGTGAGCCCAGCTCTGGGGCTGCCTCTCTACTCCCAGACGTGGCTCCTGCTGCCTTTCAAAGTTGCAGTGGCGGAGGGGGGGGTGTCTAACCTTCATAGGGGATGGTCATCCGCGGGGTGGCATCTAGTTCTCTGGATGGTCTCCGCAATGAGGGTCCAGGGACGGCCGTTGCTGTGAGGAAGCTCAGGAAGAGGGCCCAGAGCCTCCCCCACATTTTCCTGGGGAGGCCCACACTGGTAAGAACCCCCAGGGGAGCCAGGGCCAGAGCCACAGGGGAAGAACAGTCACAGGGGTCAAGGTCCATAGAGGTCACTTGGAAGGTCAGGGGTCATGGGGCCAGGGAGGGTCCTGGAATCGAGGGGACATGGAATCACAGGGTTGTGTGGCCATGGAATCCCAGGTTAGAGGTCAGAGGGAGGGATGGATCACACACTGCCTTTCTGCATCAAATACAAACTCCATGGTGGGAGGGAGTTGTTGTAGGGTCATACAGGGGTTGCAGGTCACTGATGGGATCACCCTGCCCCAACAGAAGGACTAGTCCTGGTTCTCTGAGGTCCGTTTTCTAAAGAAAAAAACAGGAAAAAAAGCTCTTTGATCTGTATGTGGGTAGAAGGTAGATGGCATCATCCCCAGAGTTCAGGGGGCACCTGTGGACGAAGGCCCCCAGAATCCCACGTCAGGATCACCTCACTGTCGCTCTATCTACCTCTCTGCTCTGATGCAAAGTTGGGTGGAACTTGCCCTCCTTACAAGACCCTAGATTCCTCCCAGCTTAAACCCAAAGTAATGGCCCTCCTCTGACCAAGTCAGAAGCTAAGCTAGGCCTCCATCTCGACTGGAGCTCCGTGTTCAGGGAGAATGCCTTCTCTTAGCAACAATGAGTCCCAACTTGGGGCAGCAGTTGCCCTGGCTGCCTGCGGGGGTGCCTTATGCCAGAAGGCTTGGGCAGAGACATTTAATGGGCCTTTGTTTATTTTGTCCCGTTTTCCCTTTGTTTTTTCTTTTCCCTGGCCTGAGCGCTCCCTCTGGAATTTTTCTTTAATTAGCCGTTTCTCCTCCTCAGCATTCCTCTCCGAGAGGGTGCACATCTCTACTCTGCCCATGCGAGTCCATACTGCACCCGCTGGCCAGGCATCCACACGTGCCCCTGCCTGCAAACAGGCACTCGTAGACATGGCGGCGGGTGTGGGGGTGTGTGTGTTGGTCTCTGGGCCCTGGGGCTGCACAGGTGTAAAGTCTGTGCCAGAGGCTCTAGTGTGCAAGACCATTTGAGACATAAGCAACATGGAAAAAGTGAATGATAAGACCCATGAGTTCTTGGCCACCTCTCCTGGCACAGCTTGGAGACTATTCCCACGCCTGGACCCTCAAGCCAACCAGCTGGGGATGGGGTAGAAGTAGGTGGCAGGCCTTCTGTGACCCCTGTAATAGGCCTGACCACTGAGCTGGCTCTTGAAAGCTTTCTTGATGAGGCCGGTGTAAAGCAAGCCTGACCCACCCAGTCTCATCAGACACCCACAGACAGGGCCACAGGGGCCACTGGCCTCTCCCCTCCTTTCCAGGTCAAATATTAACTATGTGGCCTTGAAGAGAGGGGAAGGACCAGGAACTGGCCAGAGGGAGAACAGAAATTTGGAGCATTTATTTGAGAGGTAAAGGTCAGCACTGTAGAGGTCAGAGCCCAGGGGTTAGAATGTAGTATAAGTGGAGAGAAGAGGGTCCTTGGACCACAGAAAGGGCATCAGCTCTTGGTTTGGGGGTTGGGCAGCAGGAAGTCACAGGCAAACTGCCCATGCCCCACCTCTCACTGTGGAGGCACACCTGTTTATCTTTGGGGCCTCCTATTTGCTTAGTGCGGAAGCAGCGGGTGGAGGTGGGGGGGCAGCGGAGAGCCCTATGGCTACGAGGTATCAGCCCTAGGATTGGGCAGGAGGAACACTCCCTCCCCCAGTGACCCCAGGTCAGAGGAACCACTCTGAGTGTGGCTCACAGCAAAAGTCAAACATAATCCAGAGAGGTGTAACACGCACGCAATAGGTGCACATACACACATGTTCACAGACATACACACATGTTCACAGGGCTGTGAACACGTGTACTCACAGGAGAGTCATGCAAATGTACATTCACAGGGAGGTTTGTCCATGCATATGTTCATGTAAAAGCCTGCCAGATGTGTTCACACACATTGACAAAAAAGGTTGTATTCACATCCACTCATTCAGCAGGTCACACAGCCTCAGAGATTGACAAGGAAGGTTATAAACCCACACACGTGCATCTGAAGGATTGTACACCTATTCACAGAAAGATCCAGCACATACACACATTTGTGTATGGACATGCACATAAACACACCAATACAGTGGATCAGGCATGTTCATGTTCACATGAACAGTACTTAAACAGTACTTAAACACACAATTACATATATGTAGAGACAAGCATATGTACAAAGAGGGGTCCAGTTCTCACTGCAGGCTTGGAGGCTATCGGTGCCCACTGAGGTGCAGAGCCTCCCTCCCTTCCCGAAAGTCCCAATTTTAAGGCCGGATTCCAAGTGTGTGTGTAGTGATGTGGGAAGGCATCTGACCTCCGATGCTCAGATGGGATGGGCCTCTTTGCAAAGGAGGGGAGGGGTACCTAACCCAGGTGGAGGGAGGCCCCTAGCTTTAGCAAAGGAAAGGTGGAGTGGATGGTGTAACTTAGCGCTGCTCTACTCCGATATATAGACCGCTGTTGGAAATGTGGGAGCTGGGCAGGGCCTCCCAGCCCCCATTTATTTAACCTGTTGGGAGGGAGGGCGGGGCTAAGCGAGGGGGCGGAGCTGCTGCCCTCCCTCCCCCCAGTGGCCACAAGGCTTCAAGGTCTCCAGTCCACACCCCACACTCCACCCCCAGTACAACAGTTTGGATTCCTCCCCAGGGCCAGTCCCCTGAACTCTGGTCACCTTCCGAATATTAGATCCTAGGGCTGAAGAAATTGAGGAGGGGAGAACCTCCTCCCCGCAAAACAGGATCGATGTTGGATCAGCAGGCTCTCGACCTTCATCCCAGATGTCCACCTGCTTAGTGTTGGCGGCATCCCCCTCTGCCCAGTAGGATGGCCATCTCTTCTGGCCTGAGAGCCCCTCCCCCGCTACCCTCTCCTTCCATCACCCTGCACCGTCCGCGGGTCTTCCCTCTCCTCAGATCTGATCTCAGTCTCTAGCTGCAGCTCGAGGACAAGCTCTCCTTCGATCCTGCTGGACGCCAGGAGACATGACCCAGATCCCAGGGAACACTGTTCGCCACGCGGGTCCCCGCCCCGCGCCGGTCCCCGACTCCGCGGTGGCGGGTCTGCTTCCAGCACGGCCCGAGGCCTGGCCCGCGCCCCTCTAGAGCCTTTATGCGGGACCGGGAGACTTGCCGGCGAGAAAGGCCTGGCCCAGCCTGGAGGGTGGAATGGACATGGGGAAGGCCTCCTGCCCTCCACCCGCCCGCCCCAGGCCCCGCCGCTGCCGCCCGCACTCCCTGCCTCTCACCTTTGCGCTCGGATCCCGGGCCATAGAGACGGCGATGCGCTGCTCGGCGGCCCCACAGCACCAGCTGCGGGAGGAAGGGGCCGCGGCCGGAGGCGGGGCGGGGGGTGGTGGAGGCGGAGCCGGGGGTGGGGCGGGGGCTAGAAGGCGGGGTCAGGGAGGCGGGGCCGACTGGGTGGGGTGCAGGGAAGGGCGCCGCTCTCTTCTTTAGCGCCCCCCACCTTACACAATAGAGAAGGTTTGAGGCCGAGACTCCTACGGCCTCCGGGCATCTGGCGTCCTCCGCCCCCTAGGGCCGTGGCCCCCGTATTGCCCCCTAGTGGTGACTATCATTCCATGCGCTCTCGATAGGCTTAAAGCCCACCTTCCCTCTCCTCTGTCCCTAGGACCCTTCTGACTTACCTAGTGCTGGGGACTTACAAACCTCTCCTCTGGGGGCTTAACTTTCCGAAGGCCCTCTGACCTGTCCTCTAATCTGGACCTCACTTCTTGCACTCCTGCCACCCTCTTCTGCTCTCTGCCTAGGATGCAGTGGGCCACAGTAGGTACGGCCGAGCATAGGGGAAGCTCTGAACACAGAACGGGATCTGGATTCCCAGCTCAAGAGCCTCCAGCTGCTTAGTCCTTCAGCTTGAAGTCTGAGTAGGTCGGGCTTGGAGGGATGAAGTAACAGCCTGGCCAGAAGTTCACAGAGACAATGCTGTTTTTCCTGATAAGTAAGCCACAGCAGTTTGCGCTTGTCCACTCAACCAAACCTTACAATAACTGGGGTTTACCTCTCAGGGACTGGGTCACTCAGATAACTGCCTTTCCTTCCAGCTCATGTTCAACATCATTTTTACTCCAGGTCTTCCAGTGAGCTCTCCTCATAGGCAATCAGATATCCTGTCCCTCTGGCTCAATCACCTCACCTATAAGGAAACTAGAAAGCCCCCCTCAGAATCGACTCCCCAACCAGGGGAGATCCCGGATGGTCCTTCCATGCAAACTTTGTGCTGCAGGTTGCCAGCAACTCAGACTATACACCTTTGCCTCATGGGCTGTCAAACCCTCTAGGGTCTGAATCAAACCAGGGCTGTAGCTATGACCTGGCCTGATCCTCCCCCTTCCCTCATCCGTGCCAGTATTGTAATAGGCCCAAGACCAGGACTAAAATGAGGAAGGCCACAGGGACACAGATAACCGACTCTTGCATGTGCCTGGGAGTCAGAGCTCTGGAGAAGCAGGGGGGTTAGGAGAACAGGCAGATAGATACACGCTGGCCTGAAGGAGGGTGAACAAGATTCAAATGGCTCTGTCACTATTGAACTAAAAGGACTCTGGGAAAGACATGCCATCGCTCTTTCCTGAATTCCCCACAGCTCAGTTTGGCACTTCATCAGTCAGTCTCGTAGTTTGGGCTGCCGTGTGTGACTGCAGATCGCTAGACAGCAGGGCCCACGCTACACTTCCGCCTCCCCCAGCGTTCTGCAAATAGGATGTGTGTATGTGGAGGGGGAGGTAGCTGGGAAGAAATGCTTATGTTAAAGTGTACACACACTCTTAGACTAGCCAGCTTCATTTTAAAAACTGTACCCTCTTTCTATCCTGAGAGATTCATAGCTCCATTTTATAGATGAGAAAACAGGCTCTAAGAGGTTAAGTGGCTGGCCTTGAAATTCTTTCTTGTTTACAGAGAGGATATAATCAGTTCTGGAAAAGCCTGAGAAGAGGGAAATGGGGTACACCCAAAGGGGAGTTATCAAAGGCATAAGTGTGCAAGTTCGTGCACAGATGTGTACTGGAGGAGAAGGCAGAAAGGAAGGGGTATGAAAGAGAAAAGGGAATTTAATGTGATGGGATTGGAAGGTTGCTAGTGGGAAACAGAAGGGAAAAGTCAGCAAATAGTTTGGGAGAGACCATAGAAGAAAATCCCAATAGAGAAAGGAAGTCCAAGCTGGGAAGTCCAGGAAAGACATGGCTAAGAAAAAGAAGTCTGTAGTCCTGTGGGAAAGTGGATTGGGGGTGGGAGTGGGAGACAGCAGAGGGAGGGCCGGAAGATGGCTAGTCCTGCAGTACCAGACAGGAGACTGGACCACAGGGGCCCAGTGGGCTACACGACACAGCTCCTCTTGTTCTCATAGAACTCACGGTGCTCACTTCAGGTCCCTGTGCAGCTGCAGTGATCAGGTGGCGGGCTGAGCATCCCACTCGCGCCTATACCCTGTGAGGCAAGCCTTTCTCCTCAAAGGTGCCCAGATGGCAGACTCAGAACCTCACACGTTTCAAATGAACAAAAGGTGTAAGTGACAATGTGGAATCCCAGCAAGGCGCTTCCTGATAATAGAGATTTACATCACAATCCACTTCTCTCTGCCGTTCTCCACTTGAGGCTCTGAACCTAATGATCGGATGGGATGGCAATTAAACGAACTTTCTGTAGAAAGCTTCTCCGACAATGCTCTTCTCTGCAAATCAAGCTGATAAAATATGAATGAGGGGAATACTGACAGTGGGAGATACTCAAAATCAAAGGAAGAAATGAATCCTAACCTAGCCACTGACTTTGTGTCCTGGGACACAGGCAGGGCATTCTGTGAGCTGGTTCTTTCTCAGCTTTCAAGTCACTACCCTGGCTGCTTCCCAGGGTGGCTAGGAGAGGATCCCATCTGAAAAGCTTCTGGTGTATGACTTCACAAGCACAGACCGTACAATGTTGTTTTGTTTTTGCTAGGCTATTCTCCCCAACTGCACTGTAAGAAAATGCCTGTTGTTCTCTGCCACCTACACACCAGCATTTGGCTCCAGGCTTCGCACAGAGCAGCTACTCACTGTATAGCAGGGATCCTAGGTGAAGGGGGTCGGTATGAACTCCTGAAACTGAGGCAAAGAACTCTGGCCTAGTCAGGTTGTCCTGCTTCCTGTCCTCTGTGGTTGCATTTCGGTTCCTGCTTTGCCGTCTCCACCTCTGGTTTGCCCAGCACTCTCCCTTTAGGTAGCGTGATCTTTATTTGGGCCACATACACAGCTGAGGTCCTTCTTCAGTAGGGACTGTCACCAGGGCATCAATGCTGTAGTCTCACTGTCCCACTGTGCCTCAGAAGCCTGTTTTGCCTGTTAAGTTTTCCTCCCAGCCAGTCGTCTTGGAGTCAGACCCAAAGTTGGGCCTTCTGGTTTGCCCTCTCTTGACTCCAGCCTGGGGAATGGTTAGCAAGGAAAAGGGAGTGTCAGGATATGACGACAACTGATGGAAAATCACCACCTACCACCCCTTCTCAGATTTGGTATGCTGAGTCCTAAAAGTCATAAATTTATATATACATGTGTATATATACATATACATATATATGTATATTTTTCTTTTTTAAATTTTATTTATTTATTTATTTATACCAGTAGAGACAGAGCTGGACAGAGAAGGCTCTGGAGCTGTCAGAAGGAAGAGAGCATACCTACACTACAATTTTAAGGTATGGTTTGCTTCGATGTCAGTGAACCAAGTGCCTTCATTCAAATTATTATTATTATTTTTTTTTTTAAAAGATTTTATTTATCTATTTGACAGAGAGAGAAATCACAAGTAGGCGGAGAGTCAGGCAGAGAGAGAGAGAAGCAGGCTCCCGCTGAGCAAAGAGCCCAGGACACTGAGATCATGACCTGAGCCGAAGGCAGCGGCTTAATCCACTGAGCCACCCAGGCGCCCCCATTCAAATTATTTTTTTAAGTAATCTCTACGTCCAACATGGGGCTCAAACTCACAACTCGAGTAGCATGTTCTGCTGACCAAGCCAGCTAGGTGACCCTCCTTAAGTTCAATTTTAACTGTCATCTGAGAAAAGCTTCAAATTAGAGGTAAATGATACCTAGCATATATGCCAGGCACCTTGCTACATACTTTTCATGCATTATTCCCTTAATCCTTATAAACTCTGAGATAGACACATTATTCCTTTCAATAGAGGAAGAAACTAAGGTTCAGATAGGTTAAGTAACTTGCCAAAGATCAAACGGTTGGTTTGGTCAATCTGGGATGTGAGGTCAGGACTAAGGTCAAAGTCAAGGCCCTGAACTTGCACAACGCTATACTGCCAGCATCCCAGTACTTAAGGCAGTACCTTTGCTTTTGTCTGGCTGTTACTCCCACACTCCTCTACCCCAGTCAGAAAAATGCTCACAAGTGGTCTTCTCCAAAGCAGTCTGTCAGAAGGGAGAAATACTGGCATGTTCTGGAACCTGAGGCCTCTGGCAACCATGCCTAGCCCTTCTATGAGCTCATAATAGTTTCTCCTGTGAGTTGTCAACTTGTGTCTCCCTTTAGCTGGCATACGCACAGCTTTATCTGCCTGGCAGGTGCGAGGTGGTCCTGAGCCCTGCTTCTGTATCATATGGCTTCCCCTTTCCTTGACCTAGGCTCTAGAACAAGGGAGCCAGGTCAAAGGGATTTCTTTCTAGTCCTCTTTGGCCAGTAACAGTATTTGCACCCAGATGACAGAAGGTGCTGAGAGAGATCTGTTTGTGTTGTTCATCATGAGAGATCTGTTTGTGTTGTTCATCACTGAATCCAATTCTCAAGAGTGCCTAGCATGTAGTAGGTACGCAATAGTTGTTGAATCATCCGAGTGAATGAGGTAATGTAAGAATGAGATTACTGAACTGCTGGCCACAAATTATGCAGCACATTATTAAGTAGTTTATGTAAAAGTGAACTGTGTACAACTATAGCTTTATGTATTCCAGAAACAAGCGACATCAAGCCAAAAATACAGACTGAAGAATCCAAAGCAAGAGGAAAAACCAATCAGTTTAAAAACTAGGGGGCAGGGCAGGGAAGAAATAGGACATTCCAGATATTTAACCATCTCCCACTCCCAAACAAATATTACCGAACACATGTTCAAACTGAGAAAAAGCATTTTTAATAACACACACATACATTCATGGAACTTTAAACAAGATGTAGTAAAAAAATCTTTAAAAAAAAAAAAAAGAGAAAAGAAATCTGCATTTACTTGTAAACTGCCTAAGAGCTGGTGGAATAACTGGCTGACAGGACTGCCCAGGGAAAGCAGATGCACAGATGACCAGGTGCCCCAGCACTGTAAATGAGCAAGAAATAACCATCGCAGAGCACTCTCCACCATGCCCAGCCACCAGTACCCTATTGCCTCCTTAGAGACAAACCAGGACAGTCTCTTCCCTAATTTTCTAACTCAGTTACTTGTTATTGGGTCACCTCTTAAATTTTTTATTTTTAAATTTAAAAATTACCCTTGGTTTAAAGACTCCACGCATTATTACTGGCCAGTCCCCCACCAACTATACTTGTTTGGACAGAAATAAAAATGCAAATGCTCCTGACTGAGCCTGGATGACAACATGCCTTTTTTTTCTCTCTTACATCTGGGGAGATTTTTGTGAAGTCAAAAGCAAGCTATTATTTGTACTTCAAAACAAAACCAAAATGCCAACCTTCCAAAAGGTGACAAAGGCACCGCTGCCGTCAGAAGATAGACAGGAAATGTACAAATGCTGTTACTTTACTGCTACATCAATGCATTTTGTGCATGGAGAGCCTCTTCACTTAACATGATATAACTAAGGGAATTGTATTTTCTGATAACAAGAAAAGCAGTTCAGAAAAGGCAAACAGTTACACACAAAAGCATAAACACTTACAAGTACCTTAATTTTCAGCTTGCAATAAGGGTAATAAGTTTGACATACATATCCAGAAAATTAGACAAGGTTATTTTTGGCACAGTAATATTGCCAAACACACCACCACTCAGTGCAAGCTTTGTTTGCCAAGTCCCAAAAGTGGCCTGACATTTTCTGTGCAATGAACATCCCCCCCCCCACTACCATCCCATTCACTGGGCAACAATAGCAGGAGGGAGACAGAACATGGGGACTCAAGAGGGAGAAGGATAATACTTGATTTGGGAGAAAAGTCATGGGCTACTTGTGCTAAAAGAGAATCATCCAGAATTTGTATGAGAACCCAATGCAAATACTGACTGGAGTTATGACCTGGAGATGGAGACATCTACCAGAGTCATAAATACAAGGGCTCAAACTGATGTCTGGCCATTTTTAAAGGGACAGGTGAAGTATTTTTCTCTAATGAAGAAAGACAATTAAAAATAGAGACTTTTCTTACTAGAACTGCTAAATAAAAATGTATCAAAGTGGTTTTAAATTTGATGAGCAGTTATCTCTTGAAACTGCAATACAAAAGGGTCACTTAAAAAAAAAACCTGAATAACCCACTTGTCCCCCCGTCAATGTACACGATTAGAAAATATTTACACACTGTAATTACAAGCAATATAAGCAGTATTTTATACTTTGAGTTTTTGTACACTTTACACAATGCAAAATGAGAAAAATATGAACACTTATAAAATTACACACAAATAATGTATCTACAAAGTATTAAATTACAAAGAGTGAAAGCCCCCATTGTTGGGCAGATAGATGCCAGAGTTTCAAGCTTCTGTCAAATAGAACTCTTTGTATCTATCTCATTAACCATAAGTGGCATTTTCTAATAATACCCTTGAGAGGTAGTATCAAGATAATAATATTCTTACCAGTAAACTCAACACAGAATAAAACTTTTGTTGGTCTGACTCTTGGAGCCTCATTCAGTAGGGGTTCTCGGGAGTTGATTTACGTCTTCCCTATAAAATCTCTAACTGCTCAATGCTTGACATGGGCTCAAAAGTTACTTATACTAATGTAAATGATAAATTTAAGATAAAATGCTTTTTACTCCTAAGCCTCAATTTAGAGGTAGAAAGCTATTTTTAAAAAAATTATTATCTCCCCTCTCAAACCATAAATCTCAAGTCCAATTCCCTTCCTCTCCATCATCTCCTCCCCCACAACTGGAGACCTCAGAATGCTCAGGAAAGCAGTGTCATCCAAGTCAATATTGAAGGAAAAAAGTTGTTGACATTCTCATTCAAGAAACAAACCCCCGCCCCAAAAGGGACACTCAGTCAACAAAAGAATTTTTCAGTTAGTTAGTAAGAGTCTATTACTACCAAAGGCTTCAAAGGGCCCTTGGGCTAAGACTAGCATGTGCACTTCTACTAACCCTTCACCATTTAAACCCAAGGATGGCTTTCCAGTGTTTAAGAATATTTAGAGCAGCTGTGGTTTTCAAGTGCAACAAATTTAAAATACAAGCACACACACGCGCGTGCACACACACACATACACACACACATGCACACACATGCGTGTGCAATGTCCCAAAGAATAAACACCATCCAGGTCTCTGCCAAGCTTATATACTCATGAAAGTAAGGGTTTTGGAAACTTGTCCAGATCTTTAAGCTTCTATACTATATCTGTAATATGGCTAACCAAGGGCCAGGATTCTAAGATTTAGCCAAGATTCTAAGATTTAACCAGTATTTAAAAAATTATATATACATTTAAAAGGAAGCCAAAACAAACTGCTTACGAATGTTTTGGCATGAAAACAGAGACACTATTTTATAGCTTAACTTCTTCCCCTTAAGGGGGATTTGGCAATATACCAAATTTCTGATTCTTAACTGTTTAAATGTATTTTAAAAACCTTACAGATTTATAATCTTGAATAGTGAAGGAAAATGTATGTATTGAAACCTCCCTGTGGTTTATAGCAATTACAGAAGAGATTTATTCTTTTTGTTATTAATCTCAGTTCTAAGTCTTCTTTTTGAGTCTTAAAATAACCAAGGGCAAAATGAAACCCAACTGGAACTTGGTCTTGACTTCCATGTCCAACTACTCAAGTTGGTCCAAACCCTTTCCTACATACTTCCTGTGATTATCCAAGTGCCATAAATACACCCCCCCCCCCAAATAAAAGGATAACTGGCTTACAATTTAGCAAAAGAAGTTAACAGGGGTAGGTTAGACATGCAACTATTAGTTGCTTCTACCACTCCCCTCTTGTTATAGGATGCTGCTCTTTTTAAAATGTCAGTTGCTTTAAAATTAAGCAGATCATGTTTCATATCTGCTTTAGAAATGGCAATTTCTTCATTACCAGCTTCATACTAGATATTCAAGTGGCACATTTGCAGCACATTTTCTTAGCATTCCACTGGAGTTTGTAGCATTCTTTCTACTCCTCTAGGAAAAGATCTTATTGAATTTCTCTTGGTTCATATTCTTGCTGCTTCAAATCCTGTTATGAATCTGGTACCCAGAAGTCATGAAGCTGCCCCTAGAAAAGGGAAGGGGGAAAAAACAGGATAAAGAAAATCATATTATGTATTAATCCTTATAAAACTACTAATCATCAAACAGGATTTTGCTAAAAGAAATAATAAAATCTTTATATTATATATTTCTCTGAACATTTATGGTAATCAGAATCAGTTTTCACATTTTGTGGTCCAACAATTAACAATTAATTTTAAGAAAGCACAGAATAAGTGCAAGATGTTTTCCTCACCAACACACACATGTGGAGGATCATATTTAAGAAGTTAAATAAAATGTTAAGGTGACTAACAGTAAAGTTTTGGTATTAAATTCATTTATTTTAATACCACATCAGCAAAAGATGGCCAGGCTAAAACAAGATCTTTTGGGATCAGAAACTGAAGTTAACAAGAAAACATTAGTTTAAGACTTCTCAAAGGCTGTTCTCAAAGAGCAGGCATATCTTATTAAGGCCAGTAACACCAAGAGATTCAAAATACAGAAGAGTTGAGATTACTTTTTCTAATTAATCTTCAGTGCTCCTGTTGCTTTGACATAAACTATAAGCAACTTCTAGGTCCTATCTACTAAAATTATGGTTCTTGGACCAGCAACACTGCCATAAATTTGAGAACCTGTTAGAAATGGAGCATCTCTCAGGTCCCACTCCAGACCTAACGAATCAAAATTGGCATTTCAATAAATTGATGCCTATACTCACATTAAAATTTGAGAAGCATAATTTTAGACAATAATATATCCGTTAGTTTGTAAAAGGCAAATTTATAGTATAGCAAATGTAATACCAGTTGCTTACACAATGCCCCTCTTAAGCAAAGTCCCCTTAGATAGGATACCAAAGCCTAACAAATGGAAAAATAATAAATAAAACTGGACTTCATCACAGCTAAAAAACTTTTGTTCTACAAACGATACTATCAAGGCAATGAAAAGACAATACACAGAATTAAGAGACTATATTAGCAAATTATATACTTAACAAGGGACTTGTATTTGGAACAAATGGAAATTTTCTACAATTCAATAATAAAAAGATAAAAAGCCCAATTAAAAAATGAGCAAAGGATTTCAACTGACATTTCTCCAAAGAAGCTACATGAATGGACAACAGGTATATGAAAAGATTCTCAACATCATTCATCACTGGGAAGTATGAATTAAAACCACAATGAGGTTCTACTACCAACCCCCTACTATAGCTATAATCAAAACCACAGATAATAACAAGTGTTAGCAAGAATGTGGAGAATTTAGAAACCTTATATATTCTGGTGGGAATGTAAAACAGTGCAGCCACTTTGGAAAACAGTCTGGCAATTCCTCAAAACATTTAACATAGAATCACCACACAACCCAGCAATTCCACTCCCAGGTATACACCCAAAATATTTTCTTTTTTTTAAAGATTTTATTTATTTATTTGTCATAGAGAGAGAAGCGAGAGCAAGCACAGGCAGACAGAGTGGCAGGCAGAGGCAGAGGGAGAAGCAGGCTCCCCGCCAAGCAAGGAGCCTGATGTGGGACTCGATCCCAGGATGCTGGGATCATGACCTGAGCCGAAGGCAGCCGCTTAACCAACTGAGCCACCCAGGCGTCCCAGCCCAAAATGTTTTCATTTGAAAACATGTTCACACTAAAACCCGTGTGGTATTGTTCATGGAAGCATTATTTAGAACAGCCAGGAAGTGGAAGCATAATCAAATGCCCATCTAGTAAGTGGATAATTCATATAATGGAATATTACTTGACAACAGAAATGACAAAGATGCTACAACATGGATTCACCTAATATTATGTGAAAGAAGCCAGTCATAAAAGACCAAATAGTATATCGTTTGACTTAGAGGAAATGTGAGTAGGAAAATCTATATAATATAGACAGAAAAAACAGCGGTCACCTAAAGGCTTTGGGGGAGCTGGGGATAGAAATACAGGTGGTTGGGAAATAGGCAGTAGCTGCTAATGGCTTCTGGGATTTCTTTCTGGAGTGACAAAAATGTTTTAAAGTACGTTAAAACATCTGGTGGTGGTGGTCACACAACTCTGTACATATACTAAAAACCACTTTTTAAAAAATTTTTAAAAAGATTTTATTTATTTGACAGACAGAGATCACAAGTCGGCAGAGAGAGAGAGGTGGAGGCAGGCTCCCTGCTGAGCAGAGAGCCTGATGTGGGGCTCAATCCCAAAACCCTGGGATCAAGACCTGAGCTGAAGGCGGAGGCTTTAACACACTGAGTCACCCAAATGCCCCTAAAAACCACTTTAAATGAGTGAAATATGATACATGAATTTTATCTCAATAAAGCTATTAAGAAAAATGCTCCCCATGAAATATCAACCACCTTTGAGGCAATGTGACATTTTAAAATGGGCTCAACTATCTCTGGAAATAAGTTAATAAACAGAAAAGCAAACAAAAACTAAAAAACATACACACATTATTATACTGGAGTTTTCAGTTTATCTTAAGATATCTAGAAGAAAGTGCTGTGTAATAATTTATTTCAAACAACATAAAAAGTTACCATTTAGCAAAACTACTAAGAATAAATAAAAAACTTTAATAAAATGACACCTGAGTAGGCCGACAGTTCTGGATTATTTCCTGCCATTTTCCATGTATCCTGGCAACCAGGTCTTTTACCTTAAAAACATCAAAAAGGGGAAAAGTAATCAGATCAAAACATCCTTAACTAAAATCCACTTAATGCTTGATAAAAGATCTGATAGTTGTGACAGGCCCACACCCAACAATTCAATTTAATTTCTGCCAAGAAAGAAAAAAACTGCTCTTTTTCTGGAGGGGCTTTCAAATCACAGAGATTAATGTAAGACTCCTCGATCACCATAACCTAAATTACTGCATGCTTAGGACTCTATTTTCCCATTAGTTACTAAAGATCATCCAGAAAAAATGTGCTCCTTTCCTGCCTGCAAGATACTTATATTTTCAACTTGCTGGCTTTTGAACACCCACATAGATAAGCTCAGGTGTGGGTTTGTTATAGGGCCCAAGGCTTTGGCTGTCCTTATCTTTCCAACTTCTATTTGAAAGACTCAAGGCCACAAAAAATGGCTGTCATTTGTTCCTTTCCACATGATCAGAAGATCCAAGATTTACTGTTCTGCCTCTCCACATTTCTGCAAAGTACTACAAAACCCCTTCAAATACAAGGTATATTCCTATGTTTGAAGGTTTAGTGAGTCTCTGCATGAAACTTAAACTTTCCTACCACTCTAGAGATTCTCAATTAGCTCTTAAACATAACTGCTTAATAAAAATGTTCTAAACAAGTCAGGAATTTTATAGCTGTTTTAAGTTTATAAAATAAATTAAAAGGTCTACTTTCTTCTCCATTTAGAGTTCAGCAGATTCAGTTTCTCCAAAATAATCACCTTTTCTATTACAGGTTGTGAAGAGGCAACTCCTCAGCGGACCATCCCCCAATGCAATTTCCATAGACCTCTTGTGTCTCTCTCCACTCTAAGAGAAGCCCTGGCACCAATCTATATAGGCTCCTGGCTTTAAGAAACAAAGACCTTGGGTGGTCCCTTTTTAGCACATCTGTCAGCAGTAGCTACTACCACCAAGTTCTACGGGCCAGTAACTCTAGTCAATGTTCAAAAGAATGTGCTTTGAAACTATGGTTTCCACTCTTAAGTCAAAGAGCTATCCCCTACATATTTCTGAAAATCTGCAATCTGATACAACTTCATTAGGTGCTCATCTCTGTATTTAACTGAAATCTACTAAAATAAATACACTTACCAAATCCAAATGGGCATTGCTGAAATGATTAACCTTTATAGCTAATTAATTTAAGATATAAAGTTACAAAGCTGAAACTTCACATTTACTGACTCATCCAAACACAATGGCAAAAAAGAATCAGCTTTACATTACAAATGCTAAAAGATGATTTGGAATAAAAAATCCTTAAAAGTTTTTTTTAAAAAGTGTTCAGTGTCTTAGGTAAAACTGTTAAAATCACTGTTTTAATACTCAAGTTGCTTTCCTAACTCTATACTCATAGTCAGCTTTTCTACTGTCTTTGAATGTACTAAACGCTTAAGAAAAAAGCTTATTAGCAAGCTTACTGCTGAATCATTTTCATCTTAGAGCTCAGACTGGGTGAGCAGGACTTAGAAACCTGAAGAATCCTTCTTTAACACATTCTCTAATGGATCATTCAAAGAACAACAGCTAACCTATTTCTTCTCCATGAACAAAACAAGTTTTCAATTGTCATAAAATTGTTTTTAATCCCTGAAACTAATTTTGGCATAAAAGTCTTAATTTGTATAATGACAAAATAAACTTACTAGTGTCTTTTTTTGGGAAGATATTATTTGTCAGAGAGCGAGTGCGTGAGCACACATAAGCAGGGGGAATAGCAGGCAGAGGGAGAAGCAGACTCCCTGCTGAGCAATGAGCCTGATGTAGGACTTGATTCCAGGACCCTGGGATCATGACCTGAACTGAAGGCAGAAGATTAACTGACTGAACCATGCAGGCATCTCAATAAGCTTCATCTCAGTAAGTTTCATCTCCATTGGAGATGGAGGCATCTCCAACGAGTACTGGAAGAACTTTCTCTTCAGGTGTCAGGAGTTTTAGAACAGAGTATAGTAAAATAAAAAATACATTTGTCTTGAGATTTTTTTTCCCCTTCACTTTTTAAAAAAAAGTTATTTCTTCACCCAATGTAGGGCTCAAACTCACAACCCCAAGACGTAGAGTTACATGCTCTACTGACAGAACCAGCCATGCACCTTTCCTTTCACTTTTAATTTAGCTACAAGTATTTAGTAGAAACTAACTTCTGTTATTAATAGAGAAAATCGTATTTCTCACTTATATGCTCTTTTTAAAAAAAGATTTTATTTATTTGAGAGAGCAAGAGCCAGAGAGCATGAGAGGGGTAAGAGAGCATGAGCAGGGTGAAGGGCAGAGGGAGAAGCAAATTCCCCGCTGGCGGGGGGGGGGGGGGCGCCCCCAATGGGGGGCTTAACCCCGGGACTCCAGGATCATGACCTGAGCCAAAAGCAGATACTTAACTGACTGAGCTACTCAACCCCCACCCCCTTTTTAAAGGGGTGCTTCTCTTCCTCAAATATTAATGTAATCAAAGCTAGACAACAATGACAACAAAAACCCCTAACATTCCTTATGAAAAAAACACACTTACTTTAGTTCTGTAAAACAGCCTTGCATCTTCTCTAATATCACACTTAACATGTTTTTCCAAAGCTCCACAGAGGTGCACGAAGTGTTTCTGTGCAAAACAAACATGAGGGATGAAAACAACTCTGAAGCATTGCAAATTAACACAGAGATGGTGCCGTTAGAACTAACAATCATTTAAAAATCTACACTTACTATATATATATACACACACATACATATACACATACATATACACATATATACATATATATGTATATATACACATATATACATATATATATATGTATATACACACATACATACATACAATAGAATACTGCCAGCCGTAAAAAGGACGAGATTTTACCATTTGAGACAAATGGATAAACAGATAAACCTACAGAGTATAGACATCAGAGCATAGATCTCATCCCAATTTATACATTAGGAGAGTTGCCCAGGAAGGATTAAAGAATTTGCTAAAGTTAACCGAGACTGGTAGTTAGGGAAAAGCCAACCATTTAACCTAGGCTTCCTGACTTCTAACTCAAGTGCATTCCTTTTACTATCTCACAACTGCCCTAGTAAAGGAGTACCAAAATACTCCCAGTATTGAATTACCAACAACCATCCTTTTACCTCAGTTCTCAACTCTCAAGATTACTTATGAATTTCTTAACAGCAGTAAGTAAAAAATATCATTCATTTTATAATTTTGTTTGCTAGAATGTATCTAAGTCTCTAAATCCAGAAATGCTAAGGGAAATAAATCAGACAGAAGCCAACAAATAAATGATTTCACTTTTATGTGAAACCTAAAAAAAAAAAAAAAAGAAAAAAACAAAAAGCAGAAAGAGACCTATAAATACAGAGAGCAAACTGAGGGTTCCCAGAGGCTGGTGCTGGTAGTGAGAGGATGGGCAAAATGGCTGAAGGGGAGTGGGAGGTACAGATTTCCAGGTATGGAATGAATACGTCATGGGGATAAAGGGTACAGCATAGCGAATACAGTCAATGGTATTATAACACACTGTATGGTGACAGATGGTAGTTACACTTGTGAGTGAGCATAGTAGAATATATAAACCTGTTTAGTCACTATGGTGTTCACCAGAAACTATAACATTGTGTGTCTACCTAAAAAACCAAAAAGCAAAACAAACAACAAAACCTAAGAAAACTCCATATGAACCAGTGTTATGTCCTTTTCACAATGACAAAGGAGATACCAAGTTTTAAAACAGGTTGGAATATCCACAGTATGAAACACGATGACTTAAGAACTTTCCCTAGAAGTATGGATTATGGTAGTATGGGAAGGACAGAATAATTCAAAATGAAAATCTTACCATGAGGAGATAATTAAGAAATGCATATATCAACTACTCTGACTTAACATCAATTTAATTTTGAAGGCAATATTATTTCTAAAGGGGAAAAAAAAGTGTAGTGGGTGAAGAGATGGAGAAAAAACCAGCTAACAGCTGGTTTGGTGACCTTTGGTATCTTATTAATGTATTACACTATTGTCAAGTTAGGATGATTAAGCTACACTCCAATAAACACAACTAACATGCGCAAATAATTCTTGCCAATGATATGTTGCAAAGTTTCTATATTACTTCTCTCTTCCCAGTGTACACTGGGATTTCTATAGCAAACCCAAAGTTAACTTTTACAAAGTTTTCTTCTATATAAAGAATATTCATTCATTCCATCAATAGTGACATTTAATTAGCAACAAAGAACACTAAAAACTACCTACCCGTTGTCCAGAAGAAAAAGAATGAGAACAACTAACTTCACCAACTAAATGAAGAAGAATGTAGGTCAGGTAATATGCCTGTTAGAGAAATAAGTGAAACAAACACCCATGAATTAGCTAGCATAGATATTATCCCAGTTTACACATTAGGAGAGTTGCCCAGGAAGTATTAAAGAATTTGCTAAAGTTAACTGAGCCTGGTAGTTAAGGAAAAGCCAACCATTTAACCTAGGCTTCCTGACTTCTAACTCAAGTGCATTCCTTTTACTATCTCACAACTGCCCTAGTAAAGGAGTACCAAAAATACTCCCAGTATTAAATTACCAACAACCATCCTTTTACCTCAGTTCTCAACTCTCAAGGTTACTTACGAATTTCATAACAGCAGTAAGTAAAAAAATATCATTCACTTCATAATTTTGCTTGCTAGAATGTATCTAAGTCTCTAAATCCAGAAATGCCTAGGCTGTTGTTTGGTAACTGGCCTCAGTTATACTCAAATTTACTCTTTTGAGGTATCTTGCCCTGGATACCTGCTTTTCGAGTTCCAAATGAAGACTATCATCAATAGTGCCATTTGGCTGTTCAGCCCTTTTCTTCAAGACCATTTTCTTCAACAAATCAGAAGGCTTCATTTGCACAAGATAGCGATGTAGGACTGATATCTATCAACAGACAGAGAAGAAACTCAACAATATTAAGTAATACAGTTGCTCGCTCTTAGTCTACTTTTTTTTTTTAGCAGTCCTCTGTTCATTTTGCCTTCTCTAATTTTATCCCTTTAGCTTTCTTTATAGTCCAGTGATACCCAATTCTCCTTTACTAAAAGTCCTCATTTGCTTAAAAGGGATTTTAAATTAAAAGGTTCAATACTTGTAATTAAGGATAAAAGCTCGAGGAAGAGACTGAATGGCATTACAATACAGGCCACACAGAATGCTTTCTCTGTGGAATTATTTGAAAGTCAGCAAAGCTGAATCTCCCTATGAGTAGAAGTCACTGAATTCTAAAAAGAATTCTTTTGATGAAAGTTAGTATCACTGAAAGGACTGACAGTCCCCATATACCTGAAATTAAGTCTACCTGAGCTCTACTAACGAAACCAGTTGCGCCTTCCAATTTCTTTGTCCCACAGCGCCCTGTGCATACCTCTATCATTGTTCTTACTACATTATACTGCAGTGGTTTATTTTGTTTCAACCTAGATTATGTTTCCAAGAGCAGAGTCTCTAATTTCATTTTTTTATTCCTCGGATCTAGTAGAGAACAGAGCATCTTGTACTGAATTGCAGTTCACAGAAGAACACATCTAGACCGGTTAGATGTTGAGTTTTAAAATTCCAATTATGTGTAGCCCCTGTAGCTCCCTTAGTGTTATTAAGGTTTGTAAAAAGCTTTCAGGACCTTTCAGTGAAGCTTCTGTTGGACACATTTAAACCCACTTATCTATACATGATGTATTTACTACTGAACAATTACTAGAGGACAACCATGTTTAAGCTCTATAGTTTAAGGAATATTTAATATTAAAACAGGTAAAAGAGGCAATTAATGTACAATAGTTCTGCAAGTTCTAATCTTGTGATAAAACTAACCTTGATAATTATATAAATAGTCCTACTTATAGAACACATTTTGATTTTCCCAGTATTTATACATTAGTTCATGTAATTATCCACTACCAGCCTATATGTTACTGAGTATTGATATCATGTCCATGTAATGGACCTTATTACTTAAGTACCATTCCAAAGATTATATGAATAATATCATGCTTGAGAACTGAGATCTGATCCCAGAACTTGACTTAAGAACCATCGATTTTCCTTATACCTCACTACCTTTTCCATTAATGAAAAGAAAACAAAAATACTATTTATACCTGCAGATTACTGGCATTAGGGATATCTTCATGTTTCTCATCCAAAAGCTTTGAAATAATCACTAGGCTGAGGCACTGTCTTAATTGCCTGGAATTAGAATTTAAAAGTATTTAGAATGCATTTTAATCAATACTGTTTGAGAAGCAAATGAATGAGCCCAAAGTTCTTCTAACTGGAAACACAGCTAGTGTTTCAAGAGAAGACAGTATAACAACTTATAAACTTTAACAAAACAGTAAAATTTTCACGTAAAATATTTGTACATAAAGTTAGAATTGCCTGCAACTCAGGCAAATCATTAAGAAACTTTATCTTTGGGGGCGCCTGGGTGGCTCAGCGGGTTGGGCGCTGCCTTCGGCTCGGGTCATGAACTCGGAGTCCTGGGATCGAGCCTAGCATTGGGCTCTCTGCTCAGCAGGGAGCCTGCTTCCTCCTCTCTCTCTCTGCCTGCCTCTCTGCCTGCTTGTGATCTCTCTCAAATAAATAAATAAAATCTTAAAAAAAAAAAAAAAAAAAAAGAATCTTTATCTTTGGCCCTGCTGATTTACTGAAGGAAAATTTTATTGCTCACATTTATGTTTACTAAAGGAAAAAAAAAAAAGAAGAAAAAAGCTAATTCATTCATTTTCATGATAATGTGCCACCTGTATTAAATTATAAGATAAGCTAAAATTAAAAATCAAGAGTATCGGGACACCTGGGTGGCTCAGTTGGTTAAGCGGCTGCCTTCGGCTCAGGTCATGATCCCAGCATCCTGGGATCAAGTCCCACATCGGGCTCCTTGCTCAGCAGGGAGCCTGTTTCTCTCTCTGCCTCTTCCTGCCACTCTGTCTGCATGCGCTCGCTCGCTCTCTCTCTGACAAATAAATAAAGAAAATCTTAAATAAATAAATAAATAAATAAATAAAAAATAAAAAGTATCACAAAACGATCTATGTTAAGGATTAGAATCAGGCTGTCAATGCCTTTTCCCACACCTGACTAAGAAATAAAAGACTGATCTAACAATCAAGGAATGATGAAAGGAAATAAAGGACCCAAAAGTATTTCAATAATGTAAACACAAAAATTTTTCTTAATGTTTAATTCTCAATTTTCAATACCTTCCACGTGATGTCCAGTTAGGGACCAGCTGTACCAACCACAGAAGATTGTGCGGATGATTAGACAGCTCATTTATGGCCAGACAGAGTTCAGGCACCTGAAAAAGAATGAGCAAGATTTTCAAACAGGTAAGTGGAACGAAGTCATTCACATCCCTTCTTGTCCTATGGGAGCATTATGACAAAAAGAACACTCATTTTTAGAAACTGCATGAAGTCTAGTACCTGCTAAAAAACATACATGGTACACAGACTCAGTTTTATCTTCAACTTCAGTACACACTGAACAGATATATTTATCAGAATTTCACCTGGCTTTCATGTTTTGTTCTACGTCATACCTATGCCTATATCTAAACAGTCCTCCCCAGAAGAAAACAAATCTAAATCTAAATAGATCTATCTAATTTAAGATTTATTTATTTGTGAGAGAGAGACAGTGCGTGCTAGTGGAGGGAGAGGCAGATGCAGAGGGAATTCTCAAGCAGACTCCCTGCTGAGTGTGGAGCCGACTGCAGGCTCCATCCTAGGACTCTGAGACCATGAACTGAGCTGAAATCAAAAGTCAGATGCTTAACTGACTGAGCCACGCAGGTGCCCCTAAATAGAGCAAAATACAAATACCAGTTTCTAAAGGTGTATAATGAGAGCTGCAGAAGATCATACATGCTCCTGACCTGGGATTTCTTGCATTTTAGGGATCCTCAACTATTTCAGTATTTAAAGTCTAACAAAATTACTTCAAAATAATCTCTGAGTAAGGGAAGAAAGTATGGGATGAGGGTAACAGACGAGACAAAGTTGATTATGTCTTGTTAATTGCTAAACCTGAATGGTAAGTAATTATGGGCTCATCATACTTGTCTCATTTTGCACATTTGAAATTTTCCATCAAAATGGTTAAAAAATATAATTCTTAAAAATCTAACAATTATACGTTTACCCTTAATATCGCTATAGGGGTTCAACTCAAATTTTTGTTGTGTGTGTGATTTTGCTTCATCATTTCATGTAGGTCTCTCCTCAAAGGTAACTTAAGAAGGGCATTCCCTGGTTGCCTTATCTGAAACAGCAGAAGATTACTTACTACCTTGCTATTCTCTATACCCAGGTCCCACTTTATTTTAATTTGTAGCACTTTTTACAACTTGGCATGGTATTATAATATACATTTACCTTATTATTTAATTCTCTAACTACATAAAACTGCCATAAAGGCAATGTATTTATCTTTTTCCAGGGCTGTATCTCTAGCACTTACATTAACGCTTGGTCCCCACTAAATGCCCAATAAACACATTTTTTTTTCCAGTTTTAAAGAAGATTCAGTTATCATAAATTTTATACAGTTCCAACAAAAGTAAGTCCCTTCTCCATTTATATTTCATCTGCCAGAGATCTTTTTTTAAAATTAAAAAAAATTTTTTTTTTAAGATTCCATCCATTTATTTGCGAGAGAGAGAGAGAGAGACAGACAGACATTAAGAGGGGAGGAGGTTAGAGGGAGATGTAGACTCCCTATGGAGCCGAGAGCCCGACTCGGGACTCAATCCTGCGACTCCAGGATCATGATCTGAGCCAAGGCAAGTCACTCAACCAACTGAGCCACCCAGGTGCCCTCTGCCAGAGATCTTAACTGAGCTTAGAAACTATTAATTCCATATGTACTATGAAAGTCAAATTGTGACGGTATACAAAAATCCAACACTAACACCAATATAACAGCTTTAAGTATGGTTACCTTTGTGTTCCAATCTCTAATGTTTTTCATCAGATTTATCAGGAGGCTTTGAAAGTCCACTAGAGGAATCTGTTTCAGCTGTTTCTCCAAACTCATTTTAAACAACATTAAAATCAGCAACATTATTTCACGATCCTGGTAACCTTCTGGATGTATAGATGTACACAAGCCTAGAAACTGTGACAGAAGTACAGTGACAAAACAACTTAAGGAGATATATTTTATTTGGAGAGTTTAAATTATAAAAGCTTTCTGATAAAGAATATAAAAGAAAACTTATAGAAAACAAAACATCAGATGTTTAGAAAAAAGAAGGCAAGAAATACTTGTGTTAATAGTTAAATCAGGTGACACAGTAAGTATTTTCTTCTCCAATTCTCATTTTTGAGATTTTTTTTTAACGGTTCAGTATCATTGACTTGATTCAGCCACTAAAAAGTTTTAACACTGTTACTAATTCTTAATCACTAAGTTACAAGTAATAACTTTTTCTCTTCATACATTCAAATTCTAAAAAAAAGTACTGGTTCTAAAAAATAATTGGTTTCTAAAATCTTCTTGGGAAAGGTATCCTAGAACTATATTAACCTATAAAGTCCCTTTCACTCCTAATATTAAGACAAACAAACAAACAAACAAAAAAACCCCAGCAAAAACAACATTTAATACAAATAATACTGCTAACAAATTTCAAAGATTAGAAATCACCTGGTAAAACACTAGTGATTTTGTTTTAAAACCACTAACCACAAAACTAAATGGTTCCAGTTCTGTGATAAAGACATAAAGAAGAGTTTTTCCCTACCTTAACCACATTTAAAATGTTGGTTTCAGGAAGAGTTGAAAAAATTGGCTTACAAGATGAATCTTCACTTCCTTCCCCACCCAATGTCACCTGTGTTTCAGAACTATTGAAAAGAGAATAAAGCAATGTGAAATTAGGCACAAAATAATTATTTTAAGAAACACTGAACAAAAAAGTTTTGTTGAGGCATAATTTACATATAAATAAAAGGAATATACCCATTTTAAGTTCTGATAAATATATATGTAGTAGTGTAACTGCCAACAGAATAAAGAAGTAGCAGAACATTTTCATTACCTACAGAAGTCCCTTCATGCTAGATCGAAGTCACTTTGCTATCTCCTACTCCAGGTAAACACTAATCTGAATTTCTATCTCTATGCATTAGTTTTCCCTTGAACAGCTACTTTTTATCAAGGCACTATCCTCATTGTTCTTGGTGTTGAGAACTATGTAGAAGGTGGCTCTGGCTATAAAAGAACTCATAATAAAGGTCTCATGAATAGACAGAAATACAAAACAATTCTTTTTAAAAATTTAAAATTAACATATAATGTATTATTAGCCCCAGGGGTACAGGTCTGTGAATCGCCAGGTTTACACTTCCTACTACTCACCATAGCCCATACCTTCCCCAATGTCCATAACCCAACCACCCTCTCCCTACCCCCACCCCCGCAACCCTCAGTTTGTTTTGTGAGATTAAGAATCTCTTATGGTTTGTCTCCCTCCCAATCCCATCTTGTTTCATTTATTCCTTTCCTACCCCCCAAAACCCCCATATTTGCTCTTAACTTCCTCATATTAGGGAGATCATATCATAATTATCTTTCTCTGATTGACTCATTTCACTAAGCATAATACCCTCTAGTTCCATCCACGTCCGTCATCACAAATGGCAAGATTTCATTCCTTTTGATGGCTACATGGTATTCCATTGTATATATATACACCACATCTTTATCCATTCATCTGTTGATGGACATCTAGGTTCTTTCCATAGTTTGGCTATTGTGGACATTGCTGCTATAAACATTCAGGTGCACTTGCCCCTTCAGATCACTACATTTGTATCTTTAGGGTAAATACCCAGTAGTGCCATTACTGGGTCGTAGGGTAGTTCTATTCAAAGAAACAATTCTAAGCACCATAGTTCTGGTAGTGGCAATCAGTGAGGTTCATGGAGGAGGAGACACATCAATTTGGCCTTCAAGAGACATTTTCTTGGTTAATTTTTTGAATTAATAATACCTTCATATGGTTAAAGAACTAAAAAACTTCAAAAGGTATCAGGGCACAGTATACTGTGAAGAACTGTCTTCAGTCTAAGGCCTTTTGTCACCCATTTCCCCTCCCCATAATCACTACTAGTTTTAGTCCTTCCTTCCACAGGCATTTTATGTATATACAAATAATTATGTATTTATTTGCTCCCCCTTTAATTTAAATGGCAGCATACTATATACTGTTGTGTACGTCTCTTTATTTCACTTAATATGTCTTCTATTTCCTTAAGTACGTATGAAAAGCTTTCTTAGTTTTTAAAGTCTCTGCTTGGTAGTCCTGTGTGTCTTCTTAGCTGTAAACCTCAGGCAAACTACTTAACCTTTCTGTGCCTGACTCGCCTATAAAATGGGACCGAGAATATTATCTAATAGTTGTAGTGACCATTAAATGAAGTGCTATATGTTAAGCACTTAGAACTATGCCTGGCACATAGTAAGCAATACGTAACCATTAGTAGTTGTGATGATGATGATCATCGAACCATGATTTATTAATCTGTTCCATACAGACAAGACTATCTTGCTCTTTTTAAAAAAGATTTATTTGAGAGCGAGCAAGAGTGACCACAAGTGGGGGTGGGGATGGTGATAGCAGAGAGAAAAGTAGGCTTCCTGCTGAGCAGGGAGCCCCATGCATGACTCAATCCCAGACCACAGGATTATGAGCTGAAGGCAGAAGCTTAACTGACTGAGCCCCCCAGGCTCCCTGCGGGAGCTTCAGTGAGAGACAGAGGTAACATTCTGGTGAGCAGCCACTGAGGGTGAAGGTGAGGGATGAATACAAGGAAGAGCCAATGCAATGATGACTCCTACGGAGGAACCGCAAGCAGATCAATTTGGTTAAAACAAAAGGGACAAAAAATAGAAAATAAGCCAAATTGTAAAGTCTTAAATACATGGTGTAAAGGCCTGAGAACATAGGAGAAAGAAGTTCAAGGCTATGTTTCATAAAAGGAATCCCACAACAGTGAAAACAATAAGTATCTTGGAGGTAGAAAACCCCTGGAGAAATGGAGATCTTTTTGCCAGGGTTGGCATGAAAAGAGGATCTGAATTAGAGTAACACTGGTAATAAAAAAGGAAAAATAGCTGGGACATAAGCAGAGGAACTAGAACACAGGGATGTGAGAACTGATGGAATGCAGGAGAGAAAGAGGTTAGTTGTGACTCAGATTTTAAGTCTGTACATCTAACAGAGAAACGGTCAAGAAAAGAACTGTTCTCCTGTCCTTCAGCATCTTACTCTCCCTACCTGAATATTTAAGAGCTTTCTAACATTTCACACACCCCAACAAAAATGGTTAAGTTGCACGTGAGTCTTAGTGAATAGAGTTGTGGTCATATCTCAGCAGGATTCAGTCTTGTACTCATGTTGCTTAAACAAGCATTTCATCATGGTTCACTCATCCCTTCACCAGCTCCTCCTTGCTTTCCTGTGCTCATCAGTGCTTACCACTATGCAGCAATGGTGACCTCAGCCACCACCCCACTGTAGTCAACAAACCTAACTGAGGCCAACTCTTCAACTGGTAAGTAACCAATTAAAAAAAACTATTTTGCTAAATATCATTTGTATGTATTATGTCTTAATGCATTCATTACAATCTTTATCTCACTATGTCCATTACAGTATTTGCTTGCAACACTGAAGAAACACTCAAATCTATTGCATACAACATATATTACCACCTTTTACTGATTTCATTAAAGCTTAAATAATAAAATAATTGGAATTTTAACTTCTCAATATAGGTGGTTTGAATATCTTAGTAATGTTTGGGGGAAATGGTTGTTTTTTTTTGATTGGCTGAGAAAGCATTCTTTTCCCTAGTGATAGAACATAGTCTTTATCTGAAAATTAGCTAGTCAACATATTTTTAGATACAGATTACATCTGAGCAAGAAGGGATCCTGTATGGATGGAAAGAGAACTAGAGAGGTAAGTTTGGCAATAACAAGAATTTACCTTTTTCTCAGAAGTGAAGATGAGTATATTTTCATATTTAAGAACCATTTTTATTTCTGTGATCAGTTTATTCCTGTGTCCATTTTTCTAATAGGTTACTGATCTTTTTATTAATTTGAAACTAAACTTTTACCTGTAACCAGAATTGTTTTGTTCATACATACATGCATGAATATGAAAAATTCATATAAATATAGATCTCCCTCCACTCCCTTTTGAGGTTTTCCTTTTGACTGCGTATAGTGATTACTGTCATGGCAAATTATTTTGGCCAAATAAGTTAATTTTCCTCTTAAGGGTTTTGAGTGTTAGGCTCATAGAAAAAATCATTTCCCCTTTTTTAAGATTATAAAAACCTGCTGGTTTCTTCTATTATTTTTACGGTTTCATTGTATACATTTAAATCTTTGCTCTATCAGTTTGAGGTATGGATGCAAAATTTGTTTTCAGATAGCTACCCAGTTTTCCAAATAATGGATAATATGAGATACTTAATATCCTACTCTTTCATTTATGGAAATAGCATCTTTAACATTCATGAAGCATTTATATGTATTTGGTTCTATTTTAGACTTATTTTTTTCTACTGACAGACCCTTGCACTTTGCATTTGTCTTATACTATTATCTGCTAAGGCCAGTCCTACCTCCTAACTCTTCTTTCTCAAAGCTTTTCTGGTTGTTATTTTTTTCCATATGACTTTAGAATCACTTATATAGTATCAACTCTCCCCTTTCCTATAAAATATCCCATTGGCATTTCTTATTCAAATATCATTAAGTTTATAGTTTAACGTCAGGAGCTCTAATCTATTTATATTATAAAGTTGAATCTTCCTGAGAGCATGGTACGCTCTTTCATTTATTTAAGTCTTCTATTTTGTCTCTTAATGTTTATACACACACAAATACACACACTCTCTCTCTTTCTGTCTCTTCTATGTAAGTTTATTCCTAGGTATTTCATGTATTTTTCTTGCTGTTGTAAATGAAGTCTTTTCTTCCAGTTTATCTTTTTTTTTAAGATTTTATTTTTTTAATTTTTAAATGTAATCTCTATCCCTAAGGTAGGGCTCAAATTCATGACCCTGAGATCAAGAATAATATGCTCTACCAACAGAGCCAGGCAGGTACCCCTTCAATTTATCTTTTAGACTAGCTATAGTTCATATATCTGAAGGTTATTAATTTCTCTTTTTAAACTTTGTACCCCAGCATCCATACCAACTTCTCTATTATTTTTTTTTAAGATTTATTTATTTATTTATTTATCTATTTGACAAACAGAGATCACGAGTAGGCAGAGGCAGGCAGAGAAAGGGGAGGAAGAAGACTCCTTGCTGAGCAGAAAGCTTGATGCGGTGCTCGATCCCAAGACCCTGAGATCATGACCTGAGCCGAAGGCAGAGGCTTTAACCTACTGAGTCACCCAGGCACTCTGCTCTCTGTTTTTTAAAGATAGATTTATTTTACAGCAAGAGAGCAAGAGAAAGAGAGACAGCAAGGGAGCAGATCAGTGGGAGGAGGGGCAGTGGGAGGAGGAGGAGGAGAGAGAGACTCTTAAGCAGACTCTTCACTGAGTGCAGAGCCTGATATGGAGCTTGATTCCAGAACCCTGAGATCATGGCCTGAGCCAAAACCCAAAGTTGGTGACCCTACTGACTAAGCCACCCAGGCGCCCCTCCCTCCTCCTTTAAAACAGGCTCCGTGTCTAATGTGGGGCTTGAATTCACAACCCTGACATCAAGTCACATGCTATACTGACTGAGACAGCTAGGTGCCCTATACCAATTTCTCTTGTTTCTTTTATTTGTTACAGCACTTCAGCTGACTCTTAGGCTTCTTTGCATACATTAACATACTTCTGCAAATAATGAAACTTCCACCAACTCATATCCAGTTTTTATATCTATTTTTCTCTCTTATCTAACTGCTTTGGCCAGCATTGCCAACAGAATAATGCCAAATAATGCCAACAAATAATGTCAAATAAGCAAATAATGTCAGATAATGACAAATAATAACAGAATAATGTCAAATAATGTTTTATTTTTAAAAAATTAAAAATTTTAAATATTTCTATTTCCTCCCTGTTAAACTTGATGACTTTCAGATTAAGACATATGTTAGGAATGTATCTAATTCAAGATCCATTTCAACTTTGAGAGATTTTAAAAACCAAGAGTGGGTACTGAAATTATCAAATGAATATTACTGTTATCACATTAAAATTATTTAAAATAATGTTTTTGGGATTTAATTATGAAAATAAAACTTACACTAGACTGTCTTCATTAAAGTCTGGCTGAAGATTCTCCAGAGGAAACAAAGATCTGAAATCAATTCCCATATTGAAAAACACAGCTGCTATATCAGATAATGATGGGATCCAGGGCCAAACTGGTGAATCGCTGAAGGTATCTAGTTAACAGAAGAAATGGTTTTATCCCAAATCCCAGGTTCACAAACACACAATTGCAAGTGACAGTCTGCATGTGAAACATGGATTATTACGATGATTTTACAGAAATGATATCTGGTAATGATATGCTGACAATATAGTTATTTAGAATGATCATATAGGAATTAGAGATTTTCAAGTAAATATGAAGGCAACGACATTTATGAAAGTATCTGAGAGTGATGATGAATAAAAGCATGTAACTCATGAGGTAATACACTTTGAAAAGACTGACAATAACAATGGTAAAATACCAAACTACTCCTAACACAGAAGATTTTACCATCTTTAGTGCCCATACAATCCCAATCCTCAAAACAAGTGAAAGATGAAAATCACAATGCTCGTTTCATTTTAAGGGATCTCAAAGGTAATAAAACAATTGTTACATTTTTGTAGTAGATACTTTCAATCTCCTCAGTGCACAATCAGTACAATACTTGCACATCAATAAGCCAATTAAAATTAATTGGCTAAATAAATAACAAACTTGTAACTATTTCCATTTACCCAGGACAGTAACCCATGAGTTGGTAAATATCAGGTTAGGGCTATCACTTGCAAGATCTTATACCTTTTTCTCAATGTGACTAGAAAACTGCAGATACTTATTTTTGAATGGAGTTTCTTATCATTATTAAAGATTTTAGATCACAAAAAAAATAACTTTTTGTTCTGTATTTCTGAATATCGTAAATGTTTAGCAATACAAGAGACTGTACATAGCAACCTATAATTCACACTGCTAATCAGAGTAAATCTATATACTCACCATTTCTAATTGTTATTTCCATCAATGTACTTAAAATCTGCACAGACACAATACAGTCTGTATGAACCGACATCATCTGCCAAAGTAGACAAGAATATTAAAAAAGAAGAAAAAAAAAAAGAAAGAAAATGAGCATTTACTACTTGCCAGGCATATATAAAGGTGTTTTATGGATTTTCTTGAATATGTATTTTATATGCATTCCATTTTATTTTATTTAAAAAAAATTTTTTTTTAAAGATTTTATTTATTTATCATAGAGAGAGAGGGAGAGAGAGTGAGCACAGGCAGACAGAATGGCAGGCACAGGCAGAGGGAGAAGCAGGCACCCTGCTGAGCAAGGAGCCCGATGTGGGACTCGATCCCAGGACGCTGGGATCATGACCCGAGCCGAAGGCAGCGGCTTAACCAACTGAGCCACCCAGGCGTCCCTATATGCATTCCATTTTAATATTTACAATAACCTTATGAAGTGGCCATATACTACACATTAGCAGACAGGCTCAGAGAGATTAAGATACCCAACATAATACATGAGGAGTTAGAACTTAAAATTCAGGTCTGATTCTAAAATCAGGGCCCTTTCCATTCTAATTCTGTTTAATTCCATTCCATTCTGTTTTTACAACTTTCATTTATATTAGACAAATATAACAACTGAAAACTATTAAAAAATACCTTTCTAGTTCATTTGTGCAATGAAATCCGAAAACCATAAAGAAAAAGGCTGCTAACTGATCACAGGCAAAAATCAAACCACACACTAATAAAAATATGCAAAATAATGTATCAATAAACCATTTATTTATGATTAATAAATTAATCATGATTTATTTATTTGTGATTTTTATTTATTTGTCAGGAAGAGAGAGAGCAAGCACAAGCAGGGGGAGTAGCTGGCAGAAAGAGAAGCAGGCTCTGAGCTGAGCAGAGAACTGGATTTGGAACTCAATCCCGGGACCCCAGGATCATGACCTGAGCTGAAGGCAGACACCCAATCCACTAAGCCACCTAGGCATCCCTATCAATATACTTTTAAAAAAGAATGTTCAATATCACTAGTAATCAAAGAAATGCAAAGAGAAGTGACAAGCTGTCATTAACTTGTTAAGAGAAGCTTGACTTTTGGTGCCTAGGTGGCTCAGTCTTAAAATCTTAAAAAAATCTTAAAAAAAAAAAAAAAAGAGAAGCTTGACTTTAAGATTGTTAATGATCAAGAACACTGATAACAGCCAGTGGTCGTAAGAGTACTAAGAAAGAGGTAGCATGTCCAGTATAATTTGATAAAATTTAAAAAGTAATTTGGTAGTATTTATGCAAAGTTATTGTCCTTTTTATAGTTAGTCTTTTTACATACAGAAATTTGTATGCACAGGCATATAATTAATATAACTGTATAAAATGAATTTTGGGGGAACAAAATCTCAAGTCTAAAAAATATATTTTTTTTCAAGTTTAAAAAATATTTTAAAAAATAAAAAATAGGGACGCTTGGATGGTTTAGTTTATTAAGCATCTGTCTTTGGCTCGGGTCGTGGTCTTGGGGTCCTGGAATCGAGCCCATCATGCTCCCTGTTCAGTGGGGAGTCTGCTTCTCCCTCTCCCTCTGCAACTCCCCCTGCTGTGCTTGCTCATATACTCACTCTCAAATAAATAAATAAAATCTTAAAAAAATATATAAATAAAAAATTAAAAATTTTTTAAAGAATCATATGATGGGCACCTGGGTGGCAGCTCAGTCTGTTAAGCATATGACTCTTGATTTTGGCTCAGGTCATGATCTCAGAGCTGTGAGATCAAGCCCTGTGTCAGGCTCCCCGCTCAGCACAAGTTTGCTGGAGATTCTCCCTCTCCCCCTGCTTGCACTAGCATGCACGCTCTCTCTCTAATAAATAAATCTTTAAAAAAAAGAGAATCATATGACAGGCTGAAGGTAATTTTAAAGTGGTTTTGCAGGGGAAAACATTTGTTTCCCTTTTGCTTCGGAGCTGTAGATTGATTATAGTAAATTTAAATCTAAAGTGTAAGGGAGGATTGATTTTTCTCTTGCAGCTCAGCCATTTGGTGAAGTTTGGGTTTTTCTCCCTCTTTCTGGGCTGTTAAGTTCTTGCCAGGCTACTTTGTAGCAAGTTGTGTCCTGAGCATCACCTCCCACCAGACCCCAAAGATCTAGGAGGAGCCTCGGTCTGTCACTAGGCTTCCAATGGATTCGCCAGAGCAGCTTTATCCAACCTGGGCTCTGGGATCATCTCAGACACCCAATGAAGAGGATTCCCAGGAAAGCTGAGGTGCCTCTCAAACGATCTCCTAAGTATTAACCAAGAACCTTGGCAAATTGACCCTAGACTCTAGTATCGTCCTCCCTTCCCCTCTGCCACAGTATCCGTCTCAGCAGCCAGGCAGAGAGAGGAAACCACAGGGGCTGGTGGAGCGTATCCTCAGCAGCAGTGGGAGGAGGACTGGAGTGAGGACCTTGTTAACAGCCGGGAAGGAAAGGATGGCAAGGATGACTCGAATGATTCAGTACCAGCACTACCTAAGCCCGGGGTCTCAGCTTCAAAAAGATCTACAGCAGAAGGAAACGAAGGGTGAAAGAAGAGTGGAAAGATTCAGATGTCGCTGTCATTATTGCCTGTATCACGAAGATCTTGCTGAGGACACCAGCATGGAGAATAATTATGACGTGGAGCCAATGTAAACAGACTTTTATTCTTAAACTATTTCTTTCTGCTAGTGATTTTAGGATCATTTTGCAGCAGCTTGGAAGGCTGCTCTATGTTAGGGCAAACTAATACTTTGATAATCTGTGATATTACAAGGGTTTTATTTTAATATCTTTTTTTTTTTTTTTTTTTTACCGTGATGCCAGGAATTTGTGAGGAATCCTGTAGTTTGCATTTGGATGACTTCAGTATACTTGCACCTTTTGATTTGACCTAAGGAAGCACTAATAGGTTTTGAATGTTGCCTGTGTGTTTGAGAGACCTGAAGTCATTAAGATAAGATATATACCAAAAATTGGAAGCCAAGTAACTTGTGCAGAAGGAATACAAGAAAACTCTGGGTGGTTTGGTAAGCAAAATTAGGGTGGGTATATATGCTAGATTTTCTGGTTTTCTGACATTGTAATAAAATTTTTTTGTTGTGCTCTTTCAGTTTCAGTAGGAAGTGTGTGTGTAAAGGATCTTAATAGAGTTATTTGAATAAAAAAAATAAAGTGTAAGGGAGAATAACACAAACTCTGTTTCAATCAGGCATATTTGTATCATTGTATGTTTGTACTCGCATCATTTGTGTGTTTGTGCCATTTTCAAAATCAGCCTGTGTCAAAAACTCAGGTCTAACGTCTGTGTTATGTTTTGCCACTAGGGGGCAGCACCATTCAAGGACATGCTGGAAACAGAACAAATTTGGTAACAATCATTTTTAGGCAGTAATAAATTCTAAGGTGGGCAACCCAGTACTTGGAGATAATTAAATAAATGTGTAAAGAGGTGTATACAACAATCTCATGTCTATCAATTGAGACTGGGTTAAATAAAGCAGTATAACATGGCAATAGAATACTATAAAACCATTAAAAAAGATGACGACATATTTATACTGACACGAAAATAATTTGTTATCTGAGATAAGTCACAAAACCCATATTCTATTTATACTGTCATATAGTAATCTATGTACATGCAGAGAACAATCTCAACACTATAATTTAATAACCCCTGGAAACTGGGATGGCATTAAGCCATTTTACTTTTAAGTTTTCACAATCAAACATGAATTGCTTTTGAAAAAGTTTTTAAAAAGTAGCAAAGTGTACTTCTAGTTTTACACTCACAAATTCAGGAAAATGCAAATATTTTAATTACATTTTAACAATTAAATTAACAAAAATGTAGGGACCATATAGTTCATTCTTTGTTTATGGTTGAATAATATTCCTTTGTACGTGTGCACATGTGTGCATGTACATCTCTTTTATCCACTCATCTATGGATGAACACCAGGGCTGCTTCCACAATTTGGTTACTGTAAATAATGCTGCAATATACACTGGGATGTACATATCCTTCTGAATTAGTGTTCTGTATTCTCTGGGTAAGAAGGGTTAAACAAAACATTAGAACCACAGCACTAAAATAAATTCTGACATACTCTCTAAAAAAGAAAAATAGTTACAAGTTGGTATATCTGTCCATTATGAAAAATGGACTTGGAATTAAAAAGGAAAGATGAGACAAAGTGTTTTACACAGAAAAAGTGACTAATGTATGATTATTAGCTAAATTTTTCAAATAATAAATACATAAAGTATTAAAAGCCACTTAAACGAAAGTATGCTTATAGGTTACAATCAGGGTTTTAAAGACTATAATGAGGATCCACATCAACAAGATAAAAATTAATACAGATAGATGCAAAGTCTTACTTATAAGTTTAAGAAAAGAGATCTTGCAGAGTTAGAGAATAACAAAGCTCTGGCATGATAGCAGATGAAGTTTGGAATTGCAGTTAACAGAAATATGTCAGTGGGTATAAGGGAGAGTCTCACTGGAAACTGCTGTTTGAAAGACCTTATCTCAAGTTTATGTCCATTTCGGGGGGAAATGCTTTAGGAGCTAAAGGTCATTCAGAAAGATAATCAGTAAAGGAACTAGGTATTTACTGACTGGAGAAAGCTTACTACTGGGGGGAAGGTGAGGGTCATAAAGCTGTTTTAAAATAAATGAAGGACTGTTAGATGCAGCATATTCTGGGAAGCTCTAGAAAAGATAATTAGTACTACTACATAAAAACCACAGGGAGGCAAGTTTTGATTTAATTAGGACTGTTTAAAAAAAAATTTACTGGGGTCAAAGTAGTGAGCTCCTAACCACTGGAAGTAAACACTCCTGCCGCCCAGTCTGCACCGCCTGCTATTTTCTCTGCCCAGAGTGCTCTTTTACCACATAGCGGCAAGGCTAACTCCATTACTTTCTTCTCAGATCTTTACTCAGACCTCGCCTGACCAGTAAGGCCCTCATCATTAATTATCTCATATATATATATATGATATATATATATATAATAATTTGATTTTTCTATATCAAAATATATATTTTTCGATAGATATATCAAAAAATCAAAAAAGCAAGCTTTTTGATACTTCTCTGTGCCTACCCTAGCCTAATACTTCTTCCTAGCACCACCATCTGACATATCTCTAAACATGCATTCACACATATACCCACTTACTCTCTCCTCTATAGTACTGGAACGTGGCTTTCATGAGATCAGAAATGTGGATTTTTTCATTACTGTTCTCTCCAGTACCTGGCAGAGCTGGCACTCAAAAAATGCCAGCAATATGAAAAAAATGAATAAAAGGCTGTATTGGAATATCTAGTTCTTACCAAATACGAGATTTTTTGAAATGCTATCTTAAGGCCCAGAATAGAAAGTTCTTATGTTTTTCCCACTTTTCACTTCATACAATATCCATATTTTTTTTTGAAAAATTATTTTTTTTTAAGATTTTATTTATTTATTTGACAGAGAGAAATCACAAGTAGATGGAGAGGCAAGCAGAGAGAGAGAGAGAGAGGGAAGCAGGCTCCCTGCCGAGCAGAGAGCCCAACGCAGGACTCGATCCCAGGACGCTGAGATCATGACCTGAGCCGAAGGCAGCGGTTTTAACCCACTGAGCCACCCAGGCGCCCCTACAATATCCATATTTTTTTAAAATTTTTTTATTTTTATTTTTTTTAAAGATTTTTATTTATTTGACAGAGAGAAATCACAAGTAGATGGAGAGGCAGGCAGAGAGAGAGAGAGGGAAGCAGGCTCCCTGCTGAGCAGAGAGCCCGATGCGGGACTCGATCCTAGGACCCTGAGATCATGACCTGAGCCGAAGGCAGCGGCTTAACCCACTGAGCCACCCAGGCGCCCCAATATCCATATTTTTAATAGTCATATTTTTTGTTACCACTGACACTTATAAAGTTACCATGCAGATAATATAAAAATTTAGATAATTAAGTGGTTTTAAAAATTAAACATTATTGGGGAAAAGAAGTATTGGGTTGCAGATATACACACATACAAAAATGGGAAAATATTAGTATACAAGTCAAATCCTAAAAATAAATATGCAAGAGTCTCCATAAAATTGGGAGAAAAACATTTTTTAAAAGCCCACAAAGCCTCCTTTCCCTCTTCTTCCCCTTCCAAAAGAGGGGTAATGTAAGAATGAGAACTCTTCTGAAACTAACCATATAGTGATCTACCAGTGGGATGAAATATCTTAGGCACAATTAACATTACTACCCTGCACACGATCTGCATTAGCATTCCCTTTATAATCTCTTCACGAGGACTCTTTTTGCCTCTTTTTTTTTTTTTTAAAGATTTTATTTATTTATTTGACAGACAGAGATCACAAGTAGGCAGAGAGGCAGGCAGAGAGAGAGGCGGGAAGCAGGCTCCCGAGTAGAGAGCCCAATGCAGGGCTCGATCCCAGGACCCCGAGATCACGACCTGAGCTGAAGGCAGAGGCTTAACCCACTGAGCCACCCAGGCGCCCCTTCTTTTTGCCTCATTTTAGGTGCCCATCCCCCTGAAATCATGGGTTTGATGTGTTTTTTTTTTCTTTAGTAATGTGCAAATATGGTATTTTAAGTTTGTCTTTGACTAGGAAATGCAGTAGGAAACAACTATACTCCCCAAATATTTCTCTTACCCGAAATAGCCACTTTAACACAGGTACAGGACACTGGACGTAGTGATAAGCAGAGGTAAGAAAGCCTTGTGTTGTCAAAAAAATCTGATCTGTTTTTCCTGATCTGAAAAAATAAAGTGAAATCAATGACTGTACTTTCAGGGTAAGAAACGTCTTCCACCACATCTGACATAATTAGGGAAATGAGCAAGCACACCATCCTCAGATCCTGGAGGCAGACTCTACTCCAATATGGATGGGTTACTCAAAAAGGAAATTCAAGTGATGGCCTAAAGCTGATCCACTATATTGGCCTGTCTCCAGATTTATCTGGTGAATAAATTTACATTAGCTGGCAGTGCTGAGAAGGCGCCTATTAAGTCTCAGGGCACTGTCTGCTTTTGCCAACTTCGGTCTGTAATTCTATAAAGCTCAGCACCAGAATTAATGTGATCTCTCTGGATCTGAGATATCGTGCACTGAGAGAAATTAGACCAACTTGGGCACAGTGGTACAGACTGCTAGGTGCCCATCCCAAGATCTATTCTTGGCTTTCCTGTTGGCAACAAAGTGGCTGACTTTTAGCACTGTTTTAAATAAAAACCATTTCCCAGCCTTCCTTTAACAGGTGTGGTCATGTTGACTAAGTTCTACCCAACTAGCCATAAGTAGAAATATGTGGGATTTCTGGGAATTTGAATGTAAAGGGCTGGATGGTGGAGAAGAAAGATTATATGGTGAAACACCAGCCCTGGACTTCCTACCTTCAAACTTCTTTCACATAAGAAAGAAATATACTTCTTGTTTTCTGTTTGTTTGTTTTTAAAGATTTTATTTATTTATTTGACAGACAGAGATCACAAGTAGGCAGAGAGGCAGGCAGAAAGAGAGAGGAGGAAGCAGGCTCCCTGCTGAGCAGAGAGCCTGATGCAGGGCTCGATCCCAGGACCCGGAGATCATGACCTGAGCTGAAGGCAGAGGCTTTAACCCACTGAGCCACCCAGGTGCACCTATACTTCTTGTTTTAAGCCCCTATTATTTTGACAGTTGCTGTTACTATATGCTGATCTTAATCCTAACTAATAAAAGCATATGTGCCAAGCAACTATCTTACACTGCTGCCTCTAATTAAATAATAAACACAAAAAGCAATAGTAATAAGAAGGATTTGAAAACTGATAGGTCATAACAGAAGTTAACCTTTTAGAAGAATATGGCAGTTAGATACTTTTAGGATAATTTTTATATAGGAAAAAGTAAAATGTTTTTCTGTTTTACTACTTACTTAAGAATAAGCTTTTCTACAGCGCTCTGTCCTATAAAACCAGAGTCTCTTAAATCCAAGGTATATTGATTGAAAATTTTTCCGGAATTGAGGAAATTAAATATTTCTTCACCTGGGTGATGATCAGGAATAGCATCAATTGTAACCGAAAATTTCTTTAGAAATTCCCTGGAATAAAAAAAGTTACTGAATACCAAATAATTACATTGCATGTGATTTTGTGTTTAAAGCCTGGGTGCAAAGAAAACTTTTCTTAGGACCAATGTTAACCTCAGATAAGACTAGCATGAGAACATGGGTTTTGTTCCTCCCACTGTTTGCCAGTAGTTAATCCAAAGCCGCTAAATGGGTCTATGTGAAAAGAAATAATAACCAGGAGAAAAAAGATGTATCTTGGCCTTAACATTTGTCCTTGAAATCCATCATAGATGGATTAGAAAACCATCATAGATGGATTAGAAAACCATCATAGATGGATTAGAAAACCATCATAGATTACTCATTAAGTGCATAACCATCAGTGGTTCATTTATTTCACAAGAACAAAATTAAGATATATAAACTTAGTAGGATATACATTATGAAAAATGCTATACCTGTGCTCTTCTAAGAGGCCATCCTCATCATCTGTACTGTCTTGATCTCCAATTCTGATGGGGGATTTAATGCCTCGGCCCTGCCTTATGTCTTCCTGTAGTTGCTTCTGCAGTTCATCTAGCCTGAGAATTGAAAGAATATTGCAAAAAATGGTTTACTCTAAAAACAATCTTTAGTTTGTCTAAAAGCAGCACCAAAAAAACCAAATCAACCCCCGCCGAACCCAACCTTTTATTATTAATAAGTACCTTGTTATATGACAAATTTTGTTGTACTAAAGGTCAAATTATATTTCTTTTTTTAAAAAAATTAATTATTTATTTATTTGACAGACAGAGATCACAAGTAGACAGAGGCAGGCAGAGACAGAGGAGGAAGCAGGCTCCCCACTGAGCAGAGAGCCCTATGCGGGGCTTGATCCCAGGACCCTGAGACCATGATCTGAGCTGAAGGCAGAGGCTTTAACCCACTGAGCCACCCAGGTGCCCCAAATTATATCTTTCCAAACACCATGATGTATAACAGGTTTTTTACCCAGCTACCAGTATGGTATTAGAATAGTATTCCTTCACACAGAAGACTTGAATATTTCTTTATAGCTAGGACTTCAATAATGAAATCCAAATCATTTAGAGAAAGGGGAAGGAAAAATGGCAAATAATTTGATTATCCCCTTGAATCTTTAATGCTCATTGGACTTCAAGTAGACCAACAAACTGATAATGTTAATTAGGCTTTCTAGCAGCAGTAGTCATTATCATTATCATCATCATTATCATCACAGTACCTAACACTGAGCCCTTACTAAGGGACAGGCACTATACTGAGAACTTTATGTATTAAATATTTCAACCCTCACGAGAACCTCATGTGGTAGTTTATTATTACCCATTTTACACATGAGGAAACAGACATCAGGAATGCTAACTTGCTCAAGCTCCCAATGCAAGGAGCTGGGATTCAAAGCTGGAGAATCTAGCTCTGGAGTCCTTGCTTACACTGCTTGCCAAGATTAAGTTATTCTAACCTTATTCCTAGCTCCAGCCCCACAGTAGATGAGTCTAATACAACAGTAAGTGACAAGTAAATGTACTGCTCTACCAATACAGAAAAGAGTCAATAATCAGATCAAACTAGCATCTCTACCTCTGGTCTGTGCAATGTTCATTTCAAATAAACAACTTCAGATCTGACATTACAAATCACATAAATTCATGAAATGTTTAAAGAATTTTACAATAGAGACAATTTCTCTAACTTTAGAAAGGTGAGCACTTCTGACTAATTGTATCTCCTATGGTTAGCTAACTCATCTATCAAGTTTGAGACACATATGTACCAACTTCAAGTCAGTTAAGGGTTTTTTTTTTTTTTTAAGATTTTATTTACTTATTTGACAGACAGAAATCACAAGTAGGCAGAGAGGCAGGCAGAGAGAGAGAGAGGAGGAAGCAGGCCCCCCACCGAGCAGAGAGCCCGACGCGGGGCTCAATCCCAGGACCCTGAGATCCTGACCTGAGCCAAACGAAGGCAGAGGCTTTAACCCACTGAGCCACCCAGATGCCCCCCCTTTCTAAAAGATTTTACTACTTATTTGAGGGAGAGAGAGCATAAGCAGGGGGACTGGCAGAGGGAAAGGGACCAGGAGACTCCCTGCTCAGAGGAGCCCAATGTGGGGGCAGATCCAATCCCAGGACCCTGAGATCATGATCTAAGCCAAAGCCAGACACTTAACCAACTGAGCCACCCTGGAGCCCCAAGTCAGTTGAGCTTTTAAGTGAAGTTCTGTGGGCTAGTTTTGAGGATATTCCTTAAATAAGGAAGATACTTTCCCCCTCATTAGCAAAAGCAGTTTACAATGAATGACACAAATTTTATGAGGTCCATTATGATCCTCAAACTTTTTGATTTCTCTGTGTGTGTTTGTGTGTGTGTGAGAGAGAGAGACAGAGAGAACCAGAGACTGAAAGAGAAACACAATTCTAAACTTCTTCGTTAAGAGTAACTTGATAGGGACGCCTGGGTGGCTCAGTTGGTTGGACGACTGCCTTCAGCTCAGGTCATGATCCTGGAGTCCCGGGATCGAGTTCCGCATCGGACTCCCAGCTCCATGGGGAGTCTGCTTCTCTCTCTGACCTTCTCCTCGTTCGTGCTCTCTCTCACTGTCTCTCTCTCAAGTAAATAAATAAAATCTTTAAAAAATAAATAAAAAAAAAAAGAGTAACTTGATATAGGGGTCCCTGGGGTGGTCTCTGCCTTCGGCTCAGGTCATGGTCTCAAGGTTCTGAGATTGAGCCCCATGTAGGGCTCTCTGCTCAGCAGGGAGCCTGCTTCCTTCTCTCTCTCTGCCTATTTGTGATCTCTTTTTCTGTCAAATAAATAAATAAAATCTTAAAAAAAAAAAAAAAGAGTAACTTGATATAGAAAAAACTATGTGTTGGAATACATAAGAATGTTTAAAAAAATTCTATGCAAACAAAAACCCCCAAACAACTCAATTAAAAAATGGGCAAGGGGCACCTATATGGCTTAGTTGATTATGTCTGTCTTTGGCTGTGGGTCATGATCCTGGGGTCCTGGGATTGAGCCCCACATCAGGCTCCATGCTCAGCAGGGAGTCTGCTTTTCCTTCTTCTGTGCCCCCTCCCTCTCTCGTACTCTCTCTCTCTCAAATAAAGCAATAAAATCTTTTAAAAAATGGGCAAAGGAGCTGAACAGACATTTCTCCAAAGAAGCTACAAAAATGGCCAATAAGGACATGAAAAGATGCTCAACATCATTAGTTATTAGTTTAAAGTGAAAATGAAAACCACAATGAGGTACCCCTTCATACTCGTTAGGATGGCTATCATCAAAAAACCAGAAAATATCAAGTGTTGGTGAGGATGTGGAAAAACTGGAATCCTTGTGCACTGCTCATGGGAATGTAAAATGGTGCAGCCACTATGGAAAACAGTATAGCAGTTCCTCAAAATTATGTACAGAATCACTGTATGATCCAGTAATTCTACTTCTGAGTATATACCCAACCCCTAAGAACTGATTGGGGACTTAAAGAGATACTTGTACACCCACGTTCACAGCAGCAATACTTCCAACAGCCAAAAAACAGAAGTAACCCAAGTGTCCATCAAAGGATAAATGGTTAAATAAAATGTGGTATATACATATACTAGAGTATTATTCAGCCTCAAGAAGGAAGGAAAATCTTGGAGCACCTGGGTGGCTCAGTGGGTTAAGCCTCTGCCTTCAGCTCAGGTCATGATCTCAGGGTCCTGGGATCGAGCCCTGCATGGAGCTCTCTGCTCAGTGGGAAGCCTGCTTCCTCCTCTCTGCCTGCCTCTCTCTGCCTACTTGTGATCTCTATCTGTCAAATAAATAAACAAAATCTTAAAAAAAAAAAAAAAAAAAAGGAAATTCTGAAACATGCTACGAAATGGACAAACCTTGAAGACACCATGCTAAGTGAAATAAGCCAATATAAATGAATGAATACTATATGATTTCATTTATATGAGGTACCTAGAACAGTTAATTTCATAGAGGCAGCCCCACTGCCAAGGGCTGGGAGAAGAGGAGGACGGGCAGTTATTATTTAATGAGTACGGAATTTCAGTGAGGGAAGCTGAATAAAGTTCTGAAGATGGATGGTGGTGACGGTTGTACAACATGAATGGATGTAATTCCAGTGAATTGCACAGTTAAGAAGGATTAGAATGGTAAATTAAATTCTGTATATTTTATCACAATAAAAAAATACACACAGAAAATTCTGCCCATACTTTTGATCAAGAATTTCAGCTACCAGTTAGATTCGGCTTGTGGTAAGCAGAAAGGAATTTGTATTATTACAGTAATACAGTAAACCGTAAAAACCTGATCTTCTGACCCGGCCTTGTGAACAAGAGTACTTTATTTCTAACAAAGTTGATAGTAAAACTATTATAGTAGTATTGGCATAAAATGCATGCTAATTTCTCACAATCCTTAAAGGAAAATTAAAAACCCAACCCACCACACAAATAAGCAGTATGTTTAATTTAGCAAGGTAGTCATGATGCTGACCTTTGAGTGTCTTCCATCTCCTTCACAAGACGTTCTAAAGTATTTGTATATGTACCACTATGAACATGTTCCTAAAACAAGAAGAAAATTTAGGGATACTTTATAACATATCTTAGTACAAGAATTGGGATGTTTTAAGTTACTCAGAGTACTAAAGAGTATTTTCTATTTCAAAAACCTAGGCCAGGAGGATACCTTTCTTAGAGAATTTTCACCATCATGCTTTAAATCTAGTATTTTGTACTGCAGGCAATTTGATTTTACCATTTATTAGGAAAGGCACTAATTTTAAAACCCTGTCAGCCTTCGGAACTGACTGTAAACACCCAAGGGCTCCATGGCTACCATGTCTTTATTTTTAAATTCTATTTTAATGTAATCAAACTAATTTTTAGGTGTTACCATGGAACATTAACACCTTCCCCACCAAATTTTACAGACATATTAGAATTTAATCCAGCTTATTCCCAAGATAGAATGAAGCACTTTATAAATAAAATTGCACACCACAATTAACAACATTTCTACACTCTACCTTCATTTACAGCAGTGGTCTCCAAAGCAGGGGGTGTGCAAGGTGATCCATTGGGGTGCAGGAAGAAAATAATAGAACTTCTATTTATATGGAACTTCTATAGAAACTCCAGTAGAACTTAGTCTATAGTAACTTCTATATAACTTCTATAGGAAAATACTTTTTTCTTTTTCCTTTTAAATTCTGTTTTTGCATATGCTTTAGAAAGTACACAGTAGTATAGTGGTACATGTATATAATCTATAAGTATACATATATATTGGAATACATGCTTAAATTTTTTTTTACTAATAGAAGTGTTTGTGATCAAAAAAGTTTGGAGACCACTGATTTACAGTAATAAAACTAAAGATATGGGAAACCCATTAACCAAACAAGAACTATACCAGTTGCAGTCCAATTACGAATCATAACAGATACTACGTTTTTAAACAGTTCTAGCAATTTATCCCTCTTTCACTCATCAATCCAATTTTCCCTCTTCAGGTAAAGATAAATGTCACAGAACTACTTACTGTATAGTCTGATGACTGAGATCTAAGCCCCTTGGAAAAAGCAGGAGGCTTTCCTGTAGTTGCAGGAGTCTGATTGAAGTTCAAAGCCATTATTTCTTCCAGTGATTTTAATGTTTCCTCTTCCTCATCACTGTCTAGGTTGTAACCTAAACTTTCTTCATCACTATCAAAATCACCCCTTAGTTTTCTTTTCAGTGCATTGCTACCTGCATTGGAATTTCCTGAACTCTCTTTATCTGAAGGGGCTTTATCTGAAGGTGCTGTAGGGCTTGGGGTACATGGCACTGGCACAACTTCCAAAGCAGGAGGGGGAGACTTTGTAGTAGTGCCATATTCTGAACGCAAAGATCCCCCAGAAATTTTCCCTGAAGATACATTAGAATCAGCTTTATCAGTCTTTGTTTTGTGTTCCTTGTGTCTGGAGGACTCTGCAGAATGCCCAGAACATTCTTTAGATGAGGAACGCTCTTTTTCTTTTTTAGGAACTGGAAGAGTGCAATTTTTAGTATTTAATGGTACCCGGGAGGAACCAGCACTTGGAACATGGGAAAGTAAAGGTAGAAGTTTTGTCTCCTTTGATGCCAGAGAGCTAGCAGTTTTATTTTTCTGAAGGTTGCTAGCTTTTTTAACTGCAGACTTTTCCTGAGGTAAAGATATGTGGGGTTTCTGAATCTTAGTCTCTTTGGTACTTGCCACACGGATTTGGTCACTATTCCTGGAAGAATGGTGGCCGGAATTTGAAGGTGCCAAGCCTCCAGAGGAGCGATCAATTTCTTCACTGGGTTCCTTGGATATATCTTCCAAGCGCAATACATCCCCAGGCGTCTTCAGTGCAATATGTTTTATAAACTTCTCTCTCTGATGTGGTCCGTCAGGACGCTTCTCAAGGAAGGACTCCTTTACTTTTGGCATTATAGATTCTCTTGTGCTTTTCAGATCTGAGTCCATAGAGTTCCTTTTTCTTTTGTCAGGGAACTTATTCTGCTTAGACCCTGCTAAAATTTAATTTTTGCCAGATTAGTGAATAGTAAATTTTCCTATTGTAGTAAAGTTTAGTGAGTGTCTAGAATACTCTGACAAAATGCTTAAATTGTAAAAGTTTAGGCTGAGATCATTCAATATATGTGGCATAAGGAAAAAAAGTTAGTACTATTATTTATTTATTAACTAATAAAATACTGGTGTTCAAATTTAAAGCTAATGACAATGCCCATTTTCATTCTAAAGCTATTAGAAGTTTACTACCCAAACAAAATTCAAGGTATTGCTCCCTGAAACACAAAAGCTGCATATCTATTATCATGGAAGGTAATTCCCTCAAAGTTCATATATGCTTTCTTAGATCAAGGACTATCTGATTCCAGAAATGTAATACTTCTACATCTAAATTTATAGCATCTCAAAATATATATATGATAACTAGCTGAAGGCAAACATATTTTCTCAATTAAAATAAAAATCTACCCAAGTCTTTCTCCCCAGTGTTTAATTGTTTATTCCTTCCTGTGTATCCTTCTAGTCATTAGCTATGTTATGAGTTGTGGTGGAATTGTGGCTCCCAAGACGATATATTGAGGGGCGCCTGGGTGGCTCAGTTGTTAAGCATCTGCCTTCAGCTCAGGTCATGATCCCAGGGTCCTAGGATCAAGTCCCACATCAGGCTTCCTGCTCGGCCGGAAGCCTGCTTCTCCCTCTCCCACTCCCCCTGCTTATGTTCCCTCTCTCACTGTGTCTTTCTGTCAAATAAATAAAATCTTACAAAATAAATAAATAAAAAGGTGATATGTTGAAGTCTTAACTCCCAGGATCTCACAATGTGACTTTAATAAGAAATAGGGTCTTTACAGGGGTAGTTAAGTTAAAATAAGTCATTAAGGTGGGTCCTAATCCAGTTATGACTGGTGTCCTTAGAAGAAGGTGAAATTTGCAGTCTTGAAGTCTTTTATCTTTTTCACACTATCATGTCATGAATTTACAGGGAATGTACTACAGCAACCAAGCTCCTTTCCATTGGTTCTCACAAAACCTACTTCTCTGAGTAGAGCAGGCTGGCATTTTAGTTGAACCTAAGTACCTTCCTCTTTGGCTTCCTTCAAAAGGGTAAATTTGGACATGGAGATAGAACTGAAGAGGGAAGATGAAGTGGAAACACACAGGGAAGGGGTGCCTGAGTGGCTTAGTTGGTTAAACGTCTGCCTTCAGCCCAGGTCAACATCTCAGGGTCCTGGAATTGAGCCCCAAGTTGGGGTCCCTGCTCAGTGGGAAATCTGCTTCTCTCTCTCCATCTGCCCCCCACCCACTTGTATGTTCTCTCTCAAATATAAATTTAAAAAATCTTAAAAAAGGGGCGCCTGGGTGGCTCGGTGGGTAAGCCGCTGCCTTCGGCTCAGGTCATGATCTCAGGGTCCTGGGATCGAGTCCCGCATCGGGCTCTCTGCTCAGCAGGAGCCTGCTTCCTCCTCTCTCTCTCTCTGCCTGCCTCTCTGCCTACTTGTGATCTCTCTCTGTCAAATAAATAAATAAAATCTTAAAAAAAACAAAAAACAAAAAACAAAGAAAACCCCAACCATACATGCAGGGAAAAGATACCATGTGACATATGACAGGAGTGATGTATCTAAAAGTCAAAGAATGCCAAGAATTGTAGGCAAACACCAAAAGCTAGAAGAGGCAAGGAAGGATTCCCTCCTTGAATTGCTCTGCTGATAACCTTAATTTTGGACTTCTAGCTTCTAGAACCATGAGAAAATATATTTCCACTGTTTTAAGCTACCTAGGTTTAGGGGGTCCATCCAAGAGAACTTTAATAAACCACATTTATTTGAGTTAACCAGGTTTAAAATGTTTCTTAATGTGGTTAAAAATGGGACGTTATCATTAATTAAAACCCATTAATCATTAAAGATTACTATTTATATAAACAGTATTCCCCAAATCAAGTTTCTCTCTGCATGAGGGCATATGTCCTCAAATCCTCAACAATTTGATTAAGACAACGACATAATAACTCAAGAGGTAAGAAACTTTTTATAGCTTGATCAGTATATAATCTGAAAAATTCCGTTTATAAACATGAAAAAAATCAATAAACAAATGTCTCTATTTCCATTTTTCTTTTTTTCTTTTTAAAGATTTTATTTACTTACTTGACAGACAGAGAGAGATCAAAGTAGGCAGAGAGACAGGCAGAGAGAGAGGGAAAGCAGGCTCACTGCTGAACAGAGAGCCCAATGCAGGACTCGATCCCAGAACCCTGAGATCATGACCTGAGCCAAAGGCAGAGGCTTATTAACCAACTCTAAAACACCCAGGCGCCCTATCTCCATTTTTCTACAGGTAGCTTCTTTTACCTGAAGAAATCATTCTATATCCACTCACTTTGCTGGGGTTAAATGTCTTGTAAAAAAAGGACAAGGGGGGGCGCCTGGGTGGCTCAGTGGTTTTGGCTGCTGCCTTTGGCTCGGGTCATGATCTCAGGGTCCTGGGATCGAGCCCCGCATCGGGCTCCCTGCTCCGCAGGAAGCCTGCTTCCCTCTCTCTCTCTCTCTGCCTGCCTCTCTGCCTACTTGTGATCTCCGTCTTTCAAATAAATAAATAAAATCTTTAAAAAAAAAAAAAAAAAAAAGACAAGGGTTCATTATGATGAGAAAGCAACTAACTAAGAAAAAGACTTGGGGTGGATTTACACTGATTATTTTAAGTTTGGGATTTCAAAAAAGATAGCTACAGAGCTGCCAGCTTGAGTTCTGTTCCATTTCCTAGAGAAGTTAATTTATATATAGCTAGAAATGAGAAATTTCTGATTTGTTTAGGAATTTCTGATTTGTTCAGGTCTTCAATTCTGGAACAGAAGGAGAGAAAAACTGTTTATGAACAAAGTTTAGGAAAAATCACCTTACTAAAAGCTTCTGACGTCTGGAATTAGAGGAGGTTGAACTGGTACTGTAAGTAAGCTTCCCTTTTGCAAGCTCTCTAAAGCAGTGGGTTTACTGCATGATACTTTTTGCACTGCTTGTACAAACTGCAGACTGTTTAAGGACATTTCAAATATCTGTTAATATACAAAACAAATAGGGGTGACTGCATGGCTCAGTGGGTTAAGCCTCTGCCTTCGTCTCAGGTCATGATCTCTGGGTCCTGGGATGGAGCCCCACATTGGGCTCTCTGCTCAGCAGGGAGCCTGCTTCCCCCCTTCTCTCTGCCTGCCTCTCTGCCTACTTGTGATCTCTATCAAATAAATAAATAAAATCTTAAAAAAAATAAATAAAACAGACAAGACAGACTGAATTTGTAAACAGAAAAAAAGTAAAAATTCAACTGTTCATGAATAGGGGATTGGTTACTAATAAAATTATAGAATAAACAAGGGATGGATTAATTTAGACCTCAGAATGCAGCCCAAGGACAGGATTCTAGAAGACTAAAGAGCTAAAGGATTTTATCAACATTCCTAAAATCTTCTAACTTGTGTGTTATTATGTACATCACAACTGAGAAGTATAATAGCAGAAATATGAACAAGACAGTATATTTGGATTATTAAGATCTATTCGCTATCAGATAAAGATAAGCATTCTTCAGGTTATCTAGTGAAAAAGTCCCTTATGTTCTTTATATTCTGTTGACAGTGAAATGCAGCATAAATGTGTATTTATTAAAAAGTACAATACCATAACTTAAAATGATTATGAAACATGCAAAATACTAGAAAAAAACCATAAATCAAGGTTATAAATAAAATATAAATAAGAGGGTTCTTAAATCTACTTATGAAAACATGAAGAAAGCGTCTTTTTTTTTTTTTTAAAGGTTTTATTTATTATTTGGCACTCCAGGATCATGACTTGAGCCGAAGGCAGATGCTTAACTGACTGAGCCATCCAGGTGCCCAGAAAGCATCTTTTTCAAGTACTGTTCAAAAACTGCAGTATGTGGAACTGTATAAATGAAACTACATTACAGTCACCACTGACGAAATCTGCAAATCTATGAACTGAATAGAATTTTTATCTTAGTCATTACTAGAGAAAGAAAAAGCGAGCTGAAGAGCTTGGTGGCAACACCACCACTAGCACCCCTTTATACTGGGAAGAGCAAAATATTTTACACTAAAAATATTTTGTTCTTCCATTCACCTCACTGCAAATTGATCACTTTTTACTATAAATGTGTAATATAGTGAGTACAGAACAATCTCATGGCTGAGAAATTATTGTTCTTGTACTTCATAATGTCAAAATTCAATGAAAATTTAATCACTAAAATCAACACTGTAAAAATTAAATAAAAAATTTATAAAACTTCAAATTCATTCCTGTATCTAGAAGCTCTCTTTATGATGGTAAACTATGGTTTCTGTCCTGGCTAAAAATTGATATTAACACTTGAGATTACCTGCTCAAAATGCAATACACCTCTAAAATATATAAAAAATACAGTTTTACATGAAACCTGAAGAACAAGGAGTCACATCTGTCTCTCTCTGTACCTCTCTTTTTTCTTAATGATTTTATGAGGATGTGAAGATCAAATGAATTAAAAGCACACAGACCAGGGCATGGCACACAGTAACTGTTCAGTAAATGTTAGCTATTATTGTTATGTTCACTGTTATCTTACTCAGCATGGGAATTTGTAAAATCCATTTTTCAAAGTCTGCAATCATGGCAGAAAAAAATCTATTACACCAGATTATTAACAGTTGTTATTTCTGGAAGTCTTTCATTTTTTGTATTACAAATTTCTGTAATGTTTGACTTTTACACTGTTCTATTTTCTAGTTAAGAAAAGATAAAGATACTTTAAGAATTATTACTGAATTAACAGTAGCTATTTATTACTATGTATTTCCTCAACTAATAGATAGTAAAAGTACAAATTAATATATGTAGGTGTCCTTGAAATTTCATATTAAAAAGTTTATCTTTGTACTTGAAATATTAGAAATATTTGGATGTTGTTGTGAACGATGTTAACAGTTTTAACCTTATACAAGGCATCTATAATACCAAGATCTCAGTCCACAGTTCCAATAATATAAGATTATGCTTCTTACTGTAGCCAAGATTCAGGAGCAGAACACGGAATACCAAAATGAGAAACATGCTGCTAGGAACTCTTGAAAGAGGCAAAAAGGTAAAGAAAAACCACAGGTTATGCATACTAATTCAGGGACTAGTCTTTTTAAATATAATTTAACCAAACTCTTAACTAATCTCAGACATTTGCAATTTCCCTCTAGGAAGGGAATTGTGTATTTAAACAAATCTGCTTTATAAAAATGCCACTGAGATACAGTTTTATATAAAAATTAATAAATTAATTTTGATTCTACCTGAAGCGGGTTCCCATGAATCAGAAGAGGATCTTTTCCTTGAGAAATGTCCATTTTCCTATTAGCAAAATGAGAAAAAATTAATTAGGATTTGGGACCAGTAACGGATGTGAACTTTTCTTTGTAACATTTAAACACGGATTTCTAGACCAAAATAAATAAACTGAGTACTTTTATTTGGAGGTAAATTCAAACTTTTATAATAAGACATTTTAGGGGCGCCTGGGTGGCTCAGTTGGTTAAGCAGCTGCCTTCAGCTCAGGTGGTGATTCCAGGGTCCTGGGATCGAGTCCCACATGGGGCTCCCTGCTCAGTGGGGAATCTGCTTCTCCCTCTTCCTCTGCCCCTCTCTCTGCTTGTGCTCTCTAGTAAATAAAAAAATTTTAAAAAGACACTTTAAACTCTTAAGTTTTACAAAAATGAAGGACATTTGTATGATAAAAATGTAAAAATGTCATAAAAATAAAAGCCAGTTTTCATAATGCAAATTTAGAGCTTTGTATTAACTCAGGATTAGTATTAAAACCCTGTATCATTCTGATAAAGAAATAGTAAGCCTAATACTTGCCAATTAAGGAAAATAACTCAGGAGCGTCTTGGTGGCTGAGTTAGTTAAGCCTCTGACTTTGGCTCAGGTCAAGACCTCAAGGTCCTGGGATGGAGCCCTGCATCAGGCTCCCCCCTGAGATGGGAGTCTGCCTAGCCCCCTCACCCTGCTTGTATTCTCTTTCTCAAATAAATAAAATCTCTAAAAATAATGGACTCTTCAATATTTCAGTTCAAATACTGATGTACAATCAAACACTGCAATCTTCTAAGAATGGACCAAATGTGGGGTACCTGGGTGGCTCAGTGGGTAAAAGCCTCTGCCTTCAGCTCAGATCATGAGCCCAGCATCCTGGGATGGGGCACCACATCAGGCTCTCTGCTTAGCAGGGAGCCTGCCCCCCCCCCTCTGCCCGCCTCTCTGCCTACTTGTGATCTCTGTCAAATAAATAAAATCTTAAAAAAAAAAAAAAAAAAAGAATGGACCAAATGTTAATAATGATTATTAGCAAATCTCATTGGTAAAGACACCAAACTCCTTGCAAATCAACCACAGAGTTTACAAATACATTTTCTAGCAATATGCATGGCAACACTCTCCATTCCCTCCTAAAATGTCAGTTTGGTTTATTGTTTTGGTCTATCTGGTTTTAAAATCTTGTAGCACTGTATCAACACAGCCCTTTCTTGATATCTGAACTTCCTTTATTGGCTCTATATGCAGAGAAGTTCTCTGAAACGGAGTACTTATCTTTCTAGGGGAGAGGATCAGCTTTTGTTTATCTAGGTTTGGTCTATTCTCAAGGGAGAATATGATGAAGTTAATATGTATTTGCATAGCTTTCTAAGTATTATCATCTAAGTTGTCTAAGACTCATTCTCAAAATTATTTAGGACTTACATATAATCTAAACTAGTGATTCTCAAACTTTAAAGTACATCAGAATCATCTGGAAGCTTTAATTCCAGATTGCTGGTCTTACCTCCAATTTCTGGTTCAGTCAGTCTCGGGTGGAGCCCGAGATTTTGCATTTCTAAGTTCCCAGGTGATGCTGATGTGGTTAGTCTAGGGACCACATTTTGAGAACCACTGTTCTAAAAGATTTCCTCCTGTTTCAGATTTTCCATTCCTTAAGTATCTCCCTTCAGCACAGCCTAATTTAAAAATGATGGTACTTGCCTAAAAAAAGAACGCTTACTTTCTTAAGAAAGGTCTTTGTTCATGGTCTGAAAAAATTAAGAGTAAGAAACACTACTAAGTTCTATGGACAGTCAGGAGCAAACATAATGAAATTAGGTTTTAACAAACTGTGTATCAGTATTTCCTTAACAAAAGATACCAGTATGATGTTAACAGTTATTAAACATTTTTAGATTTAGCATGCTAAATTAAAGTAGTAGCCAAGCTGACTCAGTAATTATTACACATACCAGGTTTGAAAGATTGCTCTTTCCAGGTGTGACGTCATTCTGTTTACTTTGTTCCTGCCTTGATTTACATTTTCTTTCTATACTAGAAGATTTTAAGGAAAGGTTGCTTGCTTCTGAGAAAGAATTTTCTGAGTTGATTCTCTGCTCCATTTGCTCCCTTCTCAACTTCTTTAGTTCTCTTTCTCTGCAATAAGAAGCTAGTGACAACTGGAATTTAGCCCCCAGTGGACTTTCTCCTGGGTGGTGCCTGGATAGACTGCTCCTGCTGCTAAGACTCCTAGAGCTGTTCTTGAAGATGTCAGTTTCTGTCACTGTGGCCTGCTTTTTGGAATCTGTATTGGTCTTGTCTCGATCTCTATCATTCTTCTCCCTGCTATTTTCGTGAATGAACAGTGACTTCCTCCTCTCTGGAGATCGATGTTTTTTCTTCAATGCCTTCATCTCCTTTGACAAGCAGTATGGAGGAACATAGACTTTTGTAACTGCCTTTGGATATTTGGTGGCTATTGACACACAGGGCCGACGTGACTCATGCATACCATGATCTTTATGGTGCTCTTTAACACCTTTCATTAAAGTCTCTAAAATAGTGCTCTTTTCTGATGGCATCCTTTTGGGTTTAGATTTTTTTGGTGAAGATAGTTTCCTTTCAAACTGCTCTGTCCCAGTGATGGACAATCCACTTCCTCCATATTTGATGTCTGATTTTTGTGCAGAATCCAACATATGTCTGTCTAAATAGTCAATTAAAACACAAATTGCATGTTATTAAAAATAACACAAACTATTACATTTTGTACAATTATATAAATAAAAATACTAAGTCATCACAAAAATTTTCAAATCAATATTTAGATGATGACACACATTTTATGGGGGGATTAAAACATGGTTTATTTAATAACCTTACTTCATAATGCTCCCTTTTACTACATCTTGTAAACTCACATGGCTCTATTTATAAAATTTTTCTGTATTAGAAAGTTAAAATACTATACAATATGAACATTATTGACTGGAATATTTTAAGTGTAAGAAAGAATAACAGCAAAAAGTTTCTTCATGATGTTTAGAACTTATGTTTGTTAAAAACGCTGCATCTTCATTTTTTTTTTCAATTTGAACATTCTGCTTAATCAAGTAAGAGCTTAGAGAAATTTAAAAATTGAATCCATCTCCCTCTTCGAAAGATCCTGTAAAAAAAATGCATCAATAGTATACATACCTTGTTTTGAAGCTGGTTTGAAGAAATCTATAATTGACTGCTTCCTGAAAATAAAAGCATAACTAATATAGTATCACATAAGCAAACATTAAAACCTCAATAATTCAGATTAAGGGGAGAATACTAGATTTATAGAATATAGATTGGATCTCATTACCTGGTTTAATCAAGTTCTGACAATAGCAATAATGCTTTGCTAAGCTGATTATAAAAAACTTCCATTTTCAATATAATTTACCATTTCCTTTAGGAGCAACCTTATAAATGCACAACTGAGGTTTATACAATCTATTGTACTAAAATGTAAGATTGTTGGAGTATGGATCCAGGGAATTGACAGTGTGCTTCCTAAGAAAAGTTTACTGCTCCATGAGGGGATCTGATCCTATTGCTTGGTATCTCCGGTGACTGGTACAAAATAATGCTCAATAGATGTTTGCTGAATGAATAATGGAAATTATAAAAACTGAGTAAAACCTGAAAAGACTCATAACAAGAGTAGATGGTAGCATGGCAGTATCAGTTATTGGGCCCAGATGGGGAGGGAGCTGAGTTGAAGGGCATGCTGACCAAAAGGCAGAAAGGATCAAACGCCAAGCTGATAGTACCTTCTTTGTATACTAAAATGTAAGAGGTTAATCTACGTAACAGCAGAAATTAGAATGAGTCATCACAACTAATGTTCCAAAATCTTGTCTTTTACCTAAAAATTCTTAGGATATTAACAAAATAACAAAAATAACACATTGAGGAAAGCACAAGAGAAAAGGAAGAATGTGAACAATTACCAAAACCAAATTGTTTTAACTTTTAAGGATTTCTGCACCTTTCTGCACGGTAACACAAAGTGAACCATTATTACCAGAATTTGTATTTGGATTGATGTATTTAGAGTTATTTGTCAGCTGCATAAAGAGGAATGTCATCATATATAGAGCAAAAAATTAACTTCCTGGCAAAATTCTGCTAAAATGTATTCATTTTACTGAAAGAGAAGCAATACACTACCAGTTTTCCTAAACATTTATTCACTATGAGGTTGGAATGCTCAGAGAAAACTTGAACAATCCATGTCCCTTGTATGCTTCACAGGTCACATTAGAAGACCAACATCCTTCTTTAATGGTTTGCTGAACGTTCACAACGTTTGTGAAATGTTGACGAAAAGCTAACTGTTATGAAATGAATATGAGTGACAGACTAAAGAAGAATTTATGCATTTGCTTTCATAAAACATAAAAAATTAATTCCACAGGAGAATAAACGAAGAAATGCCAGAGGTTCTGCAAATCGGGAAAGGATGATGCCGTCCGTTACTGGTCGAGGAAAGAGATGAGAAAGGATTAAGCAGCAGCTAATTTGAAACAATACTATATATGCCTTTACATTAATTACTAAGTTAACATTACATCTTTCCTAAAATATTAGATCCCAGGCTCCTTTTCGAGTAATACACCAGAGGGAAAAATGGGTTTGGGTAAAACATACAAGGAATCTGTAAAATAACCATGAATGTAACTTTCAAGTAGGAACCGTTATCTAATTTCATATGCACAGAAATGGGCATTAGTTATTTATAACTACCTTTAAAAAATTTTTAACAGCTCACAAGCCCTTATCTGAAACTTTTGGGGTCAAATGTGTTTTTGAAATTTGAAGTTACTGGATTTTAGAAAGGGGGTAACTTGGATGCATTACATAAAGCCCCCAGTGGGGTCTGATACTGCACCCCAAAAGCAAACACACGAGCATTTCTCCATTATCGCTTACAAATACTCCCAGTTAATGCGATAAAGCCCATATACAGCCTTCCATTAGTTCTAGTCAGGTTTGGCTGCCAAGTCAGAGGTGGTGCCAAACTTACTGAAAACTTGTGATTTTCATAGCATTTTGGCTTTCACAATTGAGATAAGGGATTGTGGACCTGTAGCACAACATTAGAAGATAAATTTACTGTTAAGTTACAAGCTTTTTAAAACTTAAAATAAAAAAGACAGTACCAAGTGCGTAGAGAATTTAAACATGTTTTATTGTCAGAGGATGTCAAAACTCCCCATCTTATTACATAGCTCCCACAAAATCTTCACAAAAAACCTAGCCTCTTAGAGAGGCGGAAAGTTACTGAAGGAAAAAAAAAACATATCACATTCCAAATCTGCATGTTATAAGTATCAATCATCGTGCACACTGGACTATAAAGTAATTCGTGGAAGGGTTTCCCTCGTCACATCGTACATAATTTCACCCACAATTTAGAAAAGATTTATACTGTTAAGCTACTACGATCAGTAGAACTGCAACGTACAAAAAAAACACCTAAATATGCACTAAGCAGGTAGGGCCCCGGGTCCAGCTATCGTGAAGGACAAAAATCACGGTCTACCTAAGGCGGGTTCTCCGTAGCCACCCAGGCTGTGGTCACTAGACGGAGAACTGCGTCCCAACTACAGAAAAGGAAACTCGAAGTCCCAGAAGCCCCCGCGCGGAGGCGGGGCAGGGGTTTGCCAGGCCCCGGAACGCCGAGGCCTGAGCTCGCGGAGGATGGCGGGAACTGAAAGAGCGGGCGTCCGCAGTCCTCCCTCATACCCTTGCCCCCGCGACCCGGCCCCTTCTCCAGCCCTCTGCACGGTACCTGTCCCCAGGACTCTTTGTTCTCTTTCCCGCTGCAGCAGGGGCGGTACTACCGGGTCTCAGATGGCAGCGCGGGGGCGACGACCCCGGGGCTGGGGATGAGGGGAAACCTGGCCTAGCGGGCATGCAGCGCCTTGTCATGTCGGCGCCGCTGGCGACGGCGGCATGAGCTGTGGCTGGAGAAGTTGGGTGCGTGGTTGCCGTCTTGCTGCTGGGACTCGGGGAGGCTGTCGGAGCAGAGTTGGGCGGCACCCCCTTCTCTCTTCATGGCGGTTCTCTCTCTTCGGAAGTGACTCCTGTGTGAGCGGGAAGGAACCTGAGGACCAACAGGGGGCGGGCCTTACTTGAAGGGTCGCACTCTGACTGGTTGACAAGGCGGTCATTTCATTAGTGGAGCAATAGAAAGCCGCAGCCGCTTAGGAGAAGGCGGGGTTTCGAGAAAGGGGAGGGAGGTACGAAAACTGCCCCCCCCGTCACGTGCGCAGTTGGGGTGGGGGGAGCGCACAGTTGCATCCGGGCCGCTTCGGCCTCAGCAGGCACGCGGGGGCGGACAGGCGCGGGCCGCTGCGGGCTCTGCGGCAGCTGGCGACAGCCGCCTGGTCGAGGGCGATGGACGAGATTTGCAGAAGCAAACCCGAGCCCAGCAGCTGCCCTCAGTGAGGGTGGCCAGCGGTTGGGCTTCCCGTTTCATACAGTTGTGCCTCAGAAATCTCCAGCTGTTCATTACATCGTCTTTTTAACAGATTAGGCCAAAGTGCCCAGATGCTGTCACCATTTCCTTGGTAATGGTGCACAGTCCAATCTGAAGACTTGTCCGTTCTGTGAGAGTTCTTGTTAAGTGTTGTGGATGTTTTTTCTCTTTTTTTAGGAAAGACCCCCCCCCCCCCCGCAACACACACACACCAAAATAAAGGCTGTTTTTATTCCACAGAAGCATTTTGTTTCTCAGCTGTTGAAATGAGTTATCCATGGAGCCTCTGCAGCCAGATTCCTTAGAGATTTTTGAAAGGAACAAAGGGTCAGCTTTCAATTACCCATGTTAAGTGTGGACAGCATAGATTACTAAAAGCTGCCAGCACTCTCCAGTCCTTCTTTGTAAAGGGGGTGTGTGTTGCAGGTTGTCAGCCAGGGTTTTCCTTACAAACTGAGACTGGTCAGAATATCTCTGAGCCTCAGTTTCCACATCTGTAGAATGCCATTCTATTTTTCCGGGAAATTGTAAACTATAAAAAAGATAAGCAGTATAAACTTAACAGTTCGGAGTCTCTCACGTGATAAGTACCGAACAAATTAGTGTTCCCTTTTTTTGCTCTTTAGACATATTCTTAGACTTAAATCTTACAGAGATACATCAGATACTGTATGACATAGAATATATGCAGACATAATATATTGTATGTAATATATTGATAGTTATTTATATATACAGCACATATGTATATATCACATCTATGGAATAACTATTAATCAAAATATCAATCTTATGTATGTCCAAGGTTTGTCAGACCTGTTCAATCGTTTGGGTGGAACAAAATCTTAAATAACACAAAAGAATTTAGACACATCTCTAAAGTTCATTGTACTGAGGGGTGCATGGGTAGGTAGCTCAGTTGTTAGGTGACTGCTTTTGGCTCAGGTCATGATCCCAGGGTCCTAGAATCAAATCCCACATAGGGCTCCTTGCTCAGTGGGGAACCTGCTTCTCCCTCTCCCTCTACCTGCTGCTCCCCCTACTTGTGTTTTCTGTCTGTCAAATAAATAAATGAAATCTTTTTTAAAAAATAAATTAAGTTTATTGTACTGATATTAGACTGCTTCTGTAGCTAAGCCAGGCTAACTGACCTGAAGTTCACCTCTTTTCCTTCCTAGTCAGCCCTTTGGAGGAAGAATTAATGAAGAATAAAAGCAGCCCACAAGGTTGCAAAGTATAAGGTAAAAGATAAACAGTGAGGGGCATCTGGGCAGCTCAGTCCTTAAGCGTCTGCCTTTCACATCGGGCTCCCTGCTTGCTGGGAAAGCTGCTTCTCCCTCTCCCACCCCACCCCCCCTTGTATTCCCTCTTTTGCTGTCCCTCTCTCTGTCAAATAAATAAAATCTTAAAATAAAAAAGATAAACAGTGAATGTACAGATTTCTCATACATCCAAAAAAGCATATATACACAGCTATATACTAGATAGTGGTAATACAAGAAAGAAAATACTAAAATAAGGGGCATTTTTCTGCTAATAAGTGAGAAGTTGTTGTACCTAGCATCATTCTTTACCTAACAGAATATAGTAGATGCTTGAAATGTTTTGAATGAATAATGATTTACACATTTGTTTATTTGGGGCTTTTTACATGTATTATTTTCTGTCTTGTCTTAGTGCTTTCTTTTGGGTGTTTTGACACTAGTAAATTCTTGCTTCTGTAATGGCACATCTACTAAACATTTAATCTGATTCTTTTCACTGCATGCTCGGTCCATAAGGAAGAGCGATGCATAAAAAACAACATTCTACATGATCGATCAGTTGCTTTTCTTGGGTTATAGTATTTGAATCATCTGGCCTCCAAGGTATCCTTTTAAAGTCTGTACTCATGCTACCAAACAATAGTTTTCACATTTTCTTAATCTGTGCAACAGATTATGGAGTTAAGTGAGGCAAGAAATCCCTTGATCAATAAATGGAGATGGAGTCATAATGAAAACACAATTTTAAAAATCTCTTCTTAACAGGGAAGTAGTTCTCTAAATCCTCAATAAGCATCAATGCTCTTATTTGTTTAAGCTGTGTTTGAAAATGATACAGATTTGGTTGCAGGGTGAAATATGTTGAACATACTAACTAGAACTGCTGGGAGCATCTTGGGCTCTTTCCCCCCACAAATAGCATTGGGTGGTCTTTTTTGTGTTTATACGCCTTCTCCCCGCATTGAATGTGTACCTAGGTCACATGTGCACACACGATTCATGTAAGGTTCATGTCGTGGGCCAGAAATAGACAGTCAGGAGCTGTCTACCTGGTGAGAGATGGTAAAGAACTCAGGGGTTTGCATGTGAGGAGAATAGAAGTGGGGTGGGGCTGGGGGAGAGAGTGATGAGAAAAGTAGACAAGACTGAATTAGAGACTTAAGGAAAAAATTCAGCCAGGATTGGCTGACGAGTTTGGAGAAATTAAGGCCAGATGACCATAAAAGTCAAGCTTGAGAAGATTTCTGGGAATGCAGGTGGGGATTAGGAAGCAAAGACCATTAAGTGTGAAGTGGCTTCCAAGCATGAAGCTTCTATGGGTGCAGCTCAGCTCCGTCGGGGACCCTGAACTGTTAAAGACCGTTAGGAGGAGGGCAGATTCTGGCCTTGATGGGAAGGGATGGGTCAGCAGCAGAAACAGTGTTACACGAACAACAGATCAAGTTTGCTAGGAGTGTAAGCCCAACATGGGAATCCTGAGAGGAGTGCCAGTGTAACTGATGCCAGAGATTCCAGGCGGGCACAAAGAAAACAGCAGTGGGCAGACTGGCTCACGCAGTACCTTAGCAGGCAGGGACTAAAAGAACAAAAGGTCAGCAAGTTACCGAGAACGATACTAAAAAGAAGAGAACTAAAGTAAAAGTAACTTCTGGTTCTACAGTAATGACGTACTTTTGCTCTGAGATTGCTACCCTCTGGTAAATTCCAAGGCTCTTGTTAGAGGGTTTTCTAGGGCAAGTGGAGAGACAAAGATGGGTTTACGGCAGAGCTGCCCGCTGGTGGCTGAGCCTGTAGTTGTGAGGGGAAGGTAGAGGGACCTGGGAAGGGGATTAGGAACAGACCCAGAGAAACAGGAAATAATTAACTTGAATGCCTGACAGAGAAAGAAAGACCACGTGATGATCTGAACAAGGAAAGGCGAGCTCCTGCTTCTCAAGAACCACATGAGTCACTTTGCAAATGGATGCTGAACTCAAAACTGCCCAAAAAGCATTTGGAAAAAGCACTGGCTTGGTTTTAAGGGGCTGCTAGGGAAGTGCCAAATGTAATATAATGCAATGTCATATCATCTAAATTCCCTGGGAATAACTAGTAACACTCTGAAAAAGCAGATCTGATGTTAGGGAAAGTGTGTTTCGTGTTATTTCATTATGGAATGTAAGATAATATTTCCTACCCTTTAGAACGCAAGGAACATATTTGTGATTTTTGAAATACCTGAATATTTCCTGTACTATTATTGACTCAATATTTTCACTTATATCAATTTATTTTGGAAGAAAACTGAATATTCCCATAAGTTAAAAATCAGTATCCCTTGAAAAGTGATAACTTTCCAAATGGAAGCTGACTGTAAGAACAAGATGAGAACTAGAAAAACTATCTCCCCACATTTCTCCTACGGTCATCATGTTTACTAGTGGTGGTAGGCAGAGATATTATTCATATGTGTGAAGTACAAGAGAGTCTTTGGGAAATACCAGTTTTACGGACTCCAGCTTATGATCAGGTGTTTTTCACACTTGGTTAGCAAACCATTAGAGGGTTTTGAAATTGATGTAAGGGGTCACAGACCGTAATTGAAAAAAATGGTGGGAGAGTGGAATAGAGAATATTCGTGTATGGCACATAGTCTGTAGTTATGTGTTATTTTGCAAAACTTCACTCGTCTGTATTTCCTTTTACAAGCAGTGATGTAAAAGGTAGCTCCATGCTCCTGTTGTGTGCAGTGGTGGAAACGTTTGAAAGTCATTGACGTAATCTGTATTCATACTTTTCACCCTTCTGTGTATTGGTGGCAATGACAGCAGATGCTGCTTGGAGGAAAAAAGGTGGGCTTCCTTTGTTCACTCCTGCTGGTGAGGAGGGTGGGGAGACACAACTCAGGCTCCCCTTATGTTCTCGTAAGGTCGTTCCCTCCAGGAGTGGGGAGCCTTGTAGAGGGAGGCTGATGCCTCTCCAGAGGAGTTTGCCTTTCCCCCGCCCTGCGCTGTAAGAGCTTCAAGATGGGGAGGATGGCTGAGGTGGCCCCCTTAGGTCCAGCCTTGTCCTCAGTAATCTAGGGACTGCAGGTGAGAAATGGAAGAAGGGAGAATGTTGTAAGGGAGGGAGAGATCCCCTGTCCAACCTGCCCCTTATGTAAAACCCTGCCACCTGGAACTGGAGAGGGTCTGGGAGGGAGAATGCATTTGACCTCACATCTTTGCAATGCTCTTCCCAGAATTCCTCACAGCTTGACCCTTACTTCATCAGGCTCTGACTCGCCTCTTCAGTCATTCCCTACCAACATTATCCTGAAGATGGAAACTTCCACAACACCAAAATACGGAACTCTCCGTGCTGGCCTTCCTGAAAACACGCTTCCCTGAGCTCCCAAAAAGTTTGTTAAAGACGTAGGACGACACTTAAAAATCAAGAGATTTCACACAAAACTCTAGATTTCTGGCTCTGACAGGTACAAAGAGGGGTCTCACACGTATGCCCACAGCGACTGGGTAAATATATATGTGAACCAGACTTCATTTTCCTGACTTTTATAGGGAGTGGGGGATCAGAGAAATATTTTGCAGGTGGCACGAAGATGGTGGGGAACTCCTGCTGGGCCTCACTACGTACGTATGGGTCAGACCCTGTCGTAAGCGCTTTAGGACTGCTGACCCCTTTAATCTTTGCCACGTTCCTGCAAGTTAGGAAATGGTGGCACTGGCCCAGTGTTTGCATAAGCATGGTGACAAGTGGCACGTGGAACTCAGCCTCAGTGAGTAGAGAGACGAGGCCCTGGGGGAACCAGGGGGCTGGGGGGCACATTCTCTGCTGATTTGAGACAACCTCTCTAGGCCGTAGTTTCCATGTGGATCGTAAGCCTAGTGTTTCCTCACCTTCTCTCAGTGTCAATGAGAGAAGCATCTGGCTTCTGGTGAGGCAGGGCAGTGCACAGCAACTCCTCTTTGAGCTACCCTAGGTGTTTTAATTTATATCCTAATATTTGTTTCCAAAGTTCTAGGAGAGAATGCTGTCTTAAAGCAAATGTCTCTGGAAGCCAACAGAGGAGGAACTCGTGCTTTTGGTGCCCAGAGGAGCCTCACAGGGAGTTAACAGGGCTCTCCGTCAGGGATTCTTACTTAAAGAAATTGCCAGACTTTACCTGTAATCAATACCTGGGGGCATTTCAAAGAACCGATGGCCAATATCTATCAAAGATGTAAAATGCACATATCTTTTGATTCAGCAATTCCCCTTCTAATGTCTCTTAGAACTATACCTCTCCATTCACAAAGGTGGGTCTAGAAAGTTGTTTGTTGTAGCATTAGCCGTAGTGTAAGGCTGAAAAGAAACTAAACAGCCCAGTAGCAGGGGACACAACAAATCATGGCACAGCCACTCAGTAGAATGCTGTGCTGCCGTTAGGAAGTCACTTGGAAAGCACAGGATCCTTCCAGAGAGTCCTGGCATATCCATGTGAATCAACTCTGTTATTTATACAAGCAATAACACAGTCTATGGATACAAGGTGACATACACTGTTCTGCAAATTAATTTTTTCGCCTAATGTATCTTCAAAGCTATTTCATACCAGTTTATATTGTTCACAAATGTAGAGGTTTCTGCGAAACTACTCTGTAATATTGCCACCTCGGCAGCTACTTTGTACGGCCAAGCAGCCTGCAGGGGCCTTGAACTGACGTCTGCCCTCCCACGCGCAGGCCGAGATAACAGCAGGAGGTGTAACAAATAAATGTACGTTCCTGATATGGCCCCCCAACAGTCCCTGAGATCCACAGTCTCCTCTGCCTCCCAGGGCCTTCCTTTCGTGTGCCCCTTAATAAGACCTCCTGTGGAGCTTACCAAAATCCAGCTCTTTTCAATTTGAATTGACCAATTGGGCCTCAGCCTGGGAACCCCGAAGGATTCTATCATGAACCCTAAGAAAAGCATGTGCTGGAGCGCCTGGTGGCTCAGGCGGTTAAATGTCTGCTTTCAACTCAGGTCATGATCTCAGGGTCCTGGGACTGAGTTCTGCACCAGGCTCCTTGCTCAGCTGGGAGCCTGCTTCTCCCTTGCCTGCTCTGCCTGCTGCACCCCTGTTTGTTCTCTCTCGCTCTCTCTCTCTCTCTGACAAATAAATAAAATCTTAAAAAAAAAAAAAAGTATGCACTCCAGGTCCTCTGCTCTCTCTGCCTGAAGCCTCCCTTGACCTCCCCAGGCCACTGGGCCTTTAAGTGGCCGCCTTGATCATAGGTCAAGAAGCTCTTAACAGTGGTTGCCTCCAGAGAGAGTTTTTCCGCTACCTTTGAAATTTGTATTATACCAGTTATATATACTACGTTTCCAAAGAAACTCCAAAACTCCAAGACAGATCCAAAGATCTCTCTCTTTCACCTTCACATAATAAAATAAAAGGACCAGGCACCTGGGTGGCTCAATGGGTTAAAGCCTCTGCCTTCGCTCGGGTCGTGATCCCAGGGTTCTGGGATTAGGCTCTCTGCTTGGCGGGGAGCCTGCCTCCCTCCCTCTCTCTCTCTCTGCCTGCCTCTGCCTACTTGTGATCTCTGTCTGTCAAATAAATAAATAAAATCTTAAAAAAAATAAAAGGACTCATAATTTCAGATTAAGAGTTATGCTGTTATATATATATATATATATATTTTAAGATTTTATTTATTTATTTGACAGAGAGAAATCACAAGTAGATGGAGAGGCAGGCAGAGAGAGAGAGGGAAGCAGGCTCCCTGCTGAGCAGAGAGCCCGATGCGGGACTCGATCCCAGGACTCTGAGATCATGACCTGAGCCGAAGGCAGCAGCTTAACCCACTGAGCCACCCAGGCGCCCGTTATGCTGTTATATTAACTGCTTTCAGGGAAGACTTGCCAGATACCCGCCACTGTTTCTGTTAGTCTCTGCCCATTTCTCCTTCATCTTCTTTCCCTAGAACCTTGACACTGACATCCCTGCTCTTATCTGCTTGTTGTGGGCAACATGGAGGCCGTTTAGTTACGTTGCGTGAGGAGGGATTCAGTAGTACAAACATTTCATGCTGACTTCTCAAACTCTGAGTGTCTTAAACGTAACTCACTATCTCCCCTACCGAACCTCCCAATGTAATGTTCTCTCCTCCTGTATTTCTTATCTTAAGAGAATGGTCGCATCATCTCCCCTCCCTTGTCGTCCAAGTCAGAAGCCTGGGAACCCTCCTAACCCCTCCTCTCTATTACTACCCTCAGCCCCCACCTGTCATCAGTCATCAAGTCTTAGTGATTTTGCACCCTCAATATCACTTGTATCCTTTTTTTTCTCCTAAAAATACATGCATGCGCACACACAAATATATATTTGGTTCTTTGGGGGAATGGGAAAGATACAGACAAACACAAAGAATATTACAAATGCATATTCTCCACTCCAGACTCACAAACTGTTAATGTTTTGCCCAGCTTTACTCTCCTCTCCTCTTTTCTGGTTTTTTTCCTTTTTTTAAAGATTTCATTTATTTATTTGAGAGAGAGAACAGAGAGCATGAGTAGGAGGAGGGACAGAGAAAGGGGGAGAGGGACAAGCAGACTCCCCACTGAACAGGGATTCCTTATGGGAGGGGTTATGTGGGGCTCAATCTTAGGACCCTGAGATCATGACTTGGGGTGAAGTCAGAGGCTTAAGTTTAACTGACTGAGCCACCCAGGAGCCCCTCTGGTCTTTCTGTTTTTTATAACAAAATATCACAGAAATAGCTGAGTCCTTTTTAACCAATACCGCAATATAATTCCCCTCCCCCCACTATTGTGGTTTTCAAGTACACAAGTTCTCTGCACCTCAGATTCCTTATTTTTTACATATATCTGTATTCAATCATAAGGAATATATACGATTATTTTGTATATGTTTTTTAAAAGATTTGCATGCTTTTAAAAGATTTGCATACTCTTAATTTTGTATGTAGTTCCTATGCCACATCTTATTCATTACAAACAATGCTGTCACGAACATTTCTGTACATGCTTCTTTGTGCCCATGTGCAAGAATATCTGTGGTTTATATAATCAGAAGGTAAATCATTGGGTCATAGGGTATTTGCATTATCAAGTTTATTGTATGCTGCCAAATTGCTTTCCATAAATGGCCAAATTAATTTATGGCCCACTAGCAACGTAAAAGAGTTCAGTTTGCGTCATGTCTGCTCTAATCTTTGATACGATGCTCCTTTTATATTTTTGCCTATCTGGAGGGTAAAAGTGGCTTCTCATGTTTTCTTTTGCAGTCCCTCACTTATGAGGTTGACTATGTCCTCAGACATTTTGGGGGGGTCTGTTTGGATTTTTTTTTTGTCCATTGTCCATTTCCATATTTCACTCATTCCTAAGCTGTTTGTGTTTTTCTTATTGGTTTGTAGAACTTAAAACTACATATTCTGTACTCTAAAGTCCTTTCTATCCCTCCTGCTGCACCCCAGTACAGATCCTAATTATCCCCTGCGAAGTCTTTTGCAACAGCTTCCAAGCTGGTCCCTTTGTCCTTCCTCAATCCATCTCCCCATCCAGCCTGAGCTATCTTTCTAACAACCAAATCTGAGTATGCAACTCCCAAATTCATTATTGACAGGGAAACAACCAAAACACAATCATCATCATCATCAACAACAAGCAAATCCCCGGCAAACAAATTTTAAGGCACTGAATCTACAACTCAATTCTTTGGCAGGGCCTACAAGGAACTCCATGATTTGATCCCCTTCTATCTCTGAGAGACCAGCATATTGCTCTCCCCATGCGTCTTACTTTCCGCCTGTTGGAACACTGGTTTTGGCCATTCTTTGAACACATAGGCCTCACTCATGCTTCTGGACTTCTGTGTACCTCACTTCTACTGCTATCTTGTCCTCCTAGTAAAATTTTACCTGACATCCCTGAAGAGACCTGGTTGCTCCTTTTTCAACCCACATCCACTATGACCCCACTAAAACATTTATGACCTTGCATTGGAATAATTTATTGTATAAATGTCTTCTCTATGGGTTGAAATCTTCATTTGGCTAGGGTTCTGTTTGTCGCAAGAGGCAGTATAATAGAGTGGTTAGGAGTAGAAGGTCTGAAGCCACAGATGGCCTGGGTTTGAATCTCAGCTCTGTTACTATTTGAGAAGTTGCTTAACTTCTCTGTGACTCAGATTCCTCATTGGTAAAGCAGGGATAATAATAGTACCTTTCTCATTGGTTTGTATTGAATCAGTTGATACACATGAAGTACTTACAATGGTATACAGCATACAATAGGTGCCCGATAAAGGTTAATTCTGATGATCTGTGTTTGTTAATCTATTATTAATAACTATTACTTATTCATGGTAGGCATTTGGTATCTTTGCATCAATACCTTGTCCACCTGCACTGTATGTCTTAATGCCTTTTACAGAGTTAGTACTGAGACTGTTGAAACATGTGTCCACTGCCTTTGGGGGTATTACATCCTCCATGGGGGCTAGCTCTTATTTTATAGTTGGGTCAGTTCCCCAGTTTGTCTCCTGCCCAGTCCCGGTTTCCTCTGATTTCTGGACATAGGCCCATTTCTCAAAAAGTGATTCCTAAGGCAAGAGGAGATGCTTAGTATAGGAGCAGTGCCAGCCTAGGTGACACACAGACATCCCCAACTAAAATTTCAGGCGTAATCCCCACTATTCACTTAGTCCTGGCTTGGTCAGCGGGACTTGTTCAATGGTGCCCGTGCTTCCTCCTTTCTTTCCCCAGCTCCTCCATCGCAGGCACTTAGCCACCATACCAGAAATAACTGTAGACATTAGAAAAATGCATCACATCAAATAAATCTGGGAACATTTCTTGCATTTCAAAAACCTTGGCTAGCCCCTCTCTGCGACTCCCCCACCAGTCCTTTCCAAGCCACTCACCAAATCTGCCTTTTCCCTCTTCTCTTCACCCTTGAAGCAGGCTTCAGTCTGAGGTCTCCACGTGTGATAAGCCCAAACCATCCGTTCCAAGATTCTCCTAGAATCCGCAGTTTCCCATGGTAGGGACTCAGATGGTCTTTACCGGAACGTTCTCTTTCTGAACTCTCTCAAGCACAAAATTCTCACTTCGTGTTCTTAGGACGAGAGCAGACACAAACCTTTCCCGGGTAGCTGGGAGCAGGAAAACTATGCTTTGTTTTTGTTTTGTAGAGCATAGCTTAGAAATGCCATGCCTGATTTTCTAGACACCCTTAGAGTGCTGCTGACTTCGATCACAAATGAAAAATTCAGATGTGGACAGGTGTGAAAGTCAAGGGATCAGCCTGGGGGATTCTGGGTGTCTACAGCTCAGTGGGACAAATGGCAAAACAACAGGTGTCCACAGATGTGCCGACCCGTGAGGCACTCATAGCCAAAGCTCACTTCGGGATTGAATTCTCTCATGAAATCTACCCTTTCTCTGTGCAGCCCCCTTCACCCAATCTCTGCAGGGCTTGGGAAATGAGGCATTCTGCTGGCCTTATGTTACAGGTACTAGGAGGTTATGTGTGACTCACTGAGAATTAGCTGGCTTTAGGACGCAACGTTCTGACATTTTCAGGCTGTTTATTAGTCATAGAATGTTGCAGCCTACCTAGAGATGTTGTATAATAATGAAAAATTATGGTTGAAGCAAATGCTCAGGAGTGGCCACAGTGACAGAGCAGAGTGACCTGTTGATTTGGGAACCCAGTGTGGGGTCCTCAGAGCCACAAACTGTTCTCTTGAATTAAGAAGACGGTTTCCAGGGTGGAGAAAGGACCTCTGTGGAAAAAAGCATCAATAGGACTTTCTCTAATTTGGGGATCAAAAATGGAGTTGTTGAATTTCGGAAATTAGGCATTTCTCGGACAGAAACCAGAGCCAGGGGCTGCTAACTAAAACATTTTGTAGGCTTTGTACCACCCCGCATTTGTTCCTATTGTGAATCTCTGTTTGCTTCTCAGAGCTGTGAAAGAAAACACTTAAAATCCAAACAGCCCTGTGTGCTGGTCATCAGGAGTTCTAGCCAAACAGGAAGCATAGGGAACTGGACTCGGCTCCTTAGCCCGCTCGGGGGTGATGGTGTGGCAGCCTCCAAGGGAGCAGGAAGCAGACGGAATACTTGGGTCTGCAGCAAAGGACGACGGGAGAGTTTTGGTGAGGCACACTGCGGGAGGGGGCAGTTGGTCCTGAGAAAGGACAGAGCCAAGCAGTAGCAATTTCATGTGTGAACTTGACTGCTCACATCAGCATGGGCTGTAACAGAACATTGGTAACAATGCACATGGCCATCAGTAGAGGATGGCTCAATAAATCACTGCTGAGCTTTACCAGGGGATACCATGCAGCTATTAAAGAGAATGGAGAGACAGGGTACCTGGGTGCCTCAGTCATTAAGCGTCTGCCTTCTGCTCTGGTCATGATCCCAGGGTTCTGGGATGGAGCCAAGCATTGGGCTCCTTGTTCGGCAGGAAGCGTGCTTCTCCCCTTCCCACTCCCCCTGCTTGTATTCCCTCTCTCTGTGTCAAAGAAATAAATAAAATCTTTTAAAAATATATTTAAAAAAAAAGAAAAGAGAGGATATAAGCTTGGTGATAAAAAGAGATACTTGACATACACTAAATGAAAAATAGATCGTGGAACAGTGCGTGAGTAGTAAAATCACACTTTTCCAGGACATTTCCCTTTCCCAGTGGACGGATGCAATGTATTTACAATATTCTTGCACCTACAAAGACCATGTCTGGGGGAAGTTCTCTGAAATTGTTCACAGTGCCTCACATCCACCTTCTGGGATTCCACATAGGGGAGATATCCGGGAATTATTACTTTTAACTTTATGATCTTTATTCTGTTTGGAAGTTTTAAAGGCTGTTTATAATTTTTTTTAAAGATTTTATTTATTTATTTGACAGAGAGAAAGATCACAAGTAGGCGGAGAGGCAGGTAGAGAGAGGGGGAAGCAGGCTCCCCACTGAGCAGAGACCCTGATGCGGGGCTCGATCCCAGGACCCTGAGATCATGACCTGAGCCGAAAGCAGAGGCTTAACCCACTGAGCCACCCAGGCGCCCCTACTGTTTATAATTTTTTAAAAAGATTTTATTTATTTGTTTGTCAGAGAGAGCAAGCACAAGCAGGGGGAGTGGCAGGCAGAGGGAGAAGCAGGTTCCCCTCTGAGCAAGGAGCCCCATACAGGACTTAATCCCAGGACCCCGGGATCATGACCTGAGCTGAAGGCAGCCGCTTAACCAACTAAGCCACCCAGGCATCCCAAGGCCATTTATAATTTTTAAGAAGTATTTTTTTTTGTAGAGCTTTTGAGGGTTTTAGCTGGGCAGATTTCAGAATTTATAGTATTTGGAAGCCTGTCCCTGAACACTAATTTCAAATAGGAATATGGACTTTAGTTTTCTTATTTATACCTTCACCTGGGATGGTGGACAAAATTGCAGTATTTCAGGCACTTGCCAAATATTTACAATGACCATGTGCTAAGCCACAGCAGAATGCAAGAAGATACCAAAAACTGGTAGCATATAAACATTCTCTATCCACACTTAATAAAATTAGAAATCAGTAACAAAAGTACTACATTTAAGTAATAGTTAAATACCAGTTAAAGACATAGTCTGATTCTAAATTCTCTAACAGTGATAACATAAAGGAAGCCCTGTCTTAATGAGCTTTCTCTGGTTTTTACTTTTCCCCTTAATTATGATGAGGCTGTTTGCTGTTCCTAAGTTGAACTAGCTGTGAAGAAGTGAACAAGTCAATTTATTTATTTATATCTCATCTCTTTCTGTTCAGGTTTGAAGGCCATTCGGTTGCTTGTGAACTCAGGCTAAACACGGAGGAAACTTCCTTGTCAGTGGTTGTCACACTAATGTATGAAAGCCACGAAATTCCTCCAAGATCCTAACCCTTGGCCACAGGCACCAGCATTCGAAGGATCCTGTTTTACTTTAAAAAGGAGCCTGCCCTTGCCAGTTGTTTAGATACTGACATGGACAGATGCCCAAGATACAGCTCATATGAAAAACAAAATAGGTTGCTGGACAGTGAGTACTGTACGTAGTGTTAGACGACCTAATTGCAAACCGGGCATACACTTAGGGTGACAAGAAAGAAAAAAAAAGTTTTGAAAGAGAACACGTAGTTTTTAGAGTACTGAAATTATAATGGAAGGAAAAAACCAAAACTTCGACTTCCATGTGCTTGTTTTACTGTTTAGTATTTTTTTTTCATTTATTTGTTTTTTTAATTGTATCAGATATTTTTTTTTTTACATTTATAAACATATATTTTATCCCCAGGGCTGTTTAGTATTTTTCTTTTTGAATGAAGCACAAGTGGGATGGGGACGCGAAACCATTTCCAAGCTCAGGCTGCTGAAGTTCTAAGTCTGGCTGTGATGTTATGATACTAATTTTGTGAAAATTTGCATATATGTACACATATATTAGACATTCATATATGCAGAGAAAGCAATCTGGATAAATACATCTCAACTTATAAGTGTTTATCTCTAAAGGATAGAGGTCTAATTTCTTTGTTATGTATTTCTGTAAATTTTAACATTTTTACAAGGAGTGTAAGTTACTTTTGGAACTAGGAAAATAAATGAAAAACAAAATAAAACACATTTGTTTTAGGCAGTGTGCAGTTGGGCCTGGCCTGGGAATATCACTCACTGATGGTGAGGTTATGTGATTTTACTGCTTATTTGCAGCTACTGAGATTCCACTGCCAAACTCCGGGACAAAATCTCTCCAACAAGCCTGGCCTGAAGGCTCACCCTGATTCACTGCTGCCACCTCTGATCTCTGACCATAGTCTACCTGTCCCTTTGTCCAGCTGGTCTCGGTTGACTTTCATCTGACTATTAAGATTCCCAACTGTTTTTTTCTCTTTTTCAGCTTGGATGGACCCCTTTGATATGACCTCAGACCTTCTAATTAAACCCTACCTCTTTTTCTTATATAAATAGGCCTTCTGGCCATTTTCTTGCATGACTCAAAGCCTTGTGGAAGTGCTCTGACAAGCTGGATGAGTATAAAATGTGGGTGCAATCAAAATCCTGAACACAGAAAGTTTGTAAAGCTGTGTTTGAATGAGAGAACAGGAGCCAAAGCCAGCCTCTCCCAGGTGGAGGTTGCTCACAGGATTCCTGCCATCCCGGGATGAAGGCTAAACCATTGGACCAGAGGAGCAGGACTAAAGGAGGCCGTTGGCAGTGGGAGGTGGGGCTATCAAGTGGTGATGGGGGCTTTGGCTGGCTGGGTGGAGAACTCATCAGAGTCTGGAGCTTCCTGAAGACAAAGACTGTTGGGACCAACAGGGATTTACTGGGCTGTCGCCAATTCTTGGCTCTGAGACTCGCAGATGACCTGCCTGGCTATTTGTTTATATGTTATACAGAGACCAAACCCAGTCAAAGGGAGGCCTGGGAGACCAGAACTCTCTGAGTTAGAAGGACCCTTCCCCAAGGTAAAGCTGATGGCAACCCAAAGTAGCTCTTGCTTGATGAATGGTTGGCCACCCCAGGAGAGCGAGAGTGGGAGCATGAAAGGGGAGTGTGGCTGCCCAGGGAGCACTTCTGTTACCAGATTAGAAAGGAGTCAAGAGCCAGGCCTGGAAAACCAAACCTCCTGACACCTGTATGATTCTTCATGTGTGTGGCTTCCCCAGTTTATGTTTTTCCAGGTCTGTTTCCATGGTGATTAGCAGCAATCAGTAGCAATAAAGCAGCCAAAGCTTTTAAATAAAATGTGTTTGTCTTTGGGGGCAGCAGGGAAGGGGGCCTTGGGGTTTTGGCAAAGGCACCCACTGAGGGAGACTAAAAAGGAGGCTGACATGGGACCCACTGTGAAACAGGGCAAGAGACCCGGACCCAACAGCAGGTCTGGGCCCAGGAGACCCTGGAGGGCTTAGTCAAAAACAAAACAACAAAAAACACAGAACATCAACAACAACAAGAAATAAAAGCCCTCCCCTGTGGGATTTCTCACCCTTACCCTCATTTTACTTACACCTCTATATGGTACTTCTTTCATACCTAGTAAGAGTTAATAAATTACCCTGTAATGATTTGCTTTTATATTTCCATCTAGATATTGGAATGAAAACATGCCTTACATGCTCCTTCTTACACGTTCCCAAGAGCCTGCTGCAGAACTGGGCATGTAGTGGAGGCTCTTTATATCTTTTAAATTAAATTTTACTTTTATACACAAGCATCTAATGTATAAATGTGCCCTTATTATTTTTTTCCTTGGCTCTCTCCTTCTCATATTTATGTAATCATGTACAAGGAGAACATATACACACATGCACATGCTTGCACACATACACTTTTTTTGTTGTTGCTGAAGTATGTTTTACAAAAATATAATGATGTCATCTTACACACTTTTCTGCCTTTTGCTTTTCTTCTGCAACACCTGCTCTTGGAAATCTATCAAGTAAATTTCTATAGGATCATCTTCTCTTTAATGGCTGTATAATAGTCCAAGGTGTGGCTGTGCTGAAGCCACCAGCCGACCTTACATCTCTTCCCAGCCTGGCGTTCAAGAGCACGGGTCTGGTAGCTCCAAGTTAGGCATGGTGAGACTGGTTACATATTAGGAATCTGCAAAAGCTGCAGAACAGGGCTTTTTCCTATTTTAACTAGCCCATCACTAAGCCTTATTAATGGGTTTTAGTTTGTATCTAGCTTTTTTTCTGGGGGAGGGGTTTGGGAAGGAGAATATCCAGTACAAATAAACAATGCTAATACACACACACAGACACATTTCCTTCTGTGCTGGTGTTTTCATTTCTATTGATGGGTCAAAGTGAATACATATTTTCAATTTCAAGAGATGTTGCTAGCTTGTAAAGGGTTGTAGAAATTTATAATTCTACCAGCAATGTAAGAACTGTTTTCCAGGAATCCCTGCCAGCAATGGAAATTACCCTCATTTTAATTTTTGCTTTCAAAAGGTATGAAACAATATCTAATTGTACTTTAATTTGCATCTCTTTGAATACTAATAATTTTGAGTTTCTTTTCCTACGCATGTTGACCCTTTACAAATGCTCTTTTGTGAGGTGCCTTCCAACCGCTTTTGCCTATTTTCCTGTTATGTGTCTCTGGTCCATTTATGAAGCCTTTTTGTTTATTTTTGTTCTTAATTATCTGTCTGTCCTGGACATTATGAATATTTCCCTCCAAATCTATTTTGTCTATTGACTTTGTTTATCTATTGCCATACAGGTTATTTATTTATTTATTCATTTTTATTGTTACCAGGTAAAGTATGTCTATATTCTGTATAGATTCTGGACTCCAGATTTGATTTGCAAAGCCCCTCTCTCCTGACTCCTATATTGAACATGTGAACTCTTAAATTTCCAAGATTGGTATTGTCTCATTTTTTTACATTTGTCTTTAATCTACATAGGGTTTAAATTTGTATGTGGTATAAACTAGGAGTCCAGTTTTATTTTCTTCCAGATGGAAGTTGCCTTGGCACCATTTATTAAATAATCCATCCTTTATCACAGAATTGAAATACCAACTATGTCATACGGTAAATTCTCATATATACACTTGGTCTATTTTTGGCTTCTCTATTTTATTTCAATGATACATTTATCTATTCCTATGCCAATACCAAATTGATTTAATTGCAGTGGCTCTATAGTACATTCTGATATCTGATAAGGCAAGTCTCATCCTTTATTTTTCTTTTTTACATTTTATTTGCCATTGTAAAGAATTTATTCTTCTATATAATTTAAATTTTTTTTTACTCAATCCACCCCATCAAAATTTTCTTGTTATCTAATTAGAATTGCATCAAATGTGTACATTAATTTTGGAAAAATCGACATTGTTATCAATATTTTTTCCAAAGATATTTACTGAGCATGTACTTTGTGACATGGTCTGGGGATAGAGCAATGAAGAAGACAGACATGATCTCTGCCCTCTTTGAGTCCAGATTATTGTTTTGTTTTAGGATTTTATTTTTAAGTAATCTTTACACCCATTGTAGGGTGCCAAGTTATAACCCTGAGATCAAGGGTCACATGCTCTAATGACTGAGCCAACCACACACCTCCAGATTATTGTTTTTAATAAGTAAATGGCCCAGCAATTGCACACTTGTGTATATACCTAACAGAACTGAATGCACATCTACCCAAAGACACATACAAAAATATTCACCACAAAAACTAGAAGCAACACAACTGTCCCTACAGAAGAATGGAAAATAGATTGTGGCATATCTATCCAATGAAATTACCACACAACAATGAAAAAGAATGGAGTATCAATAGTCACAATATTGTAGATGAATCTCACAGATATCAACACCAAAAAATACATACTTTATGATCCCATTTACGTGAAATTTGAAAATTGACCAAACTTATCTAGACATAGGGTAGAATGGTGGTCACTTTTGGCAGGGTGGGGGTGGAGGTGGATGCATAGTGACCATGAGGGGATACACGAGGAAGTCCCAGGGTGGTGGTCCTGCTCTGCATTTGATCTGACTAGTGATTACGTGAGCACACACCCAGCAAGCCACACATTCTGAATCATCCACTTTACTGTGTGTAAGTTACATTTCAATTAAAACAAAAAAGGATAAAAGGGAATCTGTCCTCACAGAACGGCCCTTCTCCCCTTCTGGGTGCCTAGGATGGGCGGCCATCTGCCTACCCCTGTCTTCTTGCCTTCTACATCTCTGAAAAACTGAGCTTTCCAGCACTTTCTAGGCTGGGCTATTGCCATCTTGATGGGCCTACAGCTGCTGTTCCCATCACAATTTTCCGGCTCCCTCCCCTCTTTAAAAAACACATATCTATCTATCTATCTATCTATCTATCTATCTATAGATAGATATGTTTAAAAAACAACCTCTTGATGGAATACAGTACAGTCTTGTGGAAAAGCAGCAGACTTGGGCCAGCCGGCTCAAACTCCCTCTCCCCTACTGGTCAATAAGAAACCCTGGGTTTTTGTGCCTTACCCCCAAAAGAGTTATAAAGTTCAGTAAGTGCCTGGAAAGCAAGCAAGACTCCGCGATGCAATCTGGATCACCCATTACCAATTTGCTTTGCTCACCCACCGTAGTGGCTGGGCCTTATGCTTCCTAGGGGAAAATGAGCAGTTTGAATGCCTGCCCCCTCCTTCTCCCTTCTCCCATCTCCCCCACTCTCTTCCCTTTGTTCTCTGTAAATGGCTCCTAATGTGGGGGTGCCTGTATTTTTGGCCCTGTGGGGAGAAAACTTTGAGCCCAAGTTGGGGTTTCACACGGGACCCCAACACTGCCAGCCTCGAATATAGCCCGCAGCAGTTACAAAAGGCAGATTACCATGCAGCGCTGCTGAGCTGCCGTCATTTTATGCCATTTTGTATTTCTACCCTCTAGGGTAGTGACTCACTGCTTTCCAGTTCAATGTGAGGACATGTCCCACGGTGTTGACTGCCTGATGCTCCTGGAGGACATTCCTAACCCACCACTCACCAAGTTATTAGAAATCTAACTCCGAAATCACTAATCCCCAAATAGCCTCTGTTCTCTCAACTGCTGGCTTCCTTGCTTTGATTTTATGCACAGTAGTTCTAAACTCAAGGCCAAAAATTCTACCCCATGCCGAGCCACTTTCAAAGGAGAACCAATATGTTAAGACTAGAGGGGGATTTGAATAGCGGCTAATTGTCAGTTTGTCTAGTGAAAAAAGCTTCCTCTCTCCCCTGAGCAGGCTGGTTATTTGTTAAAGTTTGCTGGAGTTTTGGAGCACCTCGCTGTTAGGGGCAGCTCAGACTCAGCAGTTTTAATTATTAATCAGGTCAAGGGCTGATGACAATTTTTCTTCTCTTCAGGGGAGGGTCTTGAAAGTTCACAGGAGGGGCTGTCCAAGCCCTTGTCCTGTGATGGGTGGAAGGGAGGGAAGTAGGGAAGCGATTCAAGCCAGATCAGTCCCGCGTTCTTAATGGTTCCTTGCCCTAGACAGACAGACAGGGTTGGAAAGTTGCTAAGTCTTCCTCTGGATTGTTTTTAAGTGAATATAGGTCTTTATCCTTCCCAGGCTGGTTGGGCGGGTGGGTGGAGAGGGGGGTTGTGGCTTTCTAAGTTGAGCAAATTCCAGACTTGACAACATACGTGAAATCATATCCTGTTGTACCCTTGCAAACTGGAGTGTAGAAAAGGTGGTACACGCTTCAGATCTGTCCACTTGCGGGCATCCGCTCCCTCGGGGTGGGGTTGGGGAGGGCTTGTGGCTTCCGCACATTTTGGGAAAGGCAGGAGGCTTTTTCCAGTTTAGGTTTGTAACATTTCCAAATACACGGACTCTGTTTCTTCCCTGCCTCCCACGCTTCTCTCCTGATCTTTCTGGGTCTGCTTTCTCTCTTTTTGGCCTGAGACCCCAGCTTGACAAGATCCAGAAAGGTCTCCTTCCCATCAGCCATTCCCCACCGCTCCAGCAAGCCCCGCCTCCCGCCCCTGTTGCTAGGCAGATTCCCCTGTTGCTAGGCCACCACGGCTTCTTCCTGCCTCCAAAAGAGGCACAGATTCACCGTGACCCGCTCAACCGTCCACCCACCTACACACTGACAAAACAAGTGGATCCTAAATACCTACCATATGTGAACCCCTGTGCCCAGCGTGAAACGATTCCGAAGGGGGGAAGAGGCAGCAGAGCCAGAGGTGTCAGATATGAGGGTGACCAGTTGTTCCGGGGATGGTGAGCAGGTTGTCCCTTGAGAGGTTTCTCAGGGGATAGCCATTAACTTGGAGACATTTCTCAGGTCCAAGATCTGACCCCCAGCCTACGGCGCTCAGAAAAAAAACGAGATAAATCTCATTTTATCTGCAACCAGAAGCAGATCCTTGTCTGGTAGCAAGAGCATATTAATCAGGCTTGAAAGACTGATGCCTAATACCAGAATGTGAATTTATTAATTTATAACGAGCAGTCTGTCACAGGGATCCAGGAGACTCCTGCAGGCATCACCATGTCTCTGAGGAGACAGAATTTTCTGGAAAAGATGGCATCACTGAAGGATATTAGAGGGTTGATGTGGGGCGCCAATTTTCACATGAAAGGGAGCATAGCTATATACTCGTTTCTACGCTTAGATCTATTTTAACATTCTTCGCATTCGTCAGGCAAAATGCTAGAGGTTTACGGCGGTAATTTTATCAATTCCTCACATCAGCCATGAGAGGGCGCTACAAACGCTCATCTTTCTTTCGCAGAAAGGAAGCAGTTCAGGTTAAATGACTTAACTGAGGTCATCTGGCTAAAAGGTGACAGAACCAGGGTTGGAACGTGAAGCCCATGGTGGGACTAATAGATCCCAGTTACCTGGCAGTGGTGGGATAACAAAATCAGTTGAGGTTGAATTGGATAATGGATACTGAGGTACTGATGAATCAGCTAGATGGAAATACCGTCTAAGCCTGGAGCCTGGGCGCCTCAGTCGTTAAACCTCTGCCTTCTGCTCAGGTCATGATCTCAGGGTCCTGGGATCAAGCCCCACATGGGGTTCCCTGCTCAGTGGGAATCTTGCTTCTCCCTCTTCCACTCCCATGCTGTGTTCTCTCTCTCTCTCTATGTGTGTGTGTGTGTGTGTGTCTGATTCTGTCAATAAATAAATAAAGTCTTTAAATTTTTTTTTTTTTTATTTGACAGAAAGAGAGGGATCACAAGTAGGCAGAGGGGCAGACAGACAGAGAGAGGGGAAAGCAGGTTTCCCGCTGAGTGGAGAGCCTGATGCGGGGCTTGATCCCAGGACCCTGAGATCGTGACCTGAGCCGAAGGCAGAGGCTTAACGCACTGAGCCACCCAGGCGCCTCTAAATAAAGTCTTTAAAAAAAGAAAAGAAAAGAAATATCCTCTAAGCGATGGGACACGGCATGTGGAAGTGGAACTCTGCTGAGCCAAGATGTAGAGACAGAAGTTAGAGGCATCATCTGGCATATGCCTTAACTCTTCTGGAGGTTCTCTGAGAGAAGAGCTTTGACATTCTTCTTGATGGTGGGTAAAAATTTGTGTTTTTGTACTACTCCACTGTAGTACTAGAAAGTCCTAGAATCCAGGAAGGTCCTTTGGGCTGGGTTGGCATCTGAGTGAGGTAGGACAGGGTAACCTGAGAGAATTGCCAGGGTTAGGCGCTCAGAGGAGAAAGGCAACTGGTGTGGTGACTCCAGTGCCATCTTGCCAGTCAGCTAACAACCCAAGAGGCCCCTGCACCTAATCAGACCCAGAGACCAAGATCTTAACTTTAAGGAGAAGTAGAAGCTCACTGACATCTCTGTAAGGGACAGCCTGGAGCCTGTGTAAGAAGAAGGTGACAGAGGAGTGCTTTCCTTGCCTGGGGGCCTGGTAAGGAGCTCCCACCAAAGGGCAACACAGGCAGGGGGCATAGCTCCATTGGTGGGCTGGTTCAAGCCAGGGGTCTGGATGGCAGTGTGTCAAACTTAGAGCTCTGTCAGGCACGGTGATGGCGTTAACCTCTATCTCTGGCTAGAGAGTGAGCATTTTGTTTTGTATCCAAGCCTTAGAGAATTGAGGAGGAGTGAGGAGCAAGGCAGAAAGGGTGCCAGCAAGCTGGAGCTTTCCTTCCTTCCCTTCCTCCCTCCCCCTCTCCTTAAACACCTAGACTTGCAGCAGACTTTCCTGGGACTAGACTTGAGTCACTCTGGGAGAAAGAATCTGCACTCTCGATGCTGTCAGTTTCTCTGCTTTTGTAATTTACTTTTTTTGCCCCCCCCCCCCCCCCCCCGCCTAGTTTCCTAGTGGAGTGATTTTTGAACAATCTCAGCCTTGTCTGGATGCCTGAGATCTGCCCACAGTTGGGCCAAGAGAGTCAAGGGGTTCCAGGGCCCCTGGAAATTTCACATGGTGGGCCAGCAGCTGTCTCAGCTGGATTTGCAGGAAACAGCTGGTGGAGCCAGGGCAGGGAGAGGTGAAGCCCCAAGAGAGGAAGGGATTGCAAAAGGGAGAGCCAGCCATGGGAGCAGCTGCCATTGCTAAGCTCTTCCCGCCCCTGATTCCTTGATCATGGGGTTGGGGGAGGGGACTTCCAGCTCCAACCCTCCCTACCCTGGCTTTTCTCAAAAAGAAACAAGCAAGAGTGAGGCCCAGAGGACTAGAACCAGCGGACTCGGACATGGACAATATCTGACAGGGAATCTGACCCAGACCCTAGAGCCCAGGTTGTATTTACCTACAAAGCTTAACAGCGCTGTGGGTGGGATTCAGCCAAGGCGGGGTGGGTTATGTCCCAGACACTAGACCATGACTGTTTGGGCCTGAGATCCAATCAGAAGACTGGCATTCAATGGAAATAGCCGAGACCTGGAGGAATTGGGGCCTCTTCTGTTAGTTTAGTAAGCTGAGAGTCTCTCAGAAGTTTGTGCATGGCTCTAGCCTGCGTCTGATTGGAGGCCCTCCCCACCCCCCTCTCCCTGACTTGAGTGAGCAATGACTTTTTCCTTAGAGACTCAGAGTTGTGTAATAATCAGACAAAGACAACGATTTCCTCGACTTACGGCTGGCTGGCCCTTTGGAAGGAAGGGCTGGAGTTGGGAAGATGTCAGAGTCACTCAAAGTTTTTTGTGTGTGGGGGCTGCTTCTCTGAACCCGCTATTTCACAGACTCAGGATGGGATCCTGGGCAGCAGTGCTTAAATTGAAATCTTGATTCTCTTGGTAACTTGATGGCTTCGTTTAGGCCTCAGGTTGCTGTTCCATGAACTGCCTTGAAATTTAATCACCCAAATTTATTTCCTCGAGTGTTTTTCACCGTCTCCTCCTCTAGGCCCATTAGTCACCATCCTGTGACCTGACAGAGTGATTATTAAAGACCCTGTGGTTCCCTTTCAATAGATTTAGGGGTATTGGTAACTCTGGAGGCAAGTTCTAACTTGAGTCACAGTTGGGTGGATTTTCCTTCAGTCGGTTGTGAATCTTCCCTGGGGTCAGCCTCTCCAGGCCTGAGAGAGTAACACTGGGGACCTTCTGTTCTTTCTTCAAAACCAGAGAGATGGTTACCGGGTTCTTCTAGGGCTGGTGTTCTTTGGCGGAGGGTTATATTATCCCTTGCCCTGAGGCACATCACTGACCCTCTCCCAGCTTCAGTTTCCCTGTTAGGGAAATAGGGACGATGGCCAGAAAGCTTGAAGGGCTGAGCCTGGCATGGAAGGTATGTGGCACGTGTTAGCTCCCTTCCCATCCAGCGGGGACAAAGACCCAGGCCTTCCCTCGGGGAATCTTGGAAGAGAAATTTTATCAGTCTGATTTGGAAACGTTCTTATACAATTTTATCTCAAGAGTAGGTCTATAAATGAAATATTTAGCTGTCCCCCCTTCCAACCTAGTCCTCCTCTAAGGTAGGAGTTGCAAATTTACACGATCACAGTTGTCAGGCAGGTAAAGTGAATACAAGTGAGCCAGCTGAGCAGCTGGGTGGGGGACAGGAGGCCACGAGCCTGGGCAGAGAAGACAGCATCTAAGGCACCCAGGTGAGAATGAGGTCCGGTATGATCTTCCCATGTTTAAAGAGAAGCCAAGTATCAGGATATTTTTTGCGAAAAGTCTCAAATTTAAGTGGTTTCAACCAGTTAAAACATTTTAAATGTGTTTTAATGTGGGGTAAGTGAAATAGAGTACAGTTGCCTGCTGGTTAGAGTCCTAACCTCTACTCTTCGCCGGTTCTAGAAGGAGAACTGTCCCCTCCCCACAGGACGGGGCATGCCTACTCTCTGTCTGGTTGACCTCTGAAGTGATCTCTGCAGGCCTCCTGCTGTCCTGTAGACATGCTGGACCAGTTAAAGGTTATTCTGTAGAAACCTCAACCAACAAGTCAAAAGATGAGTTTCCTGCTCTTAATAGATAATTTTTATTGGTTTTGCAATAAACGTATGAAATAGAAACAATAGCAATAAACTAGCTCAACAAGAAATCGAAAGGCTCAGGCCCCCAAAGCCCTTCCCGCCTCTCCTTAATGAGTCTCTAATTTATAGACGGACTAGCAGGCCCACTTTTCTTTTTCCAGGCTTTGCAAACTTTTCCATCTTGGAGGCTTGAGGACTCTGGGGGCCGTGCGCTCACTTACTTCCATATCCTCACTGAATGGAAGCCAGGACAGAGCTGTGCCCGACAAAAGGGCAAGTCCAAGTCTGGCCCCAGCCCTGTTTCCTCTGACTTTGAGGGTCTGTCTCCTTTTAATTTCATAGTTATCAGTGAAGGACAGAAAGGGAGAGTGCCCAGAAGGAACACTCATGCAGAGATGGCCACAGACCTCCCTGTAATGTAGGGAGAGCAAAGTAACCCAGCAGGGGGTTGGGGGGAAGGAGGAGGGGTCGGGAGGCAAGCGGTAGGCTCGGTTGGCTCGAGAAAAGCATCCAGAGGTTGGGGGAAGGGTTTTTTCACTTTTTAAACCTCTGCCCTTTATCTTCAGGAATGTGCAGAATATTTTTAGTTCACGGTGCCAGGTCTTTCCCTCGGCCCTCCATCAGCGCACCCCCGACTGCTAAGCAACACCCAGTGAGGGGGGGGATGCTGGGGGGTGATCTGAGTGTATTTGTGACACTGGTGAGACCTCCTTGCTGTTGTTCTCAGGGGCAACTCAAGCGAGCCGGAGGCCCTGGGTCCCTGCCAGTGGGTATTTACTCGTGGTTACTGGCGGTGTCAGATGAGTGATAGCTGAGTCTAAAGACCTTGGAGCGCCATCCGCCAGCCATCCGCACATTTCCCTCGAGGCCTGCAGCCCAAGTTATCTGTGTTCCTGATCAAGTCTCAGAGAAAGCGTGGGCCTCCTCAGGGCTCACACCTCAACAACGAGAGTGCAAACACAGGATCAAATGGGTTTTCCAGACCTGCCCCTTCAATGATGGCATGACCCTGGGGGGTGCGTGGGTGACAAAGACCCCGGCAGCAGCCCCGGCAGTCTGTGATCTGGTCCCCAGGGCCAGCGGGGCACCTCAACATTGTCCCCCTGCCCTCTTCCTGCCATGCCCAGCTGTTGGGGAGTCTGCCCAGCGAAAGGAAGGGCTGCACATTTCTCCCGGGGCTCAGCTCTCTGTCCCTTTCCTCTTGCTCACCCCCACTCCCCCCTCCTCAGTGGGCTTGGGGGAAAAGACCGCTGACTTTGCAACCCACAGCCCCTGAAAGTCCCCAGCTCTGGCGTGCTGTTATGCTTCGAGGACACAGGACTGTGAACTCGAAATTGTCTCGCCTTTGTCACCTCCTGGCAGGTCTTTAGAGCTCGGGGAAACAGCCGAGCGGTACAAATCGCAGCAGCGTGGTAGAGCCCCCCTTACTCCTGATGGCTTGCCTGACTCATATCCGTTTCCCTGGCAAAAAATAAGTTTTTGTTATTGCTGGCTTGGCAGAAGCACGGAAGAGTGCGCGAGGATCTACTGCCCCATGCATCACTGGCCAAATTGCCTGAGAAATCCCAGCTCTAGAACTTTTCATCGTTGGCTGTGATGTACGGAGCAGAACGGCAGCTCCATTTCCCCCGCGTGGGGCTCAGCGACTCTGGCACTCAGCAGACCTGCTCTGCTTGCAACTCCCAGCAAACGTGGCTCTCCTCTCCCTTCCCCTCCTCTTGGCCCCTTATCCCCCCACCCCCCGCACAGCCTTGATCCCCCCCCATCTGCTCATCAACCCCCTCCCTGCCTCTCTCCAGCAGGGCCTTAGCTGGAGAACCAGGAGGAGGCCCACCATGTCACATCCCCATCGCTCTGCGACGACTCCACACTAATGTTCTTTCACTGCTGTGAGGCCTGCAGTAATTAATAAGCATCCTGCACAGAGGCCTGGCCTCCCTTCCCCTCTCCTCCTCCTCTTTCCCGGCCCCTCCCCTCCAAACCTCAGGAAGGCCTCCCGACATCCTGGCATCTGGCAGCAGAGAAAGGATTTTGCTCTTCTACCTGGGCTGCCTGATATTTCTATGAGAGATAACTGTATACGAACCAATAATCTAGCCTGACAATCCAATTTACTGACCAATAGCGCACAATCCACCATGTCATCGGCTGTGGGGAGGCCCATAAATTAGTTCCTAGTAATTTATTCTGATCAATAGAATGGGCAAAGTCACTTGTCTCTTTAATCAAAGGCCCTCTCGGAGATGTCAGTACAGGCGGCTGTGTGGGAGGGAGCAAGGCTCCGTGAGCAACTGGGCGGTGGGTACTTGGCACCACACCCAGAACCCTGGCTTCCAGATTCCAGCAGAAGGCACCCCCCCCCCGCCCCGCTTACCCCCATGACGGAGCTGGTGTGGGAGGGATGGGGGATCTCAGCTGCCTATATTTCCTTTGGCCACCCCAACCATAAAACATTGACCTTCAAACAAGCTAATGGAAGAGGTGGCGGGATGGTAGGTAGTAAGAGATAGACTTGAGGAGATAAGGCCCTGCAGGGACATCTTGTTCCTTCTGAACGTTCAGAGTCTTCCTCCTCAGATCACCAGGGCCCCACCTGCCCTTGGGCTGGGGCTTCTGTAAAGAGGAGGTACATAGTGCTGGATAAGAGCCAGATGGTTTGGCTTTGAATGGTGATGTCATCATGGAGTAGATGTGAGGATTTGAGCAAGCTGCTTGCCTCTCTGTGACTTAGTTTCCTCTTCTGTAAAGTAGGGTTAAGAATAATACCCACCTCAGAAGGTTATTAAGAGTATTCAATAAATTAATACATGATGTATATTAAATTAATAAATTAATATTTAAGGCACTTAGAACGGCACCTGACATACAGTAACTGCTATATTGAGTACTAAAATAAACACAGAGAGATCAAGGAAGAATGTTGATGTGCCTCTCTCTGAAGGTGTGCCAAGTCCTTAAGAAACTCCACTTCCTGAAAACTTTTGCTCTTTCCTACCTACCTTCTCTTCTTGTTCCCCCAACCAAAGTAAACAGAGGAAGGAAGAGTCCATTGATGTTATCTCTTTGAAATGACAGAGAAACTCTAAAGGCCTCTGTGCAAGGTGCTTGGCCTCCTTTGGCCCCTCAGGCAGAGCCAGGGCATTGAAGAAAGACAGTGACTTTGCTTTAGAGAGAAACTGCCTGTTATTAGAGAGTGGGGGTAGGGGTGGGGGAAGGTGGCCTATTACTAGCGTTGGACTGACACATGAGAGGAGCAGAGCTCCTTGACATGAACCAGATAAACAAAGGAAGATACAAGACAATGGTGCCAGAGTCTCACTTTGAGTTCCAGTCCCAACTCTGTCACTCCCTGGCTGTGGGGCTTTGGCCAAGTCACTTCATGTCTCTGACCATGATTCCATATCCCAGACTGGAAGGAGTTGGACAGAACGATCTCAGGAGTCCTTCCTGGCTCTGACACTCGAATTCTATATGGTCAGTAAGGAGTCTGTTGGCTTCTGAATCCCCTCAACCCTGCGTTCCCCACAACGATCATCTGAAAGTCTCAGAGACCAAGTACCATAAGGAAATCCATGATGTGTCAAACATTGTAGTTGCTAAATGAAACTGATGTCACTGATGAAACAGGGACGGGGGTGAGAGCCAGCTCCCTGAGAAGAGGGGTTCCTAGGGCCCGGAACCCAAAGTGACAGAGTCCTGGATGTGCACGAGGCCCTAGAACTCTGTTCTATCATCAAGGTCAAGGGCAGGACTTCTGATTCTAGGCAACCTTTGGGGCCTCCTCGGCTCCATTCACTGGCCCTGAGGGCTACCTCAGGGTAGAGAACCGCATGCTAAGCGTGCAGCCTCACTAAGGCACAGAGGGGAAAGTGAGCCAAAAATCCCACCTGAAATTCCAGGCTCCAGTGACTGTCCCTGGGTCCCCATCCTGGCCTCTCATCCCCTCATTACTGAGCCCCAACATGTGCTCATCTCAGACCTGGTGAGCTGGAGGGCTGGGGTAGAGCAGTCACTGAGGTGATGGGGCCAGGTTGGAGGCCTGAGGCCGGCCTAGGGCGGCTGCATGGCAGGTGGACGCAGTTTCTGGTGAGCAAGAATCTGGCACCCTCTGCTGACCCCGCGGCAGGAGACAGCTGGTCAACCAGGCTGGGGCTGCAGCCACCAGGAGGGGGAGGGGTGGGGCCCAGGACCAAGCGGCCGCTTACTAGTCAAAAGAGCAGCTCCCCTTTCTGAATAGATCATTTTTATTGGTTTTGCAATAAGCTTATGAGACAGGAACAATCGCAATAAACAAACTGAACAAGAAATCGAAAAGATGGGCCCCGAAAGCTGTTACTGAGCCCTTCTCAACCTTCTCTTAATGAGTCTCTAATTTATAACAAAGTCATCAGCCTAGCCCCTCCAGGGTTCCCTGGCTCCGGGCTGAGAACCCAGGGCTTCTGCCTTCCCTATGTGTGACCTGCCATCTCTAGGGGCCTCCAGCCTGTCTCCAGAAGTGACAGGAGACCCTAGAGGACCTGATCCAGAGAAGTCTTAGGACAGGCTTGGGACTTCAGTCACAGCTACTTCTGAGAGGATCTGGGAGATGTGGTTCTCCCCCATCCTTCACCAGGCCTCTTCAGAATGGTTGGGGCCGACTCTGGAGCCAGACTACCCCCCACTTCTTCCTCAGCCCTCTTCCAAGCCACAGACTGCTGATGCAGACGCAGATATCATGTTCCTTTCAGACTTCCAGACATGGGAGACTGGGACAGCTGGGGCCTTCAGAACCCCCACATTGCATGCTCAGATGGGATTGGTATCTCTGATGACACTGGGGTGTCCCCCCTCCTCGAGATTAGAGGCTCCTTTAGGGAAGTCATGTCTCGCACCCCAAAGACTTAGTCTCCCTGTGAGGGGAGCCAGGTGCTCCCCATCAGACTGCTTGCATGAGTCCTGGACTGATTGTCTTCCTTCAGGTGGGGAATCCCAGGGGAAATGTTGCATGTCTTCCCTTGGACTACAGCCCCTGGGTCAGGGTCATGGATCCCTGCCTCAGACTGGGGCTGCAGGGTGACAGGTCTATGTCACTTCCACAGACTGGAGCTCCCTTGAGTGTTCATTTTCCTCCAGTCCCTTTTAAAAGTCATCATGTGACCCTTGAAGCCTTTTCCCAAAGCAGCCTTTTCTTACACCTGCCCCCGCTCCAGGTACATGTCAGTCTCCTGTGCCTTTCCTGGTTGCTGAGCTCAGGGAAGGGCATCCAGGGACCAGATCCATTGTCCTACCAAGTACTGGTTCAGTGATGGGTAGAGCTCAGAATCTCCGCAGGGAACCCAGTGCCCCCTTGCAATACTTGCAATCCTAGTCGCAATCCTAGAGATGGCCACAAGATGTCAGTGTGAGGCCGTGGAAATGGCTCCTGCACTAGGGCTGAGCTCAAAGGGGTAGGCGGGTGGGGGGAGCAGTCTTGGCAGCCAGCAGGATGCTTTTCTCTCTATCCCCTCTGCAGGTTCCAACCCTTGCCCTCCCACACCTCCGCCCTTAAACTCACAGCAGTGCTCCATCTCCCTGCTCTGTCTCCAATTCTTTGCTTCCAGAAAAGTGGGTTCTGAAGCTCGCTGACACCCAGCTTTGGGAAAGATGAGGAGCCGCTGTCCCTGAGGCAGGCACCCTTTTTGGGAAGAGCAGTGCCCACAGGTGTGATCCTGTGTGTCATCAGGGGTGTGGCTTCAGGCCACCAGGCACTCAAAAGCTGGGGTGCATGTACTTGCTTTGTGTGTGTGTGTGTGTGTGTGTGTGTGTGCTTGCCCGCGCGGATTTGTATTTGTCACAGACAGAGTCATACACGCCTGGAAGCAGACCTTAGAAATCTCCTGGTCCAACCTCTTGTTTTATAGATAAGGAAATAGAGGCCCAGGGGTCCCAGGTCTCCTACCTTCCAGCCAGTGTGCAAATGGATTTCCGAAAGGGCGTCTCCAGGTCTGAGTGTCTGGTATCCTTCTGTCTTAGTGATTTACTTCCACGAATCCTGGGAAACTTCCCGACGGATCACCAGCCAGCAAGGTTCTGAACAGAATCAGAAGGCAATAGGGAGAAAGGATGAGATGGAAAGGAAGAAAGAAAAGGCAGGGACGTAGATATGGGTGTGGGGGGCATATAGCTTTATGCTTCCCAAAACAGTGCCTGCGAGCCACTGTGTCTGCCTCTCAGTGTGTCAAGTGAGCATCTGTGTCAGAGATGCTGATTCCAGTGTGCAGGTTTGAGTTTGGGTGCACATTTGTGTCTGTGTGTGCCTACACGTCCTAGGACCTGTGTGAGTGACCACTTGGAGTCCAGGCCTCTCAGGAGGTGTTGGTGTTACGGACTGAAGACTGTGAGTGATTGTGTGTGCCCGCTGTTGACGTGCACATCAGTGACTGGGAGTGTGCATCAGTCAGAAGCTGCGTGAGTGACTGTGGGTGTCAGTGAGGACATGAGTGTGTGTGTGCATGTGTGTGTGCACCAGAGGCTGCTCCCTCTTTTCCCACCTCCTTGCCCCCCACCACACTGTCTCCCGTGGCCCTTAAGGTTTCTGTGTCCCCGCCCCAGCAGCAGTGAAATCCTTTATTGGTTGAGGCACCAGCCCCCCGTGTAGGGATTTCAAGGTTCCTGTCGGTTCCATCCATCTTCCGGGGCCTCCTGGTATTAGCATTGATCTACAGGGGAAATGGAGAGCGCGCCTGGGTTATTACGCACCCGCCCGCCTTCCCCGGGCCGTGATTGAGTGCACACAGAGAATTTTTGAAACATGGCCGCCCTAACTTATTCTGTCTTCCTGCCAATAGCATGGCGTGGGTCCAAATTACGGGTCGATACCAGCTGATCTTTTTATGTTAAACTGTGATGAAGTCCCTTCTGTGTGGAGATGGGATTAAGCCCTGAGCCCTCTTTTAGGGGAGAACTCTTGGGGTGGAAAAGGGGGAATCAAGGAGTGGACAAGGGGAATGGTCCTTAGGCATGATGGTGGTGGGGACCAGGGGGCAGGCAAGCCAGAGCAAGGCACGTGTGCAGCGCAGTCAGAGCTGGCGACACTGGCCCCTAGCCTCTCTGTTGGTGGCTGCTTTCTCCCTTGTGACCCATACCCACACTGGGGACCTCTGGTGGGCCCCCTATCAGACTGTCCGTGGTCAGCCAGTCTGGCCCTGGTGAGGCCCCTCCCTGCTCCCCTCCAAGGATAGAATTCCATTTCCCTCCAGCGACCCCTCCAACCCTCTCCCCCTCACCCCCCTCCACACACCTGCACCATCAAACGGGTTTGTCTTTAACCTCCAAACAGGGAACTTTAATTAAAGAGACAGTGACCCCTTTTATGAGTTTGGTCGAGTTGGGTTTCAGGGCCCTTGTCACTAGCGGCTCACATAACGCTAACAAAAGCTTGCAGGCCCCAAGAGGAGCCGGTCTCCTTCGTAGACATTGCGGCAGGGGCACAAGGTGGAGGTGGGGGGGGGCACGGGGCAGGGGGAGGCATCTTGGGGCCGGGAACACAGTGACAGTCTCAGGAAGGTGGTCACTGGGTTGGAGGTTGGGGTAGGGGGCAGGCCTGGGCCTGGGGTGGGGGGCACTGACTATAGGACCTTTGCAGCACCACATCCCCCTGCCTTCCCAGCCATGTGGGTCCAGCAGTGGCATGGTGGCTGTTCCCTGCATGGAACAGCTAGGCTTCCAACACACACCCGTACAAACATCCAGCCCCTTTGCCTATTGGCACGTATTCTAAAACTAGAAGTAATTTCTAAGATGAATAGATTGGCTAGAACTTACTCTAAGAACAGCTGATACTTTTTTACTCACATATTTAAAGGAAAAGTGATTTTATGATAAAACATAATTGCTAATAAACTATAATAACACCACTCAGCATATGGCACGAAACACAAATTCTGTCCTGAATTGGGAGGTGCAGACACTGCACAACACAGGGCCCTGGTCGCAAGGGAGCCATCCCTCCAGGGGCAAGAGCTGGGTCCAGGCCTCCTCGGCCTTCTCTCTCCCCCTCCCCCACTTGCATCTCCCTTCAGGACCCCCAAGGTGGACCACTCTTGGGTTAGTGTTAGGAGTCTGAAGTGCCTTTATCTGATGCCTAATCACCTCTTAACTGTTGAATTTTAACTAAGGGCTTCTTTAGGTCCTGTAGGAGATGTTTGCTTGCCCTTTGATCTAGTTCTTTGATATCCTTTGTGAATTCTTGAGGCTGAAGAGGGCTGCCCAATCTGTCACACTTATTCATTCAACAAACATCAGGGGCTATTAAAAGGAACCTGTGTGTAATTGATTCCTTCTGAAAGGGTGGGTTTTCCCTAAGTTGGGGTACACTCCCAGTTGACCAGAGGCTAAGTTGTCAATGATCTGCTCCATGGAAGTAGCCACGTAAATGGTAATCTAGGGTTACCTCCAGCTGCAAACTTGGGGCGAGCCTGAACTAGCAGATTTGGGGAGGTGCTCCTCAAGGCCCCAACTGAATGAAAACGATCCACAGTAACACCCTCTGCTCCTGCTGCCATCATGGGCCCCTGACTCCTCTTGGTGGCGCAGGTGCTTGTCATGGGGGGGGCCCTCAGATGGGATGTGGGGAATACCTGAGAAGAGTCACCTGTGACAGGGGACAAATGGGAGAGGTCAAATGAGCCCCATACAAGGGAAAGGGTGCACAGACCAACATGTGACCCATCATCGTATCTGGGCTTACTCCCACGCATGGGCCTTTCCCCATGCACACGCCTATCCACGTGAGCGGTCTGCGTGCACGCCTGGAGTGCAGGCACCCACAGAGAGAGGTCACAGCCCCTTCCCTCCTCCCTGGAGGAGGGATCCGGAGGCCAGAGGGGTTGGGGAGTAATTGGTTTTGGCATTTCCTACCTCTCCTGCCCGGGAAGCTTTCTCTGTTTCATCTTCAGCCTGATCAATCCCCAGTCATGTGCCTTTCCACATGGGCGCCCCCGACCCCCCAACTCACCACGCTCTTGGAAACTTCGTTAGTACCATTAATCTGCTGACCCAGGCAAATCACCAACTCTTCCTGCAACTCAGCCTCTCAGCTCATCCCCCCAAGACCACCCCCAGGATCTGCTAATCACCCCCACTGCCCCTGCTGCCCAGGCTGGGCTGTTCTCTCCTTCCTCCGCCTTTTCCTGCTTACATCTTCTGTTTGCTGGCCTCCCCCACCCCATCACCCCCAACCTGGGGCCCTCCTTCCTCTTCATTTCTGTCCACATACTCACTGACTTCCAGGTGTTTCCCCACATGTGAGCACCAGCACTCTGCAAAGCAGTGGACCCATGTCTGGCCCCAGCAAGCACTGGCCAAGGGAAAGGGCCAACTGAGCCTGCGGCCTGGTGATGGGGAGTTTGAGGTCAGGCTCTGGCCGTGGGAACCATACAAGGCCCCATGCCGAGGGCTTCCTCTTTGCCAGGCACTGTGCTAGACACTTTGAGCCAGTTGAGGAAACTAACCCTCACCACCCAAGGGACAGGCACTGTTTCCCCCATTTTAAAGATGAGAGGAATTGAAGCTCAAGAGACAAATTACTTAATGAGTAGCAGAGCCAGGATTGGGATGGACTCGGATCTGCCTGATTCTAAAACCATATTTTTTCAGCTATATAGAGGAGGGAGGAAGCCCGTCCATGAGCTAGCTTCTAGGTGTCTCCCCTAGAACCCTCCTGTGTTAAAGAGTCCCTGATATGAGGTTTGTCTCAACTTTTGCCTCTGCTAGAGCTAGGTCTCGAGGTTGGGGTGAGTGTGTGTGTGTGTCCCCTATTCTTCTTAGCCCAGAAAGGCCCCTGAGCCAGGGTACACCCCTCTCTGCTGGCTCCAGGCTTACAGAAGAAGGCCCTGCTTCTTCCGTGGCCTCCGTGGCTGATGTGCTGGGCCCATTGTCCAGGCGGGAACAAAGACTGCGGATTTAAGCTGAGTGACCAGCCCGCTCTGCCAAGCAGAAAAGACCGCCCCCCTCGAAGCTGGGCCCAGCCGGGGGCAGGAGGGGGACCCGAGAGAAAGGGGACAGGGAACCTTTGAAAGTAACTAATTAAAGGGCCTTTGCCTGCCCCCTCCTCCTGGGCGCCTAATCTCTCTGGGGCAGCAGCCAGACAATGTGCCCCTCCACCCTGCCCCCCTCACCCGAGTTTTAAAACAAGAGACAACTTGAAGTTAATGAGCGCCACCTGACGGGGGTCCCCTAATGAGAGGGGGCTGCTGGGCGGCTCACACATTCTCTGGATCCATGAATAGTTCCCCCCACCCTCTGAGTTTTATTCATCTCGGGCCAGGGGCAGGGGGCAGAAAGGAAGGGGGGGGCCCTGCTCAGCTTGGAGCACGTGGACTGACATGCAGCATGGGGGCGGGGGGACCCCACAGGGCCCTCCCCCATGACTGTGCCCAGGTCTGTGGCTGAGCCCCACCAGGCTGCGGCCTGAGACCTGGGAGGCCCAAGGTCTGGCTGGGTGACTCAGGCCAGCCTGCTCTGTAGGCCCTTAGTCCCCAGTGTTGGTTGCTGGTGTTTCTCAGTGTGGCACCGAGGAGAGGGAGGCTATTTTGGGGTTGCTGTACTTGGTGGTGGGGGCCAGGGCCAGGAGTCATTTGGACCTCGGACTGAGGGTTCTTTGGCATATTCAGGCCATTTCCACCATCCCGCCGCCTCTTCATTCCCCCTCCCAGGTCCTGGTCTGATCTCTGATTCCTGTCTGGCTCCCCTCTCTGAAGCTCAGCTCTGAGGCTCCCATCCCCCACTTCTCCAGATCTGACCCCCATCCCTCCCCACTGTCCCTGTTACCAGCAGTGGTTCTTCCCTCAGACTCAGCGTCTTCTGTTCCCAGAGCGGGTAGGTATCTTGTCAGCTCAAGCCCCCCGAGTTTGCATGTAGGTCTGGCCTTTATGAGTGTGTAACAGCAAACAGGTGTGTAACAGCTTGGGGAGTAAGTAGGCAAGTGTGGAAACACTTTGGGTGATTGGGGGAGATGGTGAATGACACCAGTTCTTTGCCTCATACCGTCATCCTGCCGCAAATAACTCTCCCAAAGCCTACTGCCCACCCTGATGACCTACCCCAGCGTGCACTGGAGCCCCCGGTGGGGCCCTGGTAGCAGACGAGGAGTCTGGGAAACAGAGCCCCAAGGCAGCCTGGTCTCTGCTCTCAGAGCCAGAGATGACCAGCAAGCGCTCCTCAGGGAAACGCCATTGAGTTCCCCCACTATCCCCCAAAAGGTGGGAGCTGAGGGGGTAGCATTTGAAGGGCCCAGGACAGTCTGATGTGGAGGGAAGGGAGGGACCCAACAGAACGGGGGTCTCCAGCCAGCAGAGAGCCACGGACAGAGGTGACTAATTTCCCAACTACTCATGGTGAAAATATCACATTTCATGCTTTGTTGCCGATTCATAGAAAAATCCTATTAAAACCGGGTGGATTATTTATACAGTTTAAACAAATGATGATCAAAGATTTTACACGTTTTGAAGAAAACCCAGAGTTATGCAGCTTGGCTGAGGGCTTATCCAGAGTGTGGCAGACAAGTGTGAGTGAGGATGACTCGGTGAGAGGTAGGAGCCGGGTGGGGTGCGGATAAGTGAGGGGCAGGTTTAGATGGCCAGGCTTGGGGGTGGGGGCGGTTAGAGCCGTTCTGTCCAGTAGGGGGCGCCCTCCCCACGGTGTTGATACCCCCTCCCTTCGCCCAATCAAAGCCCCACAGATAGGCAATGATTTCATGTCCCTTTTTGTCTCTTTACGGACCTGTCTGAAATGCCCCTGAAAGCGTAGTTGGAGGCATTTCCGCTTGTGGATCTGTGATTGTGTGGTACGGCGCTTTGCCCCTGGATGGGTGCCACACAAGCACTGGGTGTGACTGCATCCAGTGCCCGAGGCCGCGGCAGAGTGGACCCCCGTGCACGCGCCGGAGTACGTGGCGTTTCCCTGTTTGTCTCCTCTATGATTCCCCTTCCTCTCCGTGTCCTGCGGAAGGTCTCCGCTCCCAGAAGCCTATTCCTCTCGCACACGCAGCGGCATGTGCACACACAAACAGGTCACACTTGTACAGAGGGGCCGCCCTTTGAGAGGCCGCTCTGGAAGGCTCGGCTTCGAGCTGGTGGGAAGTGGTAGGTGGCTGCAAGAGGTCCAGGTGTCCCTCCTGGCCGACTGCTGCGGGGAGCTGAGCCTGGAAGGGATCCCCTCAAGCCTGGGCTTCCCCCACCCGGACTCTACCGACACACAGGAACTCTCGGAATCTGCCTAATCCCAGCTCCTTTGGGCATGTAGCCCCCTACCCTGTCCCCCAACCCTGAGGGTGTGCTCAGTGCCTAGCTCCCTGATGGGAGGCCCACTGAGATGATCTCGGTGAGAACCTGGAGCCCAGCTCAGCCCCAGGAGCGGCGGAGGGGGTTGGAGGGAGAGGTGGACAGTGCCCGAGGCAGGGACAGTGCGGCCCTGCATCCCGTGCCTTTGCCACCTGTCCCTGCCCACCAGGCCGTCCCGCCTCAGCAGTTTCATTACCCAGGGGGGTGGGAATAACGCCCCGGGGGGAGGCAGACTGTTCTGAAGGGGAATGTACTCCCCTCCACCCATCCCAGCCTCAGGGGCCAGGCCAGGGCCTCCTTGAATTTCTGGTCTGATAGACCCCAAGGAGCTAAACGAGGCTTCTCCGGGAGAGGCCAGCGACAGACCTGGAGGTCCTCATAGGAAGGGGTGCAGGCGAAGCGAGAGAGGGAGAAGAGGCAAGGTCAGGGGGAGAGGGGGGGCTTCCCTTGGCGGGAGGAAGGAGGAAAGTTTCGGTAGGGTGGGTTTAGAAACAGCCGAGATGGGGGTTTCTGCCTCCCTGGAGTTCTCCCAGCTGGTAGGGGAGAGTGGAAGTCGCTGAGGGTGCCCAGCCTGGAGGGTTATTGCGATGGGTCAGTGCTGCCAGTGGGTCTCGGGGACGTGAAGTGTCTTCGCCACTTGGTTTGCCTATATATTTATTTCTTCTTCCTTGCAGCTGGTCCCAGCAGTGACGTGCATGCCCCAGGCCTGGGCAGCTAGCTGAGGAGCGGGACCTGGTCATCGCAGAGACCCTAGCTTACTATGTATTGTCCTCCCGGGCTCCGTCCTCCCTCCTTTCCTCCTTCTCTCCTTCCTAGCCTCCCGCCCTCCCTCTTCCCATTCTTTTTTCCCAGGAGAGACAACAGGCCACCCGAGACCACACAAGAGCAGCAAGAACAATCCCGTGTGCCTGGAGCGTCCATCACGACTGGGTCCCCCGGCACCCCGGCCCCGCGGAGCCGCCACCATCGCCACTGCCTTCACTACGGCCGGCACTTTATTAGAATTTATACATTGCCCCGATTGAGGGGGAAAATAATTAACACCCCTACAAATATATCGTAAACAAAATATTTATTAGAAATAAATAACTCATTTATTTTACATATTTCATTTCAACAATAACATTACCCAATTTATCATTTAACATTTTTGCAAGACAACTTAACGACTCCTTATTAGCATTTCCATTTTTCACCCGCGCACCATAAAGCACGGGCGCTCCCCAAATGGCCTGGCACAGGCCGAGCCAGGAGCTCAGAAGACCCTGGGGAGGGCTGTGGACCCCCTGGATCTCCCTGTCTCTTTGGCACGTGACCGATATGCAGGACAAACATCCCATAACCAGTATATGTGGTCACCTTCAAACATAGACGCTTTCTTCTCATGTAAATCCACTCAGCCACCTCCCCCCAGAGCAGACACCCCCAGAAAAGAAACATGCGCACAGATGGATATCCTTCCTGAGTCCAAATATCCACACTGGTGTGGCCCCCAACATCCAGGTGCACACGTGTCCACACAGACTCCCTGTGGCCCATGCCCAAGTGCGCAAAGACACGGTCACCGGCCCCTGCACTCAGGCCTGCTTGGATCTCACATTTGTACATGAGGGAGAAGTCACCACTTTTTCCCTCTCCCTCCACAAGGGCTGAGGTGGGGCCTGGCCTAGAAGCTCTGGGTGGGCTCTGAGCCCCTTGAGCTGCTACGTGCATCTCTCTGGCCTTCTCCCATGCCTCTTTTCTATTGCCCCCACTCAGCAAGCCTTTCTTGGGATGAGTATTCATTTTTACTCCAAACTTTTGTCTGGAGGTGGGGATTCATCCTGCAGAGCCCAGCCTGGGTCTCTTTGTACCCCAACCCCAGTATGTTCTCTGGGAAGGAAGTGTGTTCTCCTTGGCCTCAGCTCTGTGGGCTATGGGCTGTGAGTTCAGGGCTGGGTTCTGGGTGATAGAGGAAGAGTCTGGAGCTGGTGAAGCGAGGCTGAACGCCGTGCATTTGATAATCAGTGCATTTGAGCCCCTTCCCCACCCAGGGTCACAGCCCAACCTCCTTCCCTCTGTCCCCTTTCTTCCCCTGGCAGACACTCTCTCCTGCCCACTGGATAAATGAAGCGGGTGGGGAGCCAATAACCCGGGTGACAGCTTAAGCTAGGAGATACTTCCCCATCCTCCCAGCCCCTAGAAGTGACCAGGTATCTGGTAGTGGCAGAGGGTATCCCTGTTTATGAAATCAAACCGTAGTCCCCCACTCAATCTCTAAATGCTACCCATTCCTGGAGCGTCTGCAAGCCTGTGTGTAGAGATGAGCTGGGAGAACAGATGGGTGCACACCCCTCAAGGACACACATGGATGCACTTAGATGTGCACACGTGTGTGTCACTCTGTGTGAATTCTGCCCAGGCTGACTCACGGCCCCACCCCCTGGCACCAGTCACAACATCTGGAGGATTAGGGTCTGTTTGGGTGCCGAGGGCCAAGGCCGAGACATTCCTCCTTCAGCCCATAGCCCCTCTGCCCTCTCGCTGGGAGGTGGAGGTGGGAGGCTGGTAGCTGGGGGGCCTGGGGCCCCGGGGGAGGGGGCAAGGGGGCTCTTTGGAGTCAGCCTAGCCAGCGGCTGGGGGCAGGGCCCTGGGGGAGCACACACAATGGCTGGAGGTGGAGGGTCTGAAATTGGAGACTTTAATAAAAGCCACTGACAGCAAATAAAGCTGCCAGGGGAGTCCCATTACCCACAACAAGGACCCTTTGTGAGCTCCACAGGGCTGAGCTAACCCTTCCCCACGGGTCTGGCCCCATACCACCCGCCCTGGGCCCCATCGCACTGCCCACAGGCTCCATAGCCCCCCTCCCCAGCCCAGCCCGATCCCGCTCAGGGTGCCTCCGATGAGGGAGCCCTGCCTGATGTTCCCACAGACTCCAAGTTCTCCTCCATGCCTACCCCTAATTTCTCTTGTCTCTGATGCCCCTGGCCTTTGGTTGCTTTGTCCTCTTAACAAGCATTCAGTCACTCCACGGCAGGAGCACCTCCTGTTCAATGAGTGGGGAAATTGGCCATGGTGTGGGCTCCACCCACCCCGGTCCAGGGCTGAGACAGGGGTTGGAAATCTGGGGCTGTGAAGACCCTGAAACAGACCCTTGGTGTGGTTCTTAACCTGAGACTGCCCCATACCTCTCTGGAGTCCCATACTGACCCCAGCACTGACGGATCAGAAAGACTGCTCCATGGCAGTTGGTCGAGGGGACCTGGCTTGAGTCCCGGAGCTGACACTGTGCACTTGTTTGACCCATTTCTTCTCTCTGAGCCTCAGTTTCCTTATCTTAAAGTGAGGCTGATTAAAAGGGCTCCTACGAGGATTTGTGACCTAATAGGTGTAACACTTATAAACTTTAAATCATCCCACAAATGAGGGTCGTTATAACTACTTACCTCAGCCTCAGTTTGAAACCAGATTGTGCCTTGAACATCAGTCTTCGCACAGATCCTCAGTCCTGCTCTGATTCCTGGGCTGGTGATGGTATTACTAAGGGTATAGGAAGCTGGATGAAGAGCAGCCTTCTGCTGGGAAACTGAAGAAAAGGGTGGCATGCACTCTTATAACCCCAACCTCAGCTAAGAAACCAACTGATTGGTAAAGGGTTTGGGGGGGGCCTTGTGGGAAATAGAGGAGTTGGGGTCAGAGCACTGGCTTGGAGTTTGGGGACATTTTGGGAAAATGGGGGGGAAGGAGGTTTAAGGCAGTTGGGGGGCTCTGAAGCAGAGTTGGGGTGCATAGAGAGAAAGTTCTGAGGTTGGAAAAGGTGCAACCCAGGGGATTTGGAGTTGCTGCTTTAAGGTTGAGGTGGGGCCTGAATGGGGGTTGGAAGATGGGGGTCCGGCAGGAGGGGATTCTGGTGCAGGGCGGGGAGGGAGATTAAGAGGCGCTCTCAATTGCCTTAATGGGCTCTAAGAGGCGGGATCCTATTACAGCTCGGGGTGCCCCGGGGTGCCTTGCTGGGAAGACAAGCTAATCTGCCATGCAAATTAAATCCTGCCTCAAGACGCAAGGCCTGCTTAATGTGATCCATTACACAGTTTACTTGTTTATATCTAATATTGGAACAGGCAGCCCGGGCGGGCGGCAGCGGCAGGCGGAGCGGCCCAAAAGCAGGAGAGTAAATTACCAGCAAAATGAGCTTTTCCATCCTCAGCGCCGCCACCACCGACGCGCCTCCCCGGCCCTCCGCGGCCTGGGCGCCCCCTCCCGCCCGCCCGCCCGCAGCGTCCCCTCACTCTGCCGCTGTCCCGCTCTCTCCCTGTTGGTCAAGTCTCCCGCTTCTCTTTGTCTTGTCTCTCTTTCTGTCCTCTGCCTGGCGTCTCTGGCTCTCTCTGTTTCTTCATCTCCTTCTCCCTGTCTTCTTCTCTGCCTCAGTTTCCCCTGAGTCTTTCTGGGTGTTTCTCCCCCTCTTGGGCTTCGGTCGCACACCTGTCTCCTTCCGTCAGAGGAACAGAGACCTAGAGCCATGCCGGCTGGATGCAAGATGCTGCATGGGGCAGTGGAGTGTGAAGCCGGGCTTGGGGTGCCCCCTTGTGCACGCCTGCCTGGGGGAGCCCCCCAAAAGGCTGGGCCTTGGAATGTCTGGCCTGGGGCTCCTGGAGCCGTGGAGCTACTGGTTTGCTAGCAACACTGTCCCTGAGTGCCAGGGTGTTGCGTGAGTGACCTTGAGGTGTTTGTTTATACGGGGAGTGTCACCATGCCCGGTTTGTGTGTGGGTCTGCACACGCGCTTGTGGGTTTAGGGTAGTGTCTTAACAAGCCCTGGGAGAGGTCCCCAGCCCTCTGCCCAGTGCACCTTCGGGCCAGCCTTCCTCCTCCTGCTCCCCAGGGTTAGCTTCCAAGGCGGCAGGAGCCTTCCCTCACTTTCCTGGGGGTGCTTCTTGACCCCCGGGGCCAACTTCCTTTCAGCTCACAAACAGCTCTGAGGCTTTCACTGACCCAGGATCACCTCACTGTCCACTGTGGAGTCTATGGGGTCTCGTGTTTGGCCCTGCTGTTTCCAGACCCCCACCCTGACTCTGGCCTGCACTCCTCTGGGGCCCCTGCCTGCACCTACAGGAGAGTCAGAGGCCCACAGAGCCAGAGGCAGGCGGAAAAAAGACCAGGATGGGAGTGAGGAAAACCAGCTCAGAGAGAGAGAGACTCCCAGAGACACCACGGCAGAGGGGAGATGCAGGCAGAGGCGGTGGACAAGGAGGCAGGCCAAGAGACCCACAGACCTTGCCACAGGTCAGGGGCCAGGCAGTCTGGGCTCGTGGGGGTAGGACAGGTGAGTGTCTGTGACTGAGCCTCATACTTAGGCTCACAGATGCCACAGGTCTAGTGTTGAGGGGCCATTCCAGATGCCGAACCTGTTTGAGGAGTTCTGAGGGGCTGTGAGAAGGGGGGTTCCCCATCCCCTGGGCTTGACGGGTCACTGACCGGCTCCAACCTAAGCCTCTGGACCCCTGGTCTGTGCCTGTGGTCCCGAGGGGAGCCAGCCCACTCCTCGAGGCTCTGAGAGCTCAGGCCCCAAGACAGACATGGGGCAGAGGGCGAGAAGGCTCCCATAGCCAGCACTGTGCACAGCTGCTGCTCTCGTGCCTTCCCCTGTGTGCCTGCGTGCACGTACACACACACACACACACACACACACACACTCATGTGTGCCACGGGCCTGGCTGGAGGCTTGCCCATGAATCTACCCTGGCTTCAGTCCATGTTCCTGTACCAGGGGCCCTGGCCACATGCTTTATACCCAGCACTCCTGACTCCCTAATCTCCGGCTGCCTGAGGGCCTGGTCCCCTCCCGGGCCAGCGAGTGCGCCCGATCCCTACTCTCCTGTCCCTCAGTCCCCTTGGGACACCTGACCTCATGATTGCTTCTGATCCCCCAAGAACCCTGGAGGCCCCAGCTCTCCAACTTCCAGGCTCATGTCTTCCTGACCCTGACCCTTGGCTCTGGTTGGGGGGGGGCGGAATCCTGCCAGGTGGGGGGAGGTGGGTGGGAGGGAAGGTGTGAGTCTGTATGTCTGTGTGGAATGGGGGCTGTTTAGATAAACAGATGGCAACAAATGGCATAAAATTATATACCCATAATGTCAGTTCATAACATTTTGTTCGACATACTTGATTTAATCGCTTAGCTGACGATTTGGCTTTTGGGCCCATATGGTGGGGAATGAAGCTGCGTGGCACCCGCTCCAATCTGGCTCTTTTATCACCGAGGCTGGGGGGGGCGGGGATGGGGGGGTCGGAGAGGGGGAGGAGAAGGGATGCAGATGGAAAGAGAATGAGCTGACAGGAGGGGAGCCAGGGATGGGGGGACTGTAGGGACGGAAGGGGACTGGACCCTGGCAGGGTGCGGGAGGAGGTCTGGAGACAGTGTGAGCGATGCCCAAGTCAACTGGGACAGACCACACTGTCCCCGCGAGACCTGGACCCTGCGGCAGCCCTGAGGCGGGCCTCACTGGACTCCAGCCTGGTGGCCAGAGATTTGTCTCCCAGCAGCCAGAGATCATCTCTTTCTCTCTTCACCAAGACGCAGACACCCAGCTCTTAATCTCCAGGGGCACCCCGGAAGCTTTTGCCAAACTGAGCGATTCGAACTCGCATGCACATACGCCTGCCTGTTTTATGTGGGAGGTGAAGGAGCAACCATGAGGTCCCTCATGGGATGGCTTGTGTCTGTGAGGATTGCCTGACTTGCACTCCAAGCTGCTAGGAGCAGGGTGAATGAGCGTTGGTGGCCCTTTGTGACAGAGCGAATCTCACAGAGAGGGGTGTCTGGGTGGGCCTTGTGACTTGTGGGAGTGTGAGTGACTGAGCATGAGTTGTGTGACAACAGGGCGGTGTGGGTGTGATGAGGCGTGACCCGGGGAGGAGGATGGTGCAGGTGGGATTGATCTCTGGGGAGTGGTGTGGGGGTGGTTGAGTGTGGGAGGGGTTCAGACGGGCTGTGCTACACAGTAGGTGCTTAAGCAGTGCTGCTGAGTATGTCCATTGAGTCACCTCACAGGGGTGTGTTCCGGGTGGGAATGCTGGGTTGTGGAACGGTGCGTGTGCACGCTGTTCTCCCCCCATACCAGGGCAGTGTGTGCATACAACCCCTGGGCAGTTCCAGGGGGCTCCCCACACCCCTGCCTGCTTGCCTGCGACCACCCCTTCAGGACCCCATCCTGCACTCTGCAAACTGAAGTCGGGCTCCGTGGGAGGAGCCCCTCTCAGGTTCCCCGGCTGCTGCCCTGAGTCCTCAGTCTCCAGAACTGCACTGGGTGCTCAACGAAGAGAGTCAGGTGCTCCTCCAGAGAGAGATCCCCTTCCGATCGCCGATCGCCGGTCCAGCCCCCAAATGCCCAGTCCACCCCTCCTCCTGGTCTCGGAACTGTGCCAGCCCCACAAGCTCTGCGAATCTGGGCCCAAATCAGCGCCCATCACTCACGTCGCAGCCTCATTTCCCCCCTGCTGGGTGCTGCCCGCCAGCTCTGGAATTGTGTGGCAAGACGGCCTGGGAGCACCTGCAGGAGACTGGGACCAGCTCTCTGCTCCTGCCACCCTGGGACTATCCTCCAACCCCAGAGCCAGCTTTGTGTGCTCTGAGGTTCCTGGATTGTGTTTGGGGTCTTGCTGCCCATTGGCCCTTCCTATGTCTCTGCTGATGTCTCCTCCCCTTGTCTTCCTGAGTGCCACATTCTCTCTTCTACTCTCCCAGTCTCTGCCTTTCTTCCGCATTCCTGCTCCTCTCTGTCATTTTTCTCAACTTGTGCCTCTGGCCACTCCCCTGAGGATCTTGCCAAGGTGGGGATCGGGGCTGGGCTGAGGCTGAAGCCTAAGTGCTTAGGGTGGTCTTCTCCATTTAGGAAGTTCTATTACTACCCTTCCCCTTCATGGCAAGCAGATAGGAGTCCTGGCTGGTGGCAGTGGTCCCTACCGCTTGGGACTGTGACAGGGCCCTAAGTCAGTGGTTGTTTTCCACATCTCCCAGATCAACTGTCCCCAACGCGCTAACTCTCCATGGAATGCTATGGTTGGATCAAACCCTGAGCTCCTTCTCAGGTCATTTGGTCATTCACTCATTCATTCATTCAGTAATCATGTCGCCCCTTTGATGTGCCAAGCACTGTGCTGACCAATATGAGTGAGGACCTGCCCTCAAGGGCCTCCCTCCCTTGAGGAAGACAGGTGTGCAAACAGATAAGGATGCTGCTGTTTCAGGGGGTGGAAGAAAGGGCCCAGTGACACCAAAGGAAGTTGAATTCTATGGGTCGGGCTGTGGAAGGCTGGAGAGAAACTTTTTAAGACGGGGGTTCTCAGCTGCAGTAAAAACATTTCCCCTTTCTGTTTACAAAAATCATACTTGCTCAGTCTGGAAAGCCAAAAAGGCACAGAAAAACTCAAAGGAAAACAGAAACAAAAAATAGTCTGTAAAGAAAATTGTGGGGAGTCTCGAGAGATGAGTGGAGTTTTACCAAGTGAATGGTGTGGTGTTGAGGCTGCTGTGAGAAAAGGTGCTGGAGAAGGGGTTCCTAGCAAGGGTGGGGGCAGGTTTCAAGGCCCCCTGATGGGAATCGGGGCTGTTGGACAGCTGTGGCTGATGCCTCGGGGGTTCCAGAGGCTGGCTGGGGGTTCTAGCCCTTGCTCTTTGGGCAGTGAGGAGCCACGCTGGGGCGTAATGAGCAGGTGAGTGGTGCGATCCTATTTCCCATTTTAGAGCAGTTATTCTGGAGGATTGGAAGTAGCCGAGACTGGGAGCAGGGAGACCAGTTGGGATATCGGTGCAGTTGTGTGAGAGAGGCAACACGAGGTGATGACTAGAGTATTACGGCGGGAGAAGGGAGAGGGGAACCATTGGGAAGGCAGAATGACTCTGACTGCGGGCCGGTTTGATGTGGCGGTAAAGCTGGGAGAGATGGAGGAGCCAAAATTGAAGCCCAGGCCTTTGGCTTGGTCACAGGGGTGGCTGGTGGGGTCATTCACTGAGACGGGGAACTCAGAAGAGGAGTAGGAGTGGGGTGGGGATAACAGAAGGGCTGAGTTTGGGTTTGGACATAGTGTGAGATGGAATAATCCAAATGGAAATGTTGACAGTGGGACGCTCGGGTCTAGAGCTTGGGGTCACAAATTTGGAAGTCATTGTTCATTTCTATGTATCAGTCAACCAATACCTATCGAGCATCTGTGGTAGATTGGCTTGGGGGTATAATGGTAAACGAGAGAGGCTATGCCCTTCCCTTGTGGGGCTCACAGCCCTCAATGGTGAGAGGGTATCCAAAGCCATGAGAGCGGATGATCTTCCCAGGGAGTAAAGAGTGGAAGGCATTAGAGTGACAGCATCGCAAGACTGGAAGAGGGGTGGCTGCAGAACTAGGTAGGGCCCCTTGCCTCTCTCAAATCCCAGAAGGCAATCCATATACTTGCTCCATTAGCTTCTTAGATAAGCTTAGACCAGATGTCTCCTGGGGTCCCCATTCTCCAGGTCTATCTCTTGCCAGGGTGCCCAAGGACACTGTATGTGGGGCAGACAGGCTCCTTGCGTCTGCCCTGCTTCCACCTGTGGGGTAGGAAAAGGCAAGTCCAATGGACTCTGGCTCCATCTGTCATGTAGCCCTTCAGCTCCTGACATTGCTTTAAAGAAATCAAGGCTGCTTGCTCTGGTCTTCATGCGCTGGTCCCTGCCCAGTTATTCAACCTCATCTCTGCCAAACTATCTTTCCAATCCCAGTCAGCCCTCACCCTCCCCCACCTCCTGACCTTGCACGTGCCCTTTCTCTTGATACCTTCTTCCTCTCCCAGCCAGCCAGCCCAGCTAACTCTTAATGACCTAGCTTAAGTGTCTCCCATCTGGGAGCCTTCTCTGTCTGCCAGAGCCCCTTAGGGGCCCCTGGCATAGACTTCTCTTTAGGAAGAGTAGCTCTTCCTCTTGTAGCTCTTAGGGTGATTGTCTTTTTGCCTGTCTGTCTCTATTTCTAGATCAGGAGATATTTTAGAATAGGGCTTGCCTTTTGTTTTTTATTTTTTTGTCCATCTCTATAGCCCCTGTACCTGGTATAGTTCTGGACACATATAGGAGCTCAAAATTATAGGTTGTGCATTGGAGGTGGGCTGGTGTTGACGTAGGCCTGGAGCTGGAGGTGGGGCTGGGTGTTGGGTAGGCTGATATTAGAGACAGGCTGCAGGTAGAGAGTAGGGAGGGCTGATGTAAAGATGAGGCTAGGTGTCAAGGCCTTGTCACCAACGCTCTACACAACTGTACACACAAATTCACACAGAGCCACACACACAGCTCCAAACACCTCGAGGGCACACTTCATCTCCAATTGTGAGCAAATGCTGTTGGTTTTCATTAATCTGCAGACTCTGTGTTTGCAGAGGGCTGGGTGTTGGGGTAGGGCTAGTGAAGAGGGAGGGTTGGCTGTAGGGACAGAGCTGGTTTTGGGGTAGGGTGGAGTACTGGAAGTGGGGACGTGTGTTAAGGTAGGGCTGGTATTAAAGACTGGTTGGAGGTGGGCTGATGTGTTTGGGGAGGGCTGATGTGCAGGTAAGGCTAGGTATGGAGGTAGGATTGGGTTTTAGAGGTGGAATGGGTGGGTGCTTAAGGTGGGGTGGTTGTCGAGGTAGGGATGGGTGTTGGGGTAGTGCTGGTGTTGGAGATGGGCATGATGTTGACTTCGTACTGTTCTCAGTAGGTGTGTGTTAGAAATGTAATGTTGAGAGTAAGCAGGCAACTGGGCGTAGGAGAAAGGAGGCTGGGTGTTGAGGGTGGGCAGGGGAGTAGGGAAGGGATGGAGAAGGGTGCTGGGTTTGAGAGCACAGTGGAGAGCCCCCGAGACCTCTCCAGGGTTATGACCCTTAATGCTGCTGATCCCGCTTTTCCTCTGTAAGCAGCTTCTCCCCAGAAGGAGAGAAGAAGAGGAGAGGAGACCCGGGGAGAAGAGCCTAAGAGGGTGAAGAAGGATTTTCATTATGAAGTTAATTAGCTTCAGAGCCGCTGCACCTTTCAGGACGAGGAATTAGAGGGATTTAATTGCTTTATCAGCCTTCCCTTTGATTTTCAGCAATCAGGCCGATTCCATTTAATTTAACTGCCACAGACGAGGAGAAAATTGATGCGCTCACCTGCCTCCGAGCAGAAAGAGAGAGAGCGGCGAAGAGGGAGAGGGGGAGCCAGAGAGACTGGCAAACACAGAGTCTGCAGATTAATGAAAACCAACAGCATTTGCTCACAATTGGAGATGAAGTGTGCCCTCGAGGTGTTTGGAGCTGTGTGTGTGGCTCTGTGTGAATTTGTGTGTACAGTTGTGTAGAGCGTTGGTGACAAGGCACGTTTGTGTGGGTGTGACTCTGAGAGACGTGGGGGACGTGGGGGTGGGTGTGTGGGTGAATGCTGGTGTTTGGCTCTAGGTGAGTGACGGCGGAAGGGTGTGATTGACTGGTGAAGATTCCTTGTACGTGGGAACATCAGCATGAATGAGCGTGGCGGTGTCTGCCTCGGTGACTGTGAATTCGGTGACTCTGTGTGTGTCGCTATGTAGGTGAGAATTTCGCTGTGCTATTAGTTCATTCGTTGAGCAAGCACTGAATGAATTCCTGCGAAGAGCCAGACCCAGGGCTGAGGGGCAAAGATAACTAAGAGAGGGTCCCTGCCCTAAAGGAGTCAAAGTCTAACAAAGGAGAAAGACTGGCAAATAAAAGTGACAGGACTATGCCGTGGGCCTCACTCCAGGAGCACAGCTCTGGAAGGCCTCCTGGAAGAGGTGGTTTAAAAGATAAGCAAGTTTCCAAGCTGAGAAAGGATTGACGGGGTTGTGATGGAGGAACGACATGACAACCGGAGGGAACAGTGTGTGGAGCATAACGGGAAGCTGGGGTTGCTCAGGAGGGCGGTCCCCAGCAGGAAGGATTTTGGTCATGCTAAGAAATGTGGACCTTTCCTGTAGGGTGTCATTGAGTGAATGGGAAGTAACCCAGCCAGATTTGTGTTGGAAAGGCCTCTCGGTTGTGTGGATGACGAAATGAAGAAGGCAAGACCAAAGGCAAGGAAACAAGTCACAACCATTGTAAAGACCAAGAAGAGAGTATGAGGGTCTGAGGAAAGAGAGTGTGAGGGTCTGAGGGAAGAGAGAACAAATGCAGTAAAACAGGCAGAGTTTGAGGGAGGTGCATAGAACAGAAAGTACTGAGGGTTTATGAATGTCTAGGTAATAGGTGGTTCTATAAAAAGAGATATTGGAGAGAAAGCAAGTTGGAGGGGAGGGTCTTGAACATGTAGAGTTGAAGTTGTGAGAGTGGGCAGCTAGGCCCGAGTCCGGAGCTCAGCGGAGAGGCCCAGCCTGGTGACAGAAAGAAGAATCATCAGCACGTGTAGGTCATAAATAAGGCCTGGGGATGGGTGAGACGACCCAGGAAAAGCACTGAGATTGAGAAAAGAAGAGGGTCAAGAGCAAAGAGCCTGGAGGTCACCCATGTATGTGAGACCAGAGGAAGAACAGAAATCAGGGAAAGAGGGCAAAGAATTAAACAAAACAAAGGAAAACCGAGAGGAAGTTCAGAAAGAGAGGAGCGCATTGATGAGAAGTTGAGTTCAGTTCTGGACATGTTGAATTTGAGGTTTGCTAGGGGATGCTCATGTGGGGATACCCGGGGGCAAGAGCTGGAACTCTGGGCTCTCAGCACGAGTGAGGGCTTGGAGATGTGGGAGGGTGTGCTGGAATCTGGAGTGGCTGGCATGCAAAAGGATGGAGAAGACAAATGTAATTGGAGAAGTGAGTTGGGAATATACAGGGCTTTGAATACCAACCTGCAAGCTGGTACTTGAATCTGAGGGCAGGAGTTTTTGACTGTCTTTTTTTTTTTTTTTTTTAGATTTTAAGTAATCTCTACACCCAATGTGGGGCTCAAACTCACAACCCTGAGACTGAGAGTCACATGTTCTACTGACTGAGCCAGCCAGGTGCCCCGCTGACTCTCTCTTAATAAGGAGGATGACTTGATCTGATATTTGTTTTAGAGACATCACTCTGTGTCTTAGTTTGATTTCTCCCCAAATCAGAGCTTGAGACAAAGATGTGGGAGTTTATTTGGGAGGTGATCCCAGGGAGCAGTAGAGAGGGAGTGGGGAGAGAGAAATCAAGAAGAAAGTTGGTTTGTCCCTGTGGGCAAATGGTGATCAGTCTTTGGAGACCATGTCAACAATCATGTAGACTATATCTCAGAATTGTCCCTGTAAACACCATAGGCACTATGGGCCGACTGTGGTCTTCCATTGGTTGACAGCTGCCCCCTGGCCCGCTCATGCCCTTTCTCAGGCTGGCTGCACTGCTATCAGAAGGAGATGAGGGGAAGACATGCTGCAGATCATAAAAGCATCTGGTATGTTCTGGGAGTCACTTGAGAGATGGATTAGGAAGGGCAAGGTGAGAGGTAGAGATACCAGCTAGCAGATGATTGCCATGTCCAGACAAACCAAGATGGGGAAAGAACAGATTGAGGGGTCATCTGGGAGGCATAGAATTAATAGAACTTGGAGACCAACAGGGCGTTTGGGTTTGTGGTGGGCAGAATAATGGCCCCTCCATGTCCACACCCTACTCCCAAGGACCTACATATATGTATGCTACATAGCAAGGAGAGGGGAATTAAGGTTGCAGATGGAATTAAGGTTGGAATTAAGGTTGCAGGTGCTAATCACGTCCAGGAGATGATCCTGGATTATCTGGGTGGCTCAGTGTCGTCACAAGGACATTATAAACTAAAGGGGAGGCGAGATGGTCAGAGTCAAGGAAGACTTGAAGATGCTACTTGCTCTTGGTGTTGAAGATGGAGAAAGGGGCCACAAGCCAAGGAATGTGGGCAACCTCCAGAGGCTGGAGAAGGCAAGGAAACAGATTCTCTCTTAGAGCCTCTGTAGCCCTGCCAACACCTTGACTGGAACTCAATGAGACCCGTTTTAGACTTCTGACCTCCATAACTGAAAGATAATAAATCTGTGTTGTCTTAAGCCACTAAGTATATGGTAATTTGTTACAGCAATAATAGAAAACTGACAAGGAATCCAAGAAAGGGGTTCTCAAGTGACTTCCAAGATTTCTAGCTTGGGCCAGATAGAGAGGGATTTACTGAGAAAAGGAAGAGAAGTAAATTGGAAAGAGAGGCTTCTGAGCTATTTGCGGCATGTTCTTTATACGGCTGGAGGGACTTCCATGTGCAGCTACCGTATGGAATATAGCCAGGGTGGGAAAGAGTTTTGAGAAGAGGTTCTTCATCAGTGTGGTGGTATTTGAAGCTGTGAAAACAAATGAGCTTGCCTGGCAGAGGAGGAGGACAGAACTTTGGGGATATGCCAGATCTGGGGCTAATAGAGTTGTTGGCAGTGAAGGTCTGTTGATCTGTTTCCTCTTCACGAGCTCTTTGAGTTCCAGTGTTGACTCCGTGGCCTCTACTGTCTACCTCCTCCACTGTCCCCCTTCTTTCCTAGGCCGTTCATTTCTCAGGTGGGCTGCTGGGTTGCTCTGGACTGTTGCACAGGTTGTACATTGTATGACTCTAAGGACATGATTCTTGTAGAGTACAGAATGAATATGGTGCTCTCCAAGTGTTGTCAGTGTACCCCCTTACCAACAATCCATGATGGCGTGGTTGGCCTGTTTAGAGAGACAAGGAAAGAGACTCCCTCTTGCCTCTAATGTCATATCTAGAGTCTTGGCCCTAGCTTGAATCCTGAGGTCTCAGGAGCAAGGCCTAGGCACAGCAAAAGCAGCCCCTAGAAGGGATGGGGCCCCAGAGGCCAGGCTGTCAGGTGTCCAGGCCTTGGAAGGACAGCTCTTCCCACTTTCCCTGGCCCCCCACCCCTGTTGACTGCCTTTTGATTAGAATGTGGACTCTAACTTGGAATTAACCTGATTAATGTAATGAAGGCAGGGCCGGCTCAGCACCGCCCGGTGATGAGGGGAGATGGATTGGGAGCGAAGGCGCTCGGATGGAGGCGCGGCCGTAATTGCCGCGTTTACTGCTACCTGCCTCGCTGACCCTGCTGTTTAGCCCATTAATGATGATGCACAAGCCTCACTTTCCAGAGATAATGACAGAGACTCTCGGGGGAGGGTATGGGAGGAGGGAAAGGGAACTGGGGGTCTGGGGTCTGAGGGAGACCTGGGTTTGCGAATGGGGCCAGGTTGAGGGTGAAAGGATGAGGGTCCAGAGGCACAGAAGCATATGGGGGAGACAGGGGGTGCAGGAGTACAAGACAGGGGCTTTCTCTAGGTTCCTGCCCCTCTAGGCTAGTTTAGGATAACTGCCTTGAGTAGGGCCTGCTGCAGGGGGCAGGGCTCTCTGACTGGCTGGGAGGCCAGCACCATGGCCTCCCTAATTCAGGAGGGCTTCCTGGAGGAGGGGTCTTGGAAAGAGGAAAGAAAACCCAGGAAGGTGGAGCAGGGCTGAGCAGCAGCTTCCTCACTGTCTCCAGCACTGGTCGGGGGGCAGGTTGGGCAGGGAGGAAAGCCTGTGGATGTCACAGCAGATCTTTGGGGGCTTGGCGTAGGTACACACTGTATGTTCAGCACAAACAATCTGTGCGTCAATCAGCAGGAAGCCATCGCCTTGATTCCTCTTTGATGCCTCAAAGATGAAATGAATGTTCCTAATCTCATCTGCTGCCCCTCTAGGTCCTTTATCCTCATCCCTTCCCTTCCCTTTTCTTCCCTTCCCTTCCCTCGCTCCCTACCCCCCTTCCTTCAAAATAGTCAAGAGTTGTCCCAGTTTTGCTGCAAACTCGCTGACCCCACTGGGCAGACCCCTACCTATGCCGAGCCTCAGTGGGCTTCTCTGTAAACGAGGGGATGGAACAGGTAGTCAGCCCTGATCTGTGGTCCTACAGGGAGGCTGCTGTCTTTGACTTTCACAGTCTGCCCGGAAGGCAGGGTGGGGCGCCCTCTCAGAGCAGCCCTGAGGACAGCGGGATTGTCTGTCTTTCCCTCCTCTGCCCTGCGTCTTAGCTTTCCAGTAATAGGTTGGCTTTGTGGACCCACATTAAGCTCACAGGCAAAAAAAAGTTCCCTGATTTTTCTCACTGGAGCCTCTGACTAGCCCGGAAGGTCTTAGAGTTCACAGGAGTGGTTGATCTGTTACATAAACACCAAACTTCACATTTATCCCTTCAATTACATTATGTTAATTTTGACCCATTATTCTAAGCTGTCTGTGGGACACTAATTTTGTCCTCTTTGGAGTTTTATATCTTCTGATAATCTGATGAGCCTGGAGGTCATTAACTAAAACGGGGATTAGGAAGGGCCAAGAATGGAGTCACAGGACCGAGTTCTAGAAACTTCCTTCCAAGTTTCCACCCCATCCACTTTTCCCTTCCTTTTTCCATTTGACTGTGGGTTCTTGGTGAAGCCGCACTGGTCATTACTCTGCATGAATGTTCCCTAGTGTGTCTGTACGCGCTAGTAAGGCACTTTCCAGCCAGAAGATAAACTCCATGAGGGCAAGAGCCACTTTTGTCCTGTTTATCACTGAATCTCCTGCACCTGCCATTTTGTCTGAGACATAGGAAGTGCTGAGTGTAGAGTCAATGAGAGAATAAATGACTTCTCTGACAGAAATGAGGATGGTAGTTGTGTTAGGGTAGGGCTATTATGGTGCTATTGCAAAAATGTTAGGGACATCAGAGTGTGTTATTATTCCGGCCCTGCCGGAAGTAAAGGGGTGGAGAGGAGAGAGAGATTTTGTGGAAAATTTTAAGCAAGAACTCTGGGGTATTTCTAGGGAGAGAGAAAGAGAGAGAGAGAGAGAGAGAGAGAGAGTGTGTGTGTGTGTGTGTGTGTGTGAGACAGTGAGAGAGAGAGCAAGCAAGCGAGAGCTTTGGGGTCAGGCCGACTTTGCTTTGAATTTTGCTTGAGTTATTTATAGCGGCCAGACTGGAGGGCAATTGCTTATCATTTCAGAATCTCAGTTTTTTCATCTGTAGAATGGGCCTAATAATATCCACTCCCTTCAGCTTTTGTGAGGATTTATGCAGCGATAGAGACGACGGCCCCCAAACCCCCACCAAGATTTGGGGCTGTGCCTAGAAATGGTGGCCCTGCCTCCTTTGTTCTCTCCCCTCCTTTTTCCTTAGAGTAGAGACTGAACTTAGGGAGAAAGAAGAATGTGAGGAATGTGGTTTGCATCTCTGTTCCTTGATCAGGGTCTGGGAAGTCAACCTTGACATTTTCATAAAAAAGCTATTTTTCCTCATTATATGGGTTATGACTGTCAATTGAGGAAGAATGGGAAAATTCAGATACATGAAATAAAACATCACACGTAATCCCACCACCCATAAAGATGTGTGTGCACGCGTACATATGCTATGGGAGACATGTTGCACTCTTTGGTCTTAAACACATTGAACTGGGGTTTTCAGGGGAACTTCCAGTTGGGTGCCCCTGTTAGGCAGAAGGGAGCATGAGCCTCAAGTGTGAGAGAGTTAATCTGAGTTGAATTTGGTTTTGAGTTGTAGACAACAAGTTAGGAGCTGTCAATGCGTCTCTGTGGCCACTGCTGCTCTAGGAAGGATTAGGGTGCCCGAAGGAGGGGGTCAGGGCTGAGGGCTAAGGGTGGAACCCTGGAAAACACCAGCATTTGAGGGCCAAGGGGATTTAGAGAGCCAGTGATTAAGGCTGAGAGTCACCATCAGAACGGCTGGAAGAAAATCAGGGGAGACAGTCATGAGGAAGCCAAGGGAGGAAAGAGCTCCTAGAAGGTGGGGGGAGGCAGCAGGGCAACAGGCATAGGAGGAGGCCTCAGAGAGTCATGAAATTTGCTATGAGAGGACACAAAAATCTTGATGGGAACAGTTTCCTGGGGTAGTGGGGACAGAAGCCAAGTGACAGTAGGAATACGGCCGAAGGGTGGGGGGGCAGAAAGACCAGTGCAGGTGCTCTTCCAGAAAGTGTGGTGAGGACAGGAAGGGAGACTATGGGCTCCGGGCCTGAGGGGAGGCAGGGCCAAGGGAAGGAAAGTTCGTAGGCTTGGAGGGGTGGGCTGGGTGGAGACAGTGGAGAGAAAGCAGAATCCTAGGTGCAGAGTCATTATAACTTATGGTTATATTTATATACTTTATAAATATATATTCAAAGTTGTATTTATATACTTTATCACTTACAGTATCGCTTGTGGTTTATAAAACATCTCCGTATCTCCTACAAAGTCTGTCGAGGACACTGTATGTTCTGTAGTTCCGTGTCCCTCCACAAGGAGCGCTGTGAGAGGCTGTATGCCACAAGGTTAAGAACACAAGCTCTGGAGTTTCCAGCCAAGGCTTGGCAACTTATTGGTCATGCTCGCTGGGGCAACCTCTCTGACCCTTAGTTTCCTCTCATGCAAATTGGGAAAACAATATCTAATTCACATGATTGCTATGTAAATTAGATGAAGCAATGGATGTTCAGCCTTTTCCATACCGTCAGGCCCACTGGAATAAGAAGGGGGAGTTATTATTATTATTATTTATGTGTCATGAAGGGTTCAGTTGCAGGAAACAGACCTCCCCTCCCATTAAGCAGAAAGGGATTTAATACTGGGAAGACAGGGGGCTCTAGGCTTCTTCTCAGGAATGGCCCCCACAGCCCTGAGGCAGACGTGGCCACGGGACAGGGAAGTGGGAGGGACAAGAGCTCATGTTTACCTGAATGAGCTGTCCTGCAACTCTGGATGCTGTAAATGCAAACTGGTGTCTCCATCAGAGAAGGCAAAAGGGTTAAAGGGCCATCTGGCTGCCCTTCATCTTCCTAGGACAAGGAAGGAAAGAAAAATCTGGCAATGAGAAGATGCCGAAACGAAGGTAGGGAGGCAAAGCCTGGGTGAGACAGACACAGAAGGAGCTAGCCTGCATGGCTTGAGGGAAGCTCAGGAAGCAAGGGGGAAGGATCTTGGAAATGTCCCTGACATTTGAGGGACATCCTGAAAGGTGCCCAATAGGGATCCCAGAGGACCTTCTGTGGTTCACAACTGAGGTCTGGCAGAACCCTGCCCGGACCTGTTGGAACTCCCAGAAGCCATCAGCAGAACCTCGCAACCGCAGGGAGAGACACCGAAGAAATCTGGGTCCACTAAGGGGTGTGGGGAATGACCATTTATTCTGGCATTTGGAATTCATGCTCCTGCAGGGAAGGATTAAAGAAGAGAGATGTGAAAGTGAGCTTACAAATGGTGCTGAAGATTAAAGGCTAGGATTTGCTTTGGGGGATTGGGGGGGGTCATCAAGGAAGTTTCTGGAAGAGACCTACTGCTCTGAAGGAGCTGCAAACTGTAAGTTGATGACTGGGTGTCAGGAAAAACAAAGCCCAGATAAATCTGTAGAAGCGGATGCTATAGGGACTCATGAAAGGAGGAAGTCTTTGGGCTCAAGAAGACCTGGTTTTGAATTTGGCTTTAGTTATTTATTTGCTGCATGGTTGAAAGTGGTTATTTATCATTTCAGTTTCAGTTTTCTCATCTGTAAAACAAGGCCCAATAATATCCACCCCTTCTCAGTTGTTGTGTGGATTAAATGCAAGGATGGAGATAGAGCCACTGGCCAAAGCTGGGCACCGTGCCTACAGATGATGGCTGGCCTCCTGCCCCCCAACCCCGCCACCCCCGCCTTAGAGTGGAGACCTCAACTCCTCTGGAGAGAGAGAAGAGTGTAAGAAATGTCATTTGTGGGGGCACCTGGGGGGTGCAGTCGGTGAATCTCTGTCTCTTGGTTTTGTCTCAGGTTGTGATCTCAGGGTCCTGAGATCGAGCATTAGGCCTCTTCTGGAAACTTCTCTTACTAACCCTGCACAGCATGGAGCCTGCTCAAGATTCTCTCCTTTCCCCTATGCCCCTCCAGCGCATGCTCTCTCTCTCAAATAAATAAATAAATATTTTTAAAAAGAAGTTATTTGTACTCTAAAATAGCTTCAAACAATTACCGAAGTCAGGGACATCAAAAAAATTTCTTTGCCCATATTATATGAGTTATGAATGCTAATTGAATAAAAACTGGACAACTCAGGTGTGCAAAATAAAACATCACTTGCCTGTGATATGGTGAATGCTGTGTAGTGTGTAAACCTGGCGATTCACAGACCTGTACTCTTGGGGCTAATGATACATTATATGTTTATTAAAAAAAAAATCACTTGCCATCCCATCTGCCAGAATACCACCATCCACATTTTGGTGTATAGCCTTCCAGACTTTATTTTTAGGGACATAATCAATTTTTTAAAAATAAAAATGGTAATGTATAATACATATTACTATTTTTTTAAGATTTTATTTATTTATTTGAGAGAGAGAGCACAAGCAGCAGGAGGAGCAGAGGGACAGGGAGAGGCAGACTCCCATGCTGGCAGGGAATCCAATGTGGAGCTCCATCCCAGGAGCCCAGGACCACAACCTGAGCCGAAAGCAGATGCTTAAAGGACTGAGCCGCCCAAGTGCCCCAAAACATACTGTTTAAAAAAAATTTTTTTAACTTAGCAATTGTGGGCAATTTTTAAAAAGATTTTATTTATTTATTTGTCAGAGAGAGAGAGAGAGAGAGAGCGAATGAGCACAGGCAGGCAGAGTGGCAGCAGAGGCAGAGGGAGAAGCAGGCTCCCTGCCGAGCAAGGAGCCTGATGTGGGACTCGATCCCAGGATGCTGGGATCATGACCTGAGCCAAAGGCAGCCGCTTAACCAACTGAGCCACCCAGGCATCCCTTGTGGGCAATTTTTTATGTCAATAATTATAGTTCTATAATTTATACCAACTTCATTAATGCTTGCATAGGAATAAGGATAATGCCATTGAGTAACTTCTTATTGATGGACAATGGATGCTTTCTACTTTGGAAACAATGATGCAAGGAACATCTCCGAACATGTACCTCTAAACCCAGGATAGGCATGGGAACATACCCTTATGACTGCCTGGGAACGTCTCTCATGAGGCCAGACTGACCCCGGGCTTGCACAGACCATGTGAGGAAGGAAGAGGGACCGGAAGAGGGACGCTGTCAACACAAAGAGAGAAGCACCTGGAAGGTTAGAGCCCCCCAACAGGACAGGCTGCTAAACACTGCCCAGCATTGTAATGGGCAGATAAACCCCCATACACATGAATCCTACACAGGACTCTATAAAAATTCAGGGACTGGCATGGGGGCTTTCCAATCATTCTGTTGAATGAGATAAGCAAGTTACATAACAAGACATTTGTCATCTTACTTTTTTTTCCAAGAAAAATAAAAAGTTTAATAAGATGAAAACAAGATTCTCCTTGAATTTCTCCATATGTATGTTAATCTTTGTAGGACTCAATGTAGGTAAGAATATCAATGCTAAAAAGAGGAGTTTTTAAAAAAAGATTTTATTTATTTTAGAGAGAGAGAAGGAAGAGGAGGAACAGAGGGAGAGAAAAGCTTCAAGCAGACCCCTGCTGAGCACAGAGCCACATTCGGGGCTCAATCCTCAATTGTTGACCAAGAGTCAGACACTTGACCGACTAAGCCACCCAGGTGCCCCAAGTGTTGTTGTTGTGTGTGTGTGTGTGTGTTTAAAATACATAGTACCTTTCCTTTTTTATTGTGGTAAAATAAATAACATAAAATGCATCATTTTAACCATTTTAAAGTCTACAGTTCAGTGGCTTTAACCACATTCATGGCTGTGTAACCGTCACCACTATTTCCCAGAGTTTCTCATCATCCCCAACAGAAATCCTGTACCCATTTAGCCATTACCCCCTATTGCACATAAGCTCCTGGGAACCTCTAATCTACTTTGTCTTTCCAAATTTGCTTATATTTCCTATAAATGAAATCATTATAATATTTGTCTTTTCAAGTCTGGCTTCTTTCACGGAGCATGATGCTTTCAAGATTCATCCACACTATAGCAGGTGCCAGAACTTTATTCCTCTTTATGACTGAATGGTATTTCATTGTATGTACGTACCACATTTGGTTCATCTCCACCTCTGTCAATGGACAGGCATTTTCTCTCTTATTGTCAGAAATCCATCCCTTCAGATCAAGCATTTTTTTTTTTAAACTCGAAGTGGGAGCCTGTTTTCCATTATTTCAAATGGGAAAAAGATAACGGGACTCAAATCCCTCAACTGATTTCCTAAAATATAACCAAATCCTGGTAAAATGCCTCTACGTAAATAACAAATATTTATTATGTAGGGATGGAAAATGCTCAAAACATTGCTTCCTGTTTATATGACAAATGGCTGTTTTGTTAGCAATAATAAGGTCCCTCAGCGTCAGCCATGCTCCAGTCTCACATCCCCTTTGTTGACACATTTCAAAACATCTAGACATGATTTTGACACTCGACCAATTCTATTTGAAATGGAACTCAAGATTTCCCTGTACATCATTATGTTTAGAATGCCAAATTGAGGGGCACCTGGGTGGCTCAGTGGGTTAAAGACTCTATCTTTGGCTCAGGTCCTGATCTCAGGGTCCTGGGATCAAGCCCAGCATTGGGCTCTCTGCTCAGCAGGGAGCCTGCTTCTCCCCTCTCTCTGCCTGACTCTCTGCCTACTTGTGATCTCTGTCTGTCAAATAAATAAATAAAATCTTTTAAAAAAAGAATAAAGTTTATTAAAAAAAGAATGCCATATTGAGTTTTGATAATGCAAATACTATATGTATGTTTCCCATATAAACATCTGAAACACCTTATGGGGAGATACATGTGTTCTATAAAGTCTGGGTGCAGAAAAGTCTAGAGATGTTCTGCCAAGAAAATGTTAATGGGGGGATATGTTCTACAGGATATATCCACATAGTTAAGCAAAAGTCCAAGGCCCATGTTTTTTATGTACATAAATGATGTGTAAATGCATAGGAGAGTATACACCAAGTGGGTAACAATAAAGAACAGACTACAGGGGTGCCCGGGTGGCTCAGTCAGTTAAGCTACCAACTCTTGATTTCAGCTCAAGTCGTGATCTCAGGATTGTGAGATCTAGCCCCACATTGTGCCCCACACTGGCCTTGGAGCCTGCTTAAAATTCCTTCTCTCTCCCTCTCTTTCCATTCCTCCCCCACCTCCCTTTCTAAACAAAACAAAAAAGAATGGATGGACTAGAATTAGGAGGACTGGTCAATGACAGCTCTAGATTTACCTGTAATATTTGCATTTTAATGTGTATGTATCACTTGTGTGATTAAACATAAATGAATGAACAGTTGGATTTTGCTTATTTATTAAGTAAATAAATGAAAAAAATGTGTTAAATACCCAGGACAACTTTGGGGTAGAAGGTCATGGTGTGGTGTTAACCAAAGACAGAGAAGAGCTGCTACTTTGTCCTACTCCCTTCTTTCCAGGGAGTCAAGGAGAATGATTTAAAATCAGAAATTGTAGGGAAAAAGTCATGGTGAAAGGGTCCAGGTCCAGACAGGTGTCAAGATCATATGTGATCAGGAATCTGTACTCCGTGATCTTTGGGGAATCCTGGAGATGGGAGGGGAGCCATGGGATGGAAATGAACAAGTATTGCCATTATACTCATTGTAGACAATGGGTTTGGAAATTAAAGACTGTCAAGACTGATGTTGATTCCCAGCAAAATTCTTGAAATGATTATTATATATAGGATACGGCACTGCTCAGCAAGGAAACTGTGTCTGCTTTTAGGCAGAAGCCAGCATGAGCTCTCTAAGAACACATATCAAAGGGCAGAATATAATACTTCTTTTGTTGGTGAGGACATTGAATGAGAAGGTTAGGGGAATGTTGAAGTTTTTTGCTTTCAGCAAGGTATGAAGTAGTTTTTCATACAATCCTTGTGGATACAATGAAGAAATATAGGCTGCATGATGGCCCTGTTTGGAGGATTTATAACTGGTGACTCACTCTACACAAAGAAGTGCAATGATGATAAGGATGATATCTTGTTAGTGGGTGGTCTTGCCAGTGGTCATGCAACGTTTCTATCAGTAGCTCAGGTGAAGATGTAGATGTCCCGTTCATCACACTTTCAACCATCACAAAGAGGAACAAGATCACTAATGGGCTGGATGACAGAATTGATATTCAAAATGATCTTGACAGGGGCGCCTGGGTGGCTCAGTGGGTTAAGCCTCTGTCTTCAGCTCAGGTCGTGATCCTGGCGTCCTGAGATAGAGCCTCGCATTGAGCTCTCTGCTCAGCAGGGAGCCCACTTCCTCCTCTCTCTCTGCCTGCCTCTCTGCCTACTTGTGATCTCTCTCTGTCAAATAAATAAATAAAAATCTTTAAAAAAAATGATCTTGACAGGCTGGAATGACAATCCTACACGAACAAATTGGAGAAGGAGGATGGATATAGAATCCTGCAGGTGCGTTGAAAAGATCAAAGGTACAAATACAGAATTGGGAGACCTCTTAAGAATGAGTCACTCAGGAGCATCTGGTTGGCTCAGTCGAAAGAGTATGTGACTCTTGATCTTGGGGTTGGGAGTTTTCAAGCCCCATTTTGGGTATAGAGATTCTTTTAAAATATTTAAAAATAAAATCTTAAAAAAAGAATAAGACACTCAAAAAAGAAAGTTTATCTGACAGTTAATTCATTGTGAATGAATTGTGTGGCCCTGCCAGGAATATGGTGACTCCCAAGCTTCCAAGAGGTCTTAGTAGATGCAGAAAGGCCAATGGTCCTACTAGTTTCCATATTTTGCTAGGTTGAGGGCTGAGGACCCTTCTGAAGAGTGAGGACCAGAGAAAGGCAACCCCCATGGTAGAGGTCTAAACACCAAGTACTATGACCATAAATTCTTTTTTCTCATATCTTTTTAAAAATATTTATTTTATAAATTTCTTTTCAGTGTTCCAGAATTGTTTATGTACCACACCCAGTGTTCCATGCAATACGTGTCCTCCATAATACCCACCACCAGGCTCACCCAAACTCCCACCCCCAACCCCTCCGAAACCCTCAGATTGTTTTTCAGAGTTCAAGGTCTCATGTGGTTCGTCTCCCCCTCCAATTTCCCCCAACTCCCTTCTCTCCATCTCCCCATGTCCTCTGTGTTATTTCTTATGCTCCACAAATAAGCGAAACCATATGATAATTGACTCTCTCTGCTTGACTTATTTCATTCAGCATAATCTCTTCCAGTCCTGTCCATGTTGATACAAAAGTTGAGTATTCATCCTTTCTGATGGAGGCATAATACTCCATAGTGTATATGGACCACATCTTCCTTATCCATTTGTCCGTTGAAGGGCATCTTGGTTCTTTCCACAGTTTGGCGACTGTGGTCATTGCTGCTATGAATATTGGGGTATGGATGGCCCTTCTTTTCACTACATCTGTATCTTTGGGGTAAATATCCAGTAGTGCAATTGTAGGGTCATAGGGAAGCTCTATTTTTAATTTCTTAAGGAATCTCCACACTGTTTTCCAAAGTGGCTGTACCAACTTGCATTCCTACCAACAGTGTAAGAGGATTCCCCTTTTTCCACATCCTCTCCAACATATGTTGTTTTCTGTCTTGTTAATTTTGGCCATTCTAACTGGTGTAAGGTGGTATCTCAGTGTGGTTTTGATTTGAATCTCCCTGATGGCTAGTGATGATTACCATAAAACTTATTACCTAACCTAGGACACATTTGAGAGTAAAAGAAAGTGTTACTGGGGGCACCTGGCAGTGGCTCAGTCAGTTAAGAAAGTGTTATTAATAACTGTAATACATAATAATTCTACCTTTGAGACATCATTGGAAGAACTACGGCTTTTTATACCAGGGAAGAAAAGAATTCAAATAACCAAATGGTTGTCATATGAGAAGGAGAATAGATTTCTTTGACTCATTATTTTTAAAAAATTATTATTTAAAAAGGAATACCTGCTCATTGAAAAGACTTCAAATGAAAGCCAACTCTCTTCTATGAAATAAAGATGATCCACCTTGAATTGTTATGAGGATTAAATGAGTTAAAGTGTTTAGAATAATGCATGGCATAAGAATCTGTAAGATAAAAAGGGAAAAAAAGGTAAAAGGGGAAAAAAAAGTTCTCCCTTTTCCCACTAACTCCCATCCTTGACATATCAGTCATTTGCCTCAGAGGGAGTTGCATTATTTACTTATTGTGCTTTCCCTGGAGTTAGAAACTGCGTTAGTTTGTTGTTTGCCAAGTTTTCTAGTTACTGATTATTAATTCATATCCAAATTCCCGACAGGGATGTGAAACTTTTTTTTATTTTGTCAAGTATTTTTGCAATCTTGTTACCATGTTTTTATTGGTGGCATCTTTTTTGGACCCGCAATTTTTCCAGGCAAGGCCATCACTAACACAAATGACCCTTTTGAGTCAATTTTCCTTAAAAAGGTATCCCTCTGGACAGATGGATTGTACAAAGGACCTTCCTGGGATGACTCTCTTTGGGAAAAGCAGTTAGTAAGGGTATCTTCTTCCTCTAGGTTTGATGCAGTCAAACATTCCTTCATCAGGAATGTGGCATGGCAAGACAAGTGCAAGATAAATTTTAGCTTATACTTATGGCCACCAAGCTAGACACCTTTGGTCAGGAGCAACCTATAAAACTGTATATTGTACCCGTTCCTGTTCCTGTGTGTACTGATTATTCCATGGATATGTTCCACATTTGTCATAAAATTTTCCTTCTCCATCATTTTAGGAATTCCCTTCACTTTTTTCCAGTGTTAGCTCTTTTGCTTACTGGGTCCCAAACATTCCACGTTCTTAAGTGGAATTTTTGATGGAGTATATCCTCCAGTAATTTGTTAAGAAAGCATGCAAAGGAATGTGGGGGGACTTTCAAACTGTGAGAAAAACTTTATTTTGGTCTCATACTACACTGATATTTAAGCTGGGAATTCTAGCTTCAAAAGCATTTTTCCTAAGAAGTTTGACACTGTTGTTCCATCGTCTAATAGTTTCCATTGTTGCTGTTGAGAAGTTTGCTGACATTCTTATTTCCTAACTGTTGTGGAACCCTTTCCCAACTTTTATTTCTCTCACTCTGGAAGCATCTATTTATCTCTTGATGTTTAAAATTTTATGATTATGTGCTTTGATGTAGGAATTTGTAAATCCCTTGTTCTGGGTATTTCGGAAATCCTTTCAATCTAGAGATTCATGTTCTTTATTTTTTGAATATTTATGGAATTACTCTAAAATAATTTTCTCACCCCCATTTTCCTTGTCTTCTTTTTCTCACTCCTATTACCCAGATGTTTATTCTTTATATATCTATCCCCTGGTTTTCTTGCTTTTTTCCCCTAGCTTCATCTCTGTGGCTATTCATTCTATGTTCTGGATATTTTCTTAACTTTACCTTGAAAACCTTCTATTAAATATTTTTAATTCTGGTATTATATTTATGCATATGTAATATACATATATGCAGCACATACACATATATATTAATTTTCAAAGAGGATAAAAATTATTTTATTCTCCAAATGTACCTTAAAAATATACCCTATTTTTGCTTCATGGATGTGAGGGTTTTTTCATTTTGTTTTGTTTTGTTTTGTTTTTGTTTTTTTGTTTGTTTGTTTTTTTTAACCTCTGTGAGGCTATATAATTATAGATGGATTTTTGTTTCTTTGGTTTGTTTTTAGTTTTCTTCTTTTCCCTGAATTGTCTTTGATTCTTCCAAGTTCTTTTCTTTGTGGCAGTCAATTCTGGTCTTCATCTCTTATGTTAGAAGCTCATTTAAAACCAGTAGTACACTTTCCTGTCTATCAACACACAAAAGTAAGACAATAAAAGACTGCTTGGAAACTCTGTATGCATATTTGAGATCTGTTGATTAGTAGATGTCATCTAAAAGTAGTAAGGTGGGAGAAACAATTGTCTTGTGGGGGACCCCCAATAGCCAGAATCTAGAAGTATTTTCTTTTGGACTGGTCAGGTTTTTTTCAAAAACACCAGCTTGGACAGCTAAGCAACTGAAGACAGATGCCAGCTTTCTGAAAATCAAGGTGCAGGAAATGGCTAGCTCCAATTTAACCAGTTTGTTTTACTAAAACAATGCTTAAAAATTTTTTATCACTGAAAAATTCAAAGATATATAGAGAGGATAGTGTAACAAACTCAGCTCCAACAATGATAAGTTTATATCTGTCTTATTCTATATAATCCCCAACAATTCCACCTCCCAAATTATTTTATAGCAAATCTCAGATATTATATCATTTAATCTGTAAATATTTCAGTTTATATTTCTAAAATAAAAGGACTTCTACAATGACCATAATATCATTATCACATCTAAAAACTTCATAATGTTCTCACCAAGATGCTGGCAAGTCAAATCCAATACTACATTAAAAAAGTATTCACCACAATCAAGTAGGATTTATTCCTGGGCTGCAAAGGTGGTTCAATATTTACAAATCAAGTAATGTGATACATCATACTAATAAAAGGAAGGATAAGAACCATATGATCCTCTCAATAGATGCAGAAAAAGCATTTGACAAAATACAGCATCTATTCTTGACAAAAATCCTCAACAAAGTAGGGATAGAGGGAACATACCTGAACATCATAAAGGCCATATATGAAAGGCCCACGGCTAATCTCCTCCTCAGTGGAGAACACTGAGAGCTTTTCCTCTATAGTCAGGAATAAGACAAGGATGTCCATCCCTGTCACCATTGTTATTTCACATAGTACTGGAAGTCCTAGCCTCAGCAATCAAGCAACAAAAAGATATAGAAAGTATCCAAATCAGCAAGAAGTCACACTTGCACTGTTCACAAATGACATGATACTCTCCAGAGAAAACCCAAAAGACTCCACCAAAAAATTACTAGAACTGATACATGAATTCAGGAAAGTCACAAGATATAAATTCAATGTAGAGAAATCTGTTGCATTTCTATACACCAATAAGGAAATGGCAGAAAGAGAAATCAAGGAATTGATCCCATTTACAACTGTACCAAAAACACATAAGATACCTAGGAATCAGCCTAACCAAAGAAGTAAAAGATTTTACTCTGAAAACAATTTTAAAATGATGAAAGAAATCAAAGATGACACAAGAAACAAACAAAAAAAAATTCCATGCTCATGGATTGGAAGAACTGATATTGTTAAAATGTCTATATTACCCAAAGTGATCTACATATTTAGTGCAATACCTATCAAAATACCACCAGCATTTTTCACAGAGCCAAGAAAAACAATCCTAAAATGTGTATGGGACCAGAAGAAAATGAACAGCCAAAGCAATCTTTAAAAAAGCAAAGCAAAGGGGGGGGGCACCACAATGCCTGACTTCAAGCTATATCACAGGGCTGTAGTCATCAAGACAGTAGTGGCACAAAAACAGACATATAGGTCAATGGAACAGAAGAGAAGGCCCAGAAATAGACCTATAACTCTATGGTCAACTAATCTTCAACAAAGCAGAAAAGAACGTCCAATGGAAAATAGTCTCTTCAACAAATGGTTTTGGGAAAACTGGGTAACAACATGCAAAAGAATGAAACTGGACCACTTTCTAATACCACACACAAAAATAAATTCAAAATGGATGAAAGACCTAAATGTGAGACAGGAAACCATCAAAATCTTAGAGAAAAACAAAGGCAACAACCTCTCTGACCTTGGGCATAGCAACTTCTTTCTAGACACACTTCCTGAGGCAAGGGAAACAAACAAACAAACAAATGAAATACTGGGACTTCGTCAAGCTAAAAACCTTCTGCACAGTGAAGGAAACAGTCAACAAAGCTAAAAGGCAGTCTATGGAATGGGAGAAGATATTTGCAAATGACATATCTGATGGGGGGGTGGTAGTATCCAAATTCCATAAAGAACTTATCAAACTCAACACCCAAAAAACAAATAATCCAGTTAAGAAATGGGCAGAAGATGTGAACAGACATTTTTCCAAGGAAGACCTAGAGATGGCCAACAAACACATGAAAAGATGCTCAATATCACTCATCCTCAGGGAAATGCAAATCAAAACTACAGTGAGATGCCACCTCACACCTGTCAAAATGGCTAAAATTAAGGGAAACAACAGATGTTGGTGAAAATGCAGAGAAAGGGGAACTCTCTTCCACTATTTGTGGAAGTGAAAATTGGTGCAGCCATCCTGGAAAACAATATGGAATTTCCTCAAAAAGCTAAAAATAGAATTACCCTCCAATCCAGCAGACGTACTATTAGGCATTTACCTAACAGATAACAAAAACACTGATTCAAAGGGACACACGCATCCCTATGTTTATAGCAGCATTATCAGCAATAACCAAATTATGGAAAGAGCCCAGATGTCCATAGACTGATGAATGGATGAAGTAATATATATATATATATATATACACACACACACACACACACATATATGTATATATATATATACACACACACACACATATATATGTATATATATATACACACACAGTATATATAATGTATATATACTGATATATATATATATATATATATATATATATATATATAATTAGTGCAATGTTTACATTTCCCTGATTACTTCATAGCTTCTCTTCTTCCTGCTCTTCTTCTTTTTAAGTACTTGCAAGATTCAAATACATTTCAATTAGTTAATATGTCTCTTAAGTCTCTTTTAGTCTATATTCCGCGCCCCCTCCCCCACCCTTACAATTTCCTTACTGAAGAAGCCAGATTGTTTGCACTAAAGTTTCTCAGTCAGGGGAATTTATATAGGCAAGCCCCTAAATCAGATTGCATCCCCATGGTTCCTCTGTTTATAATATTTTCTGTAAAATGATAGTTACATCTTGTGGCTTGATCAGATTCAGGTATGATTTTTTTGGAAATACTACTTAATAGGTGTTTTGTTTTTTTTTTTTGTATTTTCATCGAGAGGCACATAATGTTCTGTTGCTTCTTTTTTGTGAAATTAACGGCCATCAGTGAGCGTTGTCTAGATCTATTATTCCATTAGGGGTTACAAAATGATGATATTCTAATTCTATCCATTCTTTCTTCATTTATTTGCTAGAGGACTTCTATAAAAAGAAATTTCCCCTCACCCACTATTTCATTTTCCTGAGGTACATTTCATATAAGAAAAACTGTATAAGTACTTGATTTTTTCTTCTTTATCCCAAATAATTTGGGTTTCCCAAGTAATTAGTTGATTCCCTAGCACCCTCCAAAGAAGATCAATAAGGCTTTTCTTTTAGGTATAATTATGGACTCATGAATTTAAGTGTGTTTGATGAGTTTGAATTAATTGCAGTTATTATTTTCATTGATATTCATTTATCTAGTCATTGGCCAGTGGGAGGCTTTCATGGGCAGCTAAGTCCTTTTAACATGACCCCAGTAGTCTTTAATAGCTTTTCTGTCTTCTGAGATAACAAGAGTTCCAGAATCATTTTTTATATTTCTTGTCTTAGACTTGGAATCTTCAATTTCCCCCAAGAGCCCTGGCTCCTCTCAGTGCAAAGTGGTATTTAAAGACCACAATCTGGGGACTAGAGGTGCTTATTGGTATCGAGTTGGTCATTTTCTTGTCCTTTTTCCATGGACAGATCCAGGAAAATTTTTTTTTAAAAGGTAAAATGCGGGGCGCCTGGGTGGCTCAGTGGGTTAAAGCCTCTGCCTTCAGCTCAGGTCATGATCTCAGGGTCCTGGGATCGAGCCCCGCATCGGGCTTTCTGCTCAGCGGGGAGCCTGCTTCCCCTTCTCTCTCTGCCTGCCTCTCTGCCTACTTGTGATCTCTGTCTGTCAAATAAATAAATAAATAAATAATCTTTAAAAAAAAAAAAGGTAAAATGCATCAAGAGTTATTAGTAGGGGCTCCTGGGTGGCTCAGTGGGTTAAAGCCTCCGCCTTCAGCTCAGGTCATGATCCCAGGGTCCTGGGATCGAGGCCCCACTTTGGGCTCTCTGTTCAGCAGGGAGTCTACTTCCTCCTCTCTCTGTGCCTGCCTCTCTGCCTACTTGTGATCTCTGTCTGTCAAATAAATAAATGAAATCTTAAAAAAAAAAAAAGTTATTAGTAGTATGGCCAATTAAATCCAGGGCTATGGGATTTTACCTATCTTGATCTTCCATCTGGTTTTGTTTGTTCCTCTCACACTGAAAACCTCCATGAATACTGATATCACTATTTATTTGTTTTATTAGTATATGTCCCGCTAGGGAATGTATGTACAGTCAATTACTAGGTTTTAAAATACTTGAAATAGTTTCCATGTGGTTATGATACCAACTCCATGGATAGTTAGATTCATTTGTTTCATTTTGCTTTTGGTTTTTTTTTGGGGGGGGGGTTACTTATTTACCTAATTTTGTTGTATTATTATGTAAAATATTTACATGGTTCTAAAGTCAAATCTACAAGATAAGCTATAATCAGTTATGTCTATCTTCTATCCTGTTTTTTTTTCTTTTTCTATTTTTTTTTTCTATCCTGTTTTTGTCCTTTTATTTCCTCCATTCTTCAATGGATGAACATTTTAAAAAGTCTTTTGGTTTATCTTTCCATTTTATAAAATATAAGTAAAAAAGCATTTGTATTCATATTCCTCCTTTCTTTATTAAATGGTTGCTTATTATACATAACTTTATACAGCTTAACATTGGTCTTTTAATAAAATTAGTGTCTGGGAATATGTTACATGTTTTTGTTGCAACTCAACTTGCTCCCTGGTTTGCTTCTTACTTAGGGACACACACTTATTAAAGCAGATACCCAATGGCAAGGACATGGTGTGGTTAAAGGGAAATGGGCCTGAGTCTGAATTCCAGTTCTACCCCTTACTTGCCATGTGATTTGGAGCAAATATGTTAACCAGTCTCATCATCCTTCTCTATAAAGTAGAGACAATAAAACCTTCTTAATGGAGTTATTATGGATAATGCAGGAAAAGGACTGAGCACAGTGACTGGCCCTTGCTAAAGAATGGATGAATGTGAATTGTTTTCAATTGTGTTATTATTAGCTCTGGATTTTCTTTTCTATTTTTGCCAATATGGTGATTCCAAGAATCTTGCAAACATTGGATGTGATTTACCGTCCTCTTTAGCTTCTGAGGGAACAGACACCTCTTGGGCCAAACAAGCACTCAGAGCACTGAATGCTCTTGGGGATGTTCAGATACTACTCTGCAATCTGGGGCTGCCTCCTTCTGACCCCAGCCCAGGCCCCTCCATCCTGGCCAGCTCCATAGAGCCCTGACCTGCCCTGCAAAGCCATCAGCATTTCTTTCTCTTTTTTGCCTTGCCAACTTTCCTTCTTGGCTCAGCTCTTTCCTATCCCAGGTTGTGTCATCCCTCCCGAGGTTGCTTCCACAACTCTGCTGCATCCTGAGCAAGCTTCTATTCAAACTCAGAGCTCTCTCTATTCTCAGGGCCCCAGGGCTCAGATTAAGGGTCCTATTCTCTTTCTTTCCATTGTGTGACTTCATCACTACTCTGCCATTAAGCCATGGCATCTTTGCATCAGTACCTCATTGCCAAGTTAACGTGATTACACTGTCAGGTTGTCATTTTATTGCTGGGTTGTGTGGCTTATTACAGTCTTTCAGCATTTACAGTATCACTGGTTACATGGTTACCTCATTACCACAGTAGAGCCCAAACTGTTAGCCAATATATGGACCCATCATTTCCTGGTTGATATTAGTAAATTGGCACATCGTTATTTTATTTCTAGATTACATTATTACAGCCTTACACGATCACTTGTACCTGGACACATCTTTACTGCATTATATATTATTGTAGGTTCACTTTGAGAATTATACTGTTACTTTGTCACAAAATTACACTGTCTTATCCAAACTGAAATGCAAATTTGGAAGATAGGAGAACAAAAGTGGCAAGGTATATCTTCCAATTCTACATCCCAAGGCCAATTCATACTCTTGAGCTACTGCTCTTTCATTCTGTCTGTTGGACATCATGCTCAGGGCTGCCAAACTCAGGCATGTATACAAAGTCAAGCTCATTGTTTCTAGTACCACATCAGCCTCTCTTCCTACCACCACTGATGGCCTCATCCAGGCTCTTGGAACACAAACTTTGGAGACGGTGATCTTTGCACGTGTGCTCTCTCTCTCTCTCTCAGCTTCAGATCCAATTGGCAACGAAGTCCAGATATGCCATCTAACTGAGGCTGTCACCAGGCCTTCTTGGACTTCTCGGAGATGGAGATCACTCATCTCATCTCATCCTCCTTTGACTGTCATGGGAGACTTCTCCACCATAAAACTTCTTTTCACAGGTCAACTTTTCTCTCTCTTTCTCTTCTAACAGCACTGTCCTCCCAGCCTCAACTTTTTCCTTTAACCACCCTGTAGGGCAGCCTGAGTTAGCTTTGCAAATAAAACTTTGCATTTGGCCATCTTTAGAAGTAGCCAATGACTGTCCCAACACTTTGCGACCAACAAGGGCAGGAGAAAGGCCAAACTCAGCCTGGCATTCATTGTCCTTCACAAACTGGTCTCCCAGCCCTCATTCCATTTATCCAATCAGTATCTAAGTTTTGTCAGTTCAACTTTTGGTAAATAAATCAAAATCATATTTGGAAAGTTCTCTTTCCAACTTTTATACCCCCTCCTTCTCTGATCAGCCCCATGCTTCAGCCAACCCATGTCTCTGCACAGAGCATGCTTCTTCCAGACCCTGGGCTTTGCTCTTCTAGGAAGTCCTTCCAGCCCTTCTCTTGACTATTCTAACCTCTATATCTCAGCCGCCTCTTCTGAGCCCAACTAACATAGTTGGTTTGGGTCAGTCTGATGGGTTCACAAGTTTCCTGAGTGTTCCCTGAGGGTTTCTCATCTCCCCAGCCACCCTAGGTTGTATTGGGCTTCCAGGAAAGATCGGACTCTGGAGAGCTTTCTGACTCTGGGGAGCCTGGCTCCAGAGCTGGGCCAGGGATAGAACCAAGACAAAGTTAGGCCTTTATTCATTGATTTATTTATTCAACAAATATTTTCTGGTATCCATTAAGTGCCAGGATAGAAGGATAAAGACATGGACTCTGGTCTCTTGAAATTAACATTTTTGTGGAAAGACAGATGCACAAGTAAAGTGACAAGTTGATGAATGAGGAAGTCTTGGAGCTGTAAAAGCACATCAAGGGGTAAGGGAAGGCTTCCTGGAGGGAGTGACATTGAATTTGTGATCTCAAAGATAAATAGGAGTTAGTAAAGTTAATTGCGGGGGAGGCGTTTGCAGACTGGGAGAAAAACAGAGTTTACAAATCTGGAAAGCAAAGTCAGCGGCTCTGGAGCAGAGAAAGAAGGGGATGCAGGCTGGAGGTAAGGGGCTGGGGCTTTGTGCCTTGTGAGTCAAGTTAAGAGTTTGAACTTGACACCCTATAGGTCCGTGGTCATCCACCAAAGAGTATTAAATTGGAAGGCGTGTGTGTGTATTGTTATGAGTGCACACATGGAGGGGCACAAGAGGATATTACTTATATTTTTAAAGATGATGTTAGCTACTAGCAAGAGCTTTAAATCAGGAGAACAGGTGGAGCTGCTGATGGCTCAGCCTTGGGTGGTAGGAGCTAGAAACAGCTGGCTCAGATTTCATACGTGTATAGGAGGCTGCACAGAGATTGGGATTGGGATTCCCAAAGATTGGATGATTGGGATGGATTGGATGAGAGGGGTGAGGGAGAGGAAGGGGTCAAGGACAATTAGTATGATTCTGGTTAGAGATGGTATGTGGACAATAGTGTCATTCCGTCCCACTAGGATCCACGGGTGGGACAATCATATCCTGACCTCCACAGAAAGAGTCACCCAAGATGGTAATGATCGGGGAGGACAGGGAGTTATGGGACCTAACCCTGCCAAGGGGTCAAAGAAGCCTTCCTGGTTGGGTTAGCCGATGGCAAGGCCTGACTAAATGCAGTGGAGGGTCTAAGATATGAGGCTGGTCCTAGGACTGGAATCTGGGAGGACGTGTAAGCTGAGGAAGCAGGAGGCTTGAAGACTTGGAAGTGGACTCCGGGTGGCCCAAGTCCTGGGTGACTCTAGCCTTGGTTGGTGACAGATGGCTGGGCTGGGCTGGGCTGCCCTCTCCTCCTCTGATAATTAATCCCGCGCGGGGGCCGCGGGCGATGACAGGGCTGTCTAGCGTGCACTTAAGCATTAAATGACCAATTTCTGTCAGACTAACTTCCCCAGCCTCCCCGTCCCCTCCTCTGCCGCCCACCCCCCGCCTGCACCCCCTCCCTCCGCTCCCTGCACTCTGAGTTTTTCAGCAACTGATGGCTCCTGGTTCATTTCTGTGGAATTAATTGGTCCCTGAATGAATTCTGTTGACAGGGCAATTTATCATGTGTTTGGGCTGACAGTGCGGGTGTCGGGGTGTAAGGGGGTGGGTAGACGAATGGGAGATGCAGGGGAGGAGGGGGTCTGGGTTGGGGTGAATATTGACCATAGCCAGGGGCCTGAGAGGTGCCAGCTCATGGGCTTGGGGTGCCACAGAGTACCCCCACTCATGGCTTCATCCTTTGATACACATTCTTGGCCCTACAAGTTTGAGAGCAAAACCCTAATTGAAAAGGACCCCTCAAACTTTGCCTGGCTTCTCCCCAACTCTTCAGTCATCTCCAATTGAGGTGTCTTCATTGGGAGAATTTTGTACTGCCTTAAATTAACCTTCAGAAGGCTGGAATGGGGCCCGGGACTCTGGGAGAGAATCAAGGTATGTTTGTCTCTCTGTGTGCACACGCACACACACACACACACACACACACACACACTCATGCACACAGGGAGCAAAGGACTGATTAGTCTAGGGGGTAAGGGGCTGGTCCCCTGGGAGTTGGGCGCTCAGCCGGCCTGGCTAACAGGGGCCTAAGGGACCAGCTAATTAGGGTACTGGGATGCTTTGGGCAGGTGGGGGTGTGGGGGGAGGTAGGGAATGTGGTTGGCCCCAAATGACTGCCTCCTTTGTCTTCCTCTCTTAGTCCCCTACGTTGCACCCTCAATGGGCCCCACCACTCTCCTGTCTCAGTGCTTGCAGCCCCTGTCCCTAGAGACCTCTGGGCAGACACTGGGAAAAGAGGGGGAAAAGGCAGTACTAACTCCCAGATGGGAGAGATGGCAACATATAAATGAATCCACACCTCCTCCTAGAGTTTAAAAGAACTCTCCATCCCCTTCACCATCTGAATGTACCCCCTCTACTTCCACAGAGCTTTCTCAGAGATTGCCTGAGCACCTACAGTATACACCTCTAGAAGCCTAGGATGTCCAAGGGGAAGGAATCCCAGAGGCCATCTGGTTTTTACACATGGAGGAATTGAGGCACAGAGAGAGGAAGGGGCCTTGTGGGAGGTCACCCAGCCAACTTTCAGGTCCCTTCTGTTCTTGGCTTAGAGATGCCTCTGTGTACCGCGTTTGTTGTCCTGTCCCTAGGTTGTATATGGAGGCTGGGAATTCCTTGAGGTGGGAGTTGGGGGAGTGGGGGGAGGAGGCTGGGCAGATGGTTCTTCCACAGGCCTCTCCTACAAGGTGGTTGAGGCTGTGCCTGGTCACTAGCGGAGGGACGGGTACCAAGATCAGACCATGAAAATGGGCCCTAGTTGCTGCTGGGGTTCTGTTAGGTAGGGGCCTGTGGAGGAGGGGGATGGGGATCAGGTCAGCAAGGGAGGAGCAATGTAGTCCTGGGACTCTGGCTGCTGTGTCCTGAGAGCTGGAACCAGCCTGGGCAAGGGGAGCCAGAGATCTACCACCCAAGTGCGTTCTCCCTGCTGCTGGCAACACATTCCTGCTCTTAGACTTCCTTCTGAGTCCCCAGGAGATTCTTCCAGAACTCTACTCTCCTCAAGGCTGGGCCTAGCCCTGCTCCCCACACTCTGTGCACACAGCAGCTGGGTCTTCTACAAACCCCCTGAGCAACCCCAGCAGCTCCCTTCCCCTATGACCTTCCTTTCCCCAGTAGAATTCTCTGGGTCCTCCCCGCCCCTCACCCCTACACCTTGGCCCCATTCTTTCAGACCTCCTTTCATAAGCCTCTCACATCCACCTCCAAACATCTTCACTGCCTACCCCTGCCTTCCACCATATGCCTTAGCCAGCAGGCTTGTCCACAGCTCCTGGCCTGAAAACCTTCCCTTGATCTGCCAGACGCATCACCTAAAGCCCCTCCCCCTCCAAACCTTTCCAACAAGTTTACCCTCTGCCTCCTGCTTCCTCAGGTCTTAACTACCTCTCGTTGCCACCCCTTAGTCCTCCCTCCCCCTTTAGAAAGCACACGCCTTCTGGTCACCATGTACCCCTATTCCCCAAATCCAATGGTCTTCTCCTTAGTTGTACAGAAAAAAAGCAAAATTTGGTTTATTCACTAAACAATTATGATTATATGTGTCAAGAGCTTGATTGTCTTTTTACATTTTTCTTAAAAGATTTTACTTATTTGTCAGAGAGAGTGAGCACAGGCAGAGGCAGAGGGAGAAGTAGGCTCCCCGCTGAGCAAGGAGCCCAACGTGGGACTTGATCCCTTGGACGCTGGGATCACGACCTGAGCCGAAGGCAGCCGCTTAACCACTGAGCCACTCAGGCGTTCCTCTTTTTACATTTTTAAAAAAGATTTTATTTATTTATTTGACAGACAGGGATCACAAGTAGGCAGAGAGGCAGGCGGGGGTGAGGGAAGCAGGCTCCCCGCTGAACAGAGAGCCTGATGTGGGGCTTGATTCCAGAACCCTGGGATCATGACCTGAGCTGAAGGCAGAGGCTTTAACCCACTGAGCCACCCAGGCGCCCCAAGTCTTTTTACATTTTTAATTTAAATTTCATTTTTCAATAAAGTTGAAATTATATTCAAAGAGTACATATTCACAGACATCTTACTCCCACTGGGTCTGTATCCACACTACTCCCCACCCAGAGACAACCATTTTTATAAGATTGCTGTTTATCTTTCCAATGTTTATGTTTATAGATGCAATTATTTAATTTTTCCTCTTTCTTATACAATCTATTTACTGTTTGGTACTTTTCTTTTCATTTTTATTTAAAAATATAACATTATCATTTCCATGCCAGTATCCTTCCCGAGTGAATCCTGGGTGTAGATGGACCACCACCATCTCTTGCCTGGGCTACCAAAGTCAGTTCGTATGAGTTTATCTGTACCCACTACCTCTTCTCGAATCCCATCGCTCACATCATGGCCAGAGAGCCCTTCCAAAAATGCAGGCCTATTAAACCACTCTCTTGCTCAAACACTTTCTGTGGCTCTCATGGCCTACAGAAAAAAACAAAATCCAAAGTACTTCCCAGGGCATTCGTGCACTCCAGAACCACTTAAGTCAGACCCTCTTAGACTACAATCAACAGATATTAGGCACTTCCGCTTAGGTGAAAAGAAAGAGAATGTACTGGCTTATGACTCTGGAAGCCCCAAAGCGGTCTTGTTTCAGGCCTAGCTGGCTTCAGAGGCTTGGAGAATACCACCAGAGCTTTTTTCCTCTCTACCTCTCTCAGCTCTGTGTGTTCTTGCCTGACTCTAAGTGGGTCTGCACTCTCCATGTGGTAGGGGAACATCCTTAGAGGTCCAAAGCCCTTAGTCATTTCAGCTGGCAGTCCAAGAGAAGAGAAAGCCTCTCTTCCAGTTCCCGATAATGAGCCTTCTGAGAGGCCTTTGCTCCTAACCTGAGGACTGTGTGCTCTTTGGACAGGGATGTGAGGTCCCTGTAAGGCAGATGTGGGTCTCGGGCCCATCTCTGTGGTCAGGAGCTGAGGGACATTCGGACTGACAGCCCCACAAGGGCTACAAAGGAGGCTGGAGGGACGGTTTCCCAATGGATGAAGGGGTGCCCCCTTGACGCCCCCATGAGGACAATGGTGGGAGCCTCAGGTGGTAAGGAAAAGTCACCCTAGGTAATGGAGGGAGTTGTTTAAGGAGTTCAGTGATCACATCAAACCACTGGGCTTCTAGAGAAGTAGGAGCAGCACCTGCCCTCTCCCACCTCCTCCCTTAGGCACTCAGCTGCTCTCTGCTGGTTATTCTCTTCCTCCACGTGACTGAAGGTTCCGAGCATCTCTCACTCTCTCCTGTGTTCCTCTTCCCTGCCTCAGCCTCCTGCTTACTCCTGATTGCCTGTTCCCCTCACTCCATTCCTTAATTCATCCATCGCTGTTTGTTGAACGTCTATGTGCCAAACACTGTCCAGCCACTGGTGACAGAGCAGCAAACAGATCAGACAAAAATCTGTCCTCATGAAGCTCCCATTCTGATGGGAGAGGACAGGACAGAAATCCATAACTCTCAGCCTGTCAGGCATAGTAGAGCGGACGGAGAAGCAGGGGAGGGGAATAGAGTGATGGCTTGTGTGTGCTAGTTCATTTAAGTTGGTCAGGGAAGGCCCTGTTGGTCAGGGAGCATCAGAGCAGAGCCCTTAAGGAAGTGGGGAGCCGTCGGGGTGGAGGGAGGAAGGCTCATGCTTGGAGTAACAGAAGCACTGTGCAGAGGTGAGCTGGAGGAGGTCAGGGGGAGGTCTGGAGGTGAGGTCAAGAGGGAGTAGCAGTGAGGGTGGGGCAGGGGTGAGGGGGAGACAGCCAAAACATGTGCAAGGGGGACATGATCTGTTCTACATGCTGGAGCATCACTCTGGCTGCTGGCGTAAGAATGGGCTGGGGTGGATGGGGGCAAAGATGGAAGCAGAAAGACCAATTAGAATGTCCTTTTGCAAACCCAGCTAAAGGATCACAATGGCTTGGTCTAGGACAGTACAGGGTGGGTAGTCAGAAGTGGTCCAGTTCCGTGCCTCTTTTAATGGTGGAGATGTCTCGTGCTGGGGGCTCAGATGTGAGATGGGAAAGAAAAAGGCGTGAGTGGTAGACTTCAGCTGTCCTTTACGGAAGTGACAAAAGCTGGGGAATCCCCTCGGGGCCTCCACTGGGCTTTGCTCCCTCAGGGAATGTCTTCATTCTCTCCTGCATCCTGTGTTCTGTCCTGACTGGCTTGGCTTGGATTTGCACTGGAGTCCAACCGTAGTAGCAGAGTAGAGAGATACGGTGTCTACAAGGGCAGGAGGGGCTGGGAGTGGGGCAGCTACCCTAAAGGAGCCGTGGAATTGAAGGATATGATTTTGACATTTCCAGTACAGTGTCCTGGCTCTCAACTACTTTGACGCTTCACCTCCTGCCATCTCTCTCTACCCCCACCCCCTGACTCTCCCCAGGCACCTGATACTCCAGCCACATTTTATCTGGTATATTTCCATGCCTCCATGTCTTGGCTCCTGCTGTTCCTTCAACCCAGGACACCTTTCTTCATCTGTTTCTAATTGTCATACTTGGTGTACCTCAGCTGGGATCTCTGTGGGGTGGGACGGGGACAGGGCCTGCAGAGCCAGAATTAGGTGAGTTCTGGGGAATGCTAAAGTGGGCCCTATTTGTGTCTGGGGTAGGTAAATGGGAATGCAATTAGAACAGGAAACTGGTCAAAGAGTACGGAAAATTCTGGGGGGCCTCAGATTTCCAAGCAGAAATCAGTGCCTCCGGAGGGACACAGCACAACATGAAAGCTTCTGGGCGAAGGTGGTCACTGCAGACAGTGGAATCCTTGCTGTCCTAGCTGGTCTGAAAGTGACCAGAAATAGAACAGAAGGTAGGGAGTTTTGGTGGGGCCCAGGGAAGGGCGTGGCTTCCAATTTAATGGGCTGGGCAGGGCAGGGTTCCCAGTCTGGGGGACCTGGAGGCAAAGCCAGGCAGGGGGGACCTACTGGGTATCAAGCAATAGACAGGAGTTTGGCCATGTTGGGTTTTGATGGATTCTAAGCAGGATCTCTGAAGTGGGGTGTACATTTTCCAGGGAGTGCAAAATAATCCATTTAGGCATGAGATGAGACCATTACAACTTCTATTTCTATGTATTCCAATTGTGTCCTTTTTTAATTTTATGTCCTAAAATTCATAATGTTAGTCCAGGAGTATATCTATGGAATTGGCAAATAAGTAAATATACCTACACGGGGAGTGCACATTCAGAATTCTTTCTATTGATAATGTGGATGATCAAAGAAGTTTGAAGACCACTCTTTTAGGAGACTCGTGATCAAATGAGCAGCACAGGGCAGAGTAGACAATGGGACCGTCATTTGATGAGATGGGGACTAGGCAGGAGACCTTCTCCTAGAGGGAGAAGAGAGGGAATCGACTTGATTAGGGGGTTGCTGATTTGTTGGGGGGACCTTCCTATTCTCCTGAAGTCCCATGATGTGGGTGAAGCTGAGCAAATGGGCTTGGGGAAAGAAAGGCCTTTGGGTTCCTGGTGGGAAGGAGGTGTCTGGGAGACACTGGCCAAGGGAGAAGGTCACTCCTTAGTCAGCCTCCAGGCCTGTTTGCCATTCTTGGCAGCCCAGAGTTTCAACAGCCTTTCAGGTGGGAAGGGGCAGACATGGGGCTAAGTGGCAGGTTTCCCAAGGGCAGAGAAAGTAAGTCTCTAAGAGCAGAGACCAGGTGGACACTGGCTGGGGAGGTTGCTGAAGAGATAGAGAGGGAGATATAGAGAGGGGGACCCCTTCCAAGTATCTCAGATGCAGCCCGGACAGTCTTGGACAATCACTCCTTCCCTCCCCAACGCAGGAACAGACACAGGGACAGACACACAGATTGTTCCCTGGACACTGAGCGACAAGAACAGTAAGAGTGTCTGAAAACACAAAACCGGTTTCCAACCCACCCCACCAACGGACTTCCCCGCCCCAGGGACAGACTGACCCACGTGAACAGAAATGGAAGCCACCTACCGCCACACAGGCATTAGCAACTGTGCGCCCTCTCCCCATTTCCGGGAGGAACCCAAGGGCGCGCGAGGTCCTGCGAGCGGCAGGGTGTCCCTGGGTCTCCGCAGGGCCAGGCACGGTCGGGCCCTGGAAGTGAACGCCCAGCGAGGAAACTCGCGGCGCCACGGGCGTCTGCGGTCTCCGCCGGCTCGGCGCGGACGCGGGGGTGAAATTGCGGCTGCGCGCCGAGCGGGGGAAGGAACCCGCGCGGCAGACAAGCCCCACCTGTGGGGAGAGCGCTCCGACGTCGCGTCCCAAGAGCCCGAGGCAGGTGGAGAGGCAGGGCCTGGTATAGACGCGGAACTCAGAGTTACTCTGAAGTTTTGGGAAGCTCCACTCCTTGCCCCAAGGGTGGGGTGGGCGGTGCGGGTGGCGACCCAAGGGCACACGCGTCTAGGCAGGCCTTCGCCTGCGTTCAGCCACCACCCACAGGGTCTGGGCGAGAGGGTGGAAAGTCGGTCGCGCTGGGAGGGTCCCTGAAGGGTTGTTTGGGATCGACCAATGTGAGGGGAGGCCTATCCCAGAGACAGGGAGAGACAAACCTGGAGCCGAGGGGAGTGACATACAAAATTTTTATTATTATTATTTATTATTATTATTATTATTATTATTTTATTTCTCATGTGCACAAAAAAAAAAAAAAAAAAAAAAAGGAAAAGGAAAGAAAGAAAAAGAAAAGAATCAAAACGAACCGACGCGCTGAAAGTGGCTCAGGAGACCAGAGCTGTCAGGGGGATCTCTCGAGGGTTCGGCTGGGTCCTGGGGCTGGGGCCCCTGCCCGGCCAGCTCCACAGGGACTGGGACGAACCGGGCCTCGGGGTTTGAACCCCAGTGCTCTAGCCGCCCCGCTCGGGCCACGGGAGCCTTGCCCGGCGCCCGCAGTTCCCTTAAACTAGTCTCTTCTCGTTTTCCTTTTCAAATGAAAAGGCTCGAAAGGGAGAGAGAGATCTGGGCGAGGACTCCAAGCCTTTTCGGATTTGTTCAAGGATTTTTATTTATTTATTTATTTATTTATTTATTTATTTATTTATTTTCACTTTTATTGACTTTGTTTCTGTTATTTCGAGTCGTCACGATCCACGGGTGAGGAGACATGCAGGGCGCATCGCCGCTACCGAGAGAGCAACTACGGGGCGGGGCGGGGCGGCCCGGCCGCCGGCGGCCCAAGGCGCACGGTGCCCGGCCGGAGCAGTGATCCCCGGGGGCTGGAGCTGCCGCCGGAGAGCGGGCCTGCGTGGGCCAGGCGGCCGGGGCTGGGCTGGGGGAGAGGCCGAGGGAGGGGCAGAGACGGAGAGACAGAGACAGAGGGGGAGAGAAGCGGGACAGAGAGAGATGGAGAGAGGGGAGAGATGCGGAGAGACGAGGAGAGCGAAAACACGGAATTACAGAGAAATAGCCAACGAAACAGAGGCGAGAGGAGTCCACAGGACCATGTTCGTCGTTTTGCATAGAGATTTCTTTTCTTTCGTAATTTTTTTTGTAACATAAAAAATGCCCCCCCTCCCCCAGGACGTGCTGTGCTTTAGTGGGCGTGTAGCTGTGTCCCCCCCTCCCCCCCCAGCGAGCGGCGACTCTCACAGCACAGACAGAGGGGCGTATCTACAGGCAGGGCGGGCGGGCAGCGGGGACTCTACCGGGCGGGGCGGGGCGGTGGGGCGGGTTTATATACACAGGGGTTCGCCTTCACACGACACACACCGTCTTTCTACAAAGCAGCATCCTGTTGAGTTTCTGTTTCGTTTTTCCTTTTTGCAAAGACCATCATATTAAATAAATGTAGACTTTTCACGGTTCTGTTCAGTTCCTGCCGGAGGAGGAGGCTGGAGGTCGTGGGGGGGGGGGGTTGGACTGGGCAGCCCCCACTTCCACCCCGCCGCAGATGCCAGCTCAGAACCTGCTCCTACTACCGGCAGATCGCGAGTCTGTGTCGGGGGAGGGGACATCCAGTAGCCGCCGGGCAAGACCAGTGCCCGAGGCCTACGGAAACTGGTCCTGCGGCAGGCACTGGAGAGCCTCCGAAGGGGTGAGGAGTTGAGGAGGAGAGATGCGGGGGGTCGTGGGATGGGAAAAGGACCGGCAGGAGGGGAGAATGGGAGGTCGGCTGATGGAAAAGACGCTGAGGTGGGGCAAGGTGGGGCTGAGAGTCCGGTCACTAGTAGGAGTGCCTGGACCCTAGGGAACCAGGCAGTTCAGGTGGAGTAGGGAAGAGCCAAGCCTAGGGCTCGGTGGGTGCGCGCTGCTGGGGCCTGCGTGCCTTGGGTCCCAAAACTTCGGAAAGACCTGATGACCCCACGCCCCCATTCCATGCCACCTCCTGGGGCAGGGCACACTCGGAAGGTAGGGGCAGTCCGGCTAGCGCGAGGGTAAAGGCTCTTCCCCGAGGGTTCGGTAGGGGGCTCTTCCTCCTTCTGCAGAAAATCGTTTCGTTCTTAATTTTCTTCGCCCAGTCCCTCCAGCGAAGCCTCCCGGCGTCGGAGCGTCCGAGGCGGGCTGCTCCGGGGCTGGGCCGCGCTGCAGTCCGCGCTGATTGTGTGTCACAGAAACGTGTCCCCCGCGCGCAGAGGCGGGCCCGGCCAGGGTCGGGCGGTGTGGCTGGTCCGCTCCGGGGCCGGCTCGGGCCTAGCCGGAGCGAGCTGGGGCGCGCCCTCCTCTCGACGCCGCGCAGTCCAGGCAGGCGGGGAAGGGCGGCGGGCGGGGTTGGGGGCGGTGGGCCCGGGCCTGAGGGTCCCGCCCGCGGCTCCACCCGTCCTGTCCGGCCTTGGACGGGGTGGTGTGAAGGGCTGCAGGATTCCTGGGATGGGGGTGGGGCTGGGGCGGTGGCTGGGAGGCATCGCGTGGCGTCGGTGCTCCCTCCCTCCGGGGTGGGCGGTCAGACGGGGACGATGTGGAGGCCGAAGCTGTCGGCCTGAAGCTTGATGTGGTCCCCGCGGTAACTAGTGGCGGTCATAGGCAGCGGCAGCAGCGGCAGGGGCGGAGCCCCGGGGGGCGGCACTATAATAATAAGGGGAACCTGGAAGTTAACACAGGAGAAGAATGGGCTGGGTGAGAGGACAAACAGGAGAACAAAAAAGGAAAGAAAAGCAAAGACCTCCCGGGGCTGGGGTCTGGCGGACTCGGGGCAGGGACACTTCGGCTGGGTCAGGGGGCCGGTCGCCCCCGGGAGAGCTTCATTCACCGGTGGAAGAGGGACCCGATCGATCGGGGACCGCCGCCGCCCGACTGGGGGTTCTCCAGAGGGATCCAGGGTGGGTGGGGGCGGCGGAGAGCCTTCTAGCCCCGGGGGAGGGAGAGACAAGAAGGGAAAGGGCGAGAGGCACGGGCGTCCTCAAGGCATCCCGGGACCTCAGTGCGGCACTAACGAGCCCGCCCGTCCGCCCGGCACCCAAAGGTCGGGTCTCGGGGAGTCAGACCGGCGTCGGGAGGCCGCCCGGCTGAGCTGGCCCAAGGGCGGACGCGCTGAGCCGCCCGCCAGCCAGGTGGCGTACTCACTTAGTAAGGCGGGGTTGCTGAATCTCCAAGCCTCGTTGTAGGCCGTGTACTGGGGGTGGCTGTACGGGTTGCCGGAGAACTCGCTCCCTGCGGAAGGGTGGGGGAGTGGGGATCAGACAAGCCCAACGCCGGGGCGGACCCGACGTGCCCCGTCAGCGGCCTTCCCCCGGGTCCCAGGTGCAGGTGCGGCGGGCAGGGCGACCCCGCAGAAGGTGTGAGGGCAGACAGAGGCAGAGCAGTCCACAGGGTCCGCGTGGGGAGAGCCCGTGGTGGGGCGGGTGCAGAAGCACCAACACGGGCCCGGGGACTTGGGGCTCCCCCAAGGAGGCACTCTGGGCCGCCTGGGAAGGGTTTGTTCTGGTCCCTGTGCGTCTACCCCGCTGCTTTGGGGGGCGTGGACACTCTGGTTCTAGGAACCATAGCCCCACGGGATGGAAGCCGGGGAAGGTGGTGAAGGAAGGCCCTCGGGACACTTTGTCCCAGAAAGTCCTAAGAATGGCATCTCAGCAAGGTGCCAATGCAAGGGGTGGGGGCTCTGCTGGGAAACACCCCCCTTCCGCCTTTCCCTCCTGGGATTGGATACGCTGGCCACGCAGCAGGAGAAGGAGGAGGTGGGAAGCAGGTGGGCTCTCCGCGGGTCCACGGGCGGTTAGCTGAGGGCCCCGTGGGCTGGGAGCCGTCGGAAGCGGCTTCCCTCCCTCCGCGGGAGAAAGGCCAGGCCTCCGGGTTTCCCCCTCGCCCTTTCTCCTGTGTGATGACCCCAGACTGTTTACAGTGATCCCTAACCGCGGGTTAAGTAGAGGAGAAGGGGCCCCTCTCCGAGAGGGAGCTGGGGTGGGGGTGGGGGATGCAGCCACTGGAAAGCCTGTTTATTGACGAGGAGGGAAAGCATGCGTGCAGCAGGATAATGAGCTTCTGAGCTCAACTGTGACCAAGAGGAACTGAGCTATCTCCTTCCCCATCGCTAATGAAACAAGTGTAATTTCCTCATCAGCACTAGATTCTGTTTAACGACTCCCCCCTTGCCACCATGAGCTCTCTGCGGCTCCCCTCATCCCCACCCCCTTGCAGACACCCCCTCCCTCACCCCCACCTCTCTAAGACCTCCAGCCTCCACCTGCTCACTGCTCGGACCTTCCCAGAAGACACTCCTTGTCCCCAACACTTCTGCCCCCAATCCAGATCTGGGCAGGGATACCCTCCCCCACACCTCCCAGCTCTCAAGGCCCTCTAACTCCCTTCAGCCCCTGTGGTGCAGCACCCTCTTTGCCACTGCCCATCCCCCCAAGCTCTGTTTAGCCAGGACTGTCCCTGAATGGACATCCAGGAAGAGGGCCAGTCACCCTCTTCCATCCTCCCCCACCATAAGAGTTGTGCACGAGGGGAGGGCCGCCAGCAGAGGTGGGCTGCAGGTCCAGCGAGTCTCACCCTCTTTAAGACAAGAGTTTGTTGGTGTTTCTGCTAATAGAAGCTTCAACTCTGTGGCTTCAAGCCCAGCTCTCAGTCAGGGGTGAGAGGCTGGGAAGAGCACAACCTCCAGCTGGGCTCCTCAGACCCTAAGTGTGGCTTCTGCCTCTCTGATCCACACAGTCCAGACCCAGCTCCTCAGGAGGAACGAGGGCCCCAGTACCTCTGAGGAGACGTGGTGCTCGAGCTTGTTTCTCTGAAGCCAGTATTTTTGGGTCCTGCCATAGCCTGTCCTCTCTGTTCTTCCTTAGGGACTAGCTCCCTCCTCTCCCTGGGGTGGGGTCAATTCTCCACACTAGTTTTCCCTGTGGGTTGGTGTGGACCAGGGTGGCTTTGTCTGAGTGACTGACAATGCCCCTGGAAATGGTTCTTGGCTCCAAGTTTCCATGGAAACCAGGGCAGGCTCTTCCAAGCAGTGTCAGCTGGCTGGGGGTGGGCTGGGGCGCTGAGAGAGGAGCTGAGGCTCAGTGCTCCCCGGGCACAGGCTCGGGTGGGCGGGCCCTGTGGAGGGGCCGTGATGTACAGTGGGAGCACACAAGAGCCACTTCTGCAAACTCCCTTCCTGGGTTGCTCATGAGGGACCAACTACAGCCTCTTGGGAGACAAAGGGACAGAACAGCACTGGTTTTGGGGGGAAGGGATGTTGGATCCCCCCACCCACAGACTACTGAGCACGCGGCAGCTCACCCACAATTTAGTCACCCCCACCTAAATTGGGCAGCTGCAGTATTGTCACCTACCAGGCACCATTCCTGCCAGGGTGGAGGTGGGGTAGCTTCCCTGGCCAGTGGGGGGCACGTGAGGGGGGTAACCAGGCAGAGTGGTGCTCGCCATGTCACGACCTGGAAAAACACAAAGGGGAAGGGGTGAGGCCTGGAAGAGAGAGGCCTGCCTCTGCTCACACCAGGGTACTTTGTGGGGAGGAAACTCTTGGAGAGGACAGAGCTGTGTGCAGATACGTGGAAGAATGTCTGAATGAGTGGGTACAGGTGTGCCTTTGCATGGGTTTAAGCTTGTCCCCCAAATGTCCTGTGTCGGGCTGTGCACCTCTGCTCTGTGTAGCGCTCTGTGTCTCTCTGGGTGCTTTACGTGCCTATGTTTAGCTTTGCATGGGTCCCTTTGTAGCCCAAACCCAGATGGGGAAGGGAGGGAGATGACCTGCTTTTATTCCTCCTCTCCGGCAAGACAGTCAGCTATGGTTTCTCCAGTAACCAAATGGACCTCTATCATCTTGCTCACCTCTCTAGCACCCCGTCTTCTCTTCAGGCTTGGAGGATACCGCCCCCCCCCAACCCATGCTGGGGCTGATGGGTCTTCCTTGTTCTCTCTAAGTAGAGCTGCAGGTACAGGGCCTGGCAGGTGTGGCAAGCAGGCGGTCGGGGTGGGGGCGGTGGGAGGGGGAGGGTTGTGCCACTAGGGAGCTATTTTGCTGTTAGTGTTTATGGCATTTAGACAATAGAAAACCATCCCTGAAGTGAAAATCGGGAGCTTTGAGCCAACAGTTCAAGTGGATTGGATAAAGTTCCAATAAGCAAAATGTGCCCCCCCACTAGCTGCTGGACTTCTGTCCCTGGAAATTTCTACTGGCTAGAGTCTGGACGGTGGAGGGCAGGACTTTCCTTAGCAGTGTCCTGGAGGGAAGGTGAGGCAAGCCAATATAAGGGAACCACCCGAGTCCAAAGACCTCTCTGGGACACAGCTACACCTGCGTGGCCTCTTTTCCTTGCCTGTCCATCCATCACCATGAAGGGACCACCACCTGCCTTGCAATATATGTCCCAATCTTTAATGACAATAATTTGCCCTCTTCCCTCTCCCACACTTCCATGTGCTAGAGAAAACGTGGTGCCTGGGTCCCATTTATCTTCTCCAGATCCCCCTTACCCTCTTCAGCCTATGCCACTCCCCCACTGTAGCGCCTCTGTCTGGCCATGAGAAGGCGAAGGGTGACTGCGGGAAGTCACAGAATTCTGCATATCTGGCCCAGTACACCTTCTTTTCATCAGTTGCCCTGGTCTTCATCCTCCCTATGGCTATTCCAAAACACCCCTGGCTCTCCTTGCCACTCTCTCCTTGAATCTCACCTCATCTCCTACTCTTCTGAGATGTGAGTTTCCTCATTCCTCCCTTAACACATCTGAGTGATTCATCGTCCCCTAAGTATACAGAGCTACAGCTCAGGTTTCTGTATTTCCAGCTGCCTGCTAAACATTTTCATTAGCTGTCCCACTGTTGCCTCAGACCTAAGGGGAATAAAAGCCAACTCATCTTCCCCTCCCCGCACCAATCAGGTGTGTTGAAGTCCTTGAAAACCACCAAACCAAAAATCTTTGGAATCCTCTTTTGTTTAGAGAGAGAGAGAGAGAGAGAGCGAGCGTGCACACAGTCACAAGCTGTGGGGAGTGGGGGGAGGTAAGGGGGGGGGATAAGGAACATGAGAGAGAATCTTTAGCAGACTCCATACCCAGCCCAACACAGAGCTTTGATTTCACCATCCTGAACAACCCTGAGATCATGACCTGAGCTGAAATCAAGAGTCAGACGCTTAACTAACCAGGCCACCCAGGCTCCCTGAAATCCTTCTTGATATAGCCTGTGTCCTTTCCCTCTGGATGAAGTCAGTCACCAGGTGTTCCCGATTCCCCTGAGCAATGTCTGTTCCATTGGTCCCATCTCCATTTCCTGTAGAGCCTACAGAGCTCAGCTCCTGAGAATCCACCCTTGGTCTGCCATAACCATGCTTTTGCTGGTGTTCCCTGCATGCACATTCCTGCCCCTCCAGTCTGTCCCAGGTGTGGCTGTCTGGCTAGTCCCCATGAAATGTTGCTCTCAACATATCACTGCCCTTGTGCAAACCACTACTGATTCTCTGTAGGCCACAGCTGGAACCTCTACCCTGCCAGGCTTTCAAAGCCTCCTGGGTACTCTCCCACCTGACTTTCTTAGCGCTGATTCTCACTCCGCCTGGTTCAGCTGGACTGTTTTCACAAGCGTATGTGCTGTGGAACATCTCTGTGCTTTTGCAGTTTGATTTTCTTCTTCTTCCTCATAGTTTCCCTCTTTTTCCACCTCCAGCCTTAAAAATGCCTACCATTCTACCCCTCAGGGAAATTTCTTTCTTCTAAACTTCTAGAACGTCTGTACTGCATGGTTGACCGTGTCATTATCTCTCGTAAGACATTGGACCTGTTCCGTATGGTGGCTTACTTCCTCAAACGGACCATAATCAAACTGAGGGCAGGGCCCCGTCTTCTGTTCTGTCTTGCATAGCTGAGAAATTAATAAATGATGCTCAGTAAATACCCTACTGATTGATTCTCTATTGCTCTGTTGGACTTCTAGCCAACTCCAGGTGCGTTGTACAGTTTTCTAATTGCTTCATGTGTGCTGGTCTCCTTTGAAGAGGTAAAGGCTAGGATAAAATGCAAATGTTGAAATCTGCTTTTTCTCTAAAAACAGTTTGAGCAAGGGATTATGAATCTTTACAGGATGGAGAGAGATGACAGTGACTTATTGTGACTCATTTTATCATGCAATAGAATGGTTCTCCTTGATACCTGTCCAATACAGTGAAGATCCTACATTTCCTAGAATTCAAGAACAGATGACAGAGCAGAACCATCAGATAAGAGATCACTTCAGACTCCCAGGGAAACAGAGGAAAGAATCTGCATCTGCTTTGTTGTGGGTTTTCTTTCACTGACTTCTATTGTTGTTAAAAGTTTCATTCCTCCTGTCCATCTCTCACTGGTGTGGGTCTGAAGTTCCCTGAGAGATGAATAATATGGCATTTATTAGACAAGAGGGCCCAGGACAAAGGAGAGTTGAGGAAGAGCTAGAGGTTTTGCAATGAAAAAAGATATAGAAAGTCAGTTCCTCTTGGTCCCTGATCTTAATGCCTACAAAACAGCCAGGAAAAGAAGGATGCTTCTTCTTCTTTTTTTCTCTTTTTAAGAATTTTATTTATTTATTTGAGAGAGAGAGAGCATGAAAGGAGAGAGGTCAGGAGGAGAAGCAGACTCCCTGTCTAGCAAGGAGCCCGATGGATACGGGACTCGATCCCGGGACTCCAGAATCACGACCTGAGCCGAAGGCAGTCACTTAACCAACTGAGCCACCCAGGCACTCGGGATGCTTCTTTCTTTAAAAACAGGAATTTAAATGTACCCAAATTCCGATTTTCAGCTGCCTGGTTCCTACAACATGACACACACGAATTCCTTGTTATCTAAGGTTTTGTCATACAATTCCCTACCTGGCTTCAGGAGAGAGGAAGAAAGGCCGGACTCCTGGAAAGGTGTCTCCAGCTCACCTGGATTTACTCTATAAACGATGGTTATTTCCACCGGCTTTTCCTCTCGCAAAACATCAGGCTAACTTGGAGCATACAGAAACTTCTGTGTGCTGGAAGTCGCCCAGAGAACTGTTCACTGAAAGACACATTTCCAAATTCTAGTGAATCTGGGAAGTGCTATTCAGACATTTTTAAAATGTGAGATAAGAGGCCCATGATGAGGAAGAAGCATACTGGCTTCCTGGTGTTCTGCACACAGCTGTGCCGCTGTCTCCTGTGACATCAGTATCACCACAAAGAGGTGCCCGTCAGGACCCCTGAACCAACAGAGGTACAAGCCACCGCATATAAAGCACTCTCAATGACTTCATTAGTACACAGGGGACACCTGAAGAAGAGGAAAAAATTGACCAAACTCTTGCCAGAGCCATATATTTTTCTGGAACGCCATTGTCAATAATGGAAAACACATACTGCAGGAAGTTTTCAAATTACTAAGACCATCATGCCATTTGCCCAGCAGCATTCTTTGAGCAAGCCTCTTAGTGAGAGATATGAATGGGTAATGGAATGTGTGCAAGGAGAGTCAACAGAGCCCTGCTGACGGATGGACAGAGGGGAGCAGAGGGGCTCCAAGATTGTCAGCACAACCACCCCCTCAAAACAAACAAGCAAAAGCACGGGAAAAGGAGAAAACAGTGACATAGCAAAACACATCAGTTACAAAGTACGTGCCGCCCAACAGAAGACAGAAGTGGCAAGGTGCTTTGCTCATCCACCATCCCAGGAATGTGATAACAGCACCAAGAATCACAAATGAATTAAAACAACAACAACAACCGGGTGCCTGGATGGCTCAGTTAAGTGAGTGCCTTCCTCTCAGGTCATGATCCTAGAGTCCTGGGATCAAGACCCACGTTAGGCTCCCTGCTCAGCAGGGAGTCTGACCCTCCCCCCTTTCATACTCTCTCTCTCTCAAATAAATAAGTAAAATCTTAAAAAGGGAGGGGGCGCCTGGGTGGCTCAGTGGGTTAAGGCCTCTACCTTCAGCTCTGGTCATGATCCCAGGGTTCTGGGATTGAGCCCACATTGGGCTCTCTGCTCAGCAGGGAGCCTCCTTCCCCTTCTCTCTCTGCCTGCCTCTCTTCCTGCTTGCACTCTCTCTCTCTGTCAAATAAATAAATAAAATCTTAAAAAAAAAACAAAACCCACATATTACCAGGGGATGGGCATTTTGTGGGGGAGACTTGTTTCCTAAGGTCACAAAGTTTTAAAGATGGACAAACCTTCAAGATGATCTAACTTCCTTGTCTCCAAGAAAATGGAGGCGCAGAGTGTAATGACTTCCTCATGGCTGCAGAGCTAGTAAACCAGAGAGCCCATATTCGAAGCTATGTCTGTTTAATTGCCTTTGAATGACATTGCCTTTGAATGACAACATGAAGCCAGATAATCCCCAAAAGAGCCAAAGGAAAGGAAAAGAAGTCATCCAACAAGCAAAAATCTCATATCGTCACTGTCGTCACTAAGACAAGGCAAGAAAAAAAAACATAAATAAAATACTGACACCAAAAGTCTGAGACAAAACTTCACGGGGTGGAGTATTAATCTCCTTGGAGAGTCTTCTAAAAAACAAAGAGGCTCTTCAAGAAACAGCAGTAGTTGGGAATCTTAAAGTACCCAGAAGTGTGAGAAGCACTGTACTTGATGAAGATGTCTTCTCAGTTCAACTGCGGAAGTCCCCAAAGAGTCTACAGCCGATTTCTACAGCAATCACTGCATCTGAATCAGACAGTGCACTTCTGTCAGACATTCCTTAGCAAATGGGCCAGATCGAATCAACGGTTTTGGAGAATCTAAGTGCAGTTCCTCTTACAAGTACAGAGAACAGCAAAGTGAATGACTTTATTAAGAAATTGGAAAATTTCAGCCCCCAGACAATTTATGCTGTTTTGTCAGCTCTAAGATTCAAGGGCAGAGTTGCGTTTCTACTTCAGCTAGACTAAGCTAGCCCTCACTGAGCACCTACTACAACTGGGCACCATCCCAAATATTTTCTATGTCTTCTCTCTTTTGATCTTTGTATCAACCAATGATGCTGATCTGTTTTTAATCCCCACAGTATAGATGAAAAACTGAAACCCAGAGGGGCTAAGTGTTATGTTCAAGATTCCACAGAGAGTAGAGGGCAGAATCTGGATGAAAAGAACAAGCAGTATACTTGGGAATTGATTCTGGAATGATGTCCTTGAATATTACAGACTCAGAAAATAGGTATTTGGTCCAGGCGAATAACCTGGGGTTATGCTAGGGGAATCCTTCCTAAAACAACATCCTGTTGCTTCTTGTTGCTTTCATGTTTTGGCTTCTTCCATTTTCTATGGCAAGGATTTTAAACTGGGGTTCACTGATCCCATAGGACTCTATGGATCCGCTTCACAGAGCCCATATAAAGCCATACATCAAATGTTATAGGTACACATACATAATATCTAGACGGCTTTTTATCATATTCTCAGAAGTATTCACGACTCCAAGATGGATAAACACTCTTTTTCCCAAACCAAAGGAACCCGTTCTTTGGCATAAGAAAGACACCGATTCGTCTGAACGCACTTGAATTGTACCAACAGATGAGCTCACACAAAGAACAGCAAATAAACAGGTGGAGGGGCAGAGAGGCTGATCGCAGGCGAAGAGAACGTCAGCATCCAGGAGACCCAGGAAATAACACAAAGGCAGCCGCCAGCGCAGCAGAGACGCTCTGGCCCGGTGATGACTCAGACCCCAAGACTTATTAGACGTAGATTTATACAGCAGAAGTTCTATTCAGTGAGTGTGGAGATGCTTTTCCTCAGCATCGTTCTCTGAAAATGAGCACTTCTGCTCTCCACTTGACACTATGGAGGACCCTAAGGCCAGAAAACATAACTCTTGTTTTACTATCCTATTCTCAAGTTTTTGTCTGCTTCTCATAAGGTGGTGAAGATGAAGACGTTAGATCGCTCCAAGGTGGGCAGTCTGTGCCTGCTTTTGACACAAGCATTTATAATACTTCCAAGAATACAGTTATTAAATTTGTAATTACTGTCTGCATATACTGTACGTTTACACTGACTGTTCAATGATGATTACTTTATGACCAATCCAAGTTTACATAATACATGGAAGCCACAAACTTTAAATCCGTAAAAGCTGCTTTTAAAGGAGAGGAGAAGAGTTTTCTACATATTTCGTTTGGTTTCTTATTTCCCATGTTTCTGAATCCTCTCCAAGGTTTCTCCTAGGTTGGGGGTGAGGGGGAGCAGGGTTGCCTGAGTGAGAGCCACCAGCCCCAGGCGGTGGGTTGGCCCCAGAGCGCTTCCTCTGAGCCCTGTCTGCCCTGGGTTCCAGCAGAGGGGGCTGTGCCCCCAGCTCAGGTGGCTGCTCTCCCAGCTGATCTTGCCTCCCCCACAGCTGGACCTTTAGCCGCCCAGAGCTGGGTGGGCTCGGGAAGGTCTGCACCCTGACAGCCAACTAGCTGGGTACAACCAATTAGGCTGTTCCCGCTCCTTCTCCTGCCAGCACACTGCCCTTCTCTGGGCCATGGTCGCCTGCTGGCCTAGGGCCCCCCAAGAGGTGGCTTCCTTCAAACTCCACCGGATGGCGGATAGAGCCATAGCCTTGGGATCCTGGGAGAAGGCTAAGCAGTGAGGGCGAGTATCACATCTGCAGAGGTCTGCAAGGGAGTCTGGCTATTTTTTTAGAGAAGGAAACTGAGGCTCAGAGAGAGGGCACGACATCCCAGCCCTCTCCTCCTTCACCTCCCAATCTGCCTTCTCTAGCAACGAGAGCAAATCGCACGCGGGCAGGTGCGGGCGCCCAGGAGGCCGGCTCGGACTCACAGATGGGCTCAGAGCACTAGAGACCCTCTTGCTGGGTGGGCAGAGGTTAAGCCTGTTTGCACAGTCTCCCGATACTCCAGGTCTCCCAGTTCCTCTCCGGCTTTATTTTGTTCCCTGAGTGCACTGAATTGTCAGCTCTAATCCTTCCGAAAGCGCAGCGTTTTTCAGGCGCTCTGTGTAAGTGAAACCCTAATCCCAAGGAGAAGGGCCACTTAAGCTGCTGGAGCATTAGGCCGCTCTGGGAGCAGCCCTCGGACTTCCTCCCTCCCTTCCTTGGCAGCCCAGCCGCCACTGCGGAGGAGTGGGGGGATTCCAGGCTGAAGGGAGCAAAGCCCTCTCAGAAGTAACACTAGTGGCAGGGCTTGCCTCCCCAAGCTCAGGGTTGAAAAAGGGCTGGCTTGTTTGTCCTGTGGCTGATAGCAGGGAAATAAAGATTCTGATCCCCCTAGGGAAGCAGTGTGTGTAGGGCGGGTGGTGGGGTGGGGGGGTGTGTCTTCCAGTCCCTTGAGGGCTGGTTGATTCTCTGGGGTAAACAGGCCTTCAGGTCTTATCTGGGGGCCTTTGAGGCCACCAGGACACTTCTGAGCCCTTCGTCCCAAGCATACCTATAATATTCATTGGGACAACACCATTTAGGATTTCTGGTCATTCAGAAAAGATTGAATTGACTTATTTACTTTTACTTAGCCAAACTTTTCTTCTTAGAAAGTGCCAAATAATGGAGTAAACAAGTTCAGTGTCAGGGGACCCCCCTCCTTTTGGAGAAATATCCTCTGGGATACCCCAAGCATCTCTAAACAACCGTATAAGAGCTGAGAGGTTGGGGCGCCTGGGTGGCTCAGTGGGTTAAAGCCTCTGCCTTCGGCTCAGGTCATGATCCCAGGGTTCTGGGATCGAGCCCCGGTATCAAGCCCCGCATCAAGCCCCGCATCGGGCTCTCTGCTCCGCAGGGAGCCTGCTTCCTCCTCTCTCTCTCTGTCTGCCTCTTTGCCTACTTTGATCTCTGTCTGTCAAATAAATACATAAATAAAATATTAAAAAAAAAAAAAAGAGCTGAGAGGTTCTCCATAACCTAGCGAATCGTGAAAACGGTACCCAGTGCTATTGGGCAACCCTTCATTAGCCTGAGTTGGCTACTATATGTGTTTGAAATAAAGATCACTGATTTCTTAAACATATTTTGATTCCTATTAAAACTGGCCCCTCTTCCTGATCTCTACATATCCGTGAGCCCTAGCTGTGGAGGACTAAGCACCGTCCTGTTGGGGTGCTCAGTCTTTGGGTCTCACGGGCGGAGGGAGGAGGTGAAGGGAGAAGTCAAGATGAAAGCTCAAGGTAATGGGCCACATCTGAGCTCAGCTTAGGCGGCCGCACTGCGTCTTTGCTAAAGTACCAGGGAGCCTTTCACACCTTCTACATCTTCTCCAGGACTCTGCTCCCCTCTGCAGCTCCTTTAGAAGCCCTGTGTGCTTCTGTCTAAGGCGCCCTGCTGGGATGGGCAGGCTGTCACCACTGGGGATGGCTAGTAGACACAGACATGGACGGACGTGGATTTAGGATGGAGTTGGGGGTGGTACAGTTTTTATTTGGCTCCAATTCCGATCTGACTCTCCCAGGCTTAGAGTGCATTAGTGCTTCTTCTTTTCAATATCCTTTCCCTCTAAAGGTGAATTGGATAAAGAAGGAAGGGAAAGAGCCCAGATCCAATGACTCCCTAGGCTGCAGGCCCAGGGCACCCGCATTATCTGTCAATGTCTCATTGCTATGGAAATGCCCCCATAATTAAATCAGAGCCGAGGTCTGGGGGCTGGAGGTCCTTGGGGATGTGGCTGGAGGCCTCAGGGATGTTTGAAGGAAGCTAGCTTCATACTCTTGGGCCTTCCAAGCCTATGTGAAGGGTCCAGGGCGCATGGGTGTGTGAAGAAGCCCTCTGGCTTGGTTTGGCCTCCACAGCAAAGGGCTCGGACTTGCTAGATGTCAGAAGTTTCCCTAGCCCCCTCCTTTCAAGGTTGGAGAGGAGCTCTGATGTCAGTGCCCTAAATTCCTCTAGCTAATCAGGGGCTTTGAGCCGACAGACAAGGCTAGGAGACTCCCAGCCTCCTTTAGAAACATTTCTCAGCCTTTATTGCCCTCTCCTCCCCCGGAGGGGCTGGCCAAGGGCTAAGCTGTTTGTTTTATGGAGGGAAGTGCAGTTGCCTTGGAAGGGGGTTGTTAACTACAGGAAAGAGGCAGTTTCTGGAGGTCCTCAGGACTCCCTGAGTAGGAGGAGGAGGGTTTCCCAGGATCCACATTTCTGTCTGCTAAAAGGCCGCATCACTGACCATCCCAGATGTGGGCAAGGAGTCTGAGCTTCTGAGGGCTCCCAACCCTTTCTCAGAAGCTGAGCCTGCAGGGTTCTCACAGGCCTCCAGGACCTTGGGGGGTCAGCCCTGCTTTTTAGCTTTGAACTTTGCCTTATTGACCTCCCCGCAACTTATCAACTTCCAGGAGAAGCTTCTGCTCCCTCTCCTCTCTTGGGCACCCCGCTTTGGGCAGCATCCCCACCTCCTCCTGAATCTCAGCTATGGATTCTTTCCAAGCTGTAGCCTTAAGGCATCAAGAGAAGTTTCTCCCAAACGCTTGAATAAAACCACCTACTCCCTCCACTGTCATCCACAGAGAATAGAGAAGCTAAGAAGGCTCTTTTTTTCACTTAGGAGGACTGTGTTTTCCTTGTCCCTAGCTTTCCACAGTTCAGACTTTTTTTTTTCCAAAGGGAAGATTCTGTGCTGACACTTGAGCCTGGGAGCTTGGATAAGCACGGGGCAGGCTCTACTCTCAGGGCTGCGCCTGAGGCTCCTGGACCCCAAAACAATAAGCTATATATAGCTGTAGTCTTCCTTCCTGGCTTTTTTGATTTTTATTACCAGAAGACTGGCTGCTGGGGTGGGGGTGGGGGGGGGGATGAAGGATCCAGATCCGCAATAAACACAAAACTGATGCTTTTCTGTTATCTTTTTTGGAATATGAAACATGCTTATTTTATAGTTGCTTTTGGACTGTTCTATTCTCTCTAGTTCTTAGGGGTATTAGTTGTCCTATTTCTTGCTTCTACTAACTCTCCCTCATGATAGCTTGCATTTACATGAGGGGTGTAATTTTTCGTAGTGAGCTCATCTTTACTGCTGGGGTTCCATGTGCCCTATGTTCGGGAATGCCTCTGTAGAGAAGGTTTGCCCTGGTTCCTGCTGGGGTTTCAGAGTAGGTTATTATCCTAGACAAATTTTTTATGTCAGGTCTTGGCTGGGGGTTCCTGCCACATACTCAGGTATAAATTTGGACCCTGAACCAGGGTCAGGAGTGGGGACTCCATTTTTCATGGAGACGATTTTTCATTCACTTGCTTCCCTGGGTCACTGGGATAATTTGTGTGTTTCCCTTTCACACACGGCATTGTCTTGCTCTGTTCCTGGCTTTACACAGGGTGATACTCACTTCTGGCTTCCTGCTTCTTTTGGACCCAAGGTCGTGGCTCCTGTCTGCGTGTTATAACCACAGTCTCCCCCAGGTAGGGTCCAGTTCCAGGGTGATACCCTCGGGCTCTCACCTACTGCTCTGGCTTTGAGTTTCCCTCTTCTTCTGGCACCAGAGCGTGAGGTTTGGTTGTATGTTGACAATTCTTGTTGTAACATTTTTATCCAGCTGGGTTTTGGGGAGTGTAGCCTGCTTGTTTCTGGACATGGATCTCAATTCCTCCACTACCTCTCTGGGACTAAAAGAAGGATAGAAGAACTACCCTTGCTCGAAGCTTTCCCAGCGCTTGGTGGCGATGCCCACCAGAGGGGAGTGAAGCCTGCTCAGGGCAGCAGCTCCAGGGACTGACAGGTGGATTCCGGGGCTGCTAGGGTTAGCGTGGAGAGCTGCCGCACACTCCCTGTCTCGCTCTGTGTGGCCTCCAGGGTAGGGAGCCTGTGCTCCTCTTCACTGTGGACTTCCACCAGGACAAGGGACCCTCTAAATGCTCAGGCGCCTCTCCAAGGGACTTGGGGCATCCTGAAACTAGTACTCATCTTCTCCCAGATCAACACGGCTGCCTGTGTCCCTTCATTTTGCTCTATGGCTGAAGACCTGGACAGACGCAGGAAGCAAGAGGCCAAGGTGAAGTTCATGGGGATGAAGAACTCTTTTCTACCAGTGATGGGAGACTTGAAGGCACCAGCACCCAGTTGGAGCAAGAGTCCTCACTGAAGTCCTGGTCCAGAGGTCCCTGGGACTACTGAGGGGTTGATGACAGCCCCCATGGGGTCCTCTAGAAGGGTAAGAAGTTGATAGAAGAAGGTACCAACCACCACCAGCCCAACTGAGGCAGGCTGGGGCCAGAGTACCCCCAACTCACTCTTTCCTCTAGCTGGTCCCTTTTTCCTTATCACTTTGGAGAGACTCGGCTCCGTTCCAGACCAGCAGCCTAGAGCAGTGGGCTGGAGAGAAGAGATGCCGCTGAGCTCGAGCAGCCCAGCGGCGGAAGGGAAAGTGGGTGATAAATTTAAATAACCAGCTTGACTTGGCAGCTTGCTGAGTTGTGATGCAGTGAAATTAAAATCTCGGCAGAACTTGCAAACACCACCCGGAAAAATCCGTCTCTCTCCTTGGTTCCAAGATGGAAGGTGGGGAGGGGAGACTATCAGGCCAAGCCCCAGACACTGGCAGCCAGCCTTGCTTGCAATGTGATTAGCTGTGTCCTGGCCCACTGGGTCCCTCTCTCCCCTCCACACAATAGCCCGGGCTCCTCTCTCCTCTCAGTCCTGACCTTGTGGAACAGCTGTATCAAGTGGCTGGTGAAGTTTGAAATCAGCCTCTGGTGCCAGGAGGTGGCAGGAATATCAATAAGGTCGGCTCTCCAGGTTGGGCTAGGGCATTGCTGGGCCGGTTTCCCCAGGACTCATCCCTAAAGGTTTACAGCCTCAGCTGCCTGTCCCCAGGGAGGAAGATGAGCTGGGTGCCCAAGACACAGGGGATGACGAGGGGGCCCGGAACACCTTAGCACACCCAAGCCAGGCTGTGGACACAGACGACCTCCCTGCTCCCTCACAGTTAGCACACACCTGCCCAGAAAGAGCCTCCCCTTTTCTTTCTTGACTAAAGTCCTTCATATTTTCCAACAAAATATGCTTTTTAAGAATTTTCAAAGGAATGTCTACAAATATTCCCAAAGCCTCTCCCATATGCCAGCTGTGCTTGAAGTTTTCACAGATGCCAAGATCTTTCTAGAAGAACCTAGCCCAAGTCCAAGTCTCTTGTGTCTGCTGTCCTTGCATCACTGCTTACTGCTACCCATAAAGTCCTGGCCCGAAGGCCACCATGCTGGACCCACTCCCGAGGTGGCCCATCAAGTCTCTGGGCACTGCCCCGTTTCTCACCTTGACAGTACCTCCTGCAAATTCTGTTTGTCCCCATAATAAACACATCATGAATCATTCATCTTTAATAGATTATGCAAATTAGGAGGACATAAAATCAACAAAGATCAATAACTGCAGCCGTTTAATTGCCAGCAAAAACATTTTAAGAATGAGCATAATCGGCAGCCCTCTCTTTGGTAATGGCACCATTAATCCAAACATTGGATCTTGGCCTAAGTGTAGAAAAATCATTCCCTGCCCCCACCTCCTCCCATCTCCCCTCCCCCACCTCTCCACACACTTCTCTCTTTTTGGTAATTTCCAGTTTCTGAGCGAGTTTCCCGTCATTACCACTGGTGAACAGCTCCGAATGTTAATGGTTCTGCTTTTGTTACTCCTCGCTTGATTGAAATGTCGCATACAGATTGAGATGTTAGTGCTAACTTGCCACCTGGGAATGTCAAGCTGGGTCTGAAATGAACTTTTCTCACACTTGGATCCAGATGGATCAGCCGGAGATGTTCCCAGGCTGAGCTGGGACCGTTCCAGGGCCATGGGGGGGAGGCGGGCGGGGGAGGCTCAAGGTGGAGGCACTTTTCTGTACCAGCCCGAGTTCTCCTGCAGCAGGAACCCTACCCGAAGATCCATCTCTCCACCCTGGGGAGCCCCTGCCTTCTGGACCGTGTGGTCCCAGGCACAGAGAAGCACAGCTGGGATGTGAGGGAAACGTCCTTTGGGCTCTCTTTTGTCCCCGGCCTGGGCTGGGCCACCTTCAGTAAGTGGCCACTGAAACTCTCAGCAGATCAGAAAGTTGGCCTGGCCTGTACCACCTCTCTGCCTTGGGTCAGAACACCCAGCAGGTCAGAGAGCTTCCACGTTGGCCAAGGAGCATATCGAGGGCCAGTTGGTAATAGGCTATGCCCTGACCCAGCCAAGGTTGTCACTCCCAAAAGCAACGTCCGGGTCTCTGATACTTCCAGAACTCCATCTCTGATCACCTAGCTGAAGAGCTCAACCCTGTCTGGGCCAGAAACAGCTGTACCAGGACACGCCTTGAGGACAGCCTGGGAAGGTTAAGGACAAGGCCCTCCTAAGCCCGCAGGTGGAAGCTGGATGGCCACTCACAGCCCCGCTCAGACCTGAGCCCCGCTCAGACCTGAGCCCTACTCAGACCAGCTCCACACCAGCACCAGGGCCTTGTTTCCTGCCTTTTGCCACCGGCTATGACGCTGGCTGCCTACAGGCCCGCCGCTGGGTCCCCGGGCCGCCTCCACACGCCTCGCTCGGCAGGTAACGCCTCAGTGTCTCCCAATCCCCACCGAGACCCTTCTCAATCATTCTGTCTCCCAAGGAACAAACGGCACATTGGCTTTAGTGTCTCCAGAATAATTAGGTGAATTTTAATAACTCCTCAATGTGTGTTTCTCCCACTTGGGCACTTTCCTGGCCCGGAAACCCTTCTGCAGTGCCAGGCGCCTTCCTTAGCCTGCAGCTCTGAGGCCTAGAGCTTCCTTGGCTGGGTCCTTCGCTGCACCACACCTCAGCCTGCTTCCCCTCCAGCCGCCTCTGCTGCTCCCAATCCATGGGAGCAGCGGGATTAGATGTCCTCTCCCCTGCACTTGACTGTGGGACAGGCCTGACCCTGCCTGGCTTTGAAATCAAGCCTCAGTCTCAGTGATTTCTCTGGGAAGCGGGAGTGCGACTGGAATAATTGTGCTTTTCTGTAACCACAGGAGTGGAGGCCCTGCCCTGAAGCCCCAAACCGCAGTTCCCCAGGCTGCCCAGAGGGAGAGGAAGGTGGACCCCGAGGAGCCTCGGAGGCATGGCAGTAGGGAGGCTGGACACCACCCTCCTCCCCCAAGTCTGGCCTAAATTATTTACCCTCTGCCCTCTTCTGTGCACATCCTAGCAAGAGGCCTCTAGTTCCAGGCACCTTGGGGGTGGCAAGAGAAAAGGCAAAGAGAGAGGCAAGAGGATGGGCAGAAGGAACCAGCAACAGCTCCTCCTAGCTTCGACCTTTCCAGGCGGAAGCACACAGAGACCTTGACCACAATCTCTTCTCCTCACCTCTGCACACATCTGTTTTCGGAGGCTTGCGCTCTCTGCAGATATCATGACGGGGGCCCCCTTGTCCCACTGGGCCCCAGATGGCATGGGCTGAGGTGCCCTTACTGAAATCAGTGCCTCCCCCCACCTCCTGGAAGCCTCCTTACCGGTCACAACAGGGTATGTCTGCGTGCCTGACACGTTGCTGCCCAGCTCGGGGTTGGCGGATGCAGATAGACTTGACTTGACTTCATCAAGCCCGGGGGTCAGGGCTGGGAGGGAGTACTCGTTCCCCTGGGAGAAGAGAGAAAAGCGACAGCTCTCTACTGATGTGCACACACGGAGAGAGGGCTCGGTGTGCAGATGGGGGGGAGGGACAGGGAGCCTTCCCAGATGGGGCGGAAGGAGATGGTCAGGCAGAGGGAGGGGAGCAAGGGAGGGGCGGGCTCAGCAGATGATGGAGAGTTTTGTGTGGGTGGGGGAGACCCAACTGGGGGTCGCTAGAGGATAGTTAGTGGTGGTGATCCCAGCCCTCTCTGAACTGCGGTAGCCTCTCCTGCCGACAAAGCCCCAAGGGCGGAGTGTAGCAGTTGGGCCCCCCCCCCCCGCTGAGAAGCAAGGGGTGTTCTCAGGTCCCCCTGGAGTCCTGGGGAGGAGGGGCAGGCCCTGATGGGCCCACCGAGGCAGGAGCTGGGGGAAGGGCCTAGGGGGGCTTTGGGCCTGGCACTGCTGGGCTGGCTGATCGGGTGCTGGCACCCCCTTTTTAAAAAACAAACAAAGACAGCCCCACGGGCCCCTCGCTCTCTGCCTGTGCACTGGGGTATGAAATTGGGGAGGGGGAGAGTCCACATGGCTAACAGAAGGGTGGGAGGGGGCCAGTCATTGCCTCTGAAAGGGTGTCCTGCCCGAAACACTCGGGTAATTGCCTTTTTATTGCCGTCACCGCTCAGCCAGACCCCGGAGCCGGGCCGACCAGGAGCTTGCACAAAGCAGGAAAAGTTGCTCTGATTAATATTACGTTAAATTAAAACTGATTTTCTGCTCTTTCGGGTCCGTTTTTTTCCCTTCCGCTTCCTGGCCCCCCCAGAGGGCCCCCTCCCCTCCCTGGCTGGCCGGGATTGCCTCGTCATTTCCAATTCCTTCTCGTATTGATCTTCCTGTAGAAATCAGTTTTGTAATTAGCTGCAAATTAGGCCTTCTACTGGGGGTGAAGCTGCCCCCTGATTTATCACCAGAGTAATTCGCTGTGATCGGAGAGAAATTAAAATGAACTCAATTAGGCTTCGGATTTGCTTTATGGGCCCTGCTCCGAGTTTCAGGGGGAAAAATGACTGTGCTGGTGTTTAATAGTCTAATGAAAGTAAATAAAGGTTATTCATTGTAATACAGCCAGGGACTCGTGGAGGGTGCACCGAGCCGCCCGCCTCGGCCGGCTCCTCCTTTGTTGGTTTATGGCTCAGGGCACCTTAAAAAGACTTTTGATTTTTGTTTTATGAAGACAAACAGCTTATGGGATAAAAGGACGGGCGGAGAGAGAGGCGAGTGGCTGGGAGCCTCTGGCGTCCTAGAGCGGAACCACGCCGCGTGGAGCCTGCAGGGCTGCGCAGGTGTGAGAGCTCGCGAGCGTGTATGTGCGCGTGCAAGCCCAGCGGACGGGGTTGTGCGGTCGCTGTGAGCCTGGCCAGGGCCTTAGGTGTGGGAGGAATGGGAGTGTGTGCACTGGGGCCCCTCTGGATGTGTGGGTGGAGGCAGGTGCTGGGGGTGTGCCGAGCTGTGGTCTGGGAGAGAGTCCCCCTTCTGGCAGATGGGATGGGGGTGTGTGTCCTAGCAGGAGTGTGAGCTGTGAGTGGGGGGAGGGAGCAGGTGCCTGGTGGTGGTGTGTAAACACGTGCACAAGTGTAAATGTAAGGAGTTAGGAGATGTGTCTATGTTGTGTATTGTGCGGGTATGTTGTGGGCTGTGTGGTGTGCAGGGTTGTGCTGCGTCTGGACGAATTATCGGGGCGGAGGGGTAGGCCATCAGCTGACCTCGGGTCACACTGGACAGCTGGACTTGGGAATAGGAAGCAGGCCCCGAGGGCGAGAAGAGCACCCTGGTCTCACACAAACTTTCTGTAAGACCTTTGAGGCATTTAGGCAAGGGACATGGCAAGAGGACAAAGACGTGTCCTGGGTCTTCTATGCCACATGCGCGGAACGGCAGGGCCAGAAGCGACCTATTAGACCTTACCCAAGTCCTCCATTCTACAGATGGGGAAACTGAGGCTCTGAAAGGGAACAAGACTTACTCAAGACCTATCACCCAGAACTCATCATTTCTAACTGCCATATACCATAATGGTTTTTCTGAACACTACCATAGCATCTCGGTGTGAGTGTGTCTACTTGGCATGCACATGGTGTACCTGTATGTCACATGGGTGATGCTGGGTACACACGTTTTTCAGAGGCCTTGTCCTGCCCTGTCCCTGTCCACGTCTGCAGCAGAAAGCTCCTTCCTGGGGTGCCTGGGTATCTCATTCATTAAGCGGCTGCCTTCAGTTCAGGTCACAATCCCGGGGTCCTGGGATGGAGCCCCATATTGGGCTCCCTGCTCAATAGGGAACCTGTTTCTCTCTACTTGTGCTCTCTCTTACTGTCAAATAAATAAATAAAATATTTAAAAAGAAAAAAAAAAAAAAGCTCCTTCCTCACCTGTTCTGATTTGATGTGCTCTGATGCCTGGAAGACGTCAGGGTAGGAAGGACGCTCAAAGACCCGATCCAAAGCTTCCAGCTGCTGCTGGGTGAAGGTGTCCGCTCGCAAGTGCTTCCGCAAACTGTCCACGCCACTCTGGGAGTCTCCATTGGGGACCGAGCCCTCGGACACATCTGGAGGACACACGGACACTGGTGGCATCAGTGCAGGCTGGCACAGGCATAGTAGGTCAAGGGGACTTTGTAGCCCTGCTGGGACCCCCCACCCCCAGCTTCTAGGTAGAGCAGCTGACCCAGGGCTGACCATGCCTCCAAAATCTGGCTGGGGAAGCCAGAGCCTCTGAAGGACCTGGGAAAAGAAAGGCAAGTTGTCCCAGTGTAGGGAGCCGGGGGTGTGGGAAGGACTGGGCAGAGCTATAGCCAGGGGGTCTCCTGAGGGAATGTCTCCGAGAACCCCTTCTGTCCCCAGGCCTGGGTCAGCCTGGGGGAGGAGCTGGGTGTCTCAGACCAGCATTACCGAGCCTGTGGAGAATTGAACTCGGCTCTGAGATGAATTTCAGTTCCACTGACTCCAAGGGTGGAAAATCATCAAATCTCCGAGGCTGAGTGTAGCACGGAGACAGGGTGAAGTAATTAACTTCACCACCGAGGGAGGAGGGACTCTGAAAATCAAGCTGAGGGATTCTGCTCTTGTGGGGCCAGGACAGAGACCAGAGCAGGAGGACAGCAGGTGATACATGAGGAGTGAGACCCCGCCTTGGGCAGAGACTAAAGACCGTGTCTTTGTGCCCAGAGTGTGCTCCTATGCCCAGACTGCCCTCCTCAGCCTCTGTCTCCGACCTGGACTCCAGCCAAGCCTCTGTCAGGGGCCAGCCCCATGGGTGCCTGGCTCCTCCTGTGGTTGTCACAGAGTGCGGAGACACACTCTGTGAAGGAAAAACCACGGAGGTGCCACACTTGTGCCTGCTCCCTGGGGCCGCAGGCCAGTTCTGTCCAGGTTCCTCTCTACCCAGACTTTCTGCTACCCTTCCCCCCAATCCCTGCACCCCTGCATGCCATCTTTTAGTTTCTAGAGCATGCAGTGAGCTAAGAGTCTCCTCACTGGCTCTCCCTGTGAACATCTACGTGGCAACACCCCAACCCGAGGCTGGGTCCTCGCCAGCCCCAGTGTGGCCACTCCTTGGCTTCCTTCAGCCCAAGACCCACAGAGGAGCCTTGGGCCTGGGGCCAGCACATGCTGGAGGCCTCAGGGTGTTCCTCTGGGACTATTATATATATCAGTTTATAGGTGATTATACGATATGATATAATCAATATTGCATTATATACAGTAACACCGTACAGTATCATTCGGGAGACCATAGAAAATATTACATATTGATTAACCTCAACCTGCAGCCATCCTCTCTTCCAGCCTCCCAGATGGAGCATGGGGTCTGCTTTCCAAATGGGACCCACTATCTTCCCTTCCCTGTACTGTATTCCTCAGGAGGTTGGAAAGCAAAGAAAGTGTGTGTGTGTGTGTGTGTGCGCACACGCATGTGAAAGAGAGAAAAATGAAGGGCAGGATCCAGGCTGAGGTGGAGAGACAGACACAGGGCCAGCCTCCATGGGGTTTCCATGCTCCCTGCATTCCTACGGACACAAAACTAGGTTGTTGTATTTTTTACTGTGCAAGCCTCTGGAACGATTTTGTCTTAGACACTGCATGTGTCTCTCTTATATAAGTTAGGGTGAGGCACACTTAGTTTTTCCTTGCATATGGATATTCTCTGTGTATACACATTTGTACACGTGTAAACATATCCAGACAGATATGTGTGGGTATTTGTGTAAGTGACAGAACAAGAGCTGTTCTCCAAGCACGTGTGTGCACGTGTGCGCACGCATGTGTGTGTGCACACATGCATGTGTCACTGCACGAGGAGTGTGAGCTCAGGTGCCCCGTGTTTCTTCTGTGCCTGCTTTTCTTTCAAGGATGTGCCTCCTGATTCTACCCCTGTAGCTCTTTGCGTGTTCATTGTGTCTAATCGTCTCCCACTGGAATCCTCCTAACCTCTTTGGGAATCCCTGCTGTCGGGCCGAGCGAGGTGGCGGTGTCTTTGTGTGCGGTTATTGCGGTGTCGCCAAATGGGTCCCGGCAAGGAAGGTGTGCATTTGTCTGTGAGCAGGTGCTCCTGCGTTCAGTGCCCAAGTGTGTGCATACGTGTAGGAAGGCTCACAGCGTGCCCCTGCGTGGATTTGTGTCTGAGCCTGTGTGTGGCTTGACTCCACCGTGTGTGTGTGTGTGTGTGTGTATGGGGGCTGAACTGAAGCTTTGTCCTCAGGTCACTGGCTGGAGGAGTCTCTTTTCCTTCATTTATTCAGGGGCCCTTCAGATCTTGACAAATCTGTCACTCTAAATTTGCGAGAGATTATGGTGCTCTCTCCCCAGCCCGCAGAGAGGTGATATATGATATCTGCTGCCCCTATTGATTGCCTGATCTGGTGGCAGAGGCCGGCGAAATGAACTTGAAATGAACATCATGCCTCAACTCATTGTGCGTATAATACACTACTTAATCCCACATTTTTCAGCCGCTATGGAATTCAATTGATCAATCATGTTCCACTGATAGTACTGTTTTAGGGGTTATTGCTGCTCCCTCCACTCACTGACCTTTTTATTTATTTATTTTTTTGTATACTCAGGCCCTGGTGATAAGACAGGTTACAGAGGCAGCAGTGGAAGGGGGAGGGAGGAAGGAAAGGCGAAGGGAAGCCTGCTACTGGAAGGGGAGGCAGCAGGAGGTGGGCACAGGGAAGGAGAGGAGGAGGAAGGGCGCAGGGGTGAGGGAGAGAAAGAAGGTGCTGGAGGATCAGGAAAGCAAGGTGGTGTGATGAGAGCCTGCAGAGAACCCCAAGAGAGGCTACAGGAGGCTTGAGGAAACTCCCAGAGGAAGAAGAAGGCAATGAGGAGGCAGGAAAGGCAGTGGTAATGATGAATAATGAAGGAGCACAAAGAAACTTCTGGAGGGAGTGGGGGGTGGGGGTGCAGAGACAGGGCATGGGCAGTAGAGCCATGGAGGGTGGGGACAGGAAGCTCTCGCAGGCTCTCTTCAGAGGAGCAGTGGCACCCTCCCTTCAACTGGAGAAGGACGGAAAGGATGAAGGCAAGGGGACAGTGTGGGAAGGGAGTGAGGAGAGGTGGTTGGGAGAAGCCTGGGATCAGAGGTTCAAGAAGCAGAAGTCCAGGAAAGGAGGAAAGGCAGAGGCAGAGAACAGGCAGAGGAAGAAGGGAAGACGCTCCTTGCCCCGGAAGCCCGGGGAAGTGCTGGCTGGGAAGAAGTCACTTGAACGGGGAACCTGGGGGTCCAGCTGTAGAAGGGCCTGAATGGGGCTGGGGGAGGGTAGGCTGAAGAAGGGAAAAGACAGAAGAGAAGAGAGAAAGAAGAGCAGACACAAAAAGAGAACATGGAAGAACAGACTAGAAAAGGAAGAGAAGACGAAGTGGTGCTCAGCGCTGCCCATGGGCAGAGACCTCCTGAAGATGATGGTGAGAGAGCCCTCTGGGTGGGACTTCCCAAGGGGAGACTCTGAGAGGTGACCCAAGGAAAGGGATGGAACCACAATGGGACATTATAGGCCCTGGGGAGTCAAGGCTCGCTGGCGGAGCCGGCCAAGACAGAGGAGGAGGCAGAAGCACATCTTGATCTAGGTTTCAGAGTGAGCGGGAAAGGAAATGCATGAGTAATTAGAGAACATCCTTCTCCAAAAAGATTCCCAATCCAACAGAGAGCCAGGCCATGAGTTCCCCGTGGGCAGAGACCATGACTGAATTCATCTCTGTGGCTCTAGCGCTGGGCATGGACATGGGCATAGAGGAGGCGTTTGATGAGTGACTGAATGAATGGCTGACCCAGGCCCCTGGCCCAAGGTCTCTGGATGGCCACCTGACTGGCTTGGCACCCCAGAATACCCAGTCAACTATCAGGTCCCTACCAATCAGAGGATGTGGGAAGATCCACAGCAGGGCCCTAGGTGGGCTTATGCCCCTTCTTCACTCATTCCTACTGCTGGTGAGCTTCTAACAGTGGCCCTCTCACCAACACCACCCTGCCCACCTATGGTACCTTTGCCCAAAGGACAGAGAATGCTGTCTTCCCAGTTAAGAGCAGCACTTGACCTGGGAGCTGCAGAACCACCATCCTAGGAAGGCAGCAGAGGTTGCTTGGGAACAGGGACCAGAGACAACCTCTGAATTGGACTCCCCACACCGAGGCCCTGTCACAGACAAGCGGGGGGGTAGGATAAGATGGGTCTATTGGCCCACGGTGGAAGCTGGTTCCAGAGAAAGCCTTTCCTAACTGATGGGAGGAGGCCCTCGGCCTTTATCTTGATGAGATAAGCCAACCCCCTGTCAGGATTCCAAGAACAGGGCTGGAGTATGGTGGCCTCACGTCCTGGGCTTTGTGGAACAATTCTGATTTTTAATTCTCTTTCCCACTGCCAGGCCCTATTTTAGACGAAGGTTGGAAAATGTGGCGGCTGTAGGTTTAGTGAGACCTCACCCCGCACGCTGCTGGAGCAAGGAAGGGACCGTGTGCTAATTAGTCCCTGCGTGTGGGGGATTCAGCCCTGTCCTCCTTCTGTCCCCGACCTAGCCACCGTCCATGAGCAGCTCACAGTACTCAGCTTATTACATGCCATTGAATCCTCCCCACAACCCTGTGAGGTCAGGACTGTGATACCTATGTGAAAGGGAGGGAAACTGAGGCAAAAAGACGTTACATGGCTTAGCCAAGGGCAGGCAGCTGGTTAGTGACAGTCGGGATTTGACTTCAGGTCTGCTTGACCCAGAGCCTACCCACTATGCCATTTCACTCTGCTGCCCAGGTTCTAACCCCAGGGGCTCAGATGGGGACCACTTGACTCCATCTGGGGTACGGTCTCCCTCCTAGCATCCTTACTTCTCTGCCTTGCACACTTCCTACACTGAAGGCACAGCCTGTGGCCCTCTGCTGACTGAGCACAGACTGTTTGAAAATGACTAGGGGAGACTTAGTCCAAATTTCTCATTTTACAGTGAGAAAAACTAGCAGGAGTGAGCAGCGAGCAGGGGGAGGTGACCAGCCCGAGGTCATACAGCCCGGCGCTAGGGCTCTCAGGACTGGACCCCATTCCGGGTGTTTTGTCCACTACAGCAAGAGCACTCTCAAGGACAGTGAGCTACGGCAAGTCCTTTTTGGAATAAGGCAGGATATAAATAAATTTATTAAATTAAACCATGAGCTAAAACTTGGATGAACATTTTTCTTTCGGGGGAACAAAGGCTCATATAGTCTTTGCCTCTGACTGCTCCCTGTTTGCTGAGCAGTTAACAGAATGCCTTCCCAGATCTTAGGTTATCTGGGCTTCCTAACCACTCTCCAAGGTAGGTAGGGATTATGATCCCCTATTTACTGGTGAGGAAACGAGCTCAGAGCAAACAAAGTAGAGATTAGTGGGAGGCTGGCTCAAGGGCATATCCACCAGAGAGCCTGGCGCCGGGAAGGTGCTCTGTGGACAGCTGAGGACGGAGCTACAATGGGCAGCAGGAGCCCACCCAGCCCGTGTCCAGAGCGGGGGCTCCAGCAGCGGTGCCCCGGTCTCCATAGGGACAAAGACAGGTGCACAACCAAAGATCATCTTGACTAGAAGTAGAGCCGCTTTGTGAACATGGTTAACAATGGTTACCTTCGGATCATGAGCAAATCTGGATCATTTCTTCTCACCTAAGTTTTTCCATATTGTCCAGACTTTGTACAATAAGCATGCACTACTTCTAGAATCATCAATAAAAATGTCATTTACTCCCCCAGCGAAAGGATCTGATCTCACTCACTTAGCCTTGTCACTCCCCATCTCTTCTGGGCTTCCTGGGAGCAGAGCCCTACCTTCTACATTCTCTACCTTCTCTGACTCCAGGCCAGGCCAGTCATGAATTGTGCTGTCCAGAGAGAGCCCAGCAATTTGGGCAGGTGAGAAGCCACTGACTACCACATCCTAAAGGTGAGGGCTAGGCACAAAGGTGTTCCGTCCTCCTTGTGTGATGACCTTCTACCTGAATTTTCAAAGTAGTCACTGCGAAGGACAGGAGAAAGTCTTGAGCACTGACCAAAAAGTGTGTGGGGGATGATTAGAGACAGAATGAAATAATGCCATTTCCTTGGCCAGAAAACACCCAGGCTCATCAAAGTCTACAAAATCAAGGTGGGATGAATAAGGGTTACTTCTCCCACAAATCCCAAGAAGTAAGAATTAGGTATTTGAGAGGGATCTTTATCAAGTACAGGGAAGAAGTATGCTACCACCAGCTTTCACAGCCCCAGTACACACGTCTACCTCTGGAGAAACTGACATTAGAGCTTTTACATATACTCATTAAATCCGCTTGACTTTATGAGGTACTTCTCGTTTTTCAGATGAGCAGGAAAATTATTTGTTCAACAATAGCCAAGGACAAAGCAGCAGAGGCTGGATTTGAACTCAGGATGTCTGACTCTGAAGCCCTCTCCAAATTCGCCACCAAATTTGCCTTTTATGTCAAAGGTCATCACCATCATCATCATTAGCATGTATGGACACCGTGTCCCAGGCGGGCTTCAGAAGCTTCACACGTAGCATCTCCAGTTCTCACACAACACTTGCCAACGAGATACCATTAGTTCAGTTTTACAAACCAGGGAACAAGCCGAGGGAGGGGAAAAAAAAAAAAAGGCGCGCAAGATCACACAGCAGAGGGGAAGCAATCTGGGGGGATGTCAGTTTTACTTCACCGGAAGACAGAAAAATGACCCCAAGAAGTGAGACAGGAAGAAAAGAGAAAAGGGACAGAGGAAGTAGGATCATTGCATGAGGGGCTTCGGCCCCCAGGGGGCAGGGGCGCTGGAGGGGCCTGGGTTCTCTGTGTTTGGGGTGGGGGGCTCTGAGCTAACGTCTGCTCTGACCGGCGGTGTCAGCTCCGCCCCCCCTTGTCTAACACTACCTTCCCCCTCTGAGGGGTTCACCCCCAGCTGCCAGTTGTTGCAGTTTCAAACTCAATTGTTCTCCTCGGTACTGAGGCAAATGGAGTCATTAATTACCTTCTATCGGCTGGGCTGAGTTCAGAATGCGATCAATATCCCCGCTTGTCATTCAGGGCAGCCCGCCTGGTGCAGCCCGGGCCCCACCCCCACGCAGCGCCGGCCTCCCAGCTGATGGGGTGCGGGCCGGGTTGCAGGCACCCCCTCCCCTACTTTGCTTTCCTCAGGGGATCAAGAGCAGGGATTCAGGGCCACAGGGAGGGGTCTGGATGGGGAAAAGAAAGGGAAGGAGTGAGAGGGAGGGAGGAGAGAATGGGAGGAGAGGGGAGGGGAGGGAGGAAGAGAGGAAGAAAGGAAGAGGGGAAGCTTGGGGGAAAGGAGAAATAGACAGGAAAAGGAGAGAGGAAGAAAATCCTACTGCCATGTGCTGGGAAGGGCTGCAAGGCCCAGGCTGGAGAGTGTGCGGGTGGGAACACAGTTTGTCCAAGGAGATTGGATGACATTCCCCCGTGCCTCCCATCCTTAAACTAGACAACCTGTGAGTCTGCTGTGACCGAGGACAGGGCATGAAAAAGCCCTTTGAAACATGGCCCAAAGCTTAGGCTCTGAGCAAGACTAGGTTCTGCCTGGCCTTCTAGCCCTGCCAGACCACCTCCTCTCCTTGACCAAGCTCAGCTTCCAGATACTCAGTGAGTTCATGGTATGGGGAAAAGTGGGCGTGGTGCCTGGCCTGCCTGACCTCAGTCTTGCTGTGTCCATTGACACCCATGTGCCTCTAGGGATACTAAGCTGCACTGGTGATCCTAACAGGACACTGGACTAGGAGTGACATCTGAGTTGAAATCCTGGTTTTGTTGCTCACGTGCTACATGGCCTTGGCCAAGTCCCATGAGCTCTTCTGGATTGAGTTTCCTCAAAGTTACACCAGTGGGTGGCTAGCTCCTCCCTCTGCAGTATTAATTTCTTCTTTCTCTGAGTTCCAATTGCCATCTATCCAAACCTCTATTGTAGAAATAATAATAATAACTGAAATCGATCCAGTTCCTATTACAGTAGCAGACACTATGTGTAACATATAGACACTGACTTAATCCTTACAATAACAGCGGCTAACATTAAGTGCTTACTATATATTAGGCACTCATCTAAGAATTGTACATATGTTAACTCATTTAATTTTCACAAGAACTTAAGCAGGAAGTTTCTATTATTATCTCCATTTCGTAGGTGAGGAAATGATGTGCAGAGGTTCCAGAACTTTCCTAAGTTTACACAGCTAACAAGTGATGCAAGAGACAGAAGAAACACAGGCAATATTCTGGTGGCAGCTTAAGTTCGTAACCCAGAGAAACCAAGGGATGGAAAAGTTAAGCAACTTACCCCAAATTACCTACTACAGCCAGTAAGTGCCAGAGCCAAATTTAGAATCTATATGTATCATCATTTATTTTTTAAAAAGATTTTATTTATTTATTTGACAGACAGAGATCACAAGTAAGCAGAGAGGCAGACAGGGAGAGAGGAAGGGAAGCAGGTTCCCTGCTGAGCAGAGAGCCTGATGCGGGGTCTTGATCCCAAGGCCGTGAGATCATGACCTTAGCCGAAGGCAGAGGCTTTAACCCACTGGGCACTAACCCAGGCGCCCCTCATCGTTTTTTTTTTAATGTTTGTTTTTTCCACTAAACTGTGACTATTTCGAAGGCAGGGACTCATCTTTTTCATCTTCGTAAACCTAGCATAGGGCCAGAGGTGATTAAAAAAAAAAAAAAAAAAAAGGAATATTGGCTGGTTCATCTAATAGAATTCCAGAAGCAAAGGTAGATAACCTCTTAACTTGCTTTGCTTAACAGTTTACCTTTTAGAAGAAAAAAGAAACAACGAAGTGAGTTGCTACTCTGGATTCAGTGTCACTGCATTTTACAGCTGCAAATTATCATGGAGATGATCATTTAATCGGATTCCCTCTTAGAGACCAAAAAAAAAAAAAAAGCTCAGAAAGTTTGAGCAATTTTCCCACGTCACACAGCTGGTGATCTTTAAGATGGGAACCGAGGTTCTCAATGCCCAATGCCCTTTTCACTATTCCAAGCTGCTTAATTCTGACCAAGAGACAAAAACCAATAAAAGGCAGGGCACCTGGGTGGCTCAGTGGGTTAAAGCCTCTTCCTTGGGCTCAAGTCATGATCTCAGGCTCCTTGGATGGAGCCCTGCATCCGGCTCTCTGCTCAGCCAGGAGTCTGTTCTCCCTCCCACCTCCCCCATCCCCCGCTAGCCTGCCTCTCTGCCTGCTTGTGATCTCTGTCAAATAAATAAATAAAATCTAAAAAAAAAAAAAAACGATAAAAGGGAAGTGATGGGGATCTGCGGAGAAAGCAAGCATGTCTGGAGTTGACAGTAGCCAGCAAAGGAGGCATTGGACAGAATCCAACTTAAGGAAAGCAAACTGCTACACAGGGAAGGCAAGAACGGTCGTGTGATTCCACGGCAAGAGATTCTACAAGGGAGTATAGTTCCGTAAGGACAGGGTGCTCTAAAAATGAAATTCCACCTCTACAAGCTCAAATAATCAACCTGACAAAGTAAAGGGACTAGAGCGGGGGAAGGGTTGAAAGAGAAGGACATTTAAGGAAAAATCATTGCTGTTGCACACGGATAAGCTTTAAAATATGATGAGCCTAGATTTTAAAAGGACATGTACACTGAACAGTGGAAGATTATGCAGCCATTAAAAAATCATGTTTTCAAAGAATATTTAATGATATGTGAAAATGGTCCTATATAATATTAAGTGAAAATAGCAAGACACAAGCTGTATATACAGTATCATTCCAATTTTGATAAAAAATTATATATGCACGGAAGGAAAAAAAAGACCATAAAGACTATACCAAATCCTAACAGTAGTTATCTCTCAGTGATGAGATTATGGGTGTTTTTTTTTAAAAATTTACTGTATCTTTCAAATACCTTCCAATGAGCATGTATGACACTTATTATCAGACAAAAGTTATTTTTTTCCCTTTTAAAAAGGACACAACAGATGGAAGGAGGGGACCATAACCAAGGATGGATATGAGAGTAGCGTGAACCTGTCAGGAAGACAAAAGGTCAGAACAAGCTGAGACAACAGAAAAGGGCTTTCGTAGCTATGTCTGAAGAAAGAACAAAAAGGAAGGCAGGCTTAGGTTCAGTTCTTGGCAAGGGGAGTAAGAGAGAAAAAAGGGGGAGAAGGCAGACCCTCTTGACCGTCCCTCCCTCTGCTTGCCTTCTTCTCCACCAAAGCAAAGAATTGTCAAAATGGGACCAGCATGAGTTGCCCATATCAGCAGGGGGCCAGGCAGGTAACTCTTCTCTATTTCAATGTACTTAACTTTCCCTGGGCTCAGATAATTCATCTACTGGCACCCTCCAAGAGAAAGTGGATAGGATCCTACCTTTTTTGCTGGTAACCCTTGAGAAGTCCCAGTGAAAGCGTGAGGCAGTGACAAAGCCCAATGCCATCTTCCCTGCCAAGGGGAGGAGGCTCATGCAAATAACGCTCTAATAAATTTAATGCTAGGGTCGGGAAATCTTTTAGAAGACATTGTTATACAGTTAATGTGTGGGCCCTGGGAAAAAACATGGGGCTACCCCGGAACCTACCTGCACCCACCAAGAAGAAGTTGTGGCACATTCATTAGCTATCAATGCTCAGATCAGATGCTAACCCCACTAAAACCTCTTTTAACTGCCCTGATTGGAAACAACTGTGCGCGCTCTCTCTCTTTTTTAAACACTCATCATAGCACTTTATACCTTGATCATAGCATCTATCACATTCTGCTTGTATAATGATGCGCATGTTTTCCTCCCTACTAGATTAGAAGCTTCTCAAAGTCAAGAACTGCATTCTATTTACTTTTGTAAACCAGTCCCGCCATGTTTTTTTTTTTTTCCCCGCCATGTTTTATACATAACAGGCACTCAATCTGCTCATCAACTTCAGTTGTATTTTTAATTGATTGAGAAAATGCTGTGGATGTGGTGAATGTTAACATTTCACAGAGAATCCCCTTCCTAATTTTATGGGCAGGATGAAGAAAAGTGAAATGCTTGATGGCTGCTGGGCTTAGTAGTACCCAAGGCATTCATTTACTGCAACCAGGAGGGAAGTTTCCACTGGTGGGCCACTGTCTCTCCTTTACTGTAAAGACATATCATTTTTTAAAAAATTTTTTAAATTTATTTGAGAGAGAGCACAGAGGGAGAGGGAGAGGGAGAAGCAGACTTGCCGCTAGAAAGACCCATGCAGGATTCAATCCCAGGACCCTGAGATCATGACCTGAGCTGAAAGTAGATGCTTAACCTAACCGATTGAGCCACCCAGGTACCCCAAGGCAAATAATTCTTGTAAAAAAAACAAAAAAAAAACAAAAACAAAACCCAAAAAAACAATTAGGATGATGCTACAGAAGACACCCTTATGATCTTAATCAGGTGGAATTAAGAGCCCAAACCAACAAGATGAAATTCAACAGGGATAAATGGAATGCCCTATGTTTAGGTTAAAAAAAAAAAAATCAATTATCCAAGTGCAAAATGGGGTAGACCTGGCTTGATAGCAATTGATGTGAAAAAGATCTCGAGGTTTTCGTTGACCATGAACTCGATATGATCTTGAGTCTGACAGAACTGCTAAAAAAAATCGAATGTAATCTTGGGCTACGTTATGGAGGCAGAATCTCCAGATGGAGGGTGACCATGGTTCTACCATTCTTGGCATTGGCTAGACAGCCTCTAGGGTTCAGTGGGCACGTAGGAAAGACTTTAACTGTCAAGAGTGAATTCAGATATGGGCAACCAGGATGGTGGGAAACCTTCCTCCAGTGCAGGGACCACATCATGTAAGAAATTAAAATTCACCCGGGGGCTCAGCAAACCAGGTGGGACAGATGGAAAGAAGGGAGGAAGGGAGGGAGAGAAGAGAGGGCATCAAAGGGAGATCTTTACCATCACTCTAAGTGGTGAATATTGTTGTCTCTATTTTAAAGAGGAGGAACCTGAGATTCAAAGACATCATGTAAATAGCTGAAGGTCCCACAACCAGTAAGGAGAGCAGATGGACCCCACAGCCAGACATTTGGCTTCCAAGGTTTTCCCTCAACACTACCCTGACTCAGAATCAAGGCAGTGCTATTAACAACGACAACTGTCCATGTATGTCCTATGTGCAGGCAGGGGCTGTGGTCTGTCAGCCAGAACTGTGGGAAGGGAGAGTTCTATGGGAGTGGCGGATAAGACCAGATGACCTTTATGAATCTGATGCTTTGACTTGTCACCATCCTCAGCCCAGCCACTGATGTCCCTTCCCCTGGGAGGGGTCTCTGGAGACAGTCTCTCCGCATCTTAGGTACTCTGGGGCTCAAGTCCCAACTCCCGCTTGTTCTAGCCACTTCCCTGGATGCCTAGTGAATGCTTGGCCACATGGTTCAGCATTTAATTAATAGCTTATTGTCTGATGTGTGATAGCCTTGCCTCCCCCAGTAGATTATAAATTCCTGGAGACTCCTGTCCTCCTGGTTATTTTTTCCTCTCATACATCCCAACACAGTGGGCACTTGAACCCACACTGATACCAAGCTCGTGAGAGATGTTAAGTTTTCTCAATATTCCACTATTTACACACCAAAGGAAAACCACAGACTCTCAGCTGTCTGAAACAGCTTATAGGAAATCTGCCTGAAAACAGAGGCGTGACCCTCACAGTTCCTCACCAAACAGTAGAGGGGAGACCTAGACATCCAGAGAATTATACCAGTACAGTGACCTCCCCCCTTCTGAATAAGCTAGTCCCCACTCGCCCAAATCCCCAGGCACCTGTAGCAAAGAAAGGCAAGAGCCCCCACGGCTGACACACAGCCAGCGTGAGTGCCTGTGACCCATCTAGGAAGTGGGAGGCGGGGCAGGCAGAGGTGAAGCTGGAGGGAAGGGGTGACCAGAAGCAATAACAGGAGGGGAGTGAACAGGCAGTGGAGAGAGAACTGAACTGTACATAGAAAGGGGAAGGGTGAGTCCTGGGTGGGTTTGGGTGAATTCCCCAGAGTGATCAACTTCTCTGCTTGAGAGCAGGCGCTGTGCCTTCCTGCTGGCCGGCTGGCAGAGGCTAGGGCTCCAGGCTCCCTGGCCGTCAGTGGGGAAGGAGGGCTGGTCCAGCGTCTGTCTGTCTGTGTGGGGATGAGTCCTCCTCCAGCCCTATGTGGGCTCTCAGGATAGGGCTGGGGCCTCCTACCTGGTGCTGGGTTCCAGCTGGGGCCAGGACCAGTTAGAAACCTCTCTGGAGCCAGGAGGGAAGGGGGCTTTGTTAGCTCAAAGGACACAAGCAAGGCGAAAAATTACATAGCAGGCCGCCCTAAGTATGCTTGTTTAGAGAAACTGCTTGCATTTATGAAGTCTTTGGTGCGGAAAGCAGGGTTGCAAATGACTGCATCAGAGCGACAGTAAAGGCCATTAATTTCCTGTTATGTTTTCCTGTGTTGGGGGCTTTATTAATTTAATTTTACACTGTCGAACAACAGCGAGAGCTGACACTGCCAGCCTCCACGGCTGGGGTTTTCTTTCTGTGTGTGTAGCAAGGCTTTGCCTGACATGCAAATCAACGCTATTACCGGAACCAATAAAGATGTGTGGCGGGAAGAGGGGAGGGATGAGGAGAGGGAGGGAGGGGAGGAGGGAGGGGAGGAGGGAGGGGAGGAGGGAGGGGAGAGGAGAGAGAAGGGGAGAGAAAGGGCGAAAGCCATCCTTGGCCAGTTTCTGCCTCCCTCCATGCCTGGCATCTCCTGGCTTCCAGAGCATTCTCCATAATCAGCAATTTCTGCCCATCCTTCGCTTTCCTTTCAACTCTTTTTCCCTCCACGGTCCGCCTTTGGATGACTCTACCTCTGCTATGCTCCTCTGTCCCAGCTCCTGGTGGAACTTGAACAGGGACACCAAGTTCCTGGGGAGAGGCAGGAGACAGACTTCCCCTCCCCGTGTCCCATCCCCAGCTAAGGCCTGTCACCGAAGCAAGGGATTGTCAACCCCAAGGGTCGGAGTGAAGGCCTTTACTACACACTCTCCTTTCCTCCAAAGTCAAGGACTCCAGTCCATTTACATGATTAGTATACGCACACATGAACCCATGTGCTTGTGCACACCAAGAAACGCCCAGAAGAGCAGATAGGCCACCTTGCTCGCACGTCCCTCTGAGAGCCCTTATCCTTAATCTTGCCAATCATTCATTTCCTTTGAAGTCCCAGGAAAAAAAATACACTGTCTCTGTTTCTCCTTAAGAGACCCCAACTGTAGCTGTCTTCAGGAGCTACAAGGTACCCAGCTGGCCTAGACCAAGATACCAGAGAAAAGGAATCCCAGTGTCAGAAAAAAGATAGCTTCCTGGGAGACCACATTCTGGTCCCTTTTACCACTTATGCCTCACGACGATCTGCCTGAGACTGTCCCCACTGCCCCTCACACAGAGTAGCTTTTACAGGCTGGCTGTCCCAGGGGTCCACCCGGCCCTCGGTCCCGCTTGCCATGCCACCAGTCTGCCCGGGGAGGGCGTGCTCACTGGTTGTGTGTCTGGGTGGGCCATACCACCAAAGGAGAGGAAGATTGGGGGGGGTTGCTGGGCAGGTGAGAGGGAAGGAAAGTGAAGCTCTTAGAGTCACTCCTACCAAACACACCATCCATACCCCTCCATCCAGACTTTGCAGTCGGCTGGACGCTAGGGAGATCTGTGTGAGCCCGTGGACAAGAGAGAGAGAGAGAGAGAGAGAGAGAGAGAGAGAGAGGGAGAGTCTATGCATCCCTCCCTCTGTCACTGGCTTGCCTGAGCTCCTGCCCGCACTTTCTGCTTCAGGAGCTGTTTGCCAGCCTCTGAGAGGCTGTTGAATGGAATCCAGCTCTCCCTAGGAGGGAAACATAAACTTCATAAACTGCATTTACCTTAATGCAGGTTCCTGGGGCTGCTTTCCTTGGGCTTTTCTTCCCTCCTCTGCCCGCTCTGTCTTGATCACATTTTACCTCTGCCCTTGTGTGCACCCAGACCCCACACGCGCACACCTGCGTGCACACACACACACACACACACACACATGCATACTATAGCCAGTACTTCTGAAAAAGATCAAGGCTCAGGCAGGAGGAGAATGCGCAGGGTGTGAAAGCCGTGTTTAAAGGAGAACCCCTCGGCCTGGCGGCGGGGGGGCCCCCCTGTGAGGTGCGAAGAGGGTCTCCAGGGGAGCCTTGCACAGAGAGCCTTCTGAGGCAGGCGGGGAGGGGGGGGGTCCTTCGGGGAGGGAGGGATACTGATGTGTGGTGGGGACAGCCAAATGGTGGGGACAGCCAAATGAGGAGCCACCTGGAGGCTGGGCCCTGGGGCTCCAAGGAAGGGAGGGAGCGAAGGCGAGGCCTTCGTGCAGGTTGAGGTTTGTGAGGCCTCCCTTGTCTGGCGTTGTCAAGGTCAGCAGGTTCAGGTTCACCGAAGGGTCAGGATGGTTTGAATTACTGGCTCTCCTGCAACTCAGCTAGAGGCTCGTGATCTGTCTCCCAGCCCCAGAGCCAGGCCCAGCCCTCCCCCACCCTCCTTGCCTTTGCGCCCCCACCCAGGGCAGGATGGGGAGGGTCCCAGAGAGTCCCCGCGAGCACGGGCCACTGTGGTCCCCCGGGGGGAGGGCAGGCAGGGAAGACTCTGAGCTCAGGGCTCCTCCCTGGGCAGCCAGCAGGCTCAGACCCACTCCTCCGGCAGGCAGCCGTCTGGCCTGCCTGCCTCCCAAGCCCTTTTCCTGAAGTGTCCCCCTCGCCCCTGCCCTTTGCAGCTGCCCCTTGGCCTGCCGAGGAGGAGGAGGTGCCTGGGGAGGGGAGCCCAGGGTCAGCAGGGCCCGGCTCCTCCCTCCCACATCCAGAGCCTGCACTTGGGGGAGAAGGGCAGAGCTGAGGCAGCGGATTTCTCGCCTGGTGCCCTTGCCAGTGGAGGAAGGAGACTGATGCCTACCTTCAGGGCTGGAAGGGGGTTGCTGGGGGGAAGATAGGAGGTGAAGACACATTCTGACAAGATGGGTGTGTATGCACACACGTGCACAGGGGGCAGCAAGAGGACCTGAGGCCTTGGCCGGGAAAGTTCGGGTACGACACTACCCCCACCCCGGTTTCCAATGGTAGAGGGACACAGGGAACCTCTCCACGGCAGATCTGTCCATTCTCTCCTGAGCGCAGTGGCGACCTGTCTGTCCCAGCTCCTTATGAAGAAAAGTCTCTGTTGTGCTAGATCTCAATGGTCTTCCTCAAACAAGCAAATACAACTCTTCACAGAGGCATGAACTGGCTGGGGAACCACACTGCTTAGTGATCTGGCTGCGGGTCTCTGGGGTGAACGCAGAGATTTACGTACGAATCCACACACCCTGGCCGAGTACACAGAGCCATGGCCAAACCCTGGTCCTTCCCCACAGACAAAAGCAAGTCCACAGGTGCACAGTCGCCAAATAAAATATCGACATAACCTACCCCTACTTCTGGGTAACAATATGATCAGTGTTCAACAGGCTCATGGCCGACATTACCCAGAAAAGGGGGCTAAAATAGGTAATCCATCTCAGAGAAACTCCCTTCTCGGGTACCAATGGTCTGATCTCCCAGGTTACTGGGAAGATAGAATCATAACAACGAGTGTGTGCTCATAAGAGGATTTCTCTTTTTCTTCAGTGTCTTAACTCTTTCTCGGACTGGAGTGGACATTAGCCAGGTTTTGACAATTTTGGGGGAAAGGAACATAGGTTGAGCTTTGTGGATACAGTTAAACTCGGACACTTGCCCAGACAGATGACTGCCTTCATGTAGATTGGTTTCTGGACTTTCACAAGATCTGCCTCATGAGGGGCAGAGTCTATGACCTGGGTGAGGTCGTATGGGGATGTGAAATCATATCCTTCCAGCCATAATTCGCAGAGGACCTCTCCTTAGAGAAACTCCAACTCTGTTCGGCTTCCCTCTGCCAGCAAAATGTTTTCTTACAGTGCCTGGCCAGGGCGTGGAGGAGAGCGAAAGCTCTCACAGTGGTTCTGTGATTTCCTGCCCAGGATGGAAGCTGACACCAGGGTTCTGAGAGCACATCACCCCGGGCTCTGGGCTCCGTGCTCCTGGGTTGGTGGGGCGGGGGGTGGTATTCTTTGAGAAGGGAAGCCGAGGGCTGGGGACGTAGGTGTGGAAGGAGGAAGGGGTATGCAGACATGGCTGCGCCCAGGTGCTGGGTCGGTTAAGGATTCTGCAACACGGTGTCTCCTGGACACTCCTTGGTAGCCCCTCCCAGCTCCCTCGGCAGAGAACCCTGTCCCACTAACAGGGCCTATGCTTCGCAAAACTTCCCTAGGTTCTGCCCACGCAAGCTGCAGTCCGACTGCTCTCTGCTTCTGGCCATCCTTGGCATCTGGACCAAAAGGCCGGAGGGAGTCAGGCTCTGGCTCCTGCCTCACGCCAGCCTCCCAAGCAGAGCCCACCTGCGGCCGTCCCCCACCGGCCTCCTCCGGGAGGCACAGGGGAAGTCCCAGGACCAGGCAGCCTCTCCTCTTCCCCAGGGGGTGAAGGGGGCTGGGGGTCCTCCTCATCTGCCTCTTCTGACACCAGCACTCCTCCCGCTGCCCCTCCAAGAAGAGAGTGGGGAAGAGAGACTGGTGACCAGGGCACGCCTGCTTTACATTAATGAGCTACCCTGAGTGTAGTCCGGCCACCACGGCCGCCTACAAAAGGAGGCGAGAGAGCGCGGGCGGCCAGGAGCAGGGCGGCTCAGGTAATTGGTTTATCTATCTGGAAGCAGGGGGAGCCATCTCAGCACAGACAGACTAGCAGTAAAGTCTCTTCCTTAAGGCTATTTCCTTTGTCTTTTCAATTGCTTGCACATCCATGTGAGAGAGGGAGAGAGTGTTAAAGAGAGAGGGAGAGGGAGAAATGTTAATTTGTGAATTAATGGCTTTTCTCAGCGGAATTGTAAATTCAAATGTCACCTCACACGGTGACACCACGGCTGGTCTGCTGAAGAAGCAATGATAAGATCCCCCACCTCCCTTGGTGCCCCTCCCTCCCCAAAGATAGCTGTGGAGTGGAACATGCTACTTTTAATTTGCAATAACAACACAACAGAGGTATGCAGTAATGACTGCCTTCCTCCACCCTCCTCCTGCCTGCCTTCCCCCCAGTCCGCTTGGCTCCCCATTTCCTCCCTCCCCACCCCTTTGCTCTTTGGAAACAACACCTCACCTCACCCCGGCTGCCCCCCACCCCAGCCCAGCCAGGGCCCGATCACATGGGGGGAGGAGTCCTGGGGGGGGGGTGCCTTCGAAATTGACGATGCTGCAACCCTCTCTTCTCCTTCAATAATCAGGGAATTAATGACCCTGAAGTTAAAGTGAGGCTGATACCGAGGCCCTGCCCAGCGTTGGGAAAAAGCCTTCATTGTTTTCAAGCAGGAGGCGGGCAGCAGTGAGGGAGATTCATGGATGGAGATTGAATATGCAATTTTCTTTCACCTTGCCAAGAGCTGCCCCTGGGCTGTGCCTGGCCTAAATTTTTCCTTTTACCATCTCTGCCTTATCCGGCCCTCCCACCTCCCTTCCATTCTTTCCAGAAAATTACCTTCAAAATTGATTTCCACTTTTACAAACAAATATAATGGGAACACAGGAAAAAACTTGGGCCGTGATGAATTAGGGCTGTCAGGTGCTTCCAGGTCTCCTTTGCTTTTGTTTTACTACCCGATCTGTTCTTTGTTTTTCCAAGGGCTGGAAAAAGTGCCCCCCATCCACGGAGTGTCTGACCCTCCAGGCTGCTGGGGCCTCAGCCCCCAAACCCGGCAGTGGCCCGTGGCCGAAGTGATCCGAGCCCTGAGACTCTGTTAGCCTCTTGGTTTCCCAGTGGAAGCCTGACCCACCTCCTCATTTCTGCTCCCTGGCTCTTAGGAGCCCACCCTCTGAATTATCTCTAACCGCCACCCCCCAGCTCTGTCCCCTGACCCCCATGCCATGTTCCCTCTGTCCCCCATACCTCTTAAAGTCCAGACCAGATGCAAACCTCCACCTCCTCTAATGTGGGCAGGATCAGTGTATACCTCGACTAGAGCAAATAAGAGACAGACAGACACTGAGAGATCCCGAAAGACAGGCAGGTAGAAGACTGGGGACAAGACCCGGAGATTGGGAGACCAGGCTCCTCCTGCAAGGGCTGTGAGGTTTCTGAGTGATAACTCCCACACAGCCTGAGGGTGTAAGGGTTCCCAGCCTCAGTCTCCCCAGCCTTGGGCCCCAGGCAAACCAGGAGGCAGGCTCAGGACAGCCCACCCTTTTGCCTCCAGAATGCAAGGTGGTGCCTACGGGGCCTTTTGGGTGACACTCTATACACCTGTGGACTTGGACCTCGGAGCCTTAAAAGGCTCAGGCCTGGCCTAGAGCTCTCTCTGCTCACTAGTGCTGGCAGACACGCACCTGCTCACACCTGGCGGTCTCTTCAAGTATATACACTACCCAGAAGACTGCACACCCACCCCATACAGGCATTCCACGCCCCTTTTCACCCAAAGATCTCAGAATGGTGGAAAACGCACATTTACCCATATTTGCATAAGCCACGTAAAAAATTACATGGTGTCCATAAAACAACACGCACACATTTCCCTAGCTAAATAAATACACTTACATGTGAGAGCAGAAATGCACAGCAATGGAGAGAGGGAGGGATGCTTCCATGTTAGAAAAGAAGGGGGCCTAGATTTAATTATGCGCATCTAAAATGCCTTTGGACATTAAGAGAGAACACGTGGCCCACCCAGATAACCACACAGCAAATGACCATGCAGAGATGGACAAAGGTCCTCCCGATCACACACGGGTGGCTGGACATCTTTCCTCCACTCCCTGGCCCCATCCCTGTAAGCTTGTCCCAGTGTCAGGTTCCTGCACCAAGATTAGGGAACATGGGCCCAAATAGATTTTATTCTGACATGACTTCACTTTCCTTCAAAGTATAAACCTGCCGAAAAGGTCCTCTCCCGCAGACCCTCGACGACCTGCCTTCCAAGATGGAGTTGGCTCAACACTGTATCCGTGCTTCTGTGTGGTCCTCTCCACAGTCCCCCTGAAGTGAATGTGATGCCATCTCCATTGTACAGAGAAGACTGAGCTGATCAAGGGTAAGCAATCTGCCTGAGCCACTGGGATTCCAACCCGGGGGTGGCCTCACTCCAGGGGCCCACGCCTTTCCCCACTGAGCCACACCGCCCAGCCACGCCACTCCAGGGACAGCCTGCTTGCCTCCACCTGGCACCCTCGTCCTCCTCCTTGCTGGGCTGGGGTCCTGCAGCCTCTTCTTGCCCGAAGCCAAAGCTCCTGGACCGGGAAGGTGCTGCTCATTGCCACCGCCAAATCCCCTCGTTTGCTCCACGTCTAACCTGAGCAACACCTAACTCAGGAATTAAGGCTCTTTTTTCCAGTTATGGCTATATGTGACAGGACTGAGCCATTTCCTTGCAACCCGCCCAGTCTGCAAATACACCCCTGCACGGGGTTGGGCACCTCTTAACTGCACAACTCATTGTGCACCTAATTAATGGAATGCAAAATCACGGCCCCCAGCAAGCCCACACATCAAAGGGTGATACCAACAAGCCTTCCTTCACACGGATAACCAGTCTTAAACCTTATGACTTCATTTGGATTTTTGGACAAGTTATGTAATTGCTCCGTGCGCCAACAACATGCATGGACAGCAGTGCTTTAGGCTATGGCCGAAAGCAACTAGGTGAAGGCAAAGGATTCTGGTTTTCCAGCCTGAAAAAATACAAGAGTCTCTATCTCCCAGCCACATAAACCAGGGCATACAGTATTCAGGGAAGCAGTGTCCCTTCAAGGGACTCTAATATACTCAACTGAAATCGTAGCCAAAACGAGGTAAGGATCTTAGCAGGGCATTAACTGGGGATCTACCTTCTCCGACTGATGGAGAGCCTGGCTTCTGGATGCTTTGTGACATAGCTTCCTCGTCTATCCTTGGTCCATCTCCCTGTCTCATTCTGGGAGATCCTGGACTCAGGTAGGTGGACAGTGTCAAAGCTTCTTGACTAGCACATGTCTTAAAGGAAAGTCCAGGGATTTTCCCATACCTCCAATGGCATGAGAAGGCATCTCAGGCAGGCTCACAGACACTGTCAGTTCCCCTTTCCCCGGAGTCACAGCTGATCGGCCCTTTACTAATATCTCCACAGATATGATTGTTGCAGATACTAATAACGCCGTCCGTATTCCAAGTGCCAATGCCAATAATGCTCTGGGTATTATCACTGTGAACACCAATAACTACCGCTGAGATTGTCTCCAATAATGCCAGCACATGCTGCAGAGATTGTCCTCGCTAATGCCCACCACCGTGACATTGTTAGAGCTGAAGAATAGGCCCAACTGTACCCAGAGGCAGGAGCCCAAGCAGCTTCCTTGAGGACAGAGAGGCTCACGGCTTGCCCTCGGGGTACGGCACTTCTAGAGATATGCCACAGTGCATGGGCCTAGGGAGGGGCGGCGGGGTCCTCCTGGAGGGAGATGGGCCCCTCTGCTCCCTGGAGGTCTAGTCCCTTGGCATGCATCCCCACTCCCATACCAGTGCCCTGCAGGGCACTACCCCACCCCACCCCCAACCCCGGTCAGTTTCCTTGTAGCCTGTGCCGCACGCCTGGTGGCTGAAGGACACACCTGGGTGTCTGCAGCCCGTGCCTGAGGCCGCCTCCTGCCACCGGCCTGCCAGCTGCTGTGCTACCTTGGCCTGACCGCACACTTGGGCTACATCATCTTGACACATAATTATCTCTCCTATTCTTAATCATCTGAGCTGCTCCCTAATGCAAACTGGGCCTGGCTGCTTGGAGGCACCCAGGATGGGGGAGGGGGCAGAGCTGCAAAAGGTCTGCCTTTGCTCTCTCCTTTCCTCTCCCTTCTACCTGGATCCCACCGACAGGTCAACTGTGTGCAGCGGCCCGGGGTGGGCACGGGGGCAGGTCAGGGAGAACGGGCTTCCCTCACAGGTGCTGCCCTCTACCAGGGAAATGGCGGCTCCACCTGTGCTGGGGTTGGTCAGAGGAAGCGGGAGTCAAGGCAAGAGAACCATCCCCCCGCACCCCAAAAGAAGTAGGGCCTGGGATCCTCCTTGTCCCCTGGCTGGGCCCAGGAGGTAGGTGTTTAAGCCATAGGGGAAACCGAGAGCTCCCATTAGCCCTCACCTAGAAGATGCCAACTGCTTCCTGAGCTATCTCCCCGCTGCCATCACAGTCACCCTGCCCGGAGGATGGCCTTCCCAAACCTAGCACTGCTCTTCTCCCTTCCTGCTCAGACACTTACAGTGGCTACTCATGTCTGCAGAACAAAGGACATGGTCCGGTCTCGAGCTGATCTCCTGTGGCCCTAACCCATGCACTTAGCCTTAGCCTTCCCTCCCAGCCTTTCTCTCTCACCCCTTCAGCCCTGCTAGAGCACACGTGAGTCTTCCCACCACAGCCCCTTCTGGTCACAAGGCACAGTCTACCAGACAGAATTTCACACTGCCATTGTCTCCAAACATGCCTCTGACCCATCATTCAAGCCCCTCCTTGAAATGTAGCCGTTTCCCACCAGGCTACTCCCTCCTGACTCTGGGTTCCCATGGCCTGGGCCCAGACCTCCATCACAACGCAGCTATCTGATGGGCCTTTCTGCTCTCTGGGCTCACATGATTTACATGCCCCACTAGACTGTAAGCTCCTTAAGGACAAGAATCATATCTTGTTCTGCTTTGGGGTCCTCCAGCACCAAGCCTTTCTTGCCGCTGATGCACAAGAAAGGTTCACTGAATTGAATTGACTTGAAACAATGAAGGTGGTCAGTTGCAGGGAGGAGAGCGCTCTGTTCTGGGGCGGCTGGGCCCAACCCTGGATGGCTACAGCCTCCTGCACTGGCCTCCTCTCAGGAGAACCACAGGAGCCCAGGAAACAGCGCATGTTTGGCCCCAAACACAGACACAAAGGAACAGTACACAGGGGAGTGGGGTCCTAGGGCTTCCCCCGGCCCCGCCTGGTGGACATCTCGCACTCTAAAAAATGCAGGGGCTGGTGGTGAAAGGGGGAACCCTTGGGGTCTGGGGAAGAATCTTCCAAACCACTCAGGGTGCCAGGGTGCCTGGCTAAGGCTGGAGTGTGGGAAGCCCCCAGGGAGGACTGGGACCTAGCGCCTTTCCGGAAGCCTCTCCCTGCCCATCAGGGGCTGCCGCCAAAACAACCACAATGAAATTTAGTGAGTGGCAAAGGCCGTGGCAGCCAAATGGGTTTCGATATTTTGGAAGAAGGAGAAATAGAGCCAGACAAGCTGTTTCCCTGTGAAACGAGGCCATTAGGGCTTCTGGAAGGAGGCCAGCACCAGGTCATCACTGTCTTGCCAGACCCAGGCCTCTCCCATGCTCCGTCCCTTCTGCTGGAGGCTGGGGCTTTCACACTCTCTTTGCCCTCAGCCTGGGCCCAGGGAATCTCACTTTTGTCCCTTTTCTCCATTCCTTACCCTTGAACGCTTCCCCAATCAAAGGCTTGTCTATGCTTGGGATGGCCATGTGATTTATTGTCCAAACAGGACATTTTTTAGAGAAAAAAGAGATGCCAATGGACCAAGATGCAGAGACAAAAAGCATAAATTGGGACTGCCCCGGCTAACGGGATATGCAGTGCCCCTTTATGTTCATCTCTGGAGGATTCTATTTCATGGGAGGTCCCCTTAAAATCATACACCCTCCCTAGACCAGAAGGTTGCTGCTTCCCCAGCAGGGACCATGAGACCAGGACAGGAAGCAGGCTCCAGACACTGGTGTCTCCACCGGCCTGGGCTTGTGGGCCCTGTGCCCTGGACCCTCCTCTCATCGGAAGAGAATCAGATGGTCACCAAGGGACTCCTCATATCTCAACATTTGTAAAACACCTTCTCCCAAGCTCCTGGCCAGCACTCCCTCTTCGAGTCCTTTCCCCTCTTCCTCCTCTTCATTTCTCCCTCTCCTGAACTCCCTGCCCAATGGGTCTTGGTCGCACCTTGAAGCATTACCTGGAACGGAGAGGTGGGGGAAGGGGGCAGACAAGAGCCTGAGTGGTGTCTCCTCCCATAGGATGGGGTACAGAAGGCCCATGTCCAGCTCCCTGAGTGGTTTTGGTGGGGGCGGGGTGGGGTGCAGAATCCATGTGTCACAGAGAAAGGACACCTGGGTCAGCTGCATGTGATGTCATGCCCCCATCTTCTGATGGGTTGGGATCAGGTCAGAACAAAGGCAGATTGGTCTTTAATCCTTGGGTCAGAGATCAGCTGTCTCCCAACTTCCTGACACTCCGAAGATACAGGGCTCATGCTCTCACCCTTGCACCCCGCTGGGATGTTAGGGGCAGTCCCAGCGGAAGAGGAGGCCGCTGAGGCTGCAGAGCAGATGGTGAAGCTGATGGCCAGCAGCCTGCCTCCCTCTCCAGGAGCCAGCAGGGCAGTGGGGGGACCTGGGCTTTGCTACTAAAACTGATCTCACAGCAGAGCAGCTGCGAGGCCGGGCCGAAACCGGAGCTCCGAGTCCAAGGACAAAGCATGCACAGGGAAGCCAAGCCTCTTCCCTCCTCCCTACCTTCATCACGTTTCCTCTTCTCACCATTGGAGCGAGGGATCCCCAGGATCCCATTGATGGAGTAGGATCCCACTGGATCATTGGAGGCGCTGGAAACAGGAGGGGAAGCCGTACTGGGAACTGGATGAGAGTAAGGAGGAAAGGCCATCAGGATAACAGCTGTGATCGCAGACTGAAACCCCAGGGCTGGGGGCAGAGAGGGGCAGAGGCAGTAAGAGGGACGGGGAGCTCATAGTCCCCTTTGTCCTCTGAGGTTTACGGGGAGCGCAGGGCTCTACAGCCCCAGGTCTTCACCCCAGAGACTCCTCTGGGCCCTTCAACTCACTTCCTGAGGGTGGAGGGAAACACTAACCCTGACTCAATCCCAAGAGTGACTCGGTGTTTCTGCAGAAAGCGCAGCTCCTAGCAGGCCTCCCTGCACAGCCAGTCACCCCTGGGACCGGCCTGACCCTGCTAAACATACCCCAGCTCACGGTCTCTAGGCTCCTGGGCCGGCCTTTACCAACTTTGTTTCAGAGGCAGCGGCTTTCTAGGCTCTGTCTCTGACCCTCTAGGAGATACAAGAATGGGCGTGATAATTGCCCAGGAGGCTGTGGCTCCTCTCTACCAGTTGCTTCTGGACTTGAAATCACTTGAGAAGCTCCTCATTTCTCCCTCAGGGCACAGGTTAGTGAAAACACTCACTGTACAGTGATCAACTCGGGTACAGCCTGGCCCGGCCCTGCTTCCCGGCACACACTGTAACATGGCCTCGGAAACTACGGCTCCTGCCAACTTCAGGAGGGCTTGGACCAGCCACTTTACTTCCTGCTGGTCCAGACAGAAGGGGACAGCTGCCAAGAGGGGCAGCGGGAGAAGTAGAACCACATTTCAGTCCCTTATGCCCCAGGCCACATCTATGGCTACAGCCCCATCAAGGGCCCTTGGGTCAAAGGGAAGACTATATGGCAGGGGACATTAGCTGGGGTTGCGGTGGGCCTGGGTCATGTCTCTGAGAGGCCATGAGCAAGGATCAGTACAGAAGGAGGCTGAAGCAGCAGAGTACAGACAGGAGGGGAGAGAGACAGATCAAGAAGAGACGGGTTAAGAGGACAGAGGCCATGAGGAGCAGGGCAGAGAGGGGGGAACAGATCCAGAGCCACACATGCAGAGAAAGGGAAAGGTAGAGAGAGGAGGGAAAAGAGATAAAGCAGAGGAGGGGAGAAGAGAAGAAGAATTTGAAAAATTACATGCGGTAAGAAGGGAGATAGGAGAGAAAGAAGCAAGTGGAGACAGAATCAGATAAAAACAAAAGATGAGGGAGGAGGTGGAAGGGGGAGAGGAAAAGCTAAAGGATGGGGACACCTGCGTAGCTCAGGGTAAGTGTCTGCCTTCGGCTCGGGTCATGATCCCGGGGTCCTGGGATGGAGACCCTCATGAGGCTCCCTGCTCAGCGGGAAGCCTGCTTCTCCCTCTCCCGTTCCCCCTGCTTGTGTTCCCTTTCTCGCTGTGTCTCTCTCTGTCAAATAAATAAATATTTTTTTAAAAAGCTAAAGGAAAATCTTGATTTAGACAGAGACAGAGACAGAAAAGGAGCCGCAAGGAGATGTGGGCAGAAGGCAGAGAACGGTTCTGGTGAGTGAGTCTTCTGGGGAGATCCTGACCTCTAGGAGCTCAAGAAGAGTGTGGGCTGGGAAAGAGGGCCTGGGACCTCAGGTAGATGGGCAGGTGGACCGTTCTGCGGCAGGGGAGAGTATCTGGCTCTCCTAGGTGGGGCCCCTGCCTCCTCCCTTCCTTAAGGCCTCTTACCAATGGTGTGGCCGGGGGCAGTCACTCCTGTCCCAGCCCCATCCGGTGTTGGGTGGAAAGGTTGCTGAACTTTGGTCCTGATGATCCTGCAACAGCATCAAAACAGCATCACACATCACATGCCTACTCCTGCCAGCACCAGCTCCAGCCCAGCCCTGCACAGGGCCTCTCCCAAGCTTCCCAGCTCCTTCCTCATCCCTAGGGTTCCGTGTGCTCCCCTCGCTGACTGCTTCGAGGCATAAGCCGTCAACACCACCCCCCTCCAGCCCCAGGGCTCTGCAGAACCAGCCTAGTGCAGCTGGACAGAGGCGGTCTGCATGCTCTCCTGCGGTGTGCATTGTCTGAGCCGCAGCTTGATTTTCGGTGGCAAGGACTGGGGCAGCAGAGTGAGTGGAGCACAGCATCCTTCCCTTTTCTGGGGGTGGGGATGGCCCTGGTGGCTTGTTGCCCTCCCTTCCCTCCTCGACCACATGCAAAGCTCCTCTGAACAGGACTCCCTGGGTCTGGAGATCATTTTGGAGCTGGCTTTCCTATTGGGACTGTACCACAGTCCTTCAGAGTTGGGGGACAGAGTAAGATTTCCCTACGTCTTGAACTAAAAAAAATAACCAGGAAAGGGCTGGGTCACAGGTGGCTCTTTTTGTGCCTGGAATTCCAGCATAGCTCACGGTCCCTTCACCAAATACCAGGGCCTGAAAAGCTTCTTCCTGTGTCCATGCACTGCCCAGCTCGCTGGCCCAATGATTTGCTTTTCTGGGGTCTTACTTGGATCACAGTGTCTTTACTAGCCTAGTTGAAAAATCTGACACCCACCCTGTATGCTCTGGCGGGGGCCGGGGGTGGGATCAAACACCCCAGGGCTGGGATGAGCCTGCTTGTCAGTGATCTGAGGAGCCCACGGCTCAGTGATGCACAAGACCAATGCCAAGACCAAGGAATGCTCCCCTTCGCCCACTAGTCCAAATAGGTACCCTTGAAAGCAGCTTCTCCCATGGCATTGCCCCTCCCTACACAGAAGTGTGGGGGCCAAGTTCACCCAAACCAGCCAGGTGAGTCAGAAGCCGTGAGCAGACCCCGCTCTGGTTTAAGTGAGCGCTCACGGGAACAGAGATAAGGCTCCTGCCTCACTGTGCTAGAGGTAAAGCTGGATGGAGCGAGGACACACATCCAGAGAAAGCTCAGGAGCCCCAAGGGGCCTGGAAATAAATGTTAGAAGGAGGAGGAGGAGGATCGCAGCCCCTTGCAGGTGGGGGACTGGGAAAGAAGTCCCTGAGGAAGTAGATCTTCACGTAGACCTTCAGGGGAAGGCAGGGCTGATCGGAGGAAGCGACCGAGGGCAGGGAGAGAAGTGGAAGGGGCAGCAGGTGGTCTGGCAGGGGCCCTGAGTCCTGCTTCTGACTGCCTCTCAACAGCCACAAGAGCTCTGGGGCTCACCAATCGGTCTCTCGGGGCCTCTGTTTCTTCAGCTGTAAAGTAAAAAGATGGGACTACAGGATCTTGAAGGGCTGCTTCCCAGTGAAAAACATTACGGTTCTAAGATGAGCAAAGCGGCTGTGGCAGGGTAGGGTGGGAGCATTATAAGCAGGTGCTGGAGGAAGGGAGGAGAAAGGCATGGAAGCCAAGCTGGTTTTAGGGGTTAAAGCCCAGACTGGCCAGCCAGGAGCAGTGGAGGTACGTAAAGGAGAAAGAGGAAACAAGGCTGAAAATTTGGAAGTAATGATGGTAAAAGTGATTTTCCATCTGTTCATCATCTAGTAGGTGCCCTAATTATATGCAATTTATATCACTTATACATACGACGGTTCCTTCTCCCAACAACCTCCCGAGTAGATACTATTCTCATTTTGCAGGTTGAAAACCAAAGCTGACAGAGGTTAAGTGGCTCAGTCAAGACCACACTGTTGGTGAGGGCGGAGGTAGAACTCCGTCCCTAAAATGGGTGCTCTCCGTGACTTTGTCACACTTCTGTCAACATGCAGCAGCCAGGGTTAGAGTGAGTCTCAAGCCGGGAGTGATCTCAAAATTAGAGATCCGGGTAAGGCAGCACACAAGCACAAGGTCTCAGGAAGGAAAGGAAAGAGTCTGCAAGACACTGTGAAAGCAGAATGACCAGGATTTAGCAACTGGCTGGAGTCAACCACGGCCCTAAGACCCTCAGTTCTGGGGACAAGGCAGGCTGGTGCTTTGTGCCGCTGTCAGGAGAGGATGGGGAAGGAGGTAGCCGGTTTGTCTTGGGCTTGCAGTGTCTGGGGTGGTAAGGGAGTGTCCAGCTGACACAGCAGACACAGATCTTAGACTGTCAAGGAAAAGGGTATTGATAGAGACAAGGGACCTAAGGAGCGGGTGTCTGGAGGGCACCCACCTTCACAGGCTGAGGAAAAAAACCTGACCTCGCGGAGGGCTCAGAATTGGTCACATTGGAAATGGCAGGATCACGATGGGGCCATTTCACCTAACTCATTGGTGAAGAACGTTTCCAAAAGGAGAGTATAATTCCCAGCATCAATGACAATGTAAAGACTAGAGGGTACTGGGAATAAGAGGCACAGATTTGAGAATCTGGGGGACGGCGGTCTCATTAAAGCAACTGGGACAGGACAGAAAGAGGTTAGGGAGTGAACAGGAGGAGAGGGAGGCAGTGAAAGTAGACACGAGTGCCTTCAGAAGTCTGTAGGAAAGGAAAGGAGAGGAACTGTGGAAACCAGTGGATGGAACTGGCAGCTGAGGGGGAGGGAAGGCCTTTTAAGGTAGGAAGGACCTGGATACGTTGGCAGGCTGAGGAGGGAGAACTAGGGGGAGAGCCTGAAGTTGCCCGGCAGAATGCAGATGACTGGGAGAACAAGGCAGAGCAAGGAGAGGCAGCAGGAAGAGCTGGCGAGAGATGGTGCATTTTGAGGTGGCTAAGAGCTCTGAAAAGGAGCTTTTACAGCTCCTCTCTCTCAGCACAGCAAAAGGCAAGTTCATCTCCCTAGAGCTGGGGGAAGGTTTGGAGCATAATCACAATGGGAAAGATCAGACAGGAGCTGAAGCCCATTGAGAATAGTCTATAGGAAAAGTCTAGAAGGGGGCTGTGCAGCTCAAAGCAGCCACTCTGAATTCATTGCAGCAAAAGCTTCTGGGATCTCACTGGGCCTACTGTGTGGGGGCTCTGGACTGCAGGTTGGTGAGCTCTGGACTAAGGAAACCCCAGGGCTGGGGCTGGTTGACTCAGATAACTGGATGGCCTTGCGGAGTTTCTATCTTTGTTACCAAGAACCTCTGACCCCTGGGGCACTGGTGTAGATTTAGTTGAGGTAGCAAGTGATGGAAAATCACTACTTCCTGACAGTGGCTTGGGGATCCTGGGAGAGGAGCTGGGCAGGGCGCCTGCGTGAGTTACTCGTCTTCTTGGTGTCCATCCATGCCCCCCCAGGAAGTGGACACTTGCTAGAATCCAGAGCTGATCTGGGGAAATTTAAGAACTGGAATCGTGGATACCTGGTGGTTATTGACTGCTGACCTGGAATCCTGTACATGACTGACAAAGCCAGGGATTATCACCAGAGCTTAAAAAGATAAAGTATAGGACTTCTGTGGGTGACTGTCTGATACTACTTTCTCCTCATTCTTTCCCCATCTTTTTCATTCTTGGCACTGCAAGACAGCCAGACACATGCATGTCCTCCACGGCCCCAGGCGGGTCTGGCCCTCAAGTCAAGTGTGCAGGTAAAGATCTTTGGGGGCATCAGTGGGGAGTCCGGGAGCCCATGTCTCTACTAGGCAGCTAGCAAGTGCCATTTCTTACTGCCACGGGAAAACGGCCCTGTCAGGACCCCTGCTCCCTACTTCTTTTTCCAGCATGTTCTCCTTCACAAGGATGGGCCCTTCCTCTCCAACCTTTCCCGGCTTGGCCTGAGCTCAGCAGGAGGCACTTGAGGAGCTTCGAAAGGGTGTCACTAGGGTAAAGGGATGAAGGGGGTGGGCTCTGGGCTCAGTCTGCCTGAGTCTGAGTCCCAGCTCAGGGGACTTTCTCTAATGAGACCTCTGACAGTTTCTTACTCCCTCACCTATAAAAAAGGATAATAATACTTGTCCACCTCCCAGGATTGTTGTGAGGTTTAAATAAGATAATGCATGTCAGATGGTTAGTATGATGCTTGGCTCAGTAAATGCTAGTGCTAATAATAAAAACAATGTCTAGGAGTAGCCATGTTCCTGTGGGTGGCCATCAGGGCCAGCTGCCTTCTATTTAGGGACTGAGCCAGGTGCAGGCAGGAGGCCTCGAAGGCCGACATGGTCCAGCCCGGTCAGTGCCGCCACTATGGGGGCCCCCGACAAAGCATCGAGAAGACAAGAAGCAAAAGCAGCAGGTGTCGTAGCCTGACCGCAAAGAGGCGCATCAGAGAGACACGCAGTGAGACAGACTAGGGCCCTCCGCCCAGGATCCCTGGGAGGGATCCACAGACAGCATGAGCCCCAGCTTCTTCGGGGCCCAGTAGATGCCAGGCGGCCGTGACTGTGCTTCCAAGGATAAATGACAAGGCAGATGAAGTCACTCTTTCCTTGGTTAAATTCCCAGGAGGCCTCCACCTCCCACCAAGCTGGAGATCAAAACAGTTTAATCAGCTCTGTGAGTTAGAATGAAAGCAGGTAATGAGTCTCCTATTAACAGTTTGCTAAACTCATAGAGAAACTGAGGAGCTCTCAACATTCTAAGAAAGCGACAAGGAAATCCTTCCTCCTCTTCTGGTTCTCCTACTCCTCTCACTTCCTCTTCCTCCTCTCCTTCCTTCCTCTGTGTGTCATTCTCCGTCTCTCTGCCCCGTGGCTCTCTCTGCCCATCTGTGGGTCTCCCTTCTCTGGGTCTGTCTGTCTCTCTGCACCCCATAGTCCCACTGTGGCTCTGTGAGGTTATTGATTCCTGGGAGCTGGGGGAAAGCAGGAGGCAGGGCTGGGGTGCAGGCTCGGGGATGGAAATAGAAGGCTATAAATTATTTGTGACAGGAAAGCAATAGTGGCAGAGTGCTGAGCACAAGTCCTGTGTCACTATTAGATTCCTTTTAGCCTGATGACACTGTAAAAAAGGTTAAGTGTCTGCTGGAATCGTACACCTGGGGGGCCGGGGCAGCCTAGGAGCAGAACAAGCCACTGAGAGCAGGTATATCAATTCTCCAGGCCAATAATATTCCACTCATTGATCGCCACGCAAAGTTCAAAAATCTCATTACAGCCAGGCAGACCAGGAACTTTTTACAAATCAATAGAATGATATAATGTATGTATACTTAGTACAAATGTATCTATTCATCTATCCATCCATCCACGGTCCGCCTCAGGGTTTCCAAGTTAACCTACCCATCATATTATGTTATGTTATGTATGATATTATATTGCATTGTATTATATGATAATAAATGGTGTGCAAAAACTCCCCCTGAGGTGGAGACGAGGAGAGGTCCTATTAGCATTGAGGTGACCTCAGACAGCTCACCTTGGAGAGAGTTAGGTGACAGCATAGCCAGGGCGAGGCTGGTCAGGATTTCTAGGAGCAATGCTTCCTTAACAGGAGCCCCAGGAATAAAATCCATTGTCTACTGAGTATTTACTATGCGTTAGGCAATGCTCTACGTGTCCCTAACAGTTTACTTAATCCTCACAACAACCCATTTTGGAGATACGGCATGTTGCAATTTGCCCAACGTCACCCATTTAATAAATGGCCAAGTCTGGGGTTTGAACTCAAGGAAACTAAATGCAAGGTCCACACCTGTAACCACCACGCTAGCCTACCTCCAGAAAAAAAATGCCCTGTAGCCCAGAATCCAAACTCCTGGATTCTATTTCCAGCCTCTTCCATTGTGTTCTGAGAAACAAAGGGTAGGGAGCTCCCTGAGAGTTAGTATTCCCTTCTCTAAAATGGGAGTAATAACACCTGTAGGAACCAGCCGCTGACAACGTGATATCTACATGGGATCTCTAAACACGTCCCCATAAAATCCTGTCTGGCTGCCTGGAGCAGACGGCTTTCCCCGCAATGAAATTACTTCTTAGCAGAACGGCAGGTTGGTCCCAGGCTTGGCCGTGTTACTGGTTTGCTGAAAGGGTCTTTAGGGCAAGAATTCAGGTGTCTGTATACACGTGCCATGTACATGTATAAATCAATTCAAACTGTCCTAGGGTAGACTGCCCACTTCAGAGTTTTTGCAGAAAATATTTCATTCCTCGCAGGGGGAAAGTCTGTCCTGATTTGGTAAATCAAGGGAACTCCAGGGGCCAACAATGTCTCAGCCTGGCTGGCCCCACAGCCCACCAAGCCAGGGGAGTGGTGGGCAGGGCCTCCTTCTGCACCCTCGGGCTTCCTGGGCATTAGAGGCTGGATCATTCCAGAGGACAAAGGATATTTGCTTCAGCAAAGGACATTTTGCACATAACTGTTTCAACACAGGCCTTTGAGAACTGCCTCTGCAGGCTACATGTCCCCGGGCTGAGCCCTGAGTCACGTTGGAACAGCGCAAACAGCTGGATGGAGACTTTTCATGGCAGAACTTCAAGTGAACTGTCATAGATTATTCAGGAGAATTTCACCTCCCCTAAAAATGGTTCCTGCCTCATGATCCCAGCATCCTGGGATCAAGTCCCACATCAGGCTCCCTGCTCCGCGGGGAGCCTGCTTCTCCCTCTGCCCCTGCCTGCCACTCTGTCTGCCTGTGCTCACTCTCTCTGACAAATAAATAAATAAAATCTTAAAAAAAAAAAAAATGGTTCCTGCCTCCTCATCCTCCTGAGAACTTTGAGGAACAAGGATTTCCCCTCCGTACATCCCAGGAATCAAAGCCCTCACATTCAGGACCGCCCCCTCGCAGACAGAACAGTATCTGTCCAACCTGCTCTCCTCACTGCAGCCCGGAAGTGCTTGGTGCAAAGTCATCTTCCCAGGCTCCTGCTCAGCAGTCTGTGCAGGTCAGAGTGGCTCGCCCATGCCCACTCAGACCCCTGCAGGTTTCAGCGTGGACAACCACCCACAGGTCAGGCAGGGTCTGTGCATGAACATGGCCGCAGATGGGAAGCTTCCGGCAGGAACTCCCATTCTGGCTAGAGCATGGTAGAGCTGGAATGCTGGGCTTCCGAGCTTAGCGCCCCCCGGCCCACCCCCTCCCGCAAATGCGCCAAGAGCTTCTGCCTCCTTTGTTGCCTCTCAGAAGGCATGACTGAGCTCCAAGAGATGAAAAGCTTGTACAAGAGCTTCCTCAAACCACTGTCCTTGAACCACCTGCGTTGGAATCCCCTGGGGGGCACTTTAGCCCTCCTGATTAAAATGTCTGATGGTGTTAAGGCCCAGACTCTGTATTTAAGCAAATTGCCCAGATTATTCTTAAATCCTATAATATTTGAGAAGACCGGCTTAAGCCAGGGGGTGAAGAAACCACACTTGTGGTAATATAGGGGAGTCTTGAGAGGGTTGAGAGAAAGTCTTAGAAGGCTCAAAGTTTCCTTACTCCTATCTGTCCATCGACATTTCTCTCCATCTGCTGATCCTGACTCCCACTGACCCAGGAACCAAAATTCAAGAAGCTCTCACAGTTCCTCCGTGGAAACTAAACTAGAGGTTAAAAATAAAAATAATTTCAAAATAGGTTTTTGTACATTGCCAGATATTAGATTCCCACTGGGTTCCTTGGCTATCACCTTCAATAGTATTTCTTTAGATATCCTGCATCAACTTACCCTTCTAAGATTGGCACTACAGGCGATAATCCTTCCACCACGTGTCCCCGGGAGCCCAGGCCAGATACAATTTACCAGGCTAGATGGGCCATGGGGCTGGCCCAAGGGGGCAATAGTGATGGTTTATATGATGAATGGTAAGCATATGGATTGATTTAACTTCAAGATATGCATAGGTTTAAAAATTAAGGGGCAATGTGTTTAACTAACCATTTGGAAACCAGTCTGCAGTGCATGCCAAGCCCAGAGCGTGACCAGACTAGCTCCTTTCACCACGAGCCCTGCCCTCATCTGTCAGGGCTTCCGGGCTAGAACTGGGGTCCACCAGCTGTTCACCCCACGGTCCTGCTTGGGAAGTCCAGAGGCTAGAAGATTGGCCGGATGTGATGGTGAAAGGGGTGCCGTGTAGCCTCCCTGCTGGGACCAAGTCCTCCCTGCCCATGCTCCGTGTCCCACCCCCCCATGCAAGCCCTCCTCCCTAGGCAAGCAAAAGGAAGCCTAGAGGAAGTGCCCTGAGCAGCAGCAGAGGTGGGGCCTGACCTCCTTGCCTCTTGCCCCTCCCACCTCTGGCCCAGTGACTCCAGTATTCGAAAACAATCCATCGGTCTGTCTCCAGAAAGAATGTGACGTGGCTAAACCCTACAATTGCTTTCTATTACCAACAGAATCAATTCAAAATTCCTCAGCCTGGCCTTCAAAATCTTTCCCAATCTGGCTCCGCCCTGGCTTTCCAATCTATTTCTCTCCGCACCCCTCTTGCCCTCAGGGTCTAGCACAGAGCTGAAAGCTTGTCTCCTTGCTTACTGAATTCACACTGAGTCCTCCCCTAGACCCTGAGCTCTACATGGGCAGATATCACACCCATTTCTCTCACTAATGTATTTCCAGCACCTAGCAACGGTGCCTGGCAGAATGTTAGCGCTGAAAAACTATTTGCTGAATAACAAATGAAGGTTATTATTAATAATGATAAGGATAACATCTTTGGGAATGAAGTGTACTAATAGACACTCACTGTGTACCCGGCCCTGTGCTAAGCACTTTACATGAATTAATTTATTTCTCACAACTTCTTAGCAAGATTATTATCCCTATTGCACAGGTATGGAAACCGAGACTCAGAGAGGTTAAGTAACTGACCCAAGGGCACACAGCTGTTAGGCAGCAGAACCAGGATTTAAACCGGGGAACCTGGCTTCAGAACCCATGCAGCTAACCACTGGGTGGAACAGCTCATACCCAGAACAGATGGTAGAATCTAGGAGAGGCTGGCCCGATAGAAGAGCTGCACATAATAGTAGTAAAAGAAGTAACTAGAACTTATTTCATATTCACTGACAGCCACTGTAACAAATGCATCTGCTCATTTAAATCCTAGCTACAACTCTGTTAAATAGGCATGTTCTCTATGATACCAAGGAGACAAGAGTGGCTGAGCAATTTGCCTAAGGTCAAGTGCTTAATAACACCGGAGCCAGACTCTGGGTGCAGGCCTGGGACTCCAATGTCTTTAGACTGAACAATATGACCTCTTCTGGAAATTTCTTTATTAATAGTTATCTGTGTTTGTTAACTATTTGGGCCTCGTCTTTTCCCATCTATGTTCTGGACACCTGAGCAAATGTATGCGTAGACAATGGACAGAAACTGCGTATAGGAGCGATTCTGAACATGCTTAGCCTCTCCCCTGTGTTTGATGAGCAGTGCATCTGTGTTACAAACGATCCACAATTTTAAGTTAAGTGGCTATGGTTTCAGTATTTATATGCATTGGGAGGTTTTGGGTGTAGATTTCCAAATTCTCTGTATCTATTTATCTACTTATTTAGTTTCCGAATCAAGTATGTGAGTGTGTAATGGTACCACACACCAAAGTGTTTCTATGTTTCTAGAAACTACTACCCTGCTTAGTGTATCTTTATATTCATGTCGGCTCTGATGCATTGATCCACAATTTATAATACTAGATATATTTGTCAAAACCTACTTCATGAATTTATGCCCCAGTTATGCCTATTTCTGTCAAATATGTAAGCCACAGTCACATTCTGCACCAGTCCCTTTCCAGAGCATCTAGGATTCTCACATCACAACTGTGTTTTTATATTGGTCCATGCATCTGTATTGATGTGCATAGATGTGCACTTGTACACCTGTGTATCTTTTTGTCTATGGCTAGGACGTGGTGGGGGGGATGTGGAAATGAGAGAATTATTAAATGCCAAGTAGATGTGCAATAAATTCCATTGATTTTATAAACTTCAACTTGTCTTCAGTCTCCTTCCATTCTTTATCCTGGGGGCATTGCAACAAAAACCTATTTTAAATACCTTTACTTCCCCCCCTCCCCCTCCCCAAAAAAGTGTCAATATTTTATTTGGATTTTTAACTTCGCTCCATAACAGTTGTTTGACCTCCTGACTCGTGCGAGTCACATAAATTCTGGGACTTTATTCAGGAGCCATGTTCCTGCTATTGAATAAGCAATTTGGGAGGGTGAATTAATGACTTGTGCTGTTGCTGGAAAGTCCCTGAAGAAATATTAAAATTGCTTGCAGACTGAATCGATACTCAGTGAACACCCAGCAAGACGGCCTCAGCTCTGGAATGGCCACCGAAGGCAGGGCTTGGTGGAGGAAGGGGAATTCCTGCACCCAGCTTGGTGAGCCCCCGCTCCGGGCCCCCCCCCCCCACCTCTCCCTCCATCCCTGGAGCTCTGTCATTTTCAGTAACAGCAAAGTCTTATTAAACCCCAGCCAGGATAGAGCTGATTTGTCCTGTCTCAGGAAGCAGGCTCAGGGGACAGTTTATTCTCTTACTAGCAACCAGAGCCCAGAGGCCTTATTGAAGGTGATGGTCTGGACACATCCACCTGCTGGAGAGACGGGATGGCGCTGCTGCTTTCTGGCAGGCTGCGCTGTGCCTGGGGATTGGCTGGGCACTGCGCTCGGGGAGGCCGTGGCCCTGACCATTTTCTGCTGGGCGTGCAGAGGGGCTGGGGGCTCTACGGCCCGGCACCGGCTCCAGCTCTGCGCATGCGTGACCAGCCTTTGCTGTTGCTCTGGCAGCCACACGATTTCAGCCTTTGTGTATGGGTGTGCCTGTGGGATGGAGAGTTTGAATTGTGTTGGGTGTACGCTGTAGTGCATTGTGCCCCGATGCATTCCTGCAGCTGGCTTAAGGTTTGTTACTTGGTGTTTTGTGATATTGTATTGAGGTGACGGCACTTTGTGTAACACTGAGCTGGAGGAATGTGGGTATTGTTTAGCAGCAATGTCTAGGTTTCTGCTTTGAATTATTGTGTTCGTTGATCATATCAGCATCTTTTTTTTTTTTTTTTTTTTTTTTTGTAATGTATGTCTCAGAGATTAGGTTAATGGGTGTCTCCTTGGTGATGTGGGTTGAGTAATGATGTTGGATCTGGGTGGTGGTGTAGGATTCGGTAATTGCTTTCTCAGTGTGGTTGTGGGAGGTGGGTGAGAGGGCCCATCCTTTAGCTTTTTTACCTTGCTCCAGCTTAGTCGTTTGCCCTGCTGCTTTCCAGAAGGAAGATTCTAGAGATGGGGGGAATCTCTTCTCGAGGACCAAATGCACAGTTCTGTCCTGTTGGAAGCCAGCTGCCCCTGATCCATGAACACTTCTGACACAGGTCCTGGTACCACCTTGCCTACATCTGCCTGAAGGGTCAAAGCCCGAAGCTGGACTCAGTGCCTACTGAAAGTCTGGGTCCCTGATTCGACAAGAGGAGGATGGATGGGAGTAAACTCCCCGATTCCAATGAACGTGAACCCAAGTCCAGCATGAACTCTAGCTCCCCAGTTCACTAGTCTCCGTGACTCTGGCCATCAGCACCTTCTTCCTGCCCAGCATCCCCTGCACTCACAGGGCCACACCCACAGCACAGGAGAGTAAGGCAACACCTCAAAGATGTGACTTCCTACCAGGGTGTGGGATCTCTGTTCTGAGCTTGTCAAGAGAAGGGCATGAGGCTGTAAGATATACAGAGCCCCACAAGAGACTGTAGATACCTGCCCTTTCTCTGATGGAAAAGTAATAGGAAACAGGGAGTGCTGGAGGAGCACATGGGTTTTAGCCAACTGAGCCACCCAGGCGTCCCAAGCACATGGGTTTTAGAACCAGTATTGCCTGGGTTCAAATCCTAGTTCTGCTGCTTAGCCTGTAACCTGAGTAAGTTATTTAACGTCACTGTATTCCAGTTACTTCACCTACAAACAATCCTATAAAGCCCTATGGGGTTGTTTACGAGGCTTAAATCAATTAATACATGCGACATGCTTATAATGATTTCTGCTATAGAAAGCACTTGTTAGCTACTATTATTATGAATATAAGGGCTTACCAAGTAAAGGAGCCATAAGATTTGCCTATGCATGTGTACAAGCACATCCACATGTGTGCTAATATACATAAAACCCTAAGATGAGTAAAGGTATGTGTGTGGTTTAAGCAGAGAAGTGCAAAAACTGCAGTCAGGTAGCATGGAGAGAGGGCTACTTCCCTCCTTGGTCCTCTGGTCCGTTTGGACAGGGGCAGGAGCTGGGACATGATAGATTTCACCACTGCCCATCTCCAGACCAAGGTTGCATCCGGCCCTGTGAGGACAAATAGGCAGAAAGGAAAATGGTGGCCCTTAAAAATTGTACAGTTATGACAAAAAATCCCAAGATAATTGAGTTCTCAGGATCCAAATTTAGCTCATTTAAAAGATTTCCTTTCTAATTTAAAAAAGAAGAACGTTGGTCAGGCACTAGGTATAAATAAGGGACAATGAAATCAAGGGGTCAAGTTGGGAAATAAGGAAGGGGTAAGAAAGGAATCAGATCAGTGAATCTGAAGGCATTTGGGTGTGGATCTTACGAAAGTCCATTGAGCTGAACTTGGCTACCTACCCAGGCCAAAGGGGCAGGGAGAGCTATAGGCAAGAATGGGACTGAGTGCTGGGCTCAGTCCATGGACCTTCCCGTAAAGATGGGGAACCAGAGCACATCATCGTGAGTTTGGAAAACTTTGGTTTTCATCTTTGCTCCTGTTATGTGCAGAGTAAGTAGAATTTGTACTTGTCCAGTTACTGTGAGCTATTACGCTTAATACGTTAAGCCCAAAGTAAAATTTTTCTCCTGAATTTGCTCCTTAAAATCTTCTAGCTCTTAACAGTGAAAATAACTGCAGTGATTATCAACCTCCCATGCTTCCCTGAAACATACAGAGATGTGGGCCAAGAGTAGCAGGTTGGTTTGTACTTGTCAAATATTGGCTTACTTCCCCTCTCCTCTCTCTTTATCCTTTATCTTACCTTTACTTTTTCTCCTCTCTTCCCTTCCTCTTTCTGTTTACCTTCCTTTTCTTCCCTCTATGGCATTTAAGAATCAGAGGAACCCTTCAAACCCATAAAATAAGGATTTTTTTTCATGACTGTTTCACTTTATCTTTAAAAAAAAATGACAAAATGCAAAGCACCACAACCCATGAAAATGTCATGAAGCCCAGAAAATGCCAACCTTCAACTCCTCAACCACTAGTAGGCTAGTAGGAGTGTGCAGGCATAGGAAGTTTATACACACACACATGTACGCACACACACGGACAACCATAGAGGCTGGGATCTCAACCAACGAGGACAAAGGGGGCAATTACCTGACTAATTCTGTTCAGTGGTCAGATAACTGACTCAGCGTGGGCTTTTTTCCCTGCACACACATAGAACAGGCCCTTTCCTAAATCCAGCCGGGATCGTAGTGGACTGTAATTCTCACTGGCATTCACGATACACATTTCTGTTCACAGAATATCCTTTCAGCTCAAGCTTATTTATTTAAAAGAGGTCACTGTTACTGCACACACAAGCCAGAAGTCACACACGTTGATGTAGACATGGAGCAAGACCATTTGGTGACTATGACCGCCATAATAACAACTCACATGTATTGAACACTTGCTAGGTGCTGGGTGCAATGCCGAGGTGTGCAGATTAACTCAGGTAACCCTCCCAAGAACCTACGAGAGAGCTGTATGGTGGGCCCCATGTTAGATGCGTGAAGAAACCGGGGTCCAGAGAGGAGAGGAGATTTACCTAAAACCACATGGCCAGTCAGTAGGGAAGTGGACTTGAACTCCAGCCATCGCTCCCAGAGCCCACTTTCCTATATTATCTGGGTTACATAGGTTTGTGTGAACAGCCTGGCAAATAGCAGGTGCTCAGCAAAGGTTTTCTGAATGGACAGATGAAAGTATAAATGAATAAAAGACCATGCCTCCTAAGAACCAAACACTCTCCTTTAAGATAACCCTGTGGATTCCATTAGGGAAGCCAGGCCTACCGGACAGCTTACCCTCATCTGAACAAAGTGATCTGCCCTCCCAACCAGCTTTCCAGGGAGAGCGCCCACCAGCTATGCTTGTTCAAATACCAAATTCTCTAAACACCAACTCTCCACCTGCCTCTCAAGACCAGACCCGTATCCTTGTAAGCCAGAAACCAGACCCAAATGCATCAAAGACGCTTTCTAACCACGACACTTTGTCACCTAGACTATTTTCCTCTGCAAACAGGTGTTTCCCCATGAAATGCAACTCCAGTGAAATGAAAATGAGTGTCAATGCCTGGATAAGAACTAAGAAATCTGATCAATTATGCAGATGTCTCTAAATTGCCAGATATTTGGCTTCTTATTGACAACCCTCACAGAGGACTGCCTACAGGTTGGGTTTTCGTCCAGATGTTTGGGACTTGTCACATTTACCTGTTTGTCATCAAGTGCGTGTGCATTTCTAAGAGACACAAGTGAACGCTGAAAAGGAGGAGAATGACTCAGAATAAAAGAGACTAAAGCAAGCTCTCTACCAAAACTAGTCAAGCAGACTCTATCTGGGAATGGGTTGCAGCCTTGGACATCCGTTAGAATGCGGGTCTGGCTCACAAAGATTCATGGGTTCGAAGACCTTTAAAGACCTCCTAAGGGTGTTTCCTCGGCTGTCTGCAAAGCCGGCCCCATCAGATCCCTGCACCGTGGAGCTGAGGGGTCAGTCTCACTGGTCTGACAGGGAGGGCCCAGATTATGGCCAAATCCATTCTCTTCATGCTGACACAGCCTCATCCACTTTGTGGACGCCTGCACGCCCGGGCACAGAGTATCTCCACGTGCGATCCGACCAAGCTGTAGATCTTGCAACGCTTGGCGTAAATCTGGTTTGTGACTTTGTACATGTACCCCCGTGTGTGATTTAGTGCTCTGCTTTTTATCATGGCTCCACTTCCATTTTCTTTCCCTCTCTCCTTTTTAATGCTGTTTACAGCTTTCTTATCCATATAGTAGCGCGGTGATCCCTCAGTGTCTCCACTGATCTACCCACATGATTTTTCTGACCCGTGTTTTCTCTCCACTCGACTTAATTTATGTGTTGGTAAATAGGAACTTTAGATCGTTCTATTCAACAGTGTTTGGGGTTATTGCTTTTTATCAAAGGCATCACGGTGTTGAAGGACTCTGTGCAGGGGACATTTGTTTACTCCCGTGAGTGACCGGCTGTCCCCACACATGAGAAGGCCATGTGTGTGCGAGTGTGCCTGCGCGGTGCCCCCAGAGTGTGCCTCTCGGCTCCGCTGCCCTGCGTCAATGCTGCTGGGCACTGGTAGGAAGAGCTCGGTGAAACCAAGCTGGTGAAACCAGCAGCCGCCCCTCAAACGGCTGGAGATAAATCCAGGGCCCTCCCTGCAGGTGACCGCTTTGTTCTTTTAGGAGGAGGTCCACCTATGCCTCGCAGGGCTGATTCCTCCAAATTTCCCCTCCCATGCACACCCTTCATCCCCGAGCTGCAGTGGAAGCTTGTGGTGACACGACTCACAAGCCAGATCTGAGAGATCTCTTCTCTTAGAGCCATGAGTTGGCAGTGGGCAGGGGAAGGGGGGGCAGGGCAACGCCTTCTTAGATTTCGGGGTCATCTCCTGTCTTTTTTCTTCCTCTTTTCAATTTTTGCCACTTCCTCTCCTCATCTCTAACTCTATTTGACCTTGAACTCTGTCCTCTCCCTTCTCACCACAATGTGTCCCATAGGGGGTGGGGGTGGGGGTGGCACATCCAAAGAAGCAGTTACCTGGCCTGAGAGGCCTGGAGGCCAGTAGCCAGAGGGGCCAGCCCATCCCTCCACTCCTGGAAATAAATCCCATTGTATTTGCATTTTAATTTTCCACATAAACAAAGGCCCAGAGTACTCGCTTGGGCAGCATCACTGGACGAATTTAATTAGAAATGAAAAGTTTATAGGGCCCTCTTTAATGCGATTAATGCTCAGTTAACATTTATCACATTCGTATGCTGGAATCGCCTTTTCTAAGCAGCCACTGGCCATGAAATGAATTTCTCTCAACTTTTTTTGTACCCACCCTGGGAGGTCATCTCCTAAGGAGTCTCCGGGCGGCCTCCCTGGGGCCAGGAACTACCTGATCCTCAGGGCCAGGTTAAGGGGAGGCGAGGGAGGGGAAGAGGCCAAGGTGTACTTGCTGAGGCTGGAGGACAGGGCGTGTGAGAGTGAGGGGGGCCACTATTTCTAGGGGGGAACTGGATCGAACCAGGGCTGTACCCTCTGCAAAGAGCTGAGTGCTCAGCCCAGCAGACGGGCCAAAAGGTTTCAGAGCCTCTTCCCTGATTTAAAAAAAAAAAAAAAAAAGAGAACTCCCTTTCCAACACACATACTCAGTCCACTTCTGTGGCCCAAAGAACAGGTTTGAGCTAGAGCTGACCCATGTCAGTTACCTCTGGCTCTCAGTTCCCTCTTCCTGTCTTAGACCATCTCTCTCCTACCCCTTCTCTCTCTCTCTCTCTCTCTCTCTCTTTCTCGCCAGGGGCTCCATTAGACTGTCCCTCCACCCAGACCCATGGTGACTGGGAAGGGAACCCGAGTCTTGACCCCAAGGAATACCTCATTTCCTTTGGCTCTCCCAGAGGCCAGACAGTCCCCGTCTGTGGGAAGGCTGCCTGCCCTGGTGTGAGCTCCCTAGAGAAGCCGAGTGGAGTAGGGGAACATGAAACCTCTGTTGGTCCCCAGAGGAAGGACAGCCTTCCTTATCTTATCAAATTCTCTGAGCTCTTTAGTTAGAGTCTACAGAGATTGGCCCCCTAACCCAAACCAGCTACCCTGAGGAGGAACAGAGAGGAAGGAAAAAGGTAAGTGATGGGGGAGGGAGCGGAGGTGTCCTCTCTGCAGATGATAAAAGGGGATAATCAGCTTGACCTGTATCCCCACCTACACGCACACTCCCTTTGAGGACCTTGACAGACACAAACCATGCGCTGCTACCAGGACTCCTGGTAGGCGTGTCACACACCCACGGCCTGGCCATTATGGGCTACTCTATACCCTCACCTCTAGCAGAGAAAATGCACACGTGTGTGCACACAGACTAAGTGTGTTGGGACACTTTGCGCTTGACCGGACCCCCACTCATCAACCCATTGGGTGATCTATCGTCCATTCAACCCATGCTTACCAGAGAACATTTGCTAACATCCCAAATAGGTCACCCATGCGATGGCAGAGACTCTCATTCTGAGATCAAACAATCCCTTCAGCCAGAAACTCTGTGAACAGCAAACCACTAGCCCTCTGTTTGATAAGACTGACTTCTTTTAAGCGCTCCCTGGAATACCAGGACCGATTAGACAGCTTCCCAGGACACGAACGCTGGATTCAGCTAGATAGATAGCACATGCCCTTTCCAAAATTCACAAGCTCTTTCCAAAACAGAGCCACACGGAGGCCCTCAATGCAGGGTCACCGACTTCTCTCCGTCTGACACACAGCCAGGCACCATCTCGTCCTCTCAAATTAGGATGGAAAGTCACGGGAGGTAGAAGCAGTGTCTCCTGGGCTCCTGGGTGGCTCAGTGGGGTTAAAGCCTCTGCCTTCGGCTCAGGTCATGATTCCAGGGTCCTGGGGTCGAGTCCCACATCAAGCTCTCTGCTCAGCGGGGAACCTGCTTCCTCCTCTCTCTCTCTCTCTCTCTCTCTCTCTGCCTGCCTCTCTGCCTACTTGTGATCTGTCAAATAAAATAAAAAAAAATAAATAAACAAGAAGCAGTGTCTCCTCCCTGACCATCTCTGTGGTCTGTCAAGCGAGATACACCTGCCTACTAGGCTGCTGGTTTCCTGCAGCTTCCTCCACCAGTCCAGCAAAGACTCTGCGGCCAAGAGGGAGCATCAGGGCAGGGGAAGGCCACCTCAGGGGCTCCAACCCTGCGGCCACTGCCATCCTCCCTCCCTGCCTTCCTTCCTTCTCTCCCCAACCTTTGAGCCCTTCCTCTCTGATTTCTTGACCTCACTGCGCCTACCGGGTAGGAACAGTTCCCCTCTTAGCCTGCTGCCCTGTCTTACGGCCTTTCTGCTCCCCCTGCCAAGCGGGACCTATAGCGTCCCTCTCTGGCTTCCTCCATCCCCAAATGGCTGCAGGGAGAGCTCACTGCAGAGCAGTTTGGGCAGGGCTGAAGGCAGGCAAAGGAGGAAGTCCAGGGCAGAGTGGCTGGAGGCTCCCGGGCAGAGGGCCTCGAATCTGGAACACCTAGGAAGTGAGGAACTTCCCTCCCTCCCTCTTGGCCTCTCTTTGACTGTCCCCTCTGCTGGGGACCAGGCTACAGCGACTACATTGCAGTGACCCGACAGCCACACCAGCCTGCCTCATGGTGCTGCTGGCCACGAGCCCCAGCTCCTGCGACTTGACCTCCCACACCACTTCCTATGCCCTACCCCCTTTGTCCTTCCTGGTTGGCCTCCCTTTTCTCTTTTACCACCTCTGAGTTCCCTGAAGTCCCTCTCAGCCCGGTCTACCAGCTGCCTGGAGCTCAGGCTCCCTCTGACCACCTCCAAGCACCACGAGAGGCCCTTGGTGGAGACACACGGGATCCAACCCCCTTTTAAAGCTTCCAGAGCTCCCTGCTGTGTACTCTGGCTATGCACTCCATTCTCATCCAGCCAAGCCAGCTCCGAGGCCTCTCCCTTTCACCCCTCGGCCTACACCTCCCCTTTCACTCTTCAGCCCTCCTTCTGACTTCCGTCCTCCGCTCCTACTCGTGCCTCACCCTCCCTTGCCCTCACAGTAGAGAGTGGACTCTCCCCTCTCCACTTACCTTCCTCGGGGGCTCCTGGACTAAGGGGCTCTGGAAACATCCCCCACACCCCTGCTCCTGCACAGTTAGAGCTCTGGTCTGAAGCAGGGAAGAGAAGCCAAGTCTGGTGACCCAGCCCTGGGGCTACAGACCAGGGTCCCAGGACTGAATCAGGCCTAAAGTCACGTTTTCATCCGCCAGTGAGGAGTTTTCAAAACCCAAATCTTCTGCCTCTAGGCTGGGCCCACATCCTCCAGCGCTGTGGCCCAGCTCTCACCAGCTCCCTCCCAGCTCCCGCAGCCCCACCTTCCTCCCTCCACGTCCCTCCAATCAACCTGACCCCTCTAGAATGCCAACTCTCGGTTTCTCACACTCTCACGTGAAACACACAAAATAGCTTCTTCTATTATCTCTCAACACCCAAAAGAAAGAGTCCATTGTTTTTTGTTTGTTTGTTTGGGTTTTTGTTTGTTTGTTTGTTTTGTGGTTTTTGTGGTTGCTGAAAACGACCTACCAGAGGAGCCTGGCTCCATGGCCTCTCCCGTCTCCCTCTTTCCTTCTATATACTTTCTTCTCCTACCTGCGGGGGATGGCATGGGTCCCTGCTCCTTCTCCTCCAGTCCCCTGTCACTCTCCTCTTTCCCACTTCTGACAGCTCCCGGAGCCCAAGGCATCTGCCTGTGCCTTCATGTCCTGCCTGGTCTCCAAGGCCTCTCCAGTCCCCAGTTACGTGTTTCTTACACAGAGCCTCTTCCTTATTTCCTCAGCTCCTGGGTTCCTGGGGGAGGACATGGCAGCTGGGCCCAGGGCCTGGCCCTTGGGAGAGCTCTGCCAATGACTGTGTTCCCGTGCTGCTGTCACGCCTCCTGCCGGGGGGAACCTATATCCCTTGGTGGGTCTTGGCGTTAGAACGTACAGGAAAGAGACCCACTGTGAAGAGCATCTTTTTAGTTGTGTATACAGTTGGTCCCTAACTGGTCTTGCCGACTGGGCTGGGACAAAGTGAGTGTCTAAGTGAAGACGGACAGCTGACCTCACACCTCTCCAGTACGAAGGTGACATCCCTGTAGCCAGGGCCCTCTTTTGGGGGGCTGAATGGACCGTGGAGTATTACAGCTTAAACAAAGATTGAAGGAAAATTTGACTTCAGTTTGCCCAAATTATGAAACAAAGAATCTTTAGCTGAGCCCTACTATCACCCTCTGGTCCAAAAACTGCCTCACTGATTAACCTGATGGGCAAGGACAAGGTGTCCAGCCTTTGTCTGTGACTGCAGGACACATCCTTTAGAACTTCCTCTCTTTCCTCTTGGCCTCGGAGCCTTTTTGCCAAAGAGCACACACACACACACTGCCATACACACTCACAATGTCAACCTCTGTGCCTAGAAACCATTGTGAGCCGTGTTCAGGCTGTACCTTGCCAGCACCCAAACAACAGATTCCACTGGAGGAAAACTTTCAACCCCATGGTTTACTGGTAAATTTCATTTCCCATCTGTTTATTTCACTTGGGATAGGGGCATTGGTTAGTGAGTTACTGTTTCCCATGCCTCAAATCTGTCAGGGACCTCTCTCTCCTTTCTGGACTCACCCACACAGTCAGGTGCGCTGCACTGGCCACAGCTGCACCTGTAACTGCTTCCCTTGCAAGAATCTGAACTCTGGACACCTGGCGTGGGTGTGCCGGGAAACAGCAGGGATTCAGAGAGGTGGCCGGCCAGGTTAGAAGCCTTCACTGCACTCTTTTAAAGAACAGGAAGTGAAGGGGCGCCTGAAGGGCGCAGTTGGGTAAGCATTAGACGCTTGATTTCAGCTCAGGTCATGATCTCAGAGTCGTGACATCGAACCCCACCCCCTACACTTTGGGCTCTGCAGGCAGTGTGCTTGGGATTCTTTCCTTCTCCCTCTGCCCCTCCCCCTGCATGGTCTCTCTGGCATGATCTCTCTCTCTCTCTCTCTCTCTCTCTCTCTCAAGTAAATAAATAAATAAATCTTTAAAAAAGAAAGAACAGGGACGCCTGGGTGGCTCAGTGGGTTAAAGCCTCTGCTTTCGGCTCAGGTCATGATCCCAGGGTCCTGGGATGGAGCCCCACATCGGGCTCTCTGCTCAGCAGGGAGCCTGCTTTTCTCCCTCTCACTCTCTGCTTACTTGTGATCTCTGTCTGTCAAATAAATAAATAAAATCTTTAAAAATAAATAAATAAATAAATAAATAAGAAAGAACAAAAGTGAAAAAGAACTACATAGACATCATTTCTTCTCACTATGAGACCTCCAACTCCAGGTAGCAACAAGGAGGGACTGAGGACAAACCTGAGAACTAAGAGAGGAAGTCACAGAGCTGGAGATCTAGGAAGCTGGGAGCAGAAAATGGAGCTCTTGGCTTAGGGAGTTCCTTCATCAGTCCTGCGGACAAGCCAGGGAAGGAAGTCTCCTATCCCCTGCAGGTTCCGAACAAGCCCCTCTTCAGAGTGCAGGCTCTTGGTGTGGTTTGTGGGGGCAGGGGTGGCATTCATCTTCTGCACCAGTTACTACCACGGCTCCTCTTTCTCTGGAAGCTGTGATGTTCTGGTCTACAAGCACATTCCATCCCATGTACAACCACACTCTCTTGCAGGCACCAGAATAAGCCCAACTGATCCCTCCCACACCAACTTCCAACACTAGATCCAGTCCCTGGATCTACTCCGCACAGGAATTGGCCCCTTCTACTGATATACACATAGCTCTGCTCCCTCCCCAACCTTCCCTGCTCCGGGTACCCTGTCTCCCTTCTCCAGGGGCTGCTCCTGCCCGGCCCCATCTCCCCTGGCTAATTCCCCCTGTGGCCCCTATATTGAACTGTTGTGTTGTCCATTTCCCTGTGACAAGGGCTCTGGTTACAGAATTATTGATTGGTTTTCATGCAGACAGATGGGCCTTTCCTGAGCTCCCATCGAAATCTCTGGCTCTACGGGCTGATCGTTGGCTCTCGGGGTGGAGGACTGCACCCGGAGACCACCCTCCATGCAACCTTCTTTGCCCAGGCTATGGACGGTAATAAATGGAGGCAGCCTGAATGATAATAAAAGCAATTGAGTAGGTTACCTGTGCAGACACAAGATTTATGCCTCTTCATATTTGATGTGATTGTTTTATTGAGTTCTCAAAATAGTTGGGACACTAGTTAGTTAGTTAGGAGGAGTTTCCCTCTCTTGTAACTAAGGGAACAAAAATGGCTTTTCAAGGGGTCCCTGGGTGGCTCAGTCTTTGGGTGTCGGCCTTTGGCTCAGGTCATGATTTCAGGGTCCCGGGATCGAGCCCCACATCGGGCTCCCTGCTCAGTGGGAAGTCTGCTTCTCCCTTTCCCACTCCCTGTGCTTCTGTTCCCTCTCCCACTGTCTCTCAATCTGTGTCAAATAAATAAGTAAAATCTTTTTTAAAAAATGGCTTTTCAAGAGGACAGCTCCAGCTCATCTGAAGAAGTAAGATCAACAGTCGTACCCAGTTCCCATGTTAGTCTAGTGATGGGTGATCTTGGCAGCAGGAGAGCCTTCTCTGGGGAAGGATGGTTGAGCAAGCCTCCTCAGACAGAATCTGGTGCATCTGTTTGCTCTTTGTGACCCCCAGTCTGGTAGGCCCCGGGCCACAGAAGGCAAGTTCTCTGTCCTTATTTCTCCTTGCCCTCTGAGGACAGAGCCTCCTTCTTAGCCCACCAACTTGCCTTGGCTCTTTGCCATGAGACCAACAGTCCAACAGCTACAAGGGCATGGAGATGTGACAGGTAAAGCCATCCTTCTGGCCCAGATTCATGCCAAGCCAGGTCTAAGAGTCTAAGAGTCAAATGTGCTATGTTCTAGAACCTGAGTTTCAGAGAAAGACATATACTCCGGCCCTGAACATATCTTCAGCGTTCCCAGCTTCTTTGGATTGGCCTTCAAATGAACAGCTGACCCACTACTGTCACCCCACTGCCAGACCTCCAATGAGGCCCTCGAATGACACAGAATGGAATCCTTGCACAACACCGGGGCTACAACCTGGAAGTCAGTGTTGTCACCGCTGGGAAAATGAACATGCTCGCTTAGAGCCAAACAGGCTGAGGGAGAGCATGGGTAGCAGGTGATCAGTGAGAAACTGACTCTGGAAGAGTCCACTCCAAAGATCTAGGGGCAGGGAAGGCCCTGATCCCAAAAGTGTAGGGCAGGCTGGAAAAGTTAAGAAAGCAATGGCCTTTCCGTTGGCTCATTCTAAGAGATCACCCTCAGGGGATCCTTGGTAACCCTAGACTCCACCTGGAGTTTGTACTGATTCTTTCAAAGGAACGCTAATCTCTGCCCACAACAACGGCCAAATCAGAAGATGCTGGCATATAAACAGGAAATCCCTTTCAGCCTGGTCAGTTGCTCAGTGACATAACTGGATGACTTTTTCCCCCTTCAGTAGCATGGATTTCCCTCCATCTCTTCTCGCTCCGCCCCCAGGCCATTTCCCCCACCAGGTTTCAGTCTCAAGTCACCTGTTTATAAACCTTGGTCCACTACAAGGACGGCATATAAGCTGAGGGTGGCAACGCCATGCTTAGCGGTCAGTAATCCAATATCGAGACTGAGTCACAGAAATTCCACAGACTAAGCATTCCAGTCATCCCTCTGGATTTTTGACAGTGGTCTCTAGGGGCAGGAGTGTGTTTGGGAGGCATCCCTGACCCACTCCACTGACTCAGAGAGGTATTTCTCTGAGGATTTACCAGTGGAGTACGTGGACGGAATGTCCAAGCCTTTATCGCGACAGGATCAGAGAAAACCAAAACCAATTTTAAGGCATGAAAGGCAATTTCATTTATAACCATAACAGCATATTTCAAGTGCGGCAACAGCATCTGTTTTGGGAGGAGAAGATTAAAAAAAAGGAAAAAACTCACAATTTGGCTCAGGTGGGTGAGTATGTGTAGACTTCATTTCTTGCCAGCCACCGGCACACACACACACCCTTACAACAGTTAAGAGTACCAAAGACAAGTGGGCATCTCTCCAACAGTAAGGCCCTATACTCAAGAACCACCCCGAGGCACCACACTTCCTGCACAGAGGAAAATCTCCAGGCCCTTCCTATACTGAGTAAAAATTTACAAAGTTCCTGAAATCACCAACGCTGACAGAAACATCCCGTCTTTTTCAGGCTTCAGTGTGAAACTACAAATCTCAGATAAACCTTTCCCCCTTCAGAGCCAAGCGCCCCCAGGGACGAAGCCGAGGACATGCGGGCCTAGACACATCCCTCTAGCCCCAACTCAGCAGCACAAGGGGAAGCCCTCAGAATTCTTTCCCAGATTGGATCCATGGTGGGATACTGTCCCAGAGCGAAAGCAAGAATACCTTGACTGCTCCTTGTCGGCAAAGCAAGCCGGGAGGCCTAGTCACAGACCCAGGGCTGGCTGCCTATGCTGCCAGTGGCTTCCCTGTTCCTCTCCTCCCACTCCCTCTCCATCTCCAGCAACACCTGCCCATGGAGGGCCATTTCTACACACTCAAAGGAAGCCTCGGTGCCCCTCAGGGTGGTGGGGTTCCACGCGACGAGCAGATTCCATAGCTGTCATCATTATCAAGCTGAGGCCATTCTTTTCCTACTCCCTACCCACCCCTCTACTTTCCCCCAGGGCTGGGGAGTGCACCCCCAGGCTTCTGAGGTCAATCCTGGGGTCACCTGTTCCCTGCTTTCTGTGCCTTTTCAGAATGAGCCTTCCCAAACTCCCGCATGAGCCAGGTCTCCAAAACATCTGAGCCAGTGAAGGTGTATGTTGGGGAGAGGAAGGACAGAGTTCTAGACAGTGGTGGGGTGGGAGGCAAGGGATGCTGGCCCCAGAAGTGCCTTGATTGCTCCAGTCCTCCAACCATCAAGAAAAACAGACCACCTTTACTGTGCATGTCTTGGGGTCCTCCAAAGCCTTGCAAATCCTACCACTGATGACAAGCATTTCTCTTGAATGTCCCCCAGGACCCCAGCGCCCAGTCCCATCAGCATCGTTCCTCATCAGGCATATCTCTGTTCCAGCTCGCTCCCAGGACCAGCAGAGAGCCAAGAGGCTGAGTCTCCAGATGGCTCAGAAAACAAATGCTTTGTCCCCGGCCCTTTCCTAACCGCCAATCCTGCCCCAGCCCCAGAGCTTCCCCAGCCTCCTCTGGCTTTTAAATGCAAAAGACACATTCCTCTCCCAAACCACCCAGAGTCTTAATCCAGCTCCTTCGAAGGTGTCTGAATGTCAAACCGCTATGCTTTCAGTACCTAGCGAGCCAGGCCCAGGGAGCTGGAGGGTTTTCGGAGGGTGTATAATTAGCTGATCAGTATTATGTTACCCTGTTCATAACTGAATAACCATTTTAATACAGATGGCACACACTGGGATAATTTCTGGGGTCGCCTCACAGTACGTTACAGCACGAGTGTGGCAGAGGGAATCTTCTTTAGCCAAGGTACATTCTACCAGCTAATTTTACCTGCTGTTTTCAGGATGATTTGGGATAATTCCATATCATTTGCAAAATATTTAAAAAAAAAAAACTTGATACGTGATGCCAGTTTCAGAAAAAGGCACCATCTGTATTATTAGTTGTCTTGATAATGAGTCTATGAAGAATACAAAGAATACAAGGGTATGAAACCCTCAGCCTTCTTCTCACATGGGAATCTGCCCTAAAATGGGGGGGGGGGGGTTGAAAGGTTGGCCAGGCTGTCTGGAACTTGTACAGGGTCTCTGCTGATGTCAGAGTATAGTTCTGCGATGCTGAAGCCATCCTGGGTCCCTGCATCCCACTGCTCCTTGTGCCTGCTGTAGCCGACACAGGCCCACTTTTGCACACCGGCACGGTGTGTACACACATGGAGTGTCCATGCGTACTGTCCCAGAGAGCAGGCTGGAGTGGCTTGGGGAGTGGGAGGCTACCTTGCACAACTCCAGCCTGTGTCGGCCCACGTGCCTGAGCCTGTCACTGCACAGACTTCTCCCTAGCCCTACACATCCCAAAGTGGAGCCTGGGGGTCTAGAGCTCTCCCTGCCTGCCTGGTGTCCCACTCCTTGTCCAGCTCCTCTGCTCCCTGCCAATTGCTGGCTGGTGGCTAGCGTTTGCTCTCAGGCCTGGACACTGGTGCTTATAGGCCGGAAATCTGTGTGGAGCTGGCTAGCAAGGCCTGGGCTCCTGGGAGGCAAGCTTTGTGGGAGTTGGCAGGGAGGGTGGGGAAGCCAGGACAGGCGCTGCCCCTGGGGAAGGGAGCATGCCTTTAGAAAGGGAAGTCTGTTTGGAAGCGATGAATAGACACTGGTCATTTTAAAGGCTTCGACTTAGGCTGTGATTGTCTCTAGATACCGAGGCACGTAATCTTGGAGTCTTAATTACCACAAACACTTGGATTCATTTCCAGGACGCCGGCGGGAGAAGCCTGGCAGGGAATACCCAGCCCTGGGCTGCAGACAGCTCTGTCTGTCTGTCTCTCTGCCTCCCAGGTCTCCTCTCCCTGCCCCAAGAACTTAAGGACTTCGGGGGCTGAGAGCCTGGAGCAAAGGCAGGGGCGGGAGAAAGAAAAGAAACCACAAGCTGGGAGACACCCTGATGGGCAGGAGCTGGGATGCCCCACCCTGTAGTTGGGGCTGGTTTGCTCACCTGTTGATGGAAGAGACGCTGGGCACGGTGTCATTGTCGCAGATGCCCTCAGCCAGGAGCCGGTCTCGGATCTCCCAGGCGAACATGGTGGGGTTCTGTCGCTTGTATTCAGCAATCTTGTCCACCACTTTGGGTGTCGCCACTTTGGGCTTGGAACCTCCAATCACTCCGGGCTTGATGCTGCCGGTCTCATAGTACCTGCGCCGGGAAGGCCGGCGGCGTCAGCAAGAACAGGCCATGGCAGGGGGCAGGGAGGCTGCAGGTTTCAGGGCGGTGGAGCCATGCTTCCACCCGAGGCAGCAGCGTGGAGGGAAAAGACTCAGCGTGGCTGAGCCAGCTTCCTGAGGGTGCGCTTGGCTGGGGTGAGGGATGGACCGCAGGAGGAGGGGGAAGATGAGAGGGACACTCCCTCCAGGAAGACAGTCATGCTGGGGACTGAGAGCAGAGCACACCAGCGGGAATAGGTGCCCCTGGGAGTTTGAAAGCCCGGCCTTTTATTTAGAAAGAACAGGAGGAACAGCAGGATTCCAGGCCTCCAGGCCCTCCAGGGCTGAGGCCCCCACCTCCAGCCCTTTCCTACTGAGCACGGAGCCCTGGTGAGAACCAGGACCTTCCTGTCCCCTCCCCAGGGCTGATTTTTACTTTCCTCTTGGGGACCCATTTACGCTCCCCACCCTGTTCCTCTGAGCCCCCCAGTCTGCATGAACTCTGCTTGGAGAGGACTCCCTCCCTGTCTGAAGTCTGGGATCTGGCAGCCTCTTCTCAAGAACCCTAAAGCTGGGCAGGAGCTGAGTGATCCTTCTCCACCCTTACTCCTGGGCCCGTGGCCACCACCTGAGTACTCTCTCCAAAAGGAGCAGCTCTCTAGGTTCCCCCCAGTATCCAGATACCCCATCTCCCACTGGCATCCTGGACTTTGAGCCAAGTCCTTGGTCTGGAGACCCAGGGCCTCGGGCTGAGGAGGCAAGGCTTCTCCCAGGGGTGGCTCTGAGGCCCTCACCTGCCCAGGATTTTGCTGACACAGCCGTGGCTGACCCGCAGCTGCCGGGATATGTCGCAAGGCCGCACCCCCTGGTGGGCCAGCTCCACGATGCGCTGCCTCACCACGTCGGGCAGGGGCCGGCCGTTCACAAACACCCCCCCGAGCTGGTTCACACCCCCGTGCCCTGCTGGGGAGAGACAAGAAAAAAACACAACACCCCACACACAGCAGGGACCGGCCATTAGTCAGGGTCCGCGGCCCAGGACGTGCGAAGGGAGCAGGCAGGGCGGAGGGGCGTGATCTGGGATGCGCGGCAGAACGGTGGTCCCCGCTGCCGAGCAACGCAGGGCGACTGGGGATTGAAACCCACGGGCCGGGCCGTAGAGACGCGGAAACCCAGACGCAGGGCAGAGAGCAGGGAAGAACACGGCTCTAAGACCAGCACCTCTCAAGGGAGAAAGTGAGGGAAGGAATGGAGAAGCAGGGTGAGAAGAAGGCAGAGGGGGAATTAATGCCAGCAGGAAAGAATGTAGGAGAGGAAAAGAAGGGCGGAGCAGAGAGCAGAAGCAGAGCCAAGCGGGATCCCGCCTGAGCCGCAAGCAAGGGGAGTCGTTGGTGCGTGTTAGGGCTTGGAGGCAGATAACTTGGGGGGTGGGGTCTGGGACCCATCGACTCAATACAAAAGGGCTCTGAGCAGAAAGAGGGGCTAAGTGTCTGACTCCTTCCTTTTGCTCCCTACCTCTTGTATCTATTTTTAATCAGAGTTGGTGTTCCTGCCTCCTTCTCTGTGTTTTTGTTTTTGTTTTATTCTGGCTTTCGATCGGGATTTTTCCTTTCCTTTATGTTTTCTATCTTTAGATATTTCGAGGCCGTATTTCCCACTTGAATCCCTAGCGTCTAAAGTTCAAAGAAAGCCAGGTGGAGGACGGAAGGCTGAAGATGCAGGGGTCCGGTGTCCGTGCTCAGAGCCGGGGAGGCAGCCGGTTGCCGCGCCAGCAGCCAGAGAATACAGGCTGCCGGGGCTTGTCTGCCTGCCGCCCTGAGCCAGGCTTGGAACCCACTGTCTCACCTAGGTAGCATGGTACAGGTCGCCTAGACAGGCTGAGGGCTCATGGGACACCCCTTGCTGTCAGCAGGAGCTAGCTCCCATCCCTCCGACCTCTTAGACCTCGGCAGCATCCCAGGACACCAGGAAGCAAGGGCATTTGCTCTCCTGGCCAGGAGGAGGACGCAGGGTCTCCAGCGTGGTCCTCCAACATCGGAGCCAAAGTGGTCACCAGATATCAGGCCCGAGGACGCTGCGCGGTGCCCCATTCTCCCTGGCCTACAGCAGTCTAGAAATCCTGCACCCAGAGTAATCACCCAGCGCCGCAGTTCCTGAGCAATCCAAGCGCAGAGTTCTAGTGGCGGGCCTGACTTGGCCAGGAACCTACAGGCCGGGTCCTGCGGGCTTCAGGCGACTTTCGGAGAAAGCGGGAACATCTGCGATCGGCTCATTTCTTTCCCGTCCCCTCCTGGGGGTACTGAGAGCAAGGGCCGGTGAAACCCCTGGGGAGAGGCTTCCGATCTGCAGGCTGGGGAAGGCTAGAACCTCTTATTTTTGCCTCTCATTCCCGCTACTCTCCCTACCTCTAGCCCCACTCCTCACCCCTCCCTTCCCTCCAAACCCCGACCATCAATAATTTAGGCCCCGGGAGAACTCGCGTTACCGGTATGAAAAGGCGGCAGCTGCGGGCAGATTAAAGATGAATAATTCAGCCTCCCCCGGGCTCCAGGCCCGGCCCCTCGTCCCCAATCTAACGGAAGGGGATGGGAAGGGGCCCGACAGAAGTCCAGGGCCGCGGGCCGGGAGCCGCGGCTCAGTCAGGCCTGGAATGCGCCACTGCCGCCGGCGCGGACTCGGGCTGCGGATGCTCGCCGGCCCGCCCGCCCGCCCGCGCCGCGCCGCGCCGCGCTCTCTCCCTTCCTCCGACCACCCTCAGCACGCCTTGCCCCCTTTTGGGTTTCAAAGTGACACCCAGTGGGCGGCTGGGACTCGGCAAATCCCCCGCGGAATTGGCCAAAGAGCGAGAGCGAGAGCAGAGGCGACCGGGCAGGGAGGCCGGCGGGCTGGGCGAAAAAGGCGAGAGGACCCGGTTCCACTCGCTTGGAAAAGGAGACAGGATTTCTGGCTCAGCTGGTGGAGACCAGCGGCGGCCCGAGGCTCCTGACTCGGATTACCTGTACTTGGAAATTATTTTAAAAAATATATTTTACCCCAGGAGTATTTTTTTTTTTTTTTAAAGCTCACCCCTGTAATGCTAATTATAAGCTTAAAGAAAAACAGAGGTCTTCCTCCTTGGCTCTCCTTTCTGGAGCACCGATCCAAGCCAGGGCTAAAAAAGTTTCCCCTTGAAAAGTTACAAATCATCCTCAATTATTAATCTACAGAGGAGGAGAAGTTTTCTATTTAGAATCTATTTATCTTAAAAAAAAAAAAAAGACTGCCAAAAAAAAAAAAAAAATCTCTGAATTGTTCTCCAAGCTAAAGACACAGGAAATGAATTAGATAAATTCAAATTTCATTAAAATAATTTCCTCTTTTCCTCTTTTTTCATTTTTTCTCCCATCCTCTTTCCTGGATAACATCCTTTCTGTTTTCTTTCTTTTATTTTCTTCCACCTTTTCAAAATTTCTCATTCCTTTCTCCCCAGCTTGGGCGTTTGCCTTCCTTTTGTTCTTTCCCCCTCACTTTCCCCCTCTTGGAGTACCCACTGGCCAGGTCACTGGCTGGACCATCTTTGCCATGAAGTGGGAGGCCAGCAAAGAGCTTCCAGAACTGCAAGCAGAGCTTGGCTCTGCCCAGGGGCCGCCTGGCAGGCTCCTCTACTCCATCTCTTCCTGACTTCGATTTCTCCTTGGAACCCCTCTTTGTTTTTAGAGCATCTCTCAGGGAGAAGTGGAGAAAGATGACCACCGTGTCCCGCCAGTCTCAGCCTCCCAACTCAAGGAGAAGAGAAGGGGAAGGAGAAGGAGAAGGGAAGAAGGGAGGAAAGAAAAGAAGAGGAACTATTTCAAGCCAGCTCACAAGAAACCCTGGCTAGGCTGCCAGGGCCTGGAGATGCTGGGAGCTGAGGGTCAATTGGGGGCACCCCACCCCCACACTCTTCTGCCTGATTGCCCTGACACTGAAGCTGCGGGTGCTAGGAGTCTCCTCCTGGACAAGTACACTCAAGTTTGAGAAAGGTAGCAATGAATGAAGGGTGGGGGAGGATGGGAGAGTGAGAGAGAGAGAGAGAGAGAGAGAGAGAGAGAGAGAGGTGAGAGGGGGAGAGGGAGAGAACAGAGAAAACAACACAACACAAACCCCTCTAAAACTGCCTGCCAGTTAGTCTCCCAGCCCAGGGCAAGAGGGTGACCAGGGAGTGGAATGGCTAGAGCCAGGGCCGGGGGGGCTGTGAATTGATGACCTCAGAAGGAGCAGGTGGAAGAAAGGAAGGCAGGTGATGGGCACCGGGGAAAGTAAGAAGGCAGGTAGAGGGAGAAGTATTGGTGACATAAGGCAGAAGAGGGAAAGTGGAGGCTTTAGAAACGCTGGAAAATGAGGGGAAGAGGAAGAACGAAAGGAGGGGCCTGGAGAAGCCGGCGCAGTCTCCAAGATGGGACCTGAGTGCAGGGGGCCAGGGCCGCGCCGGGACAGGACGGGAGAGGGTTAGGACGGGGAGCCCCGAGCTGGGACAGGAGCCGGGCGCCGGTACTCACGGTGCATCGCGGAGAAGGGGTCTGCTTTGCAGTGCATATCCATGGGGAGGCAGAGGAGCGGGAGCAGCGCGGCCGCCGCCGCCGTGTCGCCTCTCAAACTCAACTTCAGGACTTGAGGAGAAAAGGGAGGGACGTTTGGGAGGGGGGCGAGGTGAACGGGCGCCCAGCTGCGGCGGGGCGGGCGGGGGACGCCGCGGTGAGCTCCCCGCGGGGACGCTTCCTGGGCGGATCGGAGCTTGCTACCGCAGCGACCGCAACTTCCCACCGTCGGGGCGCGGGGCTGGGCGGTCAGCAGAGCGGACCCGGGGCGGCGAGCCGGGCCGGGGGGATCTGGGGGCGCATGGCGCGCGCGGCAGCTGAGGCCACGGCTGAGGCTGGGCGGGGGGAGGTGGCTCGCTCACTCCCCAGGAACCCGGTCATCCGAGAGGCGGCGTTCGGAGAGGGCGAGGAGCTGGGGCGGCCCGAGGGCGCCGGGCGGGGAGCCGGGCCGCTCCAAGTGCCGGTGAGTTGGCGAAGTTGGCAGAGAAGTAGCAATCCTCGGGATGTCCGAACGGGCGACTCCGGGAGGGGAGAGCGCGAGCCGGGCCCCCGCCCCCGGAAAAGGCAGGCGCACGCCGCGGCGGCCGAAGGGCCGGGAGGGAGGGAGGGAGCCGAGCAGCGCCGGCAGCACCGGGCTGGCCCCAGGTGGGTTGCGGCTGCGAGAAGACTCGGCCGGAGACTGGAGCCTCCGCTCCCGGTGTGTGTCTCTCTAAAAGCTGCAAAGCCCCCTCCAGACCCCCTCCCCCTCCCCGCGCTGGGAGATGGATGACTTGTCAGACAAAGGCAATAGATTCCACCACTCTGTGATTCGCCAGCGCCGGAGCCCCGAGCTTCGGCGAGGAGGGCCCCGCGCCTGTCACTCCGGTGCCGGCGAGGGGAGGGTAGGGGAGGGGGAAACGGGAGGGAGGGAGGAAGCAGCGGGCGAAGGAAGAGGGAGGGAGGGGAGCGGGCCAGGGGGAGGGGAAAGGGGAGCCCGGGATTAAAACTACACTGAGAAACGAAACTCGCCGATAAGATAAACGTTAGATAAGGATAAAGAGCGGCCAGTCTAATGAATATTCAGGCAACGACCGAGAGCCGCGGAGCGCGCCGCTCTCGGAAGCCAGGCTCACAGTCCCAACTCACCCAGCCCTGCCGTCCACCGGCCAGTGCCCGCGTGGGCCACGCGGCCCAGAGCCCAGTCCGCATCCCTAGTCTTAACCCCCCTCCTCTCAGCTCTGAGTTCCCTTCCGTTCCTTCCTGAGTCTTCCTTCCTCTCTCTGGTCCTTCCCTTTCGCCTTTCCCTCCTGAGGTGCCTCCCCACCCACGCACCCCCAATTCTCATTCCGGGGCAAAGTGCTCGGCAGTTTGTCCTCTCATTCCACGCGCAGCTGCGCGGAGGACTTCCCTCGTCCCCTTGGCCATCAGAGTCTGGGTAGCCCAGAACGCTCGGTTTAGGATGGAGCTGGAGACCTCCAGCGAGGACCCACCTGCCTCAGTGGGACCCAGCGGACAGTGGGAGAGCCAGGGACTTGGCTTCTGGACCCTCGGGTGGCCTGGGAGAAGGGCTTGGGGAGGGAGACAGTGCAAAGCGACTGGTCGCTGGCGGCAGAGGACGCGGGAACCGAGGGTTGCTCTCCCCGGCTGGAGAGAAGAGGCTGCGAACGAGGCTGAGCGCCGCCCGCTGCCAGCTTGACGGATCCCGAGCTAGCGCAGGAGGCGCAGCGCGCTTGGCCCGGCCCCGCTCCTGCCGGAGCCGCTGGCCCAGCCTCCGCAGCCCTCGTCCGCGCTCGCTCGGGTCCCCTCGTACGCACCAGGCAGGAGAAGCCCTTTGTCTCCTAACTGGTTAAGTACAGAATATCCGGGAGATCTTTATGAAATATTTTCCCTCGTCTCATAAATCATCTTGGCACTTCAGCTGATGTTTTAACTCTCTCTCCCTCCTTCCCTCCCCCCGCTTCCCTGGGTCTGCGAAAGGGCGGCTCAGGGAAGCCCGCGCTCCGCTCTTGCTGCTTGGTCTCCGGGCGCTTCTGGACCCTGACTGCAGACCCTGGCGCCTGCGAAAGAGCCGCAGCCTCACAACGCTGTCCCGCTGGCCAGTGCCCAGGCAGCAGCTAGGCTGGGGGACACACCGCTCCACTCAGCCAGGAGACTTCTACTGGGCCTCTTGCACCCAGGGGGTGGGGGGTGGGGGTGGTGTTCAGAATGCCCTTAATCCTCGGAGGGGGATCCAGCCAGGCTCAGTCCTATAGGATTCTGAACCACCCATTCCTTAGGGGGCTGACTCAGCTGGACATTCCCTCTTCCTGGATCCTCCTGAGCCTAATCTGCTTAATCCACCTGCAGCGTAACTTTTGGGAGGGTAAAACAAAAAACAAAAAAACACAAACTTCTCTCCAGCCCCCTCCTTCCCAACCCTCACTCCCTCTTCCCGTGGGCGGCCAGGCTGGTTCCCTTGGGCTAGAGGGTGAAGGCGCAGGGTCTAGCCCCGAAGGTCAGTCTCTTCCTCTAGAGACCTGCAGATGGCGCTCCCGGGTTTGCTTTGGCCTCCCAACCCCGTGTACGCGCACTAACTTTGTGTGGGGAGCGGAAAAAAAAGGAAAACACAGTTCGGGCAGCCTAAGGGAAAGGCTCCCAGGCTTGGGAGAAAGGAGCTTTCAGGTGGTATTACCTGGTACAGCCTCGGGCTTCCTTCAGGAAGGTAATTAACCAAGATTGGGTGGAGGGAAAGGCACAGGGGAAGGACCCTTATTGAAAGGAGCTCAGAACTCAAGGAGCCCTTTGCCCCCAGGTTTCCCTACATTGGTCCAGAAAGTTAAGTCTTGGGGAGTCTGAACTACGTGAGGAATAAGACTGTAGACAGTCCCCCCCCCCACACACACACATAGACTAATTGATTTTTCCAGACCCAGCTAGACATATCTCTATGTTACACATACTATGAAGAAGTGTGGATGCAGACAACAGGCATTTCCATGTATTGGGCAAGAGGGATATCACATTTTGTGAAAGGAGAACTTAATGCACAAGTGTGCTACAAGTTATACTCGCACACCTATCATTCCCATGTACCCCCCAAGGAGTGAAGACCCTTCTGTGACAGTTCATTTCCCAGGTGGCCTCTGATGTCCCAGAATCACTCCCACCCTGGTCATCCCCACTTCCTGGGACCCCTTCTCCAGCACTGCACTAGTTGGACACTCATCCTCCCTCCAATCCAGCCCCTGGCAGCTTCCTCCTCAGCTCCAGCCCATTCCTGGGTCTAGAAAGTTAAAGAGCAATGATCCCTGATGATTAGAAATGCTTTTAGCCAAGGCTCTTCCTTCTCCTGTGGCTCCGGAGCTGGCCTATAGATTTCTCTCCAGGCACTGGCCTCTCCCTCTGATGCTCCCTTTCCTGTTCTTCCCATTCTTCTTCTACAGAGTCTAGTAGAGGAGAAAAAAAAAAATAGCAAGAAAGGGGAAAAGGGAAGAAGAAAGCAGAGGAAAGAGGAAAAGAAAGAGAAATAAAGAAAACAACCCAACCCCAAACACAACCCGGGCTCCGACCTGTCAGGGTTGGTTGCTTTTCCCGTCTGCCTCTAAATGAACCTTTTCTCTCTGGTGTTTTCAAAGCGGCCCTTCCACCCCCCAACCTAGGGGCATTTACACTTCAAACAAGGCGCCCGCCTCCCTGCGGAAATTTAAAGGCAAATAAACTTTTGGGGAGTTGCTCTGATACCCATCTCGGGATTTGCTTCATTAGCCGCCTCTGTGCATCTGATCTGCCCAATAAATCTTCCTTGTGGATCTCCGTTCCTTCGCCTTCTCCGCTCCCTTCCCTGCCAGGCTCTCCCACTGCCCCAGCTCTTGCCTCCTTTCTGGCAGCTGAGTTGCAGCTGGCCTGACTCTCGCTGTCCAGGGCCTGCTCCCCCGGGGTGTAGGTGTGGGAGAAGCAGGACCCCTTTCCTTGACTTCCTCCCCCACACCCCAAGTGGACAAATGCACAGGCATCCCAAGCCGAGCATCATTAGTGCTCCGAGCTACCAGATGCGTTTCCGGACAGATTGTGCATGAAGTGAAGTGCTCGTGTAGACCCTGTACGCTTCCCCCACTTACACCAGCTCTCTTCTCCACCCTTCTGCTCCTTTCCTGGTTTCCCGTTCCCTGGCCCAGCGCTTCCTGTCGGGGTGAGGAAAGGCAGAGGGGTAGCTACCTCTTGGCTGTAGGCTGAGCCCTGACCCAGAGCCCAGACTTACCCCCCACTGCCCCTCCACCCCCACCTGGAGCAGTTCGGGCAGGCAGCTGGGCCCTAGGGGGGTAGGGGCCGCCAGGGAGCTTCCCAGCGGGCTCCTCCCCCTTGGCCTGGGCTTGTCCTCCTCCTTCCACTCCTTCCACCTCCTGGGGAGCGGCGAAGGGAGCCAGGGCCAGGCCTCTGAGGGAGGGGATTAGAAATTCCGAAATTAAATGTATCTCCCTAGGAAATGCTCCCCACTGCGCGGACCAAATTAAACGCATTAAAGTTCAGGGGGGGAAAAAAGCTGTTTAGAACCAAGGGGGGAGAAAACTAGTCCGAAGGGAAGAGAAGCAGAAACGGAGGAGGGAAGAGAGGAAGGTAGAGCAGAGTAGCAGCTTCGCCGCCGAGCTCCTTTTCTGAATTAGTCCCGGCTTTGGAAGTCGCCGCCACTGGCACCAGAAAGAAAGAAAAAAGCAAAGAGAAAAAAAGTTCGCTGACAATCCAAGTGTGGGACGGCCGCGGCCCACTCGCCCTCTGGGTCCTGGCGCAGCCCGGGGCGCCACTCTCCGCGACCAGATACCAGGCCTCCCGGGCGGGCACCCGGCCCCCTCTCCAGCTAGGCCTGACCCGCTCCCGCCCGGCCCTCTCCCCTCCCCCTCCCCATTCTCTCCCCGCCCCTCCCCCTTCCTAGCCCTCTGGTCACGTTGGAGGATGGCTTTTTTTTTTTTTTTTGGAAGAGCTTCTGGTACAATATGGAGCACCATGGGCTGCAATTTCACACTCCACGGCACATTCCCCCTAAAGCTACTTTCTTTTTTTTTTTTTCATCTAAGACCCCCTAATTTCTGCTTCCTCGCTCCCTCCCTGGCTCCCTCCCTCCCTCTGCTCTCACTCTTCTTTTCCCGCTTTTGTTCCCAATATTTGGGCTCCCTGCGTGAAGCCCGGGTTGAGGGGGGGCGCCTCCCGGCTGGCCCCGCCCGCTCGGTCTGTTGGTCCTGTGGAGGCCCGGCGCACGTGCTGCGCCTTTATCCTCGCCGGCCCCTCCCCCTTGAACCCGGCTGCTCCTCGCCAGAGGTCCCAGCGACCTGCCCGGCCCTTCGCAGCCCCTTTGAGGGAAAACGACAATGCAAGCCACTTGGCCACCAAAGCGGCCTCTTAGCGGCACGGGCCTGCCAGGTGGCGGCCGCCGGTGGGCCACCCGACTGGGGAGCTGAAAAAATTGTCAAGCCAGGAGAAACTGGGCCAGTTGGTCTACAGGGTAAGAGTGGAGGGCCCTGTGTTACCGAAAACAAGCGGAGGCTGAGAGCCAAGAGGCCCACAGAGCCCGTGAGGGTCCCAGCTCAGACCTGCATACAGCCTGTCCCACACATCCCCACCCAGACACTCATGGACTTGCACAGCTAAAGGGGCCACTCACCCCACAACCCAGAAGAAGCAGCAGCCACCACATTCACAGTCCCTTTCCCTCTTTGGGCCTCAGTTTTCTCACCTGTAAAATAGGGATGATTACCTGTCTTGCCTACTCCATGGACCAAAGCACTTTGAAAACAAAACATTTCTGTGGTAGGTTAAGGAGTAAGTGCTCAGCTTTCCGCAAAGGGAAGGAGGGATCTGAACTGGTTAGGCAAGCCAAGGAGTGGTGCTTTACATCCAACTTCTATTCTATAAAGGAAACAAGAGGATTCCTTGCTGCCTCCCTTCGTGATTTTTCAGGATTTTTCCTCCTTCCATTGACTATACCACACCCTGTCCATGTTTACCACTCTGCTCTGTCTTTCCTGACACTCCATTCTCACTTCTTCCTGCACCCTCACCCCTCTGCCTCAGCGCAGATGCTAGAGGACCCGTTAAAGTCCTACCGCCCCCCCAACAGCCAGGTTAATTGCAGCCTCAGGCGCGGTCCCCCTTGGGCCAGTCTGCCAAAACCGTTGGGAGGTGGCTGGACGATTCACCGAGACGTGGGAAAGGAAATCCCGTCCAGTCTGGTTCCAAACAAAGAAAGTTGGTCCTCCCAGGACCTTCAGTCAACCTGCCAAAGCCTGAGCGGAGCTGAGACCGTGGGGAGAGGCCTGCTGAAGGGGAATCGTGGAAGGCGGGGAGAGAGGAGGGGAAGAAAAGGGACATGAAAAGGGTGCTGAGGGAACGGAGAAGACACCTGTCTCTGGAAGGCCCGAAGAGGCTGGTTTGGACGAAGCCGGGGTCCCCAGCCGGCCAACACCTCTTCCCTTCCTCCCCAAGCCCGGGTGAGAGAGCGCGAGTGAGGCTGTGCGGGCGGGGGGGGGGGAGCAAGTAATGATTAACACCCGCTCTCAGCCGGGCCTGGAACCCGCAGCCGGACCTGGCTGGGGTGGAGGGAGAGACCGTACGGACGGGCCCCAGACCGACCCGGCGCTCCCCGCTACCGCCACCGATACGTAGGGGGCTGCAGAGGAAGGGGGCGGGCGGGAGCTAGCTGGGGGGCAGCCGAAAGGGAGCGGAGTGCAGGGCAGCGGGGAGAGCGCGACTGCAGATGCTGGGCAGGCCAGCGGGGAGCGAAGGAGCCACAGCCGACGAGCAAGGAAAGGAAGGGGCCAAACGCGGGCGCGCGGCTCTGCAGCGCAGAGGAATAGTTAGAGAGGGGCGGGAGCACCCCGGCGGGCTGAGTTTTGCCGGAGTTGCGAGCAAGCACCAAATCTACTCTGTCGGATCCATCCGCGGCGCGCCCGCCCTCCCTTCCTCCTCTCCCAGCAGCCGTGTGGATGCGAGGAGCAGGCGGAGAACGCGCCAGAGCCGGGAGCGGGTAAGGCAGGGGGAGTCCCGCCAACCGAACACAGGGAAGCGCAGGGCAGGGCCGCCAAGGCGGGGGACAAGCTGCTGGGCGCCGCGAAGTGGCTGGAGACAAAGGACCTGAGCGGATGGGAGAAGGGAAAAGAGTGGGGCTGATAGAAACGGGGAGAGAACCAAAGCACAGGGGGCTCTCTAGGGACCGGCTCTCCTGCCACCTCCGCCCACTCCAGACCAGAGCCGGGACGTCTGGGGGGCTCGCTCCTGTTCCGGTGCCTGGCCCGTGGGCCTGTGGCCTGGGATCGGGGCAAGGGGTGTTGCTGTGGCTGTGGGGGCCCTGTGAGAGAGAGAGAGAGAGTGTGTGTGTGTGTGTGTGTGTGTGTGTCTACGCGCGCGTGCGCGCGTGTATCTGTGCGCGCGCGCGAAGGTTTAAGCAGACGGGAGGGGGGGCGGAGTGGGGGGAGGAGGGAGGGTCTCCGCTCTAGGGTTAGACCCCAGCCCCAGGCTGCTGCAAGCCCCCGCCCTGCACCCTTGGCGGTACAGAGCCGCCCTGAACTTGAAACAAAAGGGCTGCACCGAATTCCCCCAGGAGCCAGGACAAGGGCTCTTCCTGGAAAAAGTGCTTTGGTTTGAGACTCTAAAGGTCACTGCATCCAGGATTATTTCTTAACTTTCTGTAACTGCTCCTGGGGGGGTGGGGGAGACGCAAAGTAAATCTTGGACAGAAAAAAGCCGGGTCCCAGTAGTTTTCTCCGTCGTGTCTGGACCGGCGGTGAGGTCTAGACCCGCGGCGAACGAACAGATTGAAGAAACTGACTAATGGAGGGAGGAAGCCTCTTTCCATTTCTAAATCAATTAAGGAGAATTTCTGATGGGTCTCCTTGGGGCTGAACATCTCTTGGTGAGGAGATCGCCTGAGAATGTTGTAAGGGTGCGTGGAAGGTGTGTGTGGTGGGGAGGGGGAGTGGATGGAGAAGGGTGTCTGGGCAAACAGCTGTGTCCCAGGCTGGGCTGAGATAGGAGCTCAAGACCCATCTCCAGCCAACACCTCCCCCTCCTCCCTCTGCCCTCTGCCGAGGCTGCTCCGAGGCCAAGGCCTTCTCAGCCTCTTCCTGCGGGGCCGCCAATCAATCCTGCAGGTCAACACAGCAATTAATAACGGGGTGAGGAGGCCTGGCAAAAGAGGGAGGGGAGGCGTTGAGCTGTGTCTCCCCCAGGCTCTGAGGGTCCGGCGCAGGACCAGGGAGTGGGAAGGGTCTCTGAGGGCAGAAAGAAACCTGGGAACTCAGTGTGGGCCAGGGAGTGGGTGCAGAGCCCCAGGAGGGAGAGGTAGGGGACCAGGGACAGGGAGCCAGAGAACCAGCTAGGACAAGCCGGCAGACATCAAACAAACGTCTTATTTTTGTGATTCTGGGGGTATCTGCAACGAAGGCCAAAGACCACAATTGACCTAGTTGCAGATTCTCTCTCCTTCCTCCATGCTTCGCCTTTTCCTGGTGGTTTTCGCTCCTCCAGATCTGGCTCAGCGACACTACATAAAACCCGCATCCTTCGCAAACCCGGCTGCAGCGGTTGTGCCAGGGCGTCAGCCAGGCACGCTCGCTCTCGCGCGCGTGTCATTGTCATTTTGAACTAGGCGGATGAGGCCAAAGGGGCATGGGGGCCGTCTGGGGGACGCAGAGCCCCCGGGGAGCTGTGTCCCGGCCAGACGTGCCTAAAGTAGAAATTAGGGCCGGGGAGGGGGGCATGAAAATAAAGAAAGCGGCTCCGAGGGCGGAAGACTCCGGGGCTCCGTGGGGCCGCCTCGAAGGGAACGGTGGCTTCCTCCTTTCAAACACAGCCCTGCCTCCTGCCCAGCTCCGCTCCTCCCCACTCTTCCCCCAGGCCGCCGCTGGCTGGACTGCGATCCCCGCACCGGCCAAAGCGGGAACAGGAGGGAAGGGAAAGGGAGTGCGGTGCACAGCTGGTCCGCCGGTTCTCTTTACCACCCGCGCCAGGAGTGCGGCTACCAGGCCTGGTGCAGGTAGGCGCAGGCGACGCTGGGGAAGCGCCCTGGTTCTTTCTGGAGTATCCCGCACGCTCAGAAACGGGGTGAGGGCTCTAACAGAGCTCAGGGATGCCCCCCCCCAAACCCGCTCTTCTTTCTCCTTCCCGAGGCTTTGGGGAGGAAGCCTGGCTGCATCTGCTGGGAGACTTGCCGGGACTGGGAACCCCTCTGCGCACCTCAGGCCTGCAAGGCAGAAAGAGCCGCCTTTGGGAGTGTCCAGAGCCTGAGCAGAGGGACAGGGAAACAAGGAAGGGTGGGGGCAGGAGGTGGTAAGAAGCAAAGTAGATGCAGTGAGTGAGAGAGAAGCCCTGGACAGGGGAGGAAGAAAGGGGGAGAGAGGTTTCCAGGAAGGCCCAGCCATTAGGTCTGTCCTTGGGCTGCATATTTATACGGTCGAGGGGGTGCACAGATGGGCTCTCAATTGAATTCCATCTTCAACACCATCAGAGATTGATTTTGTACTCGCTTTTAATTTTGCCATAATTAATTAGATCATTACAACTGTTTGCTATTGATCTCCCTACTTAAACCTCTGGTGCAGAGGGGTGGCCCAGAGCCCTAAAAGCCCAGGGGACCACAGTTGACACTCCTGGGGGCCCCGGTTTCCTAGTGGGTACAGGCACCCAAGGGGGAATGGAGGCAGCCCAGAGACTGGGCCAAGAAGCTTAGAGGAAGACCAATCCTGAGAGTGGAACTGGATTATCAGCTGAAAGACAGAACCTGAGCTGTTGGGGTCTGGTGAAAGGGGTGAGGGAGACAGGGGAAAGGTGAGGAATGAAGCAAAAAAGGGCCTGGAGTAGGTCCTTGACCTCTGTGGAATTATTTGGAAAACTCTTGGAAACTGATCCAACCCTGTCCCTCCCCACCAATCCAAAACGAAACTTGGCTACCTGGCTTCACACCCCCATGCTACTCTAGGGCACGTAGTGGGCAGACAGAGTTGAATTTGCAGGCCTGGAGGAGAGAAGGAGGGAGAAAAAAAAAAAAAAAAAAGGAGCAGCCCTCCACTCCCTTAGCCCTGTGGGTCAATGGGTTCAGATTCTGCTCTCCATCTGGGTCCCCTGGGGCCTTCCATCCCTCCCCTTGCCTCAGGCCTCCCTTAAGTTTATTTTGGTGGCAGAGCCTTTTCTCTAAACATCAGACACATCTACATCAGTGCTTACATTTAAGTTCAAACTCAAAGACACAAGACCCTCATACACGTGCACACAGACATGTGCACACAGCGTGTCCCCATCCGCTAACACATATGCACACACACCCACACTCCATTCCCACTAGAAACTAAGGCCTTCCTTCTGCACCCAAGTTGGAGGAAGTTGTGCAAAACATTTATACACTGCAAAGCGGAAAGATAAAGTCCTAAAGGCACAACAGAATGGAAAAGCCCGGTTCTGTAAAGAGACCAAGAGAAGTTGTAAAACTCACGTTTTCTGGGTGGAAAGTTTTTAGCAGATTTAGAGGACACCGGGAGGGAGAGCACAGGAAGTCCCACCGGTGGGGAGAGGCCGCAGAGTCCCAGTCCCCAGCAATTACATTGGCCCCCGCCACAGGGCAAACACAGAAGGAAGAAGGAGTGGGGTCTGCCCTTCTTTCCTGGTTGCCCCATCTTTCCCACATGCCGCCCCCCACCACCCCACCACCTCACTACCCGCTGCCTGGGGCGCTGACCAGTCGCTCCTCGCTCTTACCTGCCCGGCCCGTGCGCTGTTCCATGCTCTGCGCCCCGCCGCTGCCGTCCGGGCCTGGGTCTCGCTTCTCGGCTCCGCCGCGGCCCGACAGCGTGTCTCGCCTGTGCCGCCGCCGCCCCCAGATCTGAGCGCAGCCACCCAAGACCGAGCGGCTCAGATAACCCCGGCTGCCCGCCGCCTGGGCTGTGCGTCCGCTCGCGCCCGCGCTCGCACAGCCTGCGGCTCCGAGGCACAGCCACGCGCGGAGGAGCCCCCGGCTCTCCGCCCCGCGCACACGCGCGCACACGCACCCAGGCCCCGAGCCAGCCGCCGGCACGCCGGCGCCCGCGCTGCCGGAGGCACCC